>NC_062550.1:50277647-50957100 GCF_016906955.1 Phacochoerus africanus | reverse complement strand
CACTTCCCTCCAAAACACAAGAAAACAAATCTAATATCCTTTTACACTTGACTGACCAACCAGATGCTAATTTAGTTGAAGCTCTTCATAGTAAATATCACCTCCTCCAGATAACTGAATGAGAGCCTCACTGTGGGAGGATGAGGTATTTTTTTCTCCCTTCCATCTAAGGGTAGCATCACATACCAGCCATTTAGGATGATATCCAGTGGGTTGCAGAAACCCTAACATTAGCCTAGATCTACTTATCTGATCTTGCCTGTAAAGCTCATTCAGGCCATCATGGAGGTCACCGTCGACAGTTTCTCCTTCCCTGGCTGGTGCTTAAGGCTACTTGAAGAATTGACCCAGGATCCACAGTACAGGGAAGAGGCTGCATCCACCAGTACTGGCGGATAACTTCCCTCCAGATTTCCCTCCATCCAGATACAAATCCCTGGCCTCCTGGAGGGTAAACGCATACACCGACACTTATTCCAAACCTGTTTTCCTTTCCTTTTGTCCCAGGACAAATATAATATTGGCATTTTTTTATTCATTTATGCCTTTTTTTTTTTTCCAGCAGCACCTGTGGCATATGAAAGTTCCTGGGCCAGGAATGGAATCAGAGCCGCAGCTGCCAGCTTACACCACAGTCAAAGCAACACTGTATCTGAGCCACATCTGTGGCCTATGCCACAGTTTGTGGCAATGTTGGATCCTTCACCCAATGAGCAAGACCAGGGATGGAACCCGCATCCTCACAGATACTAGTCGGGTTCTTAAGCCACAAAGGGAATGCCAGATGCCATTTTAATTAGTATTTGATGATGTTTAATCAGATGTCCTAGAAAACACCCCAAATCTCTTTGACTGTCTGTATCTCTGATAAATAAGGTAACAAAAGAGAGTGTACCACTGGAATGCAATCTTTTTGCTTAAAGAGATAGGGGTAAAACAAGGGATGTATCGATGTTCAATGCAAAGTAATAGCTGACTCCCTAGGAGTGCATCAGGAACCCACTATAGCACAGCAATGTACAATACTTTTTCTAGAATACCTTCTGTAATCCTCTATTCTATTATACTTTTGTACATAATTCTCATCAGTGTTATATAAACTGTAGAAAGGATAAGGGATCCTTTGGTCTACAGTGTGACAAAGAGTAACAGAGTACTGTCCAGGAAATGAAAACGGTGCTGTAACAGAGCCCTTAGAGACTGTGTCTGGACCTCATGTGATGTGAAGAATGTGTCCCTAGTCATGGTCACCTTAGAGCACAGCCTAATGTGGCTGAAAGAAGAGGACTGTATGTACAGGGGGTGAGGGGAAGGAATCAGTCCCTTCTCTCTCTCTCTTTTATTTTTCTTTTCTTTTCTTTATTTTTCTTTCTTTCTTTCCTTCTTTCTTTCTTCCTTCCTTCCTTCCTTCCTTCCTTCCTTCCTTCCTTCCTTCCTTCCTTCCTCTCTTTCTTCCTTTCTTTCTTTCCTTTCCAAGGGCTGCACTGATGGCATATGGAGGTTCCCAGGCTAGGGGTCAAATCGGAGTTACAATGGCTGGCCTACACCACAGCCATAGGATCTGTAGACCAGATCCAAGCTATGTCTGCAACCTACAGTGCAGTTCATGGCAATGCCAGATCCTTAACCCACTAAGCAAGGCCAGGGATTGAACGCCCATCCTCACAGATACTAGTAGGATTCATTCCCACTGAGCCACAATAGAAACTCCTCAGCCCCTTCTCTCAGACATCCTCTTCTGCACACATTCACTACAGAAATGTGGCTTCCTGGTCCAGGGACATATGGATGCTCTGATCTATGAATCAATGTCTATAATTTCCCTGTAAGCCACCTGAGGGAAAAAAAAAACATAAACTCAGACTCCTTGCTACCAGCTTATATTAAATTAGGAAACAATGGCAAGTGAAAAATAAATACATAAAACAGTAACAGTCCTTTATAACATGAAGGGAAATGTTAAGTTTATGCTAAAATGGCATTAATTTTAAATGGAGGCCAGAAGACAATTGGGTAAAAATTTTTATGGTGGAACTATAACGCAAAGAAGCAAATTCAGGAGGTAGAAGCATGACACTTAATAATCTGCATTACAACCAAAGAGAATGAGGATGTGGAGAAGGAGCAACTGGCTCAATGCCAAACATTAGTTTTCAGAATGCATGTTTTGCCTTATTACAAGATACTCATGTATAGCAATCACCTTTAGTAGAATCGGCTTAGACATCAAGGACAGGAATGTGTAATGTGATATGAAACAGGCAAAATAAATATGCAAGAAAGTCAAGGGCAAAAACAGAAAATGGAGACAAGAAAACAAACTCCACAAAAGGGAAAATTCAGGCAAGTATTCTCCAAAATGAATAAATAATGCTCTCCACGCAATTACCGCAGTGTCATTCACTGGTCAGATCCCATAGGGATTCAGACTCAGATTCTACCTGAAACTCACGGGGACTTTCTGACATTCTGCCCCAAGCTGTGAAGGTGAGACATCCTACCAGTTACTTTTGCCAAGAGTCAGTTAGTCGATGATAAGTTTTGCTGAAGAAACCAAGTTTATAGAGAACTATTTCCCTGCTGTGCAGAATCAAAGGACTAACACTTGGGAAAGCACAATTTTCTTTCAAGATATCTTCCTAGAGGGATCGGCCTCCTTGCCCGCTTGCTTCATCAAAGAAAAAAGATCAGAAGTGGTCGGCAAAGAATGGAAACCAGTTTTTGCTCTTAAGAGTAATGGGATGTGGAGGTGAGAGAAAAAACGTCAGATGAGGAAGAGGCGCCTAGAAAGAAACAGAGAAAAAGCAAAGCAGGGAAGGAAGGAATTAAATTCATTCTCTCGGTAAGATAAATCTGCAGACAAAAAAATCAAATGCCTGTGCGGAGAGTTCATGCTAGATGAGATCACAGAAAAAAACTCAACAAGGAGATTGTATTATTTCCCCTGGAATGCAAACGATCAAGAAATCTTCTGAAAGGACTTTTAAATGTAAGCATGTTGAAAATAATCATAGAGATAAAATGAGGAATAACATCTATCACACCCAATGGACCCCGCCATGGCCGTCCTTTGCTCGGAATGACACTTCAGCATCACCGGGCACGGATTTCAGGAGAGCTTTACTGAGAAAGGGGGAGCAACAAGCCAAGGGTTGGCAAAAGAAGAAAAGGCACGTGTCCCCACCCTTCCATCATCCCACAGAAGGGTGGCTGCTCCGCTGGACACCAGCACAGGTCTATGTTTCTGAGTAACCACTCCCACCCCCCACCTCATAGTAACTTCTCACAGGGCCAGTTTGAGAGTAACAGACCAATGAACGGACACAAAACTTCTTGGGCACCAGGCAGTCTGGACTGAAATGCCTGCTATTTGTAGGAATTGATCAGAAACACCAGTTAGGGGGCCCAGAGAATTGAGCCTGCTCCTGCTGAGAAGCAGAAGCCACAGGTCCCGTGAGAAGCCAAATCAGTGCACAGCCTCTTAGGAGAGATGATGCTACCCCCACCCCCCACCTCCATCCCACCCCCAACTCTGCAAACAGCCAGCCAGCCTGTTATACAGGCAACCCAGAGTGAGCCCCCAAGGACACCTTCCAGTCAGTTTTGTCCCTTACATCACATGGCCATTCAAAGAATAAAAACTCGTGAAGTGAAAACAGGCAGATACGAATCTAAAATGCATGGATATGAAAAAGAATCCATCAGAAACCCTGAAAAGGAAAAATTAGTCCTTGAAGTAAAAATGAGACAGATGGTTTGAACATCAGACTTTAGATCAGAGAGAGTATAAGTTAGTTTTTTTAAGGAAGCAGGCAACCCTACAGGTCGATAGATAGACGTGGAGATAGGTATAGATACATAGACACAGAAGCACAGTCATTGTGAGGAAAACTGAACAACAATCAGACTATTTAACACCAGTGGGAACTTCTCTTAGAAGTGCTGTGCTTCCCACATGCCCTGCTTCTCAGCTCTTAACAAAGAGGTGGATGAACATCAAGGGCAAGCCTGACTTAACCCACTGGGATATGATTTTCTGAATTAATCGCTTCTTCCTATATTCAGAAGTCAACATGTATTTGAATGTGATGCACCAGTAATGCTCAGTAACGCTACGGAGCCTGTCCACTTGTTACACTCTAGCCTTTCAGCTTTCAGCAGTGATGCTGTAGTCTTTTAATGCCCTGGCAGTTAAGTTAATAAAGGCAAAGCCTGTAAGTTACAGTAGGTAAGAAAGCTCATAAGTACTAGGGATGCCACGGGCTTACGGGATGACCAAATCCACCCCACCCTCCTCCCTGTCTGTATAAGGTAATGGGATAATTTCAGACCATATGCTGAGATTTGTTGGATTATCAATTCACATTTATTACCCCGAGTAAACAGAACTTACCACAGAGGGGAAAAAAAAATCATACTTTGATGTTACTGGAAACATTTATTACTAAGATGAGGGCTCACATGACTGTTATCTGGTCTTCTGATATCTAAGCAGGCACAAAGTTAGACCATTATGAGCTCTTTTAAAACAATGCTAATCATCCTGTGTTTAGAGCCTTTGTAGAGATTTACTAAACAACAAAGGATTATTATCTGGATTGGCCTGCCAGAGTGCAGGCTGCCTGCTACTGGCTGTTTCCATTGATATTGTGATATATTTTATCCTGTTTACAATAAATTGTCACTCTCTTTGGCAGGTGGTTTATGACACAATGGAGATTATTTGGCTGTGTACAAGTTAGTGACTTTGTAGTTTCTTACTTTTTCTCCTTATGTTAATCTACTATAAATGTACCATTCTCCTGGCTTTTCAACCCATCTACGTAAGTACATTTCCATTGCTGCCTCCCTTGTTCGTGTCTACCTAACCTCACACCTGAATTAGGCAAGAGGCTCCCAACCAATCCCCCACCTTCAGTCTCTTGTTCTGCTGAGCCATCCTGAATTCTGCTGGACTAAAATTTCTGAGATAGTATACTTACCGCCCTTTCCCAAAACCTTCTACAGCTCCCAATTTCCCGCTACTTCAAAACAAATCACTTATTCTTGCTGAACTTCTCTCGTCATTATTCTTAAATGATTAGCTCATGAAATCCTCCTAATCTTTCAAAACACTGAAGCCTTGGAATTCCCTTATGGTGTAGCAGGTTAGGATCCAGTGTTGTCACTGCTATGGTATGGGTTCAATCCCTGGCCCTGGCCTGGGAACTTCCAAACGCTATGGGCACGGCCAAAAAAACAAACAAACAAACAAACAAAAAAAAACCCCAAAAAACAGTGAAGACTTCTCCAAGGGGTCAAGCTCACAATGACTTCTCCCTTTTCTGTACTACGACAGTTCAATATTTAATCATATGTTTGTCATCTGTGTATGAGTCTATGTGTTCATTCTTTGAGGACAAGAACCGTATCTTAAATATTAACTTTGATTCTAGATGTCAAACTTTAAGAAAGGAAATCAGAGAGTTCCATGATGGCCTAGCAGTTAGGGAATTCAGTGTTGTCATTACTGTGGCTCGGGTTTGATCTCTGGCCCAGAAACTTCTGCATGCCATGGGCACGTTCAAAAAGAAAGAAAGAAGGAAAGGGAGTGAGGAAGGAAGGAAGGAGGAGAGAGGGAGGAAATGAGAAATTCAGGTGTGCAGAAAGGCAGGGAAGCATGATGGTGAAGGGATGAAATTGTACTTTAAGTAGAATGTTCAAAAGAAGGATTGTACTCTAGAGAAACATGACAGCAAATCAAGTAGAGAAGGTTCAGATATGGTCCACATTGCCTCAAACCCAGCATCAGGAAACAGACATTACAAGGATAGACACAAGGCTCAAGATAAAGAAGAAGCATTTTCTACTTTTTTTTTTTTTTGTCTTTTTAGGGCTGCACCCATGGCATATGGAAGCTTCCAAGCTAGGGTCAAATTAGAGCTACAGCTGTCGGCCTACACCACAGCCACAGCAACACCAGATCCAAGCTGCACCTTCGATCTACACCGCAGCTCATGGCAATGCTGGATCCTTAACCCACTGAGTAAGCCCTGGGATAAAACCCACAAGCTCATGGTTCCTAGTCGGATTCATTACCACTGAGCCACAATGGGAACTCCAAGAATTTTCTACTTTTAAAAACTGTCAAATGTAGGAGTTCTTGTTGTGGCTTGGTGGGTTAAAGACCCAATGTAATCTCTGTGAGGATGTGGGTTCAATCACTGGGCTCCCTCAGTGGACTAAGGATCCAGAGTTGCCACAAGCTGCAGTGTAGATTGCAGATGTGACTTGGATCCAGTGTTGCCATGTCTGTGGTATAGGCCTGCAGCTGCAGCTCCAGTTCGACCCCTGTCCTGGGAACTTTCATATGCCAGAGTTGTGGCCATTAAAAAAAAAAAAAAAAGGTTTCAAACGAATCAAAAAATGCCAAAAGAAAAAAAAAGAACTGTCAAATATAGAAATAGTTGATGTAAGTAGAAGTGCAGAGAAACCCCTCTGACTACACAGCACCCAGAAGTAATACATAAAATATTTAAGCTCTTTCTTTAGTAAAGAGAAAGAAGTAAATGGAAGCTGGAAACCGGAAAAACAGATGAAATTTCCCAGCAGTAACCAAGGACTGACTCACTGTTGGTCCTGAGGGCATCAGCTAAGCTGATAACCAAAAACTGAGTTTTAACTTGTCTGTCTGTCTGTCTCTCCCTCTCTCTGTCTGTCTGTCTGTCTGTCTCTCTCTCTCTCTCACACACACACACATACACACAGAAGAAAAGAAAACAAAGCCTGGATCCCAAGGAAGACGAAAGGTTTGACCAGAGACCTGTCTTACAATCACAATCAGCAACACCTAAAGGAGACACCCACAGAGATAAACCGGGGAAAAACGTGGCCCACAGAAGAGTCCAGTCTTGGCTTGGTCAAAGCCAGAAGAGCGAGAAAAACTCTCTTGAGCTCCAACATATAAAGACAAGCCCACTTTCACTCCCCTTTGAGACTAGAATCCCCACTAATAAAAGGGCCCCAACATTTCCAAGCCAAAAACTTTGTTTAACATGGTTACAAAATGTAGTAACGCAAAGTGCCCTTGTGAGGCAAATGAAATCTTCTCTGGATTTAAACACAAGCCTCAGAGGAATTCACACATAAAGTTCCAAGAAATCTTAAATTCATAATACATTTTCTTCATTACTAAATATCTAAGTAAACACATTTCCCCCCCCCAAAAAAAACCACATTCCCAAGGACTTCTGCAATGAGAGCATATTTACATTTGCAAATGGCCCTCCTATTATAAAACTGGATCCTCAATATAGAACCTAAGTACATTTCTGGGCTCACCGGAAATTAAAGACAACTCCAAAAGACCCCATCCTCTATCTGTGAAGGGAAAAAGGGTAGCCTGAAATTTAATCAGAGTTGCAAGCTTCAGAGCAACAGGACACATTTCCCTGAAGGCAAATGCCGACAGTTCTAGCTCTGCAACCTGGAGATACAAGTCAGCTTTTAGCTAGCATCAAGCTTGGGGAGCTAAACCCAGACTGCTGCCTTCAGACAGGTGTGTGGGAAGGGAGCAACATGGTCTCAGGCTCACAGCGCCCCCTGGCCACAGGCAAGGCAATGACAAATACCCTAAGGAGGAGAACAATCTGGTTTTCTACCCCCAAGTCCAAAGTCAAAAAGATAAGGAAATTTACTCAATACTGTGCAATAACCTATATGGGAAAAGAATCTGAAAAGGAATGGATATATGTATATGCATAACTGATTCACTCTGCTGTATACCTGAAACTAACAACACTGTAAGTCAACTATACTCCAATAAAAGTAAAACATGTATATAACAAGAAAAAGAAAAGATACGAACTCAAAACCTACACTCAAATATTTAAATCAGCTTTATTCATAATAGCCAAAAATTGGAAGCAATCAAGAGGTCCTTCAATCGGTGAATTAGGATAAACAAACTGTAGTGTATCCAGCCAATGAAGGTTTTTTGGTGGTGGTGGTGTTGTTTTGTCTTTGCTAGGGCTGCACCTATGGCATATGGAGGTTCCCAGGCTAGGGGTCAAATCGGAGTGGTAGCCACCAGCCTATGCCACAGCCACAGCAATGAGGGATCCAAGCCGTGTCTGCGACCTACATCACAGCTCACGGCAATGCTGGATCCTTAATCCACTGAGCAAGGCCAGGGATCGAACCTGCAACCTCATGGTTCCTAGTCAGATTCATTAACCACTGAGCCACAATGGGAACTCCCAGACAATGAAATATTATTCATTGATAACAGGAAATGTGTTAGTAAGTTATAAAAGGACATGGAAGAACATATTGCCAAATGAAAATGCATATTGCTAAATGAAAGAAGCCAGTCTGAAAAAATCTATATACTGTCTGATTCCAACTACATTCTGGAGAAGACAAAAATTATATGAAACAGTAAAAAGATCACAGGTTCCTCAGGGGCTCAGGGATTCCCAAAGGAAGGAAAAATAGGAGGAGCAGAGATGAATCTTACGGCAATGAAACTATTCTATGTGATACTATACCTAGCATTATACATTTATCAAAACTCACAAAATCTTACTACACAAAAAGAAATCTAAAGTAAACCATGAACTTTAGTTCATAATAATGATCAGTACTGGCTCATCAACTGCAACAAATATACTACGGTTTTTTTTGCTTTTTTTGTTTTTTGCTGCACCTGCAGCATATGGAAATTCCTGGCCCAGGGATTGAGCTGTAGCTGGGACTTACACCGCAGCTGCAGCAATGCCAGATCCTTAACCCACTGCACCAGGTCAGGGGTAGAACCTGCGCCAAAGCAGTGACAAAAGCTGCTGCAGAGACAACTCCAGATCCTGAACCTACTGTGCCACAGCGGGAACTCTGACAAATGTACCACATAAATGCAAGATGTTAATAACAGAAAAATGAGGGGAGAGGAGGAAGGGATATACAGGAAATCGCTGTACATTTCTGTGCCATTTTTCTCTAAACTGAAAACCACTCTAAAACAAGGTCTGCTAAAAAAAGATATGAGCGCATAATAAAAGACAAACAAACATATAAAGAAATAAGCAACATGAGTAAGAAGCATAAACTCCCAAGTACTTCAGATTCAGGAATTAGTGTTATATACAGGCTATAAAATAGCCACATGGGATCATAAAAATTAGAAAGCAATAAAAGAAGGTCAGAAATGACCAAAATTTTTTAAATCAAATTGCAGATATGAAAAAGTACAATGGCTGAAATTAAAAGTCAGTAGGTAAAGTTAACTGCAAATAAGACACAGCTGAAGAGTGACTCAGTCCAGTCTAAAGAATTTATTCAGATTCAACACAAAGCCCCACGTAAGGAAAATATAAAAAGAAAACTAATAGATATGGAGGCAATAATAAGATTTAACAAACATTTAATGAGTTTTAAAATCAGAATTATAAGATGGCGGAATAGAAGGACTGGAGCTCAATTTCTCTCCTAAAAACAACAAAATTCACAACTAAAGGCTGAGCAATCTCCACCCAAATAGACCGGAAACCCATACCCTACTCCAGAAGAAAAAGAGGAGGCCACATCCACAGGTAGGAGGGGTGATTTCGTGATATAAACAACCCCATACCTTCCGGGTGGGAAGCTCCATAGACTGAAAACTAACTGGCTCACAGAGACTCACCTACAGGAGTGAGAGTTCTGAGCCCCACATCAAACCTTCACGTGCAGGGATCTGGCACTGGGAGAAAGAGACCCTGGAGCATATGGCATTGAAGGCCAGTGGGGCTTGTGCGCAGGAGCTCCACAGGACTGGGGGGAAATGGAGACCGCATTCTTTTTTTTTTTTTTTTTTTTTTTTCCCACTGTACAGCAAGGGGGTCAGGTTATCCTTACATGTATACATTACAATTACATTTTTCCCCCAGCCTTTCTTCTGTTGCAACAGGAGTATCTAGACAAAGTTCTCAATGCTATTCAGCAGGATCTCCTTGTAAATCTATTCTTAAGTTGTGTCTGATAAGCCCAAGCTCCCGATCCCTCCCACTCCCTCCCCCTCCCATCAGGCAGCCACAAGTCTCTTCTCCAAGTTCATGATTTTCTTTTCTAAGGAGATGTTCATTTGTGCTGGATATTAGATTCCAGTTATGAGTGATATCATATGGTATTTGTCTTTGTCTTTCTGGCTCATTTCACTCAGTATGAGATTCTCTAGTCCCATCCATGTTGCTGCAAATGGCATTATGGCATTCTTTTTTTATGGCTGAGTAGTATTCCATTGTGTATATATACCACCTCTTCCAAATCCAATCATCTGTCGATGGTCATTTGGGTTGTTTCCATGTCCTGGCTATTGTGAATAGTGCTGCAATGAACATGCGGGTGCACGTGTCTCTTTTAAGTAGAGTTTTGTCCAGATAGATGCCCAAGAGTGGGATTGTGGGGTCATATGGAAGTTCTATGTATAGATTTCTAAGGTATCTCCAAACTGTTCTCCATAGTGGCTGTACCAGTTTACATTCCCACCAGCAGTGTAGGAGGGTTCCCTTTTCTCCACACCCTCTCCAGCACTTGTTATTTGTGGACTTATTAATGATGGCCATTCTGACTGGTGTGAGGTGATATCTCATGGTAGTTTTGATTTGCATTTCTCTTATAACCAGCGATGTTGAGCCAAACCAGTGTTTGTTGGCCATCTGTGTATCTTCTTTGGAGAAATGTCTATTCAGGTCTTTTGCCCATTTTTCCATTGATTGATGGGCTTTTTTGCTGCTGGGTTGTATAAGTTGTTTATATATTCTAGAGATTAAGCCCTTGTCGGTTGCATCATTTGAAACTATTTTCTCCAATTCTGTAAGTTGTCTTTTTGTTTTCTTTTGGGCTTCCTTTGCTGTGCAAAAGCTTTTCAGTTTGATGAGGTCCCATGGGTTTATTTTTGCTCTCATTTCTATTGCTTTGGGAGACTGACCTGAGAAAATATTCATGATGTTGATGTCAGAGAGTGTTTTGCCTATGTTCTCTTCTAGGAGTTTGATGGTGTCCTGTCGTATATTTAAGTCTTTCAGCCCTTTTGAGTTTATTTTTGTGCATGGTGTGAGGGTGTGTTCTAGTTTCATTGCTTTGCATGTGGCTGTCCAGGTTTCCCAGCAATGCTTGCTGAATAGACTTTCTTTTTCCCATTTGATGTTCTTGCCTCCCTTGTCAAAGATTAATTGACCATAGGTGTCAGGGTTTATTTCCGGATTCTCTATTCTGTTCCATTGGTCTGTCTGTCTGTTTTGATACCAGTACCACACTGTTTTGATGACTGTGGCTTTGTAGTATTTCTTGAAGTCTGGGAGAGTTATGCCTCCTGCTTGGTTTTTGTTTCTCAGGATTGCTTTGGCGATTCTGGATCTTTTGTTGTTCCATATAAATGTTTGGATTGTTTGTTCTACTTCTGTGAAAAATGTCATGGGTCATTTGATAGGGATTGCATTGAATCTGTAGATTGCTTTGGGTAGTATGGCCATTTTTACAATATTGATTTTCCCAATCCAGGAACATGGAATATCTTTCCATTTCTTTACATCTTCTTTGATTTCTTTGATTAAAGTTTTATAGTTCTCGGCATATAGGTCCTTTACCTCCTTGGTCAGGTGTATTCCGAGGTATTTGATTTTGTGAGGGGCGATTTTAAAAGGTATTGTATTTTTGTATTCCTTTTCTAATATTTCATTGCTGGTATACAGAAATGCAACTGACTTCTGAATGTTAATCTTATATCCTGCTACTTTGCTGAATTTATGAATCAGTTCAAGTAGTTTTGGGGTTGAGTCCTTAGGGTTTTCTATGTATAGTATCATGTCATCTGCATACAGTGACAGTTTGATCTCTTCTCTTCCTATATGGATGCCTTTTATTTCTTTGGTTTGTCTAATTGCTGTGGCTAGGACTTCCAAAACTATGTTGAAGAGCAGTGGTGAGAGTGGGCATCCCTGTCTTGTTCCAGATTGAAGTGAGAAGGCTTTCAGTTTTTCCCCATTGAGGATTATATTTGCTGTGGGTTTATCATAAATGGCTTTGATTATATTCAGGAATGTTCCCTCTATACCCATTTTGGCGAGGGTGGAGACCTCATTCTTAAAAGGCGCACACAGACTTTCACGTGCGCTAGGTCTCAGGGCAGAGTGAGGTCTCCACAGGAACCTAGGTCAAACCTGACTGCAGTTCTTGGAGGACATCATGGGAAAACAGGGGTGAATGTGGCTTGTTGTGAGGGAAGGACATTGAAGGCAAAGCTCTCGGGAATATTCAGCAGTTGCCTTTCTCTGGAGGTGGCCATTTTGGGAAAATCTGGCCCCAGCTGTCAGTCAGTGCTGAGAAGACCCAGGGCAAACAACAATCCAGGTGGGATCACAGCCCCACCCCTCAGTAAACAGGCTCCCTAAAGACCCCTCAGGCACACAGCAGCCCCTAATCCCATCCAGAGACTAAGCCCCACCCACCAGAGGGATTAGAATCGGCTCCACCTACCAGTGGGCAGACATCAGCCCCTCCCATCAGGAAGCCTACAGCAAGCCCCCCCATACCATCTTCAGCCACAAGGGGGGCAGACACCAGAAGTAAGAGAGGCTACAGCTCTATTATCTATAAAAAGGTCACCACACCAAAAACCTATAAAAATGAAAAGGCAGAGAAGCATAACTCAGATGAGGGAGAAAGGAAAAACCCCAGAAAATCAGCTAAGCAATGAGGAGATTCTCAGCCTCCAGGAAAAAGACTTTAGACTGTCAATGCTGAAGATGATGCAAGACACTGGAAATAAACTGGAGGCAAAGATGGATAACTTACAGGAAACACTAACCAAAGAGATACAAGATATAAAACTTAAACAAGAAGAGATGCAAAATACAATAACTGAAATAAAAAACTCACTAGAAGCAGCTAACAGAAGAATACAGGAGGCAGAAGAACGAATAAGTGAGGTGGAGGACAGATGAGAAGAAATTACGGATGCAGAACAGAAAAGAGAAAAAAGATTGAAAAAAAATGAAGTGAGTCTCAGGGAACTCTGGGACAATGTTAAACACACCAACATCCGTATTATAGGGGTGCCAGAAGGAGAAGAGAGAGAGAAGGGGACAGAAAAAATATTCCAAGAGATAATAGCCGAAAATTCCCCTAACATGGGAAAGGAACCCCTCACTCAAATCCAGGAGGCACAACGAGTACCATATAAAATAAACCCAAGGAGGAACACACTGAGACACATAATAATCAAACTGACCAAAATTAAAGACAAAGAGAAAATCTTGAAAGCAGCTAGGGAAAAGAAACAAGTAACATACAAGGGAACCCCAATAAGGTTATCGGCAGATTTTTCAGCAGAAACTCTGCAGGCCAGAAGAGAGTGGCATGATATACTTAACGTGATGAAAGGAAAAAACCTCCAACCAAGAATACTCTACCCAGCAAGGCTCTCATTCAGATTTGAAGGAGAAATAAAAACCTTCTCAGATAAGCAAAAGCTGAGAGAATTCAGCAACACTAAACCAGCCCTACAACAAATACTAAAGGAACTTCTCTAGGCAGAAAAGAACAGTCAGCAACAGGAAACAAAAATTCCACAAATGACAAGGCTCACCAGTAAAGGTATATATACAGTAAAGATACGAAATCATCCATGCGCAATTATACCATCAAAATTAGAAATCATGAGAAGAGGTGGGTACAAATGCGGGACACCAGAGATGAACTTACAATTAAGAGAAAAACTTAAAACAATCTAATATACATATAGACTCTTACATCAAAACTTCAGAATAACTGCAAACCAAAAATCTACAATCGATACACAAACAAGGGATCTCTGGAGAAGAAATATATCTCATAGTAAATAAGTGCATAATCCACCATGAAGGGGGTCATTTGACATCATTCTTGGAATGCTGAAGTCTTCTTAGATCTGATTCTTATTTCCTCTCCATCAAAGAACTTATGATAATTATAATTAAATAATGCCACTGTACAATTAAATAATACAGTTCTACAATTGTTTTTTTTTTTTGTCTTTTTGCTGTTTCTTGGGCCGCTCCTGTGGCACATGGAGGTTCCCAGGCTAGGGGTCCAATCGGAGCTGTAGCCACCAGCCTACGCCAGAGCCACAGCAACATGGGATCCGAGCTGCGTCTGCAATCTACACCACAGCTCACGGCAACGCCAGATCGTTAACACACTGAGCAAGGGCAGGAGCCGAACCCGCAACCTCATGGTTCCTAGTCAGATTCGTTAACCACTGCACCACGACGGGAACTCCTACAATTGTATTATTAATAACCATTTCTCTCCATGGTACAATGTAAAGTCTATAATGTCTTGTTTATCACATCACCTAGAATGGTGTAATGCCTGTATTGAAGAATCAATGAGATGGAACAAATTGTGAGGACATATTTATATAGTTACACTGTTTTTTAACCAACTTATGCATTTTATATTTTACTTATTTTCAGAAGGTGTATTATTTTTGCTATGCTTACCAGTTAAGTTATTCTTTTTACTATGCTATATAAAATATTTAATGGTATATAAGGCTTTCTTCTTTATAAATTTTAGTTGCATAATATAACAATTTAATATAATGCTAATTTTTAAAGAAAAATTGGAATGTAATAGATAAAACTAAGTAGTAAAGATGAAAGCCATAAAATTGGGATAAAGTATAGAATAAATTTCCTATTTGTCTCAGCATATTTTCCATTCCACTTCTCCAGTGGGAGTCACTTAATCTGTTTCTTAAGATCCATGTTATAATAATCTGTGTGAATGTAATTGTGTGTAAATGTATGTATTTCATTCTGTAAAAAAAAAAAAAGAAAAAGAAAATGTACTTTCACTTTAATAAACTTGTAAAACATCAAAAATAAAATAAAATAAAATCAGAATTAAAGCATCACTATTCAACACATAGCAATCTTCTCAACAGTAGCAACAGCATCCAGGAGACACAGAACAATATCATCAGAAGTAGAAGAAAATAACTCTCAACTGATAAAAGGTTTTGATTCCCAATTTAAAGTAATTTTAGGAGTTCCCACTGTGGCACAGTGTGTTAAGAATCAGACTGCAGGTGGCTCAGGTGTGGAGGCATGGGTATGATCCCTGGCCCCAATTCCCAGCCTGGTGCAGTGGGTTAAAGGATCCAGCATTGCCGCCGCTGCATCACAGGTCATAGCTGCGGTTCAGATTCAATCCCTGGCCCAGGAACTTCCATATGCCACGGTTACAGCCATTAAAATAATAATAATAATAATTTTAAATTTATAGGCTTCTAAGAAAACAGCCTTAAAACATATAGAGTAAAAGTTAACAGAACTACAGGGAAAAGTGATAAACCCACTGAGTGGGAAATGTCAACAACCCTCTCTCAGTTATTGGTAACATCAAGAAAACAAAAACATTAGTAAGTAGATAGATGATTTAGACACAATTAGTAAACTTGATTTACAAGCTATGTATTAGGATTCCTATAACTATTCACATTCTTTTCAAGCCCACATGAAATATTTATAAAACCTGAAGTTATAAGAGAACAGAAAAGCAAAAGCAAGTCTCAACAAATTGTGGAGAACTGATGTCATAACCACATTCTCTTGCTACAAGATAATTAATTAAGAATTCAATAACAGGAGTTCCCATTATGGCTCTGTGGTAACAAACCCAACTAATATCCACAAGGACACAGGTTAGATCCCTGGCCTTGCTCAGTGGGTTAAGGATCCTGCATTGCTGTGAGGCCAGCAGCTGCAGCTCTGAGTCAATCTCTAGAACAGGGTTTTCCACATGCCACAGGGGTGGCCCTAAAAAGCAAAAAAAAAAAAAAAAAAATTTAAATAAAAAAAAAGAATTCAGTAATAAAAAAGGTAAATTTTGCCAGCATACTTAGAAATTTAAAAACTCACTTCTGGAATTCTCTCGTGGCAGAGTGGGTTAAAGATCCAGCACTATCACCCTCAGTGGTTCAGGTCACTGCTGCAGCATGGATTCAAACCCTGGCCCAGGAACGTCCACATGCTGTGGGTGTGGCCAAAAACTTAAAAAAAAAAATTTTAATAAAAATTCAATCCCAAGTAACTATTCTGGGCTAAAGAAGAAGTCATAACAAAAATTTCAATATCTAGTAATGAACAATAATAAAAATACCATGTGTCAAAATTTGTGGAATGCAGTTCCTTAGAAGGAAATTATATCGTTAATTTTTTTAAAGTCTGAAAAGTGTGTCAACATAAAAGGCTAGGGTATAGGAGAATAAATTTAATGAAATAGCAAACAAACCCAGAAGTTCAACAAAGCCAAAAATAGATTTGTTTAAAAGGATGAATAAAATATGTACAGCTCTGGTGAGACTGTACCTGACATTATGCATTTGTCGAAACCCATAGAACTCTACAACACAGAGTGAAACCTAAAGAGGAAAAGAAGAAAAGAATGAAAAAGAGGTATGAAACTACAGATATTTCAGAAATTTTAAAAGATAATGAAAGAAGATGAATAAATTTGAAGACTAAAGTAGCTAGAATAATACACAACAAGCTGACCCAAAATAGAAAATTTTAATGGATTTATAATGCTTAAAAAATTAATTACTAGTTAAAATCTTCCCACAAACTAAATCAAAGGCCCAGGCCGATTTAGACAAGTTCTACCATGAATTCACCAAAGAGACAATTCCAGTTTTACCCAAAGAAAGGGGAAGATTCTGCAACTCATTTTGTTATGGAATTAGTCTAACCTTGATACCAACAATTGACAGGAATAGTATAAGGGAGGAAAATTAGAGGCCAATCTCACTGACAACACAGATGTAAAAACCTAAATAAAATACTAGCGAACTGGATGTAGCGACATAAAATATATCACCAAAATACATTTATTCTAGAATGCAAGGTCATTATGGTAGACACTCTATTTATGATTCATAATAAAATTAGCAAATTAAAATTAAATAAAAATAATGTAATCTTGAGAGATATATAAATTGCATGTAACTAAAGTCAATAACCATTCATGGTAAAAAATTAGCAAAGAACAGAAGGGAATTTCCTCAATTGATAAAGGGTATCTATCAAAAATGTAAAATAAACATTATGTGTAATAGTGAAATAGTAAAAGAATTCCCTTTAAAATAAGAACCAAAACAAGGATGCCCATCATCACCACATCTATTCAACACTGTACTGGAAAATCTTACCAACACAATAAAGTAAGAAAAAAAGAACTAATAGATGAAAAGATCGTATTCAACTTTGAACTTAAACAGCATCATCATGACTCGAAGACAAAAATTATTTTTAACCTTAGAAGTAGGTATACATGAATCAATAGGACCTAACCACCTGCCCACACAGAATTCAGCTTAATCTAAACTGGAAGAGGAAGTGAAATGTCCAATAAACATACAAAAACATGCTCACTGTACGGCACAAAGAAATGTGTGTGACTGGGTCACTTTGCTGTACAGGAGAACTTGAAGAAACATTGTAAATCAACTATACTTTAATAATGATTTAAAAACATGCTCAATCTCATAAGCAATCCAGCAAAATGAAAATCACAACGGAGATAATGTATCAAACACACTTAATTATCAAAAAATGGAAAAGTGAAAAAACCAGTAGTCACCAGGACAGGAAACCACAGGAACTCTTTTATACTCTGGAGGGAGTGTCACTTGGTCTTTGGGAAAAAACTGGCATTATTTGTTAAAAGTAAACACAACAGATGTTTACACCAAAATATACATTCTGAAGGGTCTCTTAAACAGGTGTATCGGGTGACACTAAAAAGATTTTAAAGCACCTTGTGGTAGCAAATTTTCTTTGAAAACACTAGAACTTTAAAGAATGAAAATGCCCATTGACAGTTAACTAGATAAACATGTGCATAAAATGTAATAATCCATATTAGAGAAAATAAGTCACTACTAACACAACAACAAAGAGTGAGAACAAAAACATACCTAAAACAGACTAAATGAAATACTTTTCTTTTTTTTATGTTTTAGAATTACAGATACACATGGCAAAACCATTAAGAAGAGCAAGGAAATTATTAACATAAACTCGTCATTGTGATTTCCTCTGGGATTCAGGGATGGGCCACAGGGACTTCTTATTGGTAATATTCCATTTCTGAAGCTATACATTCATTTCAACAGAATGTGCTACCTTAGGAGGTACTGAATTCTCCATCAAGAAAGTTTGTTTTGTTTTAAGAACTATCTCACTTAGATGAGCTATTTAGAGAGAAAATAGGTATCACATTGGAAATGGACTTCATAACCCTACAACTATATTTCATTTGACAAGTATCTTGTAAAATTTCATAGTTTCGTATTCACCAGAGTAAACAGCACAACAGGCTGCAATAAAAACTAATAATTCACTGACTGACTTTCAGCAGACACTGTTGATTGTACACTAACAACCTTTCTTCCTTCTTTGCCAGCAGAGGTTTTTTTTTTTTTTTTTAATTTTATTGGAGTATAGTTGACTTAGAAAGTTGTGTTGGTTTCAGATGTATAGCAAAGTAAATCAGTTGTACATACACATATAACCATTCCTTTTCAGATTATTTTCCCATATAGGCTATTGCACAGTATTGAGGAGATTACCCTATGCTATACAGTGGGTCTTTGCTACCTATCTATTTTATATATAGCAGCATGTATATGTCAATCCCAACCCCCTAATTTATCCCTCCAGCCTCACATTTCCCCTTTGGTAACCAGGAATGTGGTTTCAAAATCTTTGAGTTTTGGTTTTGTTTGCCCTTCCCCCATGTAGCTCCAGGGAGAGTATCCTAGCCTGGGATACATATTTTATTAGTCTAAGCTAATCTTACAGTCCATTGGTCTAGAGGTAAACATGTGGTCCAAAGAGACATGAGATAGAACCTATTGAGGGGTGCCTAGGAAAGGCTTACTTCCTCCTAAAAAGAAGCCCCAGAAAAGCATAGATATTCTTTCTTGGTGGAATTGTGCAGAGGTATGATGTTTAGGATATTGCTGTCATGATGCAACTATGAGAAAGATCAGTCTCAGAAGCAAGGCCATTGGTCCATGATGACTGCATTGAGACAATAAATTAATTAAAGCTGGAGCCTAACTTCTTGACTTGTTCGTAAGCAATACGTCACGTTGTTGCTTATATTTTCCCACTGATGTCATGTTAACTGACACACCACATGTACAGACATTGCTAATTTAGGCTTCACAGTAATCCTATGAGCTAACTACCATTCTTAAATCCATTGAAGAGACAATGAAAACAAAATTTAAAGAATTAAAATAAGTGGCCCAAAGTCATACATATACTTAGTGGCAAATTCAGGGTGTCTAACTCCAAAACCTATACTTTGAACCTATACCCTATCTGTTCAAGTCCATCTTCCTGTGGCTATAGGGGCTGAAAAGAAAATCCCAGTAGGTTTAAGGATACTATTATCTGGTCACATGCTTCTAAGGTATGAGTCAGTGGGGGGTGGCGGGCAGCAGTGCTGGCAGCAGCTGATGCAGCTAATTGACCTATGATTGTTTGACCTTGATGTCAATAGCCTCGAGGCAGCCTCCACACCGCATTCCTCCAGACTGTTCAAAAATTTAATTTCTTGTATGAAATCACTTCCTACTTTAAGTACCTAAAATTATTGCTATTTCCTGAACTGGTAAATCCTGAACTCAACAAATAAATAAATACCTTCCAGCTTCATCGACTTATATTTTTCTAAAGTCCCTAGAAAATAGTTTTACAGCCCACATATAATGCAGTTTTAATAAGATGCTATCCTCAGATGACTTATTCATCATCTTTCTCACAACCATACAAACTGTTTATTAACTGCAAGAGGGATGCCATGAATGTACACTGTAATAGAGGTTCTCTCTCCACTTTTGCGCATGACTGGGAGCTTAAACTGTAGACTAATGATTAACAATTTTTATGCAACATCTCATCTTCACTTTTAGGTGACTGGCGGGGGGCAAACTTTTACAAAGAGGATAATGCATTTTCCTAAAGTTTAGAGGTGTTCTCTATTTTTTTAAAAAAAGAGTGAAATGTTCTGAAAGGGAAAGCAACAATACATTTATCCCCTAGACTATTTACAAAATATGAATTTGTAAAAGAAAGAGTATTCTAACCTTGTGAAAGCATAATACATCACTTAATAACTTGAAATTATCAGAAAGTGCAATCTTATATTAAAAAGCCTGGAACTTACCATCAAAAAGACCTGAATTGAAAACACATAGAGCTGCTTGACAGTGAGAAAATTCTTGAGTTTCCTGAATTTCGGTTTATTTATCCAAAGAAATGTGATTTTTATAACTATCTCCAAAATTTGCTGTCACATTTTAAAAGATAATACTATGTATGACAATGTCTGCTATAAGAGCTGTTATATAGCAAATTTAAATAAATGTTAATTTTTCTCATTTCCTAAATATGCTATGGAAGAACTTTATTTCAACAACAACAAAAAAGATGTAGAAATTTACATTCCACTAACTTACATGAAAGTAACTTAAATGTACAGAAAAAGTCCCTAAAAGATTAAGTCAAAAATTTCGTGCAGATCCAGTGGTAATTAGTCCTGAGACAAGTAGTAAGTAGTGCCCACCACTGAACTTCCCTTTGGAATTTTTCAGCATTTCGATGACTCTAATTACCTCCCACTCCCACTAATTATCTCCCACTCATCACCATTCAC
The DNA here is from genome assembly GCF_016906955.1 of Phacochoerus africanus. Classification (NCBI taxonomy): domain Eukaryota; kingdom Metazoa; phylum Chordata; class Mammalia; order Artiodactyla; family Suidae; genus Phacochoerus; species Phacochoerus africanus. The sequence goes on along the minus strand of NC_062550.1, from coordinate 50,936,373 downwards.
AACAAAATATTTTGAGTATTCCAACAAACAGAAAAGCCAGGTGGGTAAACCCCTCTAAATAGTTTACATTCTTGCAGATTAAAATAACTAAGACATTAGACAGGTATTTAAGCAACTTAATACATTATTGAATTATGGGGTTGGCACTGGTCTGCTAAAACAGTGCTTAAAAGTTTGTATTTAGCATTTAGTGAAATGTGAAAAGAGCAATTAATTAACCCACTGAAAACTAAAACCAATATAGCAGAAGACATGATCACCATCTTACTGCTCTTTAGATCAAACATAGATGTAGGGGATTCTCATGTTGGCAATAAAGAATACTTTCCTTGGAGTTCCGTGGTGGCGCAGCAGAAAAGAATCCATCTTGGAGCCATCAGGTTGCAGGTTTGATCCCTAGCCTTGCTCAGTGGGATAAGGATCCGGTGTTGCCGTGAGCTGTGGTGTAGGTCATAGACGCAGCTCAGATCTGGCGTTGCTGTGGCTGTGGTGTAGGCTGGCAGCTGTAGTTCCTATTTGACCCTTAGCCTGGGAACCTCCACATGCCGTGGGTGCGACCCTATTAAAAACAAAAAAAAGAGAATACTTTCCTTCCATTTAGGTATTTCTACCTATTTATAAGAATATTGGGGTTGTGGGATGGAAATCCTATAAAACTGGATTGTGATGGTTATTGCACAACTATAAATGTAGCAAATTCATTGAGTAATAAAAAGAATATTCAATAACGAAAGTAAAGGTTGGCAATAATCAGCCACGATAAATAGCAAAAACAAAAATTCCCCTCTTTTTACAGGTCTAAGCTTAGGGTGCACTCCCTTTTTCTCCACCTCACTCCCTCTTGTCCTGAGTCCTGCATCACAGGATTTACACTGGGAAAGAGAAAGAGTGAAAAAGTAGGCAGATAAGGTAACAAGTGGGAGTAACTGACAAGAGTTAATGAAAATACAAGTCTATGGGGTTAACTGACTTGGCAAGTGGAAATGTTATGCTTTGACTTAAAAGATACTGTTTGGATTATTTCAAAATAGGCCTTGTAAACGAACCTCAATTGGCTCTTCACCACCTTTTACTTGACTTTCACCCATTTCTCCATTTTCATAGCTGCTGTTCTTCTCAACCCATAACTCGGATTTTTCTACAGTTAGTCGAAGCTGGTCTAGGTCTGCCTTGATTTGCTTGTAGTTATCCACATCCTGATTGGACACCAGCAACTGCACCTGGAAACAGAAATGCAATTCTTAATTTACTGATGGAGCTTCCTTTATTCCTACTTAGGTCAAAAATCCTAAGTCTTCTAACATATTTGTTCTTCATCTGAAGTTTAACATTTCTAGAATATTTATGGATATTTTAGCATATATTGCCCAGGAAAATTGACATGGAAGTACCTGTGAACTCGACCCAATATAATCACATGTTATAAAGAATTATATATATAAAAAAGTGTGCCCTAGCAAATTTTTCAAAGTGTTAAAGAGTAATTTAGTATAAAAGAAACTTAACTCTACTTTTCCTGCTAAAATTTTTTTTCTGAGACTCCCTCTGTTTGAAAAGAGGTAGAAACATAAAAATAAGTGGAAGAAAATACTTATACAGCCTAAACCTCATGATATAATAAACTTTTATTATAATTTACATGTATTATGAAATATTTACAAATATATGAATACTTTGACTTATATAATTACTCTTTATATTTTAACATATTCTGATGAAGATCAATCCTCTATTAAATAAATATTAGTGAAGTACATGTAAATACTGAGATATTCCACATTAATGATCTCAAAACTGATGTCATTCAAAGGTAACAAAGAAAAAGATTAGCTCCCTCACTATTCCTTTCTTTAGGATTTATACATTTTTCAATCACAAAACATTTATTTCAGCGCTATCATTTTTCCTACTCAAATGTATCAGTAAAATCTGTGGTTGAAATAACAGCAGTGGCAACAAAATTCGTACTATGGTATTATCCCCCAGTGCCTCCTTAAATCTCAGTGCTGTTGTTTAATGTTAAAGATATTAACTCAAAAATCACTTGTGGGAAACTCTTTCTAAAATAGATCATGTCTTGACTTAAGACAAGGCTACATCTATCTTTAAAAATAGAAAGTGTCCCCAGGAAAAAGCTGCACAGTCTCATTAACTCTGCAACCATGAGGTCACGGTGGATGTTATAAACAATCTTTCAGAGCCTTCGCCATGGAACCACCAAGGGCTACTCCATCTCACCTGTTTAAAGGCCTGTAAAACTTCCGCTCTCTGGCTGAAGTGCTTGAACAGCAGCTGCAGGGCTCCTGACAGCAAAGGAGGGTAGTCATGCATGATCAGATGAATGAGGACCCGTAAAAACGTCCTGCCTCCTTCATCGTCAAGTTGAACTGGATTTTTTTCTTTTCTGTAAAACCAAAAATCATTCTAAAATCACTTGTATTTATATAAAACTAGTCATAAGTAGTTAAAATTGTGCATACATTCTATCACCCCCCCCCCCCGCTCCCCACCAAATCACAAATTACAAAGGAAGAAATTTATCTTCTTTTTTTTTTTTGCCTCATATAACTGAAGAGGAAACAAAACCGAAAGAAAAGCTTCAGTTTGTCCATGAAAGTAGGGGTGACTGACTGTCCCAGTTTGCCCAAGACTAGAGGGGTTCCCAAGAGAGGGGGAATAGCAGTAATTGCACTGGGAAAGCAGCAGGCAAACTGGGATGATCTGGTCACTGTAGGCACACACACAAGACAGAATCTGAATCAATCCATAAGCGTTAATTTAGTAGATAGACTAGGCTAGATGTATCTCAAGGACCGACTTCCCCCTCAACCCTAAACCTCGCCAGAACAGGTAGGGGGCGGGGTTAAACAGTGCGCACACGCATGTGCATGGGCACACAGCCATCACCTGAGTAGCTCTGTGCCTTTGGTGTATTCGGAGTTTGGGTAAGAGTCCCCTGAATAAAAAGTCCATTTATTTTACGCTGAGAGTCATACACTGGCTTATTTTACCTTCTCAAGAATAATGAACTACTTCAATAAGAAAACACAGCAACGATAACAGCAAAAACTGGCAAAACCCTATCAAACAAACCTAAACCAAATGTTCACTAGAGAAAAATTCTTTTTGGTTCCCTTGATTTTTCACTCTTGTCTTTCTTGCTAACCAAAGAAAATGCACAAAGGTTAGTATACAAATTTGTTTAAGTACTCATGGTAATAAAAATGAATTCCAGAAATTCAATAATGTAGCTTAGGTATTTAACGTTTTTTTACTCTCCTTTTTGAATATTAGTTTCATCCTAGGGGGAAAAAAAAGGAAAGAAACCACCTAAGAACAATGAATAGCAGGGCTCCTGATAGCAAAGGAGGGTACCGATGTTTTGTTTTCTTTAATCATGGATATTTCCAACTGGCAGAAAAGAGCTTTTTTTCCTCACATATAAAGTTAATGATAATGCCGAAAGAAGTTACTTTCCTGCCTCAAACTTCAAACTTTCTTGCCTCAAACAGATTCAGGAAAGCAGTATTTTTCAAGACGCTGCAGTATTTATATCAGGGGAGTTAAAGGGCATTCATGTGCTGTCATTATTTGAGGAAGAAAAGCAAAGAATTCACGGGAAAGTTCAATACACCAATCTCATCTCTCCTGTCTTTTTTTTAACCTGTCCTAAAGAAAAGCTATGCTTTCTCTTCTACAGTAAATTAGTACTTTCATTTTTGGCAGAAATTTGGCCGGCAACAATAAAGGATCTAAAATTAAATAGACATAGGGAAGTGAACACTAAAGTGTCAATAAAATTTGAAGTAAAATTTTATTCACAAGATAAAGATACATAAATGTTACTATACCTTCCAGCAAACATAGTTTCTGCCTGTGCTGCAATTTCATCTATATCAGGAACAATAGCTGCAAAGATAAATGGTAAAATCCATTCTTTATTTTTTATAATCAGGAGTCCCAATATTTATATTAATATTAGCATACCTAAAAATATTTTGCCTTAATTTCCTTATGCCACTGAAAGTCAACACTTTAAAAAGTCACAATACAGCTCCTCTTAGCTGCTAATATTTTAAATTGAAGTTAACATTTTAAAATATATATTGTTATAGCCAAAGATACATTTAGAAAATCAAAAAGCACCATTTACAAAGTTACCTCATCTCTAAGTATATATATACATCAGGTATATATAGACAACACAGACTATATACACACATTTAATTAATTTATTTATTTATTGGCCACAGTCAAGGCACATGGAAATTCCTGGCCCAGATTCAGACACGTGCCACAGCAGCCCCAAGCTGCTACAGTGACAATGCCAGATCCTTAACCCACTGTGCCACAAGGGAACTCCTACATACATATAATTTGAATGAGTAATGACATGGAAGGGTAATATTTTTTTAAAGATCACAATATACCCAGAATGAACTAGGTATATTGTTACTATATTGCACTTCCAAACAACATGATCTTTTTAATAAGCTTACTTCTATAATTCCATCCCTTCTTGTGGGACAGGATGCTTGATTTTTTTTTTAATGTAAACTAATAATCATGATTCTTCACTCATCCCCACCACTAACATTTTAAAGATATCTATGATAAGTACACAATTTATTTCTCATCTCCAAAGCATAAAAAGAAAACAGAGCAAGATATAAAAAGGGAAAAAGAATTCTTCCCAGAAAGCTACCTCTGACGCATACAACCAATTTAAAAGATCAGGTAAATCAGAGAGAACTAATTTTCTGGGGCTGCCCCTAGACTTTCCCTCCCACACTTTTACTGACACTTAGAGCTCCTGTTTTCCAGAAGTCTGGCTTCTGAGAGCCAATAATTTTTATGCAAGTGTCAATGCAACCGCCAGCAAGACTCTCTCCTTCTGCTGTATCATTCCTGGAAATAGCTCTTTGGGGTTCTACACTTCTGGGAAGCATAAAAACAACACTGTTGCAAATGTGCCAGGGAAACTTCTAGCTCAGGAGAGCTTAACTCTGTCTGTAGAGGCAAGCTGCCTTTTGGATGGTACCAGTGAGTCAGATAGCAAGATGTTTGGTCTAGCATCCATTTTAACTATATACCTATAATCACGGACTCATTCTTATCAAATTGACAGATGGATAAAGAAGAGGAGGCTTCTTAACATTGTCACAGTGGGTGTGGTTAAAAGACAGTTCTATATCTGTGTATAAATTCTACCACCAGAAGAGGGATTCTGTTAACAGGCTAAATCTTCCATACAACATAAGTTTCCAACTTGCCATAACCAGCCTGATCAATCCAGAAAAATGGTAATTTAATATATCTTAGGTTTCAGTAGGTACTTTCTAGAGTCATAAAAATTTAACAGTACTTCTTATACTCTCATGTCACTATGCTCCTACACTCAAAGTGTCTTCACTCTTAACACATTTTTTGGTCATGTCCAGAAGTTCCCTGGCCAGAAATGGAACCAGCACCACAGCAGTGACCCAGGCCACTGCAGTGACAACCTGGATCCTTAAACCGCTGTGCCACAAAAGGACTTCATTTCTCACAAATTTTAAATGTGAAAAATTGAAATATAGTACTAGTTTACAACCATGCAAAGTAATTAAAAAAAAAAAAAAAGAAACACACACACAATAAAACCAATGCTCACATCCAGACTTTCAGGAAATGCTATGCTATTCTTGAGATGCATGATGGCTTCTTACAAAATATTTTTCCTCCTGAAAGCTACATTTCACTCTGCTCTTTGATCCAGGTCAAAAAAAAATTCCCTGGAGTTTCACCAAAATAGCATAATGTTTAAAAATTCAGACTCTGGAGTTGGAAAGACCATCAAGAGAATCCCTTTACCACCACTTTCATGACCTTTAGCAAGTTGTAACCCCTCTGACCTAGGTTTTCTTATCCATAAAATGGCACAATAAACAATCCCTTGACCTCATAAAATTGTGAAGATTACTAGAGAAACCGGATTCAAAGAACTGAACACCTGTAGCAGCAAACATCCTCCTTGCTATTACAGGCAAGTTACATAATGTTCTATCTCAGTTCCTTCATTTCATTGGTGGAGATTATTTTGACTTTTTTTTTTTTTTTTTTTTTTTTTTAGGGACACACCTGTAGTATATGGACATTTTCAGGCTAGGGGTCAAATCAGTGCTTCAGCTGCTGGCCTATGGCACAGCCACAGCCACAGCAACAGCAATGCAGGATCCGAGCTGCATCTGTGACCTACACCACAGCTCACAGCAATGCCAGATCCTTAATCCACTGAGCGAGGCCAGGGATCAAACCTGCATCCTCATGGATGCTATAATTTCCACTGAGCTACAATGTGAACTCCTATTTTGACTTTTTTGTCTCACAAGAATACTTCTTGTTTGAAAACATAAAAGGTACTTTCAATTTCCCAGGAAAGCACCATGCATAGAGGAAATGTTATCCAGAGGAGATACCTGATGGCAGCAATGTATCAGGAGAGCCGTTGGTGGATGTTTCAGCATTTCCATTATTCTCCCCGAATTCCTTCTTATATATTGACAGCATGTATGAGATCCTATAATCGAGTCTGACACTCAGAATAAACTACAAGAAACATTAAAAAAACATAAGTGTCTGTCATCGGCATAGTGTTTAAAAATTCAAATCATTATGTGACACCAAGAACAAGATAACCATCAACATGTCACATGAAGTAGTCAGAAACTTTATTGGTAAACTCTCTAATACCTCAGTTGCATACATGATCACCAGTCATCAACGCTAAGAAAAGGGATGTATTTCCATTAGACAATGTCAGTAAAATCCCTAAGCAGTTTTTGGAAAGAAGAACATTTGACTCCCCATGATTACTCTCTGAATATTCCAGGTAGAGGTGGGAAATCAAGTAATGATGACATAATTTCCTGAGCATTTGGCAGAGTTTCCAGTGGCTTTGCAAGGAAAGTGCTGGAGCCATGACCCTCATTCATGCACAGAAAGGCCAAGATTTCAGCTATGACCGTGTGCTTTCTGGCTATACCACATTGAATCCTGGATCTCAGCTACAAAAGGACAGCTTAAGTAACAGCATCCAATATATCAGAGATGTGCCTCACTGGTGCCTGTATTCCCTTGGGTCTCTGTGGGTTGTCTTTGTTCTCCTTAACGGATGCACTGACCAGAGACTTAGTGCCAGTTAAGGTGCTCGCCCCTGAGAAGAATGCAAATGCCCAGAGCCCAGGGCCCTCAAGAAGCCAATAATCAGGTTTGGAAAACAAGTTATATTGTTGCAAATATACTTATGAAATTACTGAGGGCCACCTCATGTGATAGAGAATATGGCAGAGATCAGAGAAGAAAATGCTGTGACATCTCAGAGGAGACAGGAAAGAACAGAGAGGTGGACTTACACAGAGTTACCTTCATTCCAACCCAGGGTTACTACAGATTTACCACAGGGTTGGCCTCTGTATAATTATTATTATTACTATCTTTTTGTCTTTTGTCTTTTTTTTAGGGCTGCACCCGCGGCATATGGAAGTTCCCAGGCTAGGGGTCTAATCAGAGCTACAGCTGCCAGTCTACACCACAGCCACAGCAACATGGGATCCGAGCTGTGTCTGAAACCGACACTGCAGCTCACAGCAATGAGGCCAGGGATCGAACCCACAACTTCATGGTTCCTAGTCGGGTTCGTTAACCACTGAGCCACTACAGGAACTCCATCCTCAGTATAATTATTATCAGTGTCCCCTGTAGTCTCTTAAGAGACTCTCATTGGAACAGCAAACAATAATGGTCGCACAAGTTTCAGTTGGTATTTTGTGATACCATCTATGCCACTATCTCTCACTAGCCACACCCCCTTTGTATCAGACCCTTCCCTCATTCTAGCGCTTTTTTCTGTCTCTCTCCCAGTCATCTCCATACCAACAGCACAGGAGGGAATGTCGGCAGCTTCTCTCTTGCCCCCTTGCCTTTCTTTCTCTTTTTCTATTTTGGCTGCCCTGTGGCATATAGAGTTCCTGGGCCAGGGATCAGTTCTGAGCCATAGTTGCAACCTATGCCACCGCTCCAGCAATGCCAGATCCTTAACCCGCTGTGTTTAAATCCACCCCCTCCCCTTTTTTTTTTTGGCTTTTTGCCTTTTCTAGGGCTGCTCGCATGGCATATGGAGGTTCCCAGGCTAGGGGTCTAATCAGAGCTGCAGCCATTGGCCTTTGCCAGAGCCACAGCAACGCGGGATCCAAGCCACGTCTGCAACCTACACCACAGTTCTCGGCAACGCCGGATCCTTAACCCGCTGAGCAAGGGCAAGGATCGAACCCGCAACCTCATGGTTCCTAGTCAGATTCGTTAACCACTGCACCACGACAGGAACTCCTAAATCCCTTTTGAAATCACACTCTCCCTGGTTCCCCAGTCCAAATCGATCTTTCTCTGTTTCTCACCCAACACATTATTTACACCTACAGGTCCAAAGTTGCATCAATCTCCCCCCCTCACCCCCCGCCCACTTCTCTGCTAGACCATGATGGTCCTCCTGGGCAGCAACCATACTCCATGTCAGCTATGCTCAGTCAAGTTCAACAAACTCATGGAACCAGGTACTGCAGAAGGTACCAAGGGTACAGAAAGGATCCAACAATATAAAACCTGCCTTTGAAGAGCATACACTCCAGAGGGAAAAGCTAACGATAAAGAGATTTTTTTGTTAACATGCAGTTAGCACTGCCACAGCTGTTGATTGAACTGATTCCAGTTAATAGGGGATTTTCAAAGCAGGAGACAGGTCATGGGGGGAAGGGGCTGGTGGGCTTGGCAGCCCTGAGCATAAGGCGGAGAGCAGAAGCTAGACTGCAGGAGCCTCAAAAGAAGGGTGTTTTAGAGTTCCTGCTGTGGTACAATGGGTTAAAAATCCTGAGCTGCTACAGAGGCTTGGGTTCATCCCTGGCCCGACACGGTGGGTTAAAGGCTCTGGCATTACCACATCTGCAGCATAGGTCACAGCTGCGGCTCAGATTTAGTACCTGGCTGTCGGGAGACATGTTTCTACAATCTTTTCGTAGCTTCTTTGCTTCTATTTTCGATGCTGATAACTCCATCTTGTCCTGCTTTACTTTACCCCATATTCCTACTTGAAAAACAGTCACAGTGCTGGTAAATAACTTAAGTTTAAGAACAAAGACCAAAAGGCATAAGTGATTCATGTGGTCAGCTGAATGAGGGCATAATGCATTGGTCTAGGCATGCCAGACCTGTGCAGGTTGGCACACCATTTGCACAGCATGGTATTCCTGTTAAAATAAGAGAAAGAGGAACCTCATGGCTCCAGGGGGTTTATGAGCAGTCGTTAGCAGAATATGCATCAGCAAAGAGAACAAGGTGCAAACCTAGGCACCCCAGGTTGCTACAGATAAGCATGCCCTCTGCTGAAGCACAATGATGATTCTCTAGGTGCCAGGCATAGGCAGCTAATGCCAAGGTTCTTCAATGCTAATGATTGTTAAATGCCTAAAGGTCAGAATAAAAGCTTAACCAGTTACCAGCTAAGTGACTTTTAAAATAATAAAAGAACTTTTAAAATAATGAAAGAACTATATCCTGCACCTACAACCCCCTCCTCATTTGATGTCATCCTAAAGAGCACAATAAAAGCAGTGTGGTTTCTTGAGGTGGTGCTCTGAGTCCCTGAGACCTTGAGTGCCCTGGTTCCCACCTTCAATTAAGATAAATGTCTCTGTGTCTTGTTTTATGTTAACTTTTTCTTAAGTTCCACAGCACCTGTTCTTCAGTGCTCACCTGGTGTGCTGGACTTGGCACCTGGCCTGGGAACTTCATGTGCCATGGGTGCAGCCATTAAAAAATTTTTCAAGGTTTGTCTTTTTTTTTTTTTAACAAACCTATGTAAAGAACAAATTATTAAAACATGAACTAATGAAACGCTTATTCGCTTTCAGTTGAAGATTAGTATTCAAATAATTTTATTTTATAAATATAGCCAAAAAAAACCTTTCATCCTCTAATATATTTAATTATGAAAAATAATGGAAGGAAGAAGGGAAGGAAAAAAGGAAGAGTAAAAAGAAAGGCAGAGAGAGATGAGAGAGCGCCAAAGATAGAGTGAGAGAATGAAAGAAAAAATACAGGAAATGACGGGGCAAAGAAATGAAGAGCCTGAGAGGAGGAAGAGCTAGCAGAAAGCAGGAGACTTGCTTAAGGAACGCGGCTACAAAGAAATTCTTGACGAGGTGTTCTTAGAAAGAAATTCAAGAGCAGCACACAGGAACACAGACACGGGGACTCAGACTCAAACAGAGAGACACAAAAATCCGAGCGAGAACAGAGGTTCAATGAGAAATACATGAAGAACCCCAAAGGGGCAGCCAAAGTAAGTCAGCCCTACCTGCCCCACCAGAGCATCTTCATCTCGTCATTTTTTTAGCTGCTAGGGACTGTTTTGTCAATGCTGCTTTTCTGTGACTGCCATTAGACTAAAATGAGGGCATGTATATCAGAGACTGTCTTGGGGGGGGAGCAGTGGGGTGATGCTAACGCTGGGGGCCCCTTGGGCCCATGGGCTAGGTCATGAAGAACAGGACAACCGAGTTCTTAAACTCAGGGTCGTGAACACAGGGTTGGGAGGCCAGCCAATATTTCTCAGAGTTCAATTCAGTCTTTGGAAGTCCTGGAGAAACCGTGAAGCCTTTTATGATTATTAATCTAATTACTTTAAATAAAAATGTACAGACCCTTCCAGGACTACTAACCCACTTGTGGTAGCCCAGTCTACATTAAAGTGTGATATGAAAGACTTAGTACACTGTATCTGAATACAATATCTGTATCTGCTGAGCGAGGCCAGGGATTGAACCCAAGTCATGGATACTAGTTGGGTTCATTACCACAGAGCCACAATGGGAACTCCCCCAAATCTTTCTTAAATCAAGGTAAAATTAAATCAGAGTCAACACCAAATGAGCAAATACATAGGAAGAAGTTATGTCAACCTCCATGGTTAGATATCTTCATTAACATATTTAACGGGAATGAACACATGTAATTAATATGTTAAACAGTGTCAGTATGAGATTTCTTACCAGGCTTTTCACAAACTTAAAAGAAGTAAAGTTAACAATTGCGTTTGGAATGGATAAGCAATGAGATCCTGCTGTATAGCACAGGGAACTATGTCTAGCCACTTGTGGTGGAGCATGATGGAGGATAATGTGAGAAAAAGAGTGTGTGTGTGTGTGTGTGTGTGTGTGTGTGTGTGTGTGTGAGACTGGGTCACCTGGCTGTACAGTAGAAAACTGACAGAACACTGTAAACCAACTATAAAGGAAAAAATAAAAATCGTTAAAAAAGTAAACTCAGCTCAAAAGCATTTCAGACTATTTACACAGAGGGATCTGAAACAAAAAGTGTCAGAAGTTAAACCAACAACATAGTCAGGAGCTTGTCACTTCCCTCGCATGAGGCCACGTACCTGTAAAATCTCAATAATCTTCAGCTTGGTGTCCATCACAGTGACGTCCTCCTGCTCGGGGGGGCTCCCCTGCTTGCTGGGGTGGAGGCTGGGCTGCATCTCGGGCACAGTCATGGGAAAGATGGAGCCTCTGCTGAGCACCATCTGGGTCATCATTTCTCCCACCCCATGGATGGTTCTCATGACATTGTTTCCTGGCACAAGAAAAGTCCGTAAGTCAACACACAGGCCACCTTGGGAAACCGCTGTGACGTCCAGCTGGCCACAGGAACAGCACTAAGGAGAGGAAAGTGTGGCCTCAGTCCTGCGCCGGCTCCTTCCTTAAAGTTAAAGTCGTGCGGACACCTTTCAAAATGACAGATGTGAACCATGAAAGTTGACTTCTCTCAGAAAATGCTTTCAAATGACTCCCTGAAGGTTGTTGGTGGCTCTGACAACCTCCAAATCAGCCTTCTGGAAGGCAAGTCAGTCCTACCAACCATCACACCAATCGGCCCTAACGCTTAAGATAATGACAAAGAAAGGTCATCAATCTCTACGATAAACTGAGGTACAAGTGGGGATACAAAGACCACAGAAAAACACTGAAATGGTGTCTAGTGTCCTAACCCTACTCTCAAACCCAGGACTTTTTAGCTTCGCTTTCATGACTCTTGGGAAGAAGATTTTTTTGAGCTTTACTTTAAGAAGTCTTACCTAAGAAGAAGCAGGTTTTTGCCATTCTTCCATCAGTATGACTAGAAAACTGTAATTCAAACCTCACAAAAAAGGAGTTCCCTGTTGGTACGTGGTTAAAGATCCAGCATTGTCACTGCAGCAGCTTGGGTCACTGCTGTAGTGCAGGTTCAATACCTGGCCCAAGAACGTCCACATGCAGAGGACAGGATAGGGGAAAAAAATCCACAGAAAGCAATTATGTTTGGGATAATTACAGAAACAAATTAGGAACAAATGATCATTGTTGATGATGTATTACTCCTCTTTTGCGTCTTCTCTTGAGTTTGGCTTCCCAGTTGTCCTCCAAGAAAACTACCCACGCACTCATTTCTCATACCGACCACAGGCAGCTGTATCAGAGGTGCCTCCTGACACTGCCGCAGTTGACCTTCTCCAGCCCGACTGCTGTTTCTCACTTGCAAATCCCTACAGCAAGTCACAGGGATGCAAAAGAGCAACTTGTCTACTTTCCTTTCAGAACAGTGGTCTCTGCTACGTGGGTGTTCATGGAGCTTTGCTTCAAGCAAAGGCCTAAGAATCTGGCAAAGAATTTTCCTTTTCCCCAAGTGTCTCAGGGTGGAAACCAAGAGAAAGGGAAATGGAAATAAGATGGGATGAGCTAAAACGCTCAACTCTAAGTAAAGAACATAAACTGCGGGAATACCTACAGGATTGAAAGGCAAACAAATAAAGAAAAGGAAAATATTTAAAGGATGACTCAAGAGAAGCTTCATGGCCCTGTGCACAGACCATAATTACCATCAAGCCAGTGGTAACCAACAGTATTTGTGGAAGGTAAAATGCCTCTTATTTTTTAATTAAATTTATTTTTTTATTAGGGTATAGTTGATTTATAGTGTTGAGTCAATTTCTGCTGTACTGCATAGTGACCCAGTCATACACATATATATACATTCTTCTTCTCGTGGTATCTTCCATTATGGTCTCTCCCAAGAAACTGGATATAGTTCCCTGTGCTATAGAGTAGGGCCTTGTTGTTTATCCATCTTACATGTTAGAGTTTGCATCTGCTAATCCCAAACTCCCAATCCATCCCTCTCCCACTACCTCTCCCCCTTGGCAACCACAAGTCTGTGCTCTATGTCTGGAAGTCTGTTTCTGTTTTCTAGATGAGCTCATTTGTGTCATATTTTAGATTCCACATATAAGTGATATCACATGGTATTTGTCTTTCTCTTTTGGACTTGTCTTTTAAAATTCATTATCGTGGGGACCTGCTGTATAGCACAGGGAGCCCTACTCAATATTCTGTGATAACCTATACAGGAAAAGAATCTGAAAAAGAATGGACATAGGTATATGCATAACTGAATTACTTTACAGCAGAAACTAAAAACATTCTAAATCAACTATACTTTGGCAAAATTTTTAAAAATGAAAAAAATCATCATCTTATCTATAGATGAAACGAATATACATAAAGGAGCATAGTGTTCAAACAGTACATTTTTGAATAAGTAAAGAGGAAACATTTTTTCCTAGAGTGGCATCTTCCAGGCAGACCTTAATTTGCATTTTCATTCTGGGAGTCTACGACCTTTTGTTACATGGCTGCTTTCATAAGCTCCCCCCTCCAAAAAAAAAAAAAAGGATAAGAAGAAATACATGCAAGGTCATTTCTAAGTTTGGACATGACTGAGACAAAAGATCTGGGACAGCCTCATTTTCTATCAGAATAATGTCGAGGCAGAATGCTTCATTGTCTGTGGTCCTCAAATAAACAGGGCAGTTGAGTATTTTCAAATCCCCCTATCAATTGCAGGGATGTACATCTGGTTGTTGGCAAGAGTTTGGGGTCACTAATGTTCAACCAGTACATTTATCCAAGTCTTAATTCCACTATGTATATGTGTCAGTCCCCAAGAGAGGCTTTCTCACCACTAACACAGAACAGGCTCCTCTGTTATTCTTACCCTTGATTCACACAAAAATCCTTGGCACCCACAGTGTCTGCGTCTTATTTAGATTTGCATGGAAAATAATCATTTAATCCAAACGATTGTTACACATAAAACATCAGCCCAGACAATTCTTTCCCCCAAATATAGATCCTGTCACCAAGAACTTAAAATCTAGAGGCCAGAACCATAATAATATATAACACATGTCGTCAATGAAATGGGAGGGGTCATTCCCATTGGTACCACATCCTCAGATGCCTGTGGCACTTGGTTGCCACAAAACTCTCCTGACATCTCCATGTCATGGCCAACTCTGAGTTCACAAAGTAAAAGATGCTTTATTTTCTAGAGCTGCTTGGTGGTAATGAGAAGTATTTCATTTGGGAACTATTACAGCTTGAAAAACATAAGTCAAACACCACATAAATCACAGATGTGCCAGGTTCCTGGTATCCATTTTTCCACAGAAAAAATTCTAATTCTAGACTGGTAAGTCATTGGTGATCCACAATGCCAAAGAAGAAATCTTACTGGTTCTCTTCTCAACCACAATTAGTTAACACTACTGAAAGGTAAGAAGGCTACACTTATTATATAATATAAATCCTCCAGGAAAATTCAAGATTTTTCTTTTATATTAACCCATATACTGGATTTATGTATAAAGTGTATTGAGATGGTGTGGCAAAAATAAAGTCATCTTTATTAAGTAAAAGTGCAGAGGATGGAATAAACCCAAGCACTGATGGTCAACTAATCTATGACAAAGGAGGCAAGAACGTACAGTGGAAGAAAGATGGTATCTTCAATAAGTGGTGCTGGGAAAACTGGACAGTTACATATAAAAGAATGAAAATAGAATACTCTCTAACACCATACACAAAAATAAACTGAGAATGGATTAAAGACCTAAATGTAAGGCCAGATACTACAAAACTCCTAGAGGAAAACATAAGCAGAATGCTCTTTGACATAAATCACAGCAATGTCTTGTTTGATCCACCTCCTAGAATAATGACAATAAAACCAAAAATAAACCAATGGGGCCTAATTAACCTCTAAAGTTTTTGCATAGCAAAGGAAACCATTAAAAAAAGAAAAGACACAGAATGGGAGAAAATCTTTGCAAACAATGCAACCAACAAGGGCCTAATCTCCAAAATATACAAACAGCTCATACAACTCAACAACAACAACAAAAAACAAACAGCCCAATCAAAAAATGGAAAGAAAACTTAAGTAGCCATTTCTCCAAAGCAGACATATGGATGGCCAGTAGGCACATGAAAAAATGTTCGATATCACCAATCATTAGAGAAATGGAAATCAAAATTACTATGCGGTACCAACTCACACTGGTCAGAATGGCCATCACTAACAAGTCAACAAATAACAAGTGCTGGAGAGGGTTTAGAGAAAAGGAAACCCTCCTTCACTGTTTATGGAAATGTAAATTGGTACAACCACTATAGAAAACAGTGTGGAGGTAGCTCAGAAAACTAAATATAGAACTACCACATGATCCAGCAATCCCACACCTGGGCATATATCCAGACAAAACTTTTGTTGAAAAAGACATGTGCATGCCTATGTTCATTGCAGCACTATTCACAATAGCCAAGACATGGAAACAACCTAAATGTCCATTGACAGGTGAATGTATTAAGAATATGTGGTACATATATACAATGGAATACTACTCAGCCATAAAAAGAACAAAATAATGCCATCTGCAACAACATGGATGCAACTACAGATTCTCATACTAAGGAAGTCAGAAAGAGAAAGACAAATACCATATGATATCACTTATATGTGAAATATAAAATATGCCACAAATGATCCTATCTACAAAACAGAAACAGACTCATGGACATGGAGAGCAGACTTGTGGTTGCTGGGGGGAGGAGGAGGGAGTGGATGAACAGGGAGTTTGGGGTTGGTAGATGCAAACTACCACATTTAGAATGGATAAGCAAGGAGATACTATGATAAAGCATAGGGAACTATAGCTAATCTCTTGGGGTAGAACATGATGGAAGCTAGTATGAGAAAAATATATTACATATATATGTGTGTGTGTATATATATATATATACACACACATATATATATATATATCACTGGATCACTATGCTGTACAGCAGAAATTGACACAACATTGTAAATCAACTATACTCTAATTTCAAAAAAATACTAAGGAGGATGGAATTGCTTATAAATTAAGCAGATAGACTTTCCACGTTCTTTCATTACATGACTATGTAGATATTTTTACTAATCCTAAGTCCCTCAAGAAAAAACCCCAAAGAAAGACAAGTACAGTAAATGCATACTAGACGTGGTTACTAGGAATGGATTGAAAGTACATTGCTTTGTTTCTTTGATGGTTCTGATGAGCCAAGTTTCCATTACTAATTCCAGAGACATGAAAAACAATAAGGAATATACATAACACTAAAGCTGTGCTGACCATAATTTAAGTTTTTTCTATCCAAAAGTCATTTTACTGCTGATCACCATGGGGTTCAACAATCATTAAGTTATGTGAATGACAGAGTAAGAGATTTAACAGAATTTTACTTGATCGAAATTTATCTTATAGGCATTGGTGTTTTATTTAAGTCATCTGTATCTGTTACCTCTTTCTATTAGAAATACTTTTCTTCTATGAACATATAAAAATAAAAATGATAATTTGAATTTTCTAGGTATTTAGCATTCAGAGAGACACTCTGAACCTTTCTTAGCATTTATAAGAGAAAATAGACGTATTCGATAAGAAGAGTTCTGTGAATAATTGTCCATAGCAACTTGTTCTCTGACTACTAAAGGCCACTCTCAGTGTTTTATAATCATAGAAGCCAAAAAAGTGGTAACCAAACCTATTCTTATTTCCCTTAAACATATTTTATAGCTGCATTTGGAAAAAAAATATATGTCTACTATTCCAATAAGCTATTTGAAACAGAATGATATTAAACCATAAAGACATTGTCCAGGAGGTCTTCTTACTTTCCCTCCCTGCTCAGCAGCTTCTTAGAAACCTCCACTTGTGGAAACCGCCTACACTCTCTAGAACCAGAGCAGTTTTCTATTTTGAATATTCTCTTGAGCACTGGTTCTTCCCAGTGGTTAAGGTCTGAGTTATAAAAGGACTTTTCTGCATGCAAAGAAAACAAAAACATTAACACAAGATCAAAGCCTTAGTTAAGCTGGTGATATAAGTAGAGTAATAGGGAACATGGTTATCAACCTGGATTAAAAGGAAGATCAAGATTTAACAGCCTAGAAGACAATAAATAATCAACACTCCCAGTTCGAAGTTGATCACAGAATTTTCGAGATCTACATGTCCAGTCTACATAAGGTTGTTTTTTTTTACGGCCCAATGATATTTTAAAATTTTTATTTTATTGAAATCATTTATTTACAATGGTGTGTTAACTTCTGCTGTATAGCAAAGGGATTCAGTTGTACATAAATATACATATTCTTGTTCATATGCTTTTCCATTGTGGTTTATTACAGAATACTGAATATAGTTCCTTATGCTATACAGTAGGACCTTGTTGTTTATCCATCATACATGTTAGAGTTTGCATCTGCTAATCCCAAATTCCTAATCCATCCCTCTTTCACTACCTCTCCCCCTTGGCAACCACAAGTTTGTGCTCTATGTCTATAAAAGTCTGTTTCTGTTTTGCAGATGAGCTCATTTGTGTCATATTTTAGATTCCACATATAAGTGATATCATATGATATTTGTCTTTCTCTGTCTGACTTCACTCAGCATAATAATCTCTAGGTCCCTCTATGTTGCTGCAAATGGCATTGTTTCCTTCTTTTTTAGGGCTGAGTAATACTCCATTTTACATATGTACCACATCATCTTTATTCAATCATCTGTTGATAAGAGAGAGTTTTTAATCCATGTATCCATTTGCTGGAACTGGAGGGAACTTAGGATTCCTCTATCTGGAGGTCTCTCATCCAGATGATTACTTGGCTCACTCCCTCAAAATGTTTTCTGATTTTTGGTGCAATGTCACCTGTCCTCAGACCTCTTCTGGCCACCTTCTTTAGAGAAGGTGGCCACCACTCTGGATCCTGCTTTACATTTCAGTCACGGCATTAGCACCATTTCACATCATATTTTACATTTGTTTATGTGTTTGCTGTATCCACCTGCCTCAGAAAGAACATAAATTCTATGAAGACAGGGATTCTGCCTGGTGTACCGCCCTATCTCCAACACCAGGAAGAAAGCCTGACATAGAGCAGCCATTCAATAAATGCTTATTAGATTACTGCACTAATTTTTAAAAGTTGGATGAATAAATGAATACTAAAAACGGTAATTTTTATAAGGCTTGTATTAAAAAAATGTTATTACATCAAGGGTAAGTTTCATCAAGTGAGTTTTTACTTGCTTTCTTTTATACTTTCCAAATTCTCTACATGTTTTCAAAAAGCACATATAATTTCATGTTGCTTAAAAGTGTATTTGCTACAAATAAAAATATTAGTACAATAGATAACACGAGATTAGAAACTTCAGCAAGGTCACATATCAGGCCATATACACCCTTCACAGCAGGGTAGGGAGTTGGTGGGCCCCCATGTTTTACAGAGCCAGAAAGTGACAAAGCCCCAGATTCAGGTCAACCAACGTCACTGTGCATCTTTTCCCCACACCACGTTGCTTCCCTACTAGGCCATCACCTTCCCCATTTCCAAGGATTTTATACAAAAACTCAGAAAAACCTACCAAATGCAGAAACGAAATATCATAATTAAAACATGCGTACTGAAAATGTAGAATTCCTCTTAATTGTAGAATGAATCTGTTCACATTATTCTCAAGTGATCTTATCCAACCAGTCATTATTGTATAATAGACCACACATAATCCGTGGCATTTTGTTTCCATTACATGATGCAATTGAAAGGGTAGTCCCTGTTCAGAAAGTATTAATTAAGTAAATTAAGCAAATAAATACTGGCTCTGTACTGGGGACATCAGGTGGAGAAGGACGTAAGAGAAGTAAAAAATTTACAACATAGTTAAGAAAACAGAAAATATGCTCCCCCTCTAACTTTAAGGAAAAATACAAAGCAAATGAGATAGTAATAGCAGAGCACAGACAGTCTACTAAATTGCTTAGGACTTTTACTTTAACTGGGAAAATTATGTTAGGGTGAGGAGAGTGAAAGTCAGCTTCACGGAAGAGAATTTTGAACTAGGCTTTGAGTGGAGTGAGGGGTTTAGACTAATGAAATCTTTCTCAAATCACTTCACCATTCAATGCTCAGAATCTTAAATCCTAAAATGTCCCAATTCCTTGTAAAAATAAAATTATATAAGATGTGCAAAAAAGTCATGAAGAATGAAAAGTACCAAGTAATCATAAGGTATTACTTCAAAATGAGAAGCAGGGGTCATGGACATGCTTTCACTGCACCTCTGAAAAATGGCCTTTCTCTGTTTCATTATGTTTTAGGGTAGTGGTCACTACCTCACTAATGGGTATGTGTTTCCATCTCATAATCTCCTACACTATGGCCTGGTTGACACAAAATATCACCTCTAAAAGGAGAAGTCTTGCAGAGGCATGGTTTACAGAATATACTCAATGGGCAAAGTTGGTGATGTGCCATCTTATTTTCTTTATTCTGAATAAGCACTCATTGAACACATTGATAAGCCACTTACAGATTCCAACTTCCCAAGAGCTTAGAAATAGAATAAAGCAAAACTCAGTGAAAACGTGTTACTAAAGTATAGTAATGGAATTATCTCTTTTTGAATATCAAGTAGACTTCTTAGAAGAAAATTATGTCCCATCCCACACCTTAAAGCAGTGTTATTCAAAGGATGAGCTGAAAACTCAATTCATACAAAATAGTGATTGAGTTCTACAGCCTATTCTGGATTTCATCACTGTCAAATACTGACAACACATTTCAGTATTCCAAACCTCAAGATTTCATTTTAATTTGTTGAACTCATCTTTAATTTGTAGCAGTCAGTAATCCAAGTAATAAGTAGATTGACACACTATTTTTATAATTGAGATGTAAATTAAATACAGTGCAACACACAGATCTTAAATGAAAGGTTTTAGCAGTTTGGGCAAAAAAAAGGATATATACCCATATAAACCACATTGCATCCAGATATTCAGACATTTCTATCACCCTAGAAAGCACTTTGTGCCCTTCCCTGCTAATCCCCTCTACATTCCCTATCACCATCATCACCAACCACTCCTCGGATTTACCACATCATAGAGATATGTTGAATAACGTACAGGTTAATAGGTATGATTTCAGTTAACTGATTACAGCTCAGGTGTACTAGTAAATCAATCACTGTTAAAGTACAGAAAGTCCTCTAGTTCCCTGCCACTCTGTTGTTGCCTTGATCAGATAAGTATTCCTGTCAGTGACAGGTGAAGTCAGAGACAAGAGTGTTTTACAAATGCAAAGATAACATCAAACAAGGAAGGATAACTAACATATCGAATGACTCCATCAAACTCCAAAACTACAGGAACAGCTTCAGAATGAATGGGTTCAATCCAACAAAGTGAAATCAAAATATAAAATGTCCTGCCATTTAGGTCTAAATAAAACCAACTTGGAGCTCCCGTCATGGCTCAGTGGTAAGGAACCCAACAAGCATTCATGAGGATGTGGGTTTGATCCCTGGCCTCGCTCAGTGAGTTAAGGATCTGGCATTGCCGTGAGCCGTGGTGTAGGTCACAAATGCGGCTCGGATCCTGAGTTGTTGTGGCCATGGTGTAGGCCAGCAGGTACAGCTCCAATTCGACCCCTAGCCTGGGAATTTCCATATGCTGTAGGTGCGGCCCTAAAAAGACCAAAAAACAAACAAATGCAAAAAAAAAAAAAAAAAACTCAAGGATATGATGTGGAAAATGTGTGCTAACAGAGCACAAACTAAAACTTTAATTGTGCTCAAGTTCAGTAGAAATCAATATTATGTCATCATTACCAAAAACACTCATGTTCACCCTGACTGTATTACAAAGTAGTGTTCAGAATGAATGAGAAACTAACTGTCCTTGCCAAACCAGTGATCAAAGTATTTGAATCATAAGAGGAATTGTTGGAGTTCCCATTGTGGTGCAGCAGAAACGAATCCAACTAGGAACCATGAGGTTGCAGGTTTGATCCCTGGCCTCGCTCAGTGGGTTAAAGACCCAGCGTTGCCGTGAGTTGTGGTGTAGGTCACAGATGCGGCTTGGATCTGGCATTGCTGTGGCTCTGGCATAGGCCAGCGGCTACAGCTCTGATGAGACCCCTAGCCTGGAACCTCCATATGCCACAAGTGCAGCCCTAAAAAGGACAAAAGACAAAAAAAAAAAAAAGAATTGTTAAAGGGACTATAGGTGACAACACAAAGGGGAGAAGACAGGTGACATGCTGGCCATTTTCAAACACAGAAAGAACTGATGTGTAGAGGTGATTGATTCTAGATTTCAAAGTGGCTCCAGAGAACAAAAGTAGGGTTGCTTGTTGGAAGTGAGAAGGAGGTATAT
This sequence comes from Phacochoerus africanus, assembly GCF_016906955.1. NCBI lineage: Eukaryota > Metazoa > Chordata > Mammalia > Artiodactyla > Suidae > Phacochoerus > Phacochoerus africanus. The sequence continues at coordinate 50,914,696 of NC_062550.1, read as the reverse complement.
TCAGGATAACTTACGAAAAGAGACCCAATATTGGGAGTTGTTGTAAAGAAGAAAGACCTGCTTTTTGCAGCAGTAAAATCTTGGTCACTCAGATGCTGCAAGAGATCTTAGATAACCATTTGCAATGGGCATTATGAAGATCTAAACTTTGTATATTGTATAGATGATTTCTACAGTCCCCTTACAGGTTAACATTCTACAAATCTTTAAATGTTTAAGTTCGAATAAAGCGCCTTGTTGTAGGTCACTCGCAGATGCTTTTAACCAGAAATTGAAGGAATGGAAGAACTTACTCCGTGTATTACCACCTTGAGGCATCAGACTGTGAGGCTCATATAGTATTTACATCTGGAGGAAATAATTGAGTAGAGAGAAAGTAAGGACAACCTGGTCTTCTTTAGTCATTCTCATTATTTTTGAGGTCATCTAGGTATTGATTCTATCCTATTAACTCAATTTGGTAATGTCAGTACCTCTTTGTGGGTGCCAGGAATCATTCACATCACTCTGAGGGAACTCCAGACTTTACAGAGTCACTTTATAGCTTAAACAGTAAGAATAAGCTCTACCCTAAATTATGGAAGGTGCTTCATCCATTGTTTGGCTAATTCTTTTGGGAACCAAAACCCAAAAAGCTACAGATAATGCCTTTGTTTCTGACACATCCCAGAGAAACAAAGACAGACCTAGAATCAGAGTCTTCTGCTTCTACTGAATTAAATTAATTACAAGGTATAACAAAAAATACTTTTATGTGTCATAACTTTATGTGAGCAACCCCAGACTGAGAGAACCATAAGGAAGTTAATACAGTTGCTTCATGACTTAGCATAGTATAGGAATTATGCATGCATCATACCTATTAAGTCCTTCTGAAATCCATGAACCTACACAGTTAGCGAGGGAATAAACGAACATATTATACTGTTAAAAAGGTGCATCAAACCTAAATGTCCATCCAAAGATGAATGGATAAAGAAGATGTAGTGTATATATAAAATGGAATACTACTCGGGCGTGAAAAAGAAGGAAAAATGCCATCTGCATTAACATGGATGTACCTAAAGAAGTACATCCTTTAGGAAGCACATGCTAAATGAAGTAAGTCAAAGATAAATATATGATATGACTTATATGTGGAATCTAAAATATGACACAAATGAACTTATTTACTAAACAGAAACAGTCTCACAAAGAAAACAAACTTATGGTTTTCTGAAGGGGAAAGGAGAGGAAGGGATAAATTAGGAGTTTTGGATTAGCAGATGCAAATTATTATATACAAAATGGAAAAACAGCAAGGTTCTACTGTATAACACAGGGAATTATATTCAATATCCTATAATAAACCATAATGGAAAACAATATGAAAACTATATATATATATATATATATATATATACAAATATGTATATATAAATGATTCACTGTTATATATCAGAAACTAAGAAAATACTATAAATCAATTACATTTTGATTTAAAAAAAAAGATGTTGCATCAAAAATTGCCAAAAAGGTAAAATATTAATCACTAAAATTGTAGAAACAAAATACCAGAAAGTCTTTTAAGATGAACTGGCATTTGTCATGTTATCTCCCATTCATTGGAAATTGAAAGTTCATAAGTAATAAAAGAAAACCAATTACAAATCTGAAAATTCATGGTCTAGAAAATATTTTTATCAGTCAAATACATACATATTTACATAATTCATCAAATGCATGTCACCCAATAGATGTTTTTGAAAGTTAAGTACATATAATAGTATGTTAGGCATGGTACAAGTCGGCTATAGAATAGAAATCGGAATGCATTTTCATAGTTTTTCTCCCCACTTTGGTTCTCAGTCAATTAAATTGAATTTTTATTATTGAGTTGTCTAAGTAGTAATTCTAAGAGTCATGGAGCCTTTTATAAGTCTACTAGGAAAAACAAACATAAAAATAATTATAAAATTAACAAAAAGAAGGCACAAACATATATTTGGAACAGTAGGGTCTCTAAATATTTTTGCCCTTCCAATGCATAGCATATTTATATAAGCATGCCACATACATTCACCCTGGCGATGTGTTTGATGCAGCGTTTTAGCATATATGGAAGTACACATGAAATACAGAAGTAGCTCATAGAAAGGTGTCCTAGAGGATGAAATTGTTTATAATTCCTGGGGAAACAGCAAAAGACAGAACAAGAACATTAACACAGATTATGAAGACTTGTGGGCACCAATTTAAGGAACTGGGTTGTTATTCTCTAGAGATGATGAGAACTAGTAAAAGAGGTGGAGTGTGTGATTCAGAAGGAGCCTTGTATGGGGATGTGGAGAAAGAGCCAAATACAGAGTCAGGGAAACCAGCAGGGAGTGAAGAGGAACATCCAAGTTCAAGATAGCTAAGCCCTGAAGCTCTGAAGATGTGTGATTGAAACTCTGTTTCTGAGACAAGCCAAATAATGGTTCATGATGGCATGATTCTTGGTTTAAAACTTTTTTTTTTTGATCTGAGCTATGAAATCTCTCAAGTTAAATCAAAAATCCTTAGTAAACACCTACTGTTTTGCACTCAACTTTCTTGGAAAACTTGGAAAAAGTAGAAAGCAGAGTCCCTGCAGATGTAGAAGTCTTCTGTATGGAAAGTAATCTAACAGCAGAAAGGAGAGTCACTGAAGGGATGTCGGGTTTTGTAAAGAACTATAGAGAAAAAGAAACCTGAATTCAGAATTTGGCTCAGCAAGCTACAGGCTGTAGAGTCTCAGGGAAAGTATGTAACTGCTCTAAGAACCTATTTCCTGGGCAAAATGTGACCATAATACCTAACTTTCTGGACTGTGACAAAGATTAGAGATACAAAAATGCAAGATCTAGAGGCATGATAAGTATTCCAAATTACATAGTCATCCTTTGCCGATGTGTAGCCTGGCCCATAGTGGAAACTCAATGTGAAGTAGATACAGTATATAGTTAGTCTCTGCCTATTTTTATATACATTTGATCTTTTTAAGTTAGCGTCAATCTATTTTTTAAGAAACATTCTTGATAGAATCATTCAACTTTATAGTTAGATACTATCTTTTCCAGGTCTTTGGAAAATACAGTAAACATTCAGTAGTATGGTTTTTATAAATTTCAATTTTTCATACCTAATTTTGTATATTAAAATATTTTTTATTTCCCCAATACATTATAATTTTTTAATACTGTACAGCATGGTGGCCCAGTTATGTATTTGATTTTTTTAAAGGGATAGGATCTAGTGTAGATCATGGGTTTGAGAACCTCTTAATATCTAGAGAGAAGATTAAGCACAGGAGTTCCCACTGTGGATCAGCAGTAACAAACTCGACTAGTATCTAAGAGGACATGGGTTTGATCCCTGGCCCTGCTCAGTGGGTTAAGGATCCGGCATTGCTGTGAGCTATGGTATAGATCACAGACACAGTTCGAATGCCACATTGCTGTGGCTGTGGTGCAGGGTGGCAGCTGCAGCTCTGATTCAACCCCTAGCCTGGGAACTTCCATATGCCGCAGATATGGCCCTGAAAGAAAAAAAAAAAAAAAAAAGATTAAGCCCAGAGAGAGAAAACAAATCCTCCCAGGCACTATTAATTAACCAATTAATTAACAAATCCTCCCAGGCACCATTAATTAAGAGAAAACCAGACAGTTGAGGCTCTTTTTCTGAAACTTATAAAAGCTTAAGCAGGAAAAAAAAAAAAGTATAGTAAAAGTATAAAAGAAATTATATGTTAAGCCAGAAAGGACTGAGATACAGCCAGCATAGCACAAAGCTGGTACGAGAGCCAGACTCAGAAGATCAGAATGTCACACAAATCTTCCTTCATATCTGCAGAAAAGGATTCCGGAAAGGGCCTGCTGCCTAGAGTATGTTTCTGATGCCAGTGATTCTGGGGCATTTGGAAGTAGGTAGCCTCTTGACATTTTCTTTCATCTCTAGAACTTGGTTCTACGTTTAAGGATCTTAATGTTTTTAATTGTCTCTCTAATCTCTATTTCCTATTAGATCTGAATCATTTTTATTTTTCTTCCTAATCCACATTTCCTATGAAATCTTAATCTTGATGATCTACCATGTTTCTAATCACAGTACTTTTCTGGAAAATATCTATGGTGGATGCTGTGATGGTCCTGCCCAGGAATGAAGGACCACTGCCTCTGCCGCTGTGCCACTTGGGTGACAGCCCTCAAAAGTCACCCCATGAGGCCTGGCTGGTCTGAAGAGAGCTGCCTCGAGCATGGCCACACCCCATTCCAGAGCAGAAGAATGCAGCCCCCCTCATTCAATGGGAGCCAATTCTGAAAGGACACCCCAACCTCAGATCTCCCAGAAGCTCCCACTAAAACCACATCATAACCTGATTTCTCCCTTGGCCCAGTCCCGCTTCTTTCCCTTCCATTCCATGGGTGTTGATCCTAAGAGCTCTCCCTAATAAACCTCCTTTGAGCAAATCTCTGTCCAGAGTCTGCTTCCTGGGGAGCCCAACCTGTAGTAAGGAACTCCAGAGCTCCTGGGGGATTGTTGTCAGCGGAAGAATCCCTGGGCACCACAAGAAGAACATGCTTCCCTGACATAGTGCATACACACGATGGACAGAAGAAGCCTATCACTGTGGACAGGACTGCATACGTGGCCCTGCCTTCTCCTCGAGTCCTGTCCACAGCTTCCTTTACTAGGAGCATATGATGTGGATGGGGAGAGAAGGTGTAGACAGAGAGAGAAGCATACGGGAAGCGGGCAGGTGTGAGGAACGATACCCAGAGTGGATGAGACAGCTCTGACTGAGGGTGAGCAACAGGCTGGAAGCAGAGATGAGCGAGGATGGGTAGAAGAATGGGGCCATCTAAAAGGGGCATCTCAGCCAAGACATGGAAGAAACCTAAGTGTCCATCAACAGAGGAATGGATAAAGATGTAGTGCATATATACATTGCAATACTACTCAGCCATAACAAAGAATAAAATCATGCCATCTGTAGCAAAATGGATGGACCTAGAGATTATCATACTGAGTGAAGAAAGGCAACAGAGAAAGACAAATATCATACAATATTGCTTATATGTGGAATCTAAAAAATGATACAAATGAACTTCTTTACAAAACAGAAGTTGGAGTTCCCATTGTGGCACAGTGGAAACGAATCCAACCAGTATCCACGAGGATGCAGGTTCAATCCCTGGCCTGACTGAGTGGCTCAGGGATCCAGCGTTTCTGCAAGCTGTGGTGTAGGTCACAGGTGCAGCTCGGATCCCGCATTGCTGTGGCTGTGGTATAAGCCAGCAGCTACAGCTCTGATTTGACCCCTAGCCATTTGACCTCCATATGCCAAGGTACGGCTCTAAAAAGGAAGGGAAAAAAAAAAAGAAAGAAAGAAAAAGAAAACATAGACACACAGACATAGAAAACAGGCTCGTGGTTACCAAAGGGGAAAGGAGGGGGGGATAAATTAGGAGGCTGGGATTAACATATACACACTACTATATATAAAATAGATAACCACCAAGAACCTACTATATAGCACAGGAAACTGTACTCAATATTCTCTACTAACCTGTAACGGAAAAGAATCTAACATATGTAATCACTATGCTGTACACCTGAAACTAATACAGCATTGTAAATCAACTATACTTTAATTTTTTAATTTTAATAAAAAATAAAAATAAAATGAGCATATTAGGAGGCAGAATAGTGATAGGAAAAATTAAGTCCATAAATCCATGAAAGAGACTGGTCATTATGGCATCTATCTTCCCCTGCAAGTCAACCTGCCTGACACTTCTGAGCCCCATGAGCTCTGCTGCGAACTTAAGTCCTTCATACAAACCTGGAAGGAGCTCAGCCTGATGAAACACTAATAGGAGCCAAAGGAACACCAGAGAGGATCCTTACAATGCACTGGCTAGACCTTAGCTACTTGCTCTTCAGTTCTGGCCATTGTACTAAATCCCATCTCTCTTCTTTCTCATCTGGCACCCCACATATACACCTCCTTGGCGTCTCACCTTGTACCCAGGTGAGCTTTTCTTGCTTGCTTACTTTTTTTGTGCCACACTCGACCTGTTTAATGAACTAAGGCTTCTGGTTTCAAGGCATTCCAGCTGGTGTCTTTACAAAGAGCAATCACAGCTCTTAGCCAGAAGACATGTTTCATGGATATTTGCTGAAAGGAGTGTTTTGCAAGACAGATTAAAAAGAATACCGTTCAGTGGGTGAATGAGAATTGCATACTAATCTTCAAAGCATCATAGTTCTGAACTGAAAGAGACCAGAAACATCACATTTAGACTAACCTCCTAATTTTATAAAGGAAGAAATTATTTTCTGGCAGATTTTTAGCTGCAAATATTTTCTTCCTTTCCCACCCATATAACACTATTAACAAATGTTTCTACTCCACCTCCCAGCTCAATTTCCCTTCTCCTTTTTGAAAGCAACTTTGCTGCCAGGAAAAGCATTTCAAGGTGGATCATGTGAAGTCCCAGCCAAGGCAAAAAAAAAAAAAAGTTAAATTGAAGCAGCTGATTCTTTGCCACCAGATGGGGAGCTAGCATGCCCCTGCTCTCCTCCCCCAGTCTCCCAGGCAAGGGGTGCTACTGAACATCCCTACATCCAAAGTACCTCCCACTACCGGTCCCTCCTTATCTCTTCCCCCACCTTGGGTTGGGCCCACAGGGCAACATGAGTCACCCAGGGCAGCTGGAACCCTTTGAGAGGAGGAGGATCATTTCTGACTATTGTGGTTGTCTAGATTTTATTCCCTAAGACCAAAAGCACTTCAGCTCCAACCCTGAAACCTCTAAGTTGAGGAAATCCTAAAAGTAAATGGAATTCTCCATTGATTTTTTTTTTTTTTGCTAATTTCCCTTTTTCAATATTACAACATATTCACCAAAAAAAGAGATTATCTGGTTACTGTCCAGGAACAGGCCCACATTTCAGGGCTTGACTATGGAAACTCCCAAGAATTTGCATCTGTGAAAAAGCAAAACAATAGAAAATAAAAAGAAACTATTCAGCTCTTGTTTGGGCTTTTGGTAGTTTTCTGATCGACTGCCTTTCCTTTCTTTCTTTTCTATTTTTTTATTTTTAGGGCCCCACCCATGACATATGGAGGTTCCCAGGCTAGGGGTCAAATCAGAGCTGTAGCTGCTGGCCTTCATCACAGCCACAGCTACAGCAATGCGGGATCCGAGCTGCCTCTGCGACCTACACCACAGTTCACAGCAACGCCAGATCCTTAACCCACTGAGTGAGGCCAGAGATGGAACCCAAAACCTCATGGTTGCAAGTTGGATTCCTTTCCGCTGCACCATAACAGGAACTCCTCGACTATGGTGAGTTCAAGGGTGGGGGACAACTGTGGAAAGAAATGAGAGTGGTGGCCTATACACCCTAGTGGGCCCAAGTTTTACTCAATGGTTAGACTTTAACGCTCACTTTAAAATTTGAACCCCAGTTCCATTCCAGGGAAAAACAGATAAATGAAAGGATGTTGACAGGATAACGAAATAACAAATTAGACCTAAATCTTTCCCCTACTGTGTACAGTTTTATACTCTGTTCAGATGGAGATGATAACATAACTATTTGGAGTTAACACATTATGTTGTTCTTAGAACATGTAAGTATGATTTACACTTGTCCCAACTATTCACATGACTCTAGTAGAACAAAATATATCCAGGCACCTGTAATAAGTGATTGTCACTAATGATTAGCACAGGCCTACCTCAGAGATATTATTGCAGGTTTGGTTCCAGACCACCATCAATAAATCACATATCACAATAAATTGAGTCGTATGAATTTTTTTCATTTCCCAGTGCCTATAAAATTTATGCTTACGCCATGCTTTAGTCTATCAAGTATTATGTGTTTTTTAAAAAAATCAATGTATAAACCTTAATTTTAAAAATATTTTATTGCTAAAAATTGTGGGCCATCCAAGCCAACACTGCATTTTCATCTTTTTTCTGGTGGAGAGTCTTGCCTCCATATTGATGGCTGCTGACTGATCAGGGTGGTAGCTGGTGAAGGCTGGGGTGCTTGTGGCAACTTTTTAAAATAAGACAACAAAGAAGTTTGCTGCATCAATGGATTTCCTTTTGGAAGCAAGTTTGAAGGCATTTTACCCACACTAGAACTTCTTTAAAATTTGGAGTCAAATCTCTCAAGACTTGTCACTGCTTTACCAACTCAGTTTATATGATATTCTAAATCCTTTGCTGCAATTTCAACAACCTTCACGGCATCTTCACCAGAGTAGATTTCATCTCAATAAACCACTTTCTTTGCTCAAGCATAAGAAACAACTCCTCAACTGTTCAAGTTTTAACATGAAATTATAGCAGATCAGTGACATCTTCAGGCTCCACTTCTAATCCTAGCTCTTTTGTTGTTTTCACCACATCTGCACCGACTTCCTCCACTGAAGTTCTGAACCCCTCAAAGTCACCCATGAGGTTGGATTCAGACTCCTGTGAATGTTGATGTTTGGACCTCTTCTCATGAATCACAAATGGTCTTAATGACATCTAGAATGGTGAATCCTTTCCAGAATGTTTTCAATTTACTTTGCCCAGATCCATCAAAGGAATCACTGTCTATGGCAGCTATATAGTCTTACAAAATGTATTTCTTAAAGAATAAGACTTGAAAGTCAAAACGACTCCTTGATCCATGGGCTGCAGAATGGATGCTGTGGTAGCAGCCATGAAAACAACATTCATCTCTTTGTACATCTCCATCAGAGCTCTTGGGTGACCAGGTGTGTTGTCAATGAACAGCAATATTTTGGAAGAAATCTTTTTTTCTGAGCAGCATGTTTCAACTGTACTAAGTAGGCTTAAAATATTCAGTAAACCATGCTGTCAACAAATGTGCTGTCATCCAGGCTTTTTTGTTGCACTGAAAGAGCACAGGCAAGATAGATTTAGCATAATTCTGAAAGGCCCTAGGATTTTTGAAACAGTAAAGGAGCATCAATTTTAAATTTAAAGTCACCAGCTGCATTAGCCCCTACCAATAGTCAGCCTGTCCTTTAAAGCTTGGACTTTCCCCTCTAGGGACTTCTCTCCTCTAGCTATGACAGTCCTGGATGGCATCTTCTTCCAATGGAACGCTGATTTGTCTTCATTGAAAACCTGGTTGTGAGCGCAGCCACCTCCATGAATTATCTGAGCAAATCTTCTGGATAACTTGCTGCAGCTTCTACATCAGCATTTGCCGCTTCATCTTGCACGTGCATGTTACGGAGCTGGCTTCCTCCCTTAAACCTCAGGAACCAAACTCTGCCAGGTTCCAACTTCTCTTCCTCATTGTCTCTGCTTTCATAGAACTGAAGAGAGTTAGGACCATGCTCTGGATCAGGCTTTGGCTTACAGGACTGTTATGGCCTATTTGATCTGTCCAGACCAGTACAATTTTCTCCATATCAGCAATAAGGCTGTTTCTCTTATCATTCATGTGTTCATTGAAAGGGCACATTTAATTTCCTTCAAGAACTTCTCCGTTGCATTCACTGCTTGGCTGACTGGTACAAGAGGCCTGGCTTTTGGCCTGTCTTGGCTTTCAACATGCCTTCCTCACTAAGCTTAATCATTTCTAGCTTTTGATTCGAAATGAGAAACATGCAATTCTTCCTTTCACGTGAACACGTAGAGGTCACTCTAGGATTATTAACTGGCCTAATTCCAATATTGTTGTGTCTGAGGGAATAGGGATAGGGGGGCATCAAGGTGAGGAGAGATGGGAGAGTAGCAGGTTGGTGAAGTGGACAAAACACACAAAACATTTATTGATTAAGCAGCCCCAAACAATCACAAGAGCAACATCAAAGATCACAGATTGCCATGACAAATATACTAACAATGAAAAAGTTTGAAATATTGTGAGAATTACCAAAATGCGACTCAGAGACACAAAGTGAGAAAATACCATTGGAAAAATGACTCCAATAGACTTGCTGGATTCAAATTTTCAATTTGTAAAATCGGCGAAGCACAATAAAGCTATGGGCAATAAAAGGATGTATGCCTGTAGTATCCGCAGTATCCTAGGATTGGATATCCTTCAGCAGGCACAAAAAGAAATGCATGATTTTTTAAAATGAAGGGTACTTTCAAGTATATTGAAAATATCCACTTTATCAGCCAGTATAGGTGTGTGCTTTGAACTTCTCAACATGGCAAAGAAGAGGATTGCTTGGCATAATCCTTCCACCCAAAAGATCAATTACACTGAATGGTGCCTATGCATTTTAGATCACTGAGAGTAAATGACAGGTATTAGGAGAAGCAAATTGACTAAACAACATAGCCTGCTGAGAGAGAATACATTTGTTTGAAAACAGTATCTTTCTTCTTTTTTTTTTTCTTTTGTCTTTTCAGGGCCGCACTCACAGCACATGGAGGTTCCCAGACTAGTGGTTGAATCAGAGTTGTAGCTGCCAGCCTACACTACAGCCACAGCAACACCAGACCGGAGATACATCCTAGACCTGCACCGAAGCTCACAGCAATGTTGGATCCTCAACCTACTGACTGAGGCCAGGGATCGAACCTGCATCCTCATGGATACTAGTCATATTCGTTTCCGCTGAGCCACAGAGGGAACTCCACTGTATTTCTTTTCTTAAGTGAGTACATAGCACATGAAAGGTTGAGAGTTGAGAGTTGTGAAGATAAGCATCTTCTCCACCATTATAGTAAAGGCCAGGGCAGTGCCAGCACCCTGTGTCTCCAGTGAGTGCGTCTGGATAATTTTCTGAAGGGACCACCTTGAGGGCACCAACCTGAGAAGCTGTTTCTGAGCCTGGCCATTTCTTCCGAACGTGCCAACTAAATGCCACAGTGACGCTGAGCAGTCACAGCCTGGGAGCTACACACAAGCACCCAAGCAGCTCAGGATAAGGAAAACTCCCAGGCCATGAGGTAGGCTGTGCTGTAACCAAGGACACAGAAAAGGAAAACCTCTGGAATCGCCACTTTCCGAGCCAGCCGTCCCCATCACTTAAAAACTAATCACTGACATTGAAGCCTATAGGATTTCCCAGAAAAACACATGTGTGTACATCCTATTTAAGGCAGGCACCCCGAGGCCAGTATGGAATGGAACTTCTGGAACCATAAGCCTTTACCTCCTGGACATGCCTCTTCTTCTGCTCCTGACCTGCCAAACAATGACCAAACACATTTCTCTGAATGTCTCACCCCAACGGCGCTGGAACAGACTTCATAAGTGGTAAGTAGATCAGAAGGATAAAAAAAAAAAAAAGACATAGTTCAATTGCACAAAATTTTCCAGACACAGTTTGAGAAAAGAAAGCTGTTATCACGTACTTGAAAGAGCTGGTTCGTCTAGCCACGAGGCTTAGGAAGTTACTTCCTATTTTTTAAAAATTGTGCTTTGCAAATGACTTCCAATTCAAAATAAAGTTTGATTAAAAATCAGAACATATAATCCCAAGTATTTGAAGACAAATGAGTCAAGATGATGCCACACACTGCAAGGTAGCAAGATTGCTACAGCTCCCCAACTTGTCCTTTAAGAATAGCAATTCTTTTTTTCTCCAGGTACTTCCCATAATCTGGGATTTCCTCTCTGGCATCAACCTCTGTCTCGCCCTGTACCACAGAAATTTTTCCCAGGCCTGACAATCCTGTCTCCACATTTGGAAATTCCAGAAATGTGTTCTCTCTTGCTTCTTTTGCTAAGAATTTATAGAGTCTAAAAAGACTTTTTTAGGGCTTTGTAGCCTAAGAGAACTCCGCTATAATAAACACATCGCCTAGAAGAAATGCAAGATTAATGCTGCAAGTTTGAAGCGTCACCTTACATATAATGAATCATTTTCCATATAGTGAATCATTTTCCTTGGCTAATTATTTAAGTCATTAACTTTTCTGTTTTGAAATACTTCCAAGTTTATAGAAAGAGTTGCAAAAATAGTACAAAGAACTCAGAATACACTCTGCCCGTATTTGTCAGATTCACAAATCCTGTAACATTTGCATCCTCTCTCTCTCTTTAAAAACACACACACACAATGTCTTTCCTGCACTATTTGAGACATCATGACCTTTTAACTCTCAATTCTTCAGCCTGTATTTGCTAAAAACAAGTACATTCTCTGACATAACTACAGTAGAGTAAAACTATAAAGTTCAGGAAATCTGATACAATTCTACAACCTAATATATCAATCCATACTCAAATTTTACCAATCGTGCCAATAATGTCTTCTGTAGAGAATAATTTTCCTGATCCAGGACCTAATGTATAGCAAAGGGCACTATATTCAATATCTTTTTTTTTTTTTTTTTTTGCTTCTTAGGGCCACACCTGAGGCATATGGAGGTTCCCAGGCTAGGGGATCCACAGCCACAGCAACACAGGATCTGAGCCACATCTGTGACCTACACCAGAGCTCCCAGCAATGCTGGATCCTTAACCCACTGAGCAAGGCCAGGGATCGAACCCGTGTCCTTATGGATGCTGGTCAGATTCATTAACCACTGAACATGACAGAAACGCCTATATTCAGTATCTTGCAGTAAGCTCTAATGGAAAAGAACCTACATTTCCCCAGATGAAAAGACGGCACTCTACATAACATACGAGTCTCAAAAGGGAGAGACATCTGCAGGACACATCTAGGTGTTTCTTATCAACACAGAAGTTTCTTAGAGAATTATAATTGGCTGATAAAAACAAACAGGAATCCCTTTTTATACTGGACTAGAACTACGGTGTTTCATATTTCATTGCTAGAGTAAAACTGTGTGTCACAGTTAAGTCACACACACTACATGTATCACACTACATGTGATTTATGTAAAACCACTGAGCACATCAAATACTCAGTGAACAGTGGCTATCTAGGAAGTCTATGATATAAGCCAAGGGACAATTAAAATTACTTTTCGTTGGCTTCCAAGACATCATATTCTCCTGGTTTTCCTCTTTACTCATTGGCACTCTGTCCCAATCTCTTTGGCTGGCTCCTCCCTTATGTCACTGGTCAACATTGAAGCATCCAGGAGTTTAGACATGGGTTCTTCCCAATGAACAATGACTCCTTAGGTGATTGTATTCAGTCTGACATTCTGAACGTCTCCTGGGCACTGACTCTCACATTCATATTTTCTACCCTGACAACACCCGGAGTTCATTCACATACCCAGCAGTCACCTTAACATTCCCCATTGGCAACTTCACACCCGATACGCCCAAACAGAAATGCTGATCGTCCCTCCACCCCCACTTTCTCATAGTCTTTCTCACCTCGATAAAGAGTACCACCTCCACCCAACTGCTTTCAAAACCAAGGAATCATCTTGGACTCTTTTCTTTCTTTCCCACTCCACACCCAAGTCCTATTAGTCAGGACTGGACTGGTCCACAGACACCCACTTCACACCACCTCTGTCACTGCTGTCCTGGCCCCAAACCATCATCCAATTCCACCATAGCCTCCTTTCTACACGCTTTCTAACATGTATGTCCACACAGGTGTTCTCTATAGTCCAGTCAGCAGCCAAAGTTATCAAATTACACAGATCCCTTCTCAAATCCCTCTGAAGCTGCCCATCAACTCAGAACACAACTCAAATCCAAGGATCTGCAAGTCTCTACAATCTGGGTTTCTCCTACCTTTTCCCCTACTAGTCTCCCTTCTCTCCCTTCACCTCAGCCAAAATGGCCTTGCTCTTGCTCTGCACACATGTGAAGTTTACCCTGCCTCAGGACTGTCTTCCTTGATGCATACAGGTCTCTGCTCCAACGTCAGAGAGGTTGTCCATTCCACCTGAGCTAAAAATAACTGCCCCTCCCTTACTCTGTCATGCTCCATATGACCCTACTTGATTTTTATCCATAGTAACAGTGTATATTCATTTGTTTATTATTTGACGGTCTCCCCCAATACAGGGAGGGGAGATGATGCCATTTATTTATTAACTGTCTGTTCTCCCTAGGTCTAAGGACTCTATCTTGTCCATCATTTATTCCCAGTGACTACTCATATAACAGTTGCTTAATAAATTCTTACTAATTTAATTACTGGTTCTCAGCTGAAAGAATGATGAAGGTCGTCAGAAGCGAATGGAGGTCATGAGAAAACACGACAATCATAAAAATATTAAAAAGAGTGGAAAAAAAAGTCTTAAGAGTGCAGACATGCACAGGACAGTAGAGAGTACATGCAAGATATTAGTAAATTTTCAGAGGAATAAGGCACTTTTCTTTAGAGTCAAACTTTGAAAACATACTATAAGCTCTGAGACCAAAAGTCAAGATCAGTTTCTAACTTGATCTGGTGTAAAATAAATTGACTATTGTAAGAAGCATCTGTCCTTTCCTTTTTTTCTCCATTTGCTTTCATAGTGCCTCCCTGTCCTCCTGAGCACTCTCTGTGATCATATACTATTTACGATGGTTTCATCATACTGTCTCTTAAGTCTTAGAAAGTAACATTCTATACAACCTCTCCATGTGGAATTCAGGTTATCTTTTACTTACAGAACAGTTTCTTGGGTTGGAATTTTTTTTTTTTAATTTTATGGTGCCCCCACAGCATATGGAAGTTCCCAGGACAGGGACTGCATCCAAGCCTCAGCCAAAGCAATGCCATATCCTTGAACCTGCTGCACTGGGCCGGGGATTGAACCTGAGCCTCCACGGAGACCTGAGCCACTGCAGTTGGATTCTTAACCCACTGCACCACGGTGGGAAATCCTGGGTTGGAATTTTAAATCTCCATTCTGTTCCACTGTTTTGTATTTCTTCTTCAGGGCCTCCAATTATTCATATGATGGCTCTTCTTTGCCTTTCTTCCATCTCAACCACTTTCTTACTTACTTTTTTTTCCTTGTTTCTTTAAATCCTCAACATACTCATCATTGAAATGGTGTTTTCTGAAATGGTGTTTCTGAAATGGTGTTTTCTTCCTGAAATGGTGTTTTCTATACTTTCATTCAAATCTATTCTCCCTTGGATATCTTGTAATTTTAGCCACTTATTTCCAATAATGCCAATAATAATAATAATAATAATAATAATAATAAAATCATAATAATGCCTATCATTTTACTCTATTTCTTCCCTGAATCCAATCAACTTTCACTTCATTTCTTCCATTTCTTTGATCCATTCCTAACTTTATGATTCAAGATGTTTTTCATATGTTCATGTTTTCATCTTTGAAGATATTTAATTCAGTTTAGAGTATCATGTTACAATTTCCTTCTCTTTCATGGCTGATTTTCAGAGAAAAATGTCCATCAACAGAAATGTTTTGATCCTCCATTCTGTTTTGATCTTATAGTCCTTTCATACAGATGAAGACTGATTACATCTCTGTATTTTATGGCCAAAGTGACAATAGGAGCTGGTTTACATGATCTTTAGTTCAAGAGCACCCTCTCCTGTCTGAGTCATGAAGCGCAGTTTCATTAAAGTTTGGCTTTTGTTTGGGAGCCTTAGAGGAAGAATTAAATTTTCTTCAATTATTTTTGTTTCCTTTTTTTTTTCTTTTGTGGGCTTTGTAGGGCCGCACCGAGGGCATATGGACTTTCCCAAGCCAGGGGTCAAATCGGAGTTATAGCCACATAGGCCTATGCCACAGCCACAGCAATGCTGGATCTAAGCCAGGTCTGCAACCTACACCACAATTCACAGCAATGCCAGATCCCCAACCCACTGAGCGAGGCCAGAGATTGAACCCACAACCTCATGTTAACCTTGCTCACCTCTAGAAGCACTGCATTCCCACAACTGCTACCTGTGTTATTTCAGGTTCCTTCCTCTATACTCAGCTCTTATCTACCTGGATTCTTTTCAGTACTTTCACCCTTAGGATAGATGTCCTCTTTCTAAAAGCGACCTTGGCACAATCCCTTCTTGTCTCATCCACATGGTTTTTCCAGAACCCCCTAACTGCCACAGTGCCACTAAAACTGGTGCAACTTGTCCACTTACAATAAGCGAAGTTTGTACTGTCCTGTCTTCTAGTTCTACTGAAGGGGAGGGATTTAAGGGGTTTAAGCTGCTTCTTAGTAATCTGTACAGATTTTCCGCAAACACAGAAGGAATTGAGATTTAGACAACAGAAATTCATTACATCAGCCACTTATTTGTTTACAATTCTTTTATCAGATATTTCTGCCTCATGATTTCTGGTTTTATTCTTTTTTTTTTTTTTTGTCTTTTGTCTTTTTGTTGTCGTTGTTGTTGTTGCTATTTCTTGGGCCGCTCCCGCGGCATATGGAGGTTCCCAGGCTAGGGGTTGAATCGGAGCTGTAGCCACCGGCCTACGCCAGAGCCACAGCAACGCGGGATCCGAGCCGCGTCTGCAACCTACACCACAGCTCACGGCAACGCCGGCCGGATCGTTAACCCACTGAGCAAGGGCAGGGACCGAACCCGCAACCTCATGGTTCCTAGTCGGATTCATTAACCACTGCGCCACGACGGGAACTCCTGGTTTTATTCTTTTAATCCTGCAGTGGATACTGGAGTGGATACTTGTGCTCCACCCATACTGCCTCTCTTAGGAGCAGAGACATCTATTTCCTCAGCTTTTGGATTCCCACAGCTGTGCCTCTCACTAAGAGGGAACCTCAGCCAGAGCCTTATTCAACACTACACACCCCCTCTGTGATGCAGCCAGCAGTTAATGCTGGCTAATGCAAGGACACAAAGCACAGGCCCCTTGCCTGAATTTGTGACCACTCTAAAGGGACATCCCAGCTCCAGAGCTCCCTGCAGGATCAGCGAAGATCTCAGTTGTCACCGTGCTGTGGGTCAGCTTCTCTGTCTGCCCGATCCTACCTTCCTGCTTTCCAGGTTGTCTATACTAAATGCACTCCTCAACATACATTCTACACCAATTCTATACCACAGGGAATTTTTAGAGCATCCAGCCTAAGACAATCACCATCCACCCCTCCCCTCCAAAAATTATATTGAGTTATGAGACAAGAACTGTCCTAAGTGCTTTGAATATGTTGTGTACATTCAGTTGATTCTCACAAGGAAATCATAAGGGAAGGTACTATTATTACCATCATCATACCCCATAAAAAAAAGAAACTCTTAGAGAAGATAAATACCTTGACCTAATGGTCAAGGCAGGATGTGCACGTAGGCATTCTGATTCAAATGCACATGTCTTGTCCACTTTGATGTGTTGCTTCCCATGCTGGCTTGGCCATCACCACTTCTCTGGTGTAACCCTGACTGTACCCACACTTTTCATTTTTCTGTGCCCTGGTATGAAGCAGAGCCAGCACATGGCATATACCAGATGATCACAAATACTACAATGTTTTATTTATTTATTTATTTTTGGCCACAGCATGCAGTGGCTTGATGTGGGAATATCAGTTCCCACACCAGAGATCGAACCCAGGTCGCAGCAGTGAAAGAGCCAAATCATAACCACTAAACCACCAGAGAACTCCCAAGCTTGTTTTGTTTTGTTTTTTGTTTTCTGTTTAGGGCTGTGCCCACAGCATATGGAAGTTCTCGGGCTAGGAGTCAAATCAAAGCTGCAGCTGCCAGCCTACACCACAGCCACAGCAATGCCAGATCTGAGCCATATCTACAACCTATGCCACAGCTCATGGCAATGTTGGATCCTTAACCCACTGAGTGAGGCCAGGGATTGAACCCACATCCTCACTGATATTAGTTGGGTTCTTAACCTCCTGAGCCACAACAGGAACTCCAAGATGTTTTTATTTTTTATCACGTAGTATTTTCCCTCATGGATTGACCATAACATTAGCTGCTAAAGATAGGCTTCATCGATCTTATGAAGTTGTCTTTTAAAGCTTTTCATTAAACACAGAGAAGCATCTTTGTAAACCCAGCCTCTTATCCCTCAGGACACATATATTAGCAGATCCATGCTAGCAACCACTTTTCTATAGCTTTGTTTTTAATCTCACCTCAAAGTAATACCAAAAAAAAAAAAAAAACACACATAACTTTTCTCAAAGGTTCTTACCTCCGTCTTGAAATTTGCTTAATCTTTCAAAATATGATGACATGGGGACCTGTACAATATCTAGGATAGCCAGCAGTGTTCTTGTTAGCCTTAATAATTCACTGAAACTATAAAATCCAAAGTATATGAGATTCCGAGCCAAGTGGACCACCTTAATTTTAAAAGAGGGGGGAGAGAGTGGAAAAGAAAAGAAAAACATTAGGAACTGAAATGAGCATGGACTTTTTATTATCTAAGTTAGCACAGGCATTTCTAAACTTCTAATTCTTTAATACCTAGGAATCAAAATTCCTGCAAAAGCAACTACTGAACTCTAATTTATTCATGTTTAGAATTGAATCCAAATAGAACCAGTTCATCAACCCCATCAAAGGCCCATGTGAGAAGATATAGAGTCTGGTCAACAGCCAGCAAGGAAGCAAGAAGATAAGATTTTAGTTGTATCAGGGTGGTTAAAAGAGGTTTACATTAGAACAAAATTACCTCTTATTTAAATACTAACTTATTTAAGTCAGTAGGATACCACTTATTACCACTTAATAAATAGTTACATTAAGGAATTACTTTAATAAATGGATATGATCCATGAGATTTGTCCAGAAATATATGTTCCCCATGCCACTGTGTGGTCTTCTGGATACCACAGGACATTCTAAGTGTGAGAGTCAGCTCCCAAGACGGCCCCCAATATAGGGTCTCCTTCCATATCACCCCAGGGTTAGTCGGTGTCACCAACAGAATACAGCAGAAGCAACGGCATGCCACTTCTAAGATTAAGTTACAGAAGATTGCAACTTCTATCCTGGGCATTCTCTCTCTCTCAAATGGTTGCTCTGGGGAAAGCCAGATGCCATGCTTCTAAGGACACAGAGACAGCCTATGGAAAGGCCCAAGGGCAAGATGTGGTGTCTAGACAATAGCCAGGGAGGAAGTATGGCAACCAAAAACCACACAAGTGAGCTTAGAAGCAGATGGCCTAGCCCCAGAAGACTACAACCCCAATCAACAGTTGCATTTACAACCTCATGAGAGAGCCTGACACAGACCCACTCAACCAGTAAGCCCTCCTAGATTCCTGATCCACAGAAACCATGAGATTATAAATGTTTGTTGGCCGGGGCTGCTAAACTTGGGGGTAATCTGTTACAGTCCAGTAAGGTACTTAATACACCAGGTATCATGAAACGGTATCATCTCTCTAGTTTTGTCGCCATAGCCCCAGAGCGATGTTATAAATGGAGGTATTTCAATTCAGTTTAATGAGGCTAAAAACCTCACCTTCATGGAGATGAAAAAAATGTATCCAAACATATTATAAATACACAAAACTGTCTTTGTTCATTACATGCAATAAAGTTTACAAAAATAAATGAAACAAAAGAATAAAAAATGAATATCTAACAGATAACTAAAATATTTTGTACTGTACCTCAGGTGTAATTAAAGCATCAAATCTATCTTTTAATCAATGGCAGAGGGAAATTAATTTAACTACCTAATTACCAAAACATCCCAACTATTAGAGGGAAGAAATCTTTGATGTTCAATGAATTTAATTTTAGACAGGATAGAATTTTAAAAACCTCACAAAGTAATTGTTTTTAAAAATTACCTCAAATGTCAGTTTATTTTTTTCTTTATCTCCAAAAGGAAAAGGCTGATTTACAACCTCTTTCAAGTACTCTTCAACAAATTCCATTGTCAGTGCAAATTTCCTCTTCATATCATTTCTGGAAGAGTCTGTTATGGAATCATATCTGGAAAGACAGAAAGAATTTAAAGCAAGTTAAATTGATTATAATCATTTAAAATAGGAAAAAGTATATACTTTAACCTCCTGGCTTCTAAGCTAGGGTAAATTAATTAATCTTTATAGACACTGTGTCCTCATTTGTAAAATGGGGCAATTTTGAAAGGATTTAATACATGAAAAGCATTTACATCACAGTCTATCATAATATTAAGGACTTAACAAGTTGTTACTCCTTTTATTAATATGATTTCTGTCTGTTGGTTTCCAGAATAACATTTCTATTATCAAGAGCTGTCATTTTCGCTTTCCAAAAAGAGTATCCCATTTGCATTTGAAAGATTAACAACCCAAGTTTGAACACAAAAATGCCTTTCCTTATATGGCATTTCAATACTGAAGACAACTGGGGGAGAGATGGATTCGGAGTTTGTTATTAGCAGATGCAAATTACCATATGTAGGACGGATAAACAACGAGGTCCTACTGTGTAGCACAGGGAACTATATTCAATATCCTGTGATAAACCATCATGGAAAAGAACATGAAAAAGAATGCATATACTTATAACAGTCACTTTGTTGTACAGTAGAAATTAACACATTGTAAATCAACTTCAATAAAATAATTTTTTCTTTTCTTCTGTATAAAGCTTTTTATTTTTTTTACTTTATAATGATTTTTATTTTTTCCATTATAGCTGGTTTACAGTGTTCTGTCAATTTTCTACTGTACAGTAAGGTGACCCAGTTACACATACATGTATACATCCTTTTATTGCATACTATGCTGGATTGGGAATTGGGGGTCAATAAAATATTTTTTTAATCGAAGACATTTGATTTTGAGTTCATTTGCTGAACTTATAACCCTCAAGAAATTTTTCCAAACATACTCATGAATTGTGATCTTTGTGGGGATTTCTGTCCAGAGCCTGGCATAGCGAACAGGCACCACTGACTCCTGGGGATCCCGGTCAACGTGCATGTGCAGCATTAGGCGACAGAAAGATGCTCGGAGGTCAAAAGGTAGGCTCTCATCGGACATACACCGCAGGATCAAATCAACAGAGAGCTGTGTGGAAATCTGGTTTATGGCCAGATACTGGCGATCTAAGCACATCCTTGCGAAGAGATTTAGCTGGTACCTTAAAAATATTGAACATATTACATTATTTGTCTTATCTAGGTCTAGTTCATAAATATTATCATATCAATCAGCATCTACTTTTATGATTTCAATATTCCAAGTGTATGTGATACTCGAGTCAAACTCTTTGGGTAGTAGGTTAAGGGATCAAATGATCGATGAAATCATCTCTATGCCCATTCAGTTGCAATTTCCCTTACTTGTTCCATCGACATGTGCCTGATAGAGAGTGTCATCAGACTCTCCGTTCTCAGTCTCCTAGGATTACAAATACACTAAGCCTGAAGGCTAGGGATAATAGCTCACATGAAACCCTCTCTCTCTGCCTTGCCCAGGCTCACTCAGCTCTAGGCTCCGGTATTTATATGCCAAGTTTAGACTCACTCAGTTCCCGAACCAAATGTGATCAATCCAAATGGCATCAGTGCACTTGGATTCATCAACCTCTGAAATCAAGAAGTAGCCTTTGGCTTTGTAGCTGGCTGTAGCTGTAGAAATCAGGGAACACAAGGAATTCTCTGCTTTTCTCAGATTCTGTCATTGGAGCCCAACCTGGCCCAAGACTTTCTGCCTTGGGTTTATATGTTTAGGTTCTTGCTCCCAAAATACTGACCACCATCAAAACTCTGACTGCCATATGCCTCTGCTAAACTTTCACACCTATGGGCACCAGCTTCTCTGAAGCCCTAGGTCACCACATACTTGTAAGCCATGTATATATGTATATATAACCACTGGCTAACCTTCTCTGAGGCCATCTCAACAGCTGGGTCAGCTTCCCCAGCCCTAATGCCATCTCCCCCTCAACCCAATTACCTAGGACCCAACGTGTCTCTCATTGGTACCCACACCAGTTAGTAAGAGGAAAAGACCCTCTACTGCACAATAATTTCAAAATAGCATAGTTAGAAAATTGCAAGGGGTATACGTGGAAAACACAGATTTACTGTGACTATTTAATATTACTAAATATTTTAGCTACCCTAGTTCTGACACACCTTCTTAAATTTCTTCTTCATAGATACCTAACTTTCAGAGGGTTCAGAGAACTATCTTTCAGTGAATGTATGAGACTGAGAATGATTCCCTCCAATACTTAACCTGTAATAGGTAAGGACTTCTAGATCAGCTTTGGTGCCTTCTTTTGCTTCCTGAGCAAGGTGCCTGATAGCTTTGCCATGAGGTTCCTTGTTGCTGTCAATCCAATAGAGCCAAACTTCTTCCTCATCAATGTCGTCTGAAAGAATGGCGCTCTCCATGGGGTTGTCTCCTTGCATTGAGACCAGCCTTGAAATAAACAACACACAACACCAAATCTATGAACAAGTTCACTTACAAACAGGATAAGGAACTGTACTGCTTACAAATAATGAACAGAAGAAGAGGCCTCCATCATCTGGGCTTACTTAGTTTGAATGAGAATGTCTGCATTGCCTGGGCTCAGCATAAATTTGCAGATGAGTTCTTGAGTTACAGGTATAGCAGTGGTATTAGATACACATAGATCTGATAAATAATCCAAAAACCTGACAAGAGAAAAAAGTTAAATTGAACATTAACAAAAAGCAATTTATAGAATCATCCCCAAAATATACTTTGGGATATAATGAAAGCAACTTTTTAGATATATTCTTAATATCCATCCATGCAACATACTTCTAACGTGTTGCTTATCTACTTCATCATTAGAAACAAATTAAACATCCAATTATTGGTATTTAGTATAAACTTTATTTCTAAAAGTTATATGTTTGCTTCCATTTATTTGGTGATTTTCATCCCACATCCCTAGGACTTGTTATATTTAGGAAGCAACTTATCTGCCCTAAAGGGATTGTCCAGAACTGAATATCAAAACAAAACCAGATCAAAGCTAATGCTATATTGTGTAACACAGACATACAGCACACACTTAATCAAAGTGAATACAGCCTGGTCAAGTTAGAGGCCCAGTTCTACCTTCTAACAATTATTTGCTGTACTAATTAAGAAAACGTTTGGATTTCCCATTACGGAGTAGCAGAAACAAACCCAACTTGTATCCATGAGGATGAGGGTTCGATCCCTGGACTCACTCAGGGGGTTAAGGATCTGGCATTGCCATGAGCTGTGGTGTAGATTACAGACAAGGCTCATATCCGTCGTTGCTGTGGCTGTGGTGTAGACCGGCAGCTGCAGCTCTGATTTGACCTGTAGCCTGGGAGCCTGGGAACTTCCATATGCTGCAAGTGCAGCCCTAAAAAGCAAAAAAAAAAAAAAGAAAAAGAAAGAAAAGAAAGAAAGAGAGAGAGAAAGAGAAAGAAAGAGAAAAAGAAAGAAAGAGAGAGAGAAAGAGAAAGAAAGAGAAAAAGAAAGAGAAAGAAAATGTTGTCAATCTCTTGACCATTCTGCATTCATTTCTCCAGGTTAAGGCAGAAGAGTACAAGAGAAAGGGAACTTAATGTGGAATCAGAAACTCTAAATTTACCTCTTATTCTGTTCTTTACCATTGGGGTATTCTTGGTCAAGCTGCTCTTTTGATTTCTATTTTCTCATCTCTAAAACATGGATAATATTATATGACCAGTATATTTCACGAGAACGTGGGAGGATTTAAATGAGATGATGGATATGAATATATTTTGAAAAACTATGGAGTACTATTAAAACGTAAGTTATCAGAGTGAAAAATCAATTACATTTAAACATGTCTATGAAGGGTTCTGATCTCCTATGAGGTCATAACTCTTTATTGTTCATAATTATTACAGCTATAAGCCAAACATTGTTTTGTCCATGAAAGAATTCTTAACTTTAAAAAGTTCTAAAAAGAAAGCAAAAAGCCACAGTCCCCACAAGAAAAGAATACTGTATGAAGCACTTCAAACCTTGGCTCACGATTTCTCCTGAGTAAACTAACAAATGTTTCTATTTCTTTTGCTGTGATATGTTTCTCTAGTAGTTTTCTGTTGTTGTGCAACAAAGCTGTGATGGTATCTTCTGCCAAAATATCATAGCCAATCTGGGACTGCATGACACAGAAATTCTTAGCAATATATTCCTGCAAAGAAGAAAGACTGTCAGGATGGGGTGCCAAAGAACTTAGAAATAGCAGGTTCTATTAGGATCAGCAACATTGATTAATTATTTATAACAGAAAACTCACTAAAGATTGATTGTCAAAAAAAAAAAGCAAATAAATAACTTTCCCATAAATAGAAAGTAGGAAATGAAAATATATTTGCATACACCTAATTTAAATTATAACAGAAAATTATGTGCCTAGAAATATATATATATATATACATATATGTATATATTTTTTTGCTTTTTAGGGGCCATGTCTGTGGCACATGGAAGTTCCTGGGCTACAGGTCAAATTGGAGCTACAGCTGCAGGCCTATGCCACAGCCACAGCAACACCACATCCAAACTGTGTCTGCAATCTACACCACCACTCACAACAACGCTGGATCCTTTTTTTTTTTTTTTTTTTTTGTCTTTTCTAGGGCCACACTCACAGTATATGGAGGTTCCCAGGCTAGGGGTTGAATCAGAGCTGTAGCTGCCAGCCTACGCCAGAGCCATAGCAACGCAGGATCCGAGCCGTGTCTGTGACCTACACCACAGCTCACAGCAACCCCAGATCCTTAACCAACTGAGCAAGGCCAGGGATCGAACCCCCAACCTCATGGTTCCTAGTCGGATTCATTAACCACTGAGCCACAATGGGAACTCCTAGAAATAATTTTTAATACAGTGCTTACACTCTTGTAAGTGAGAAAAAATAAACCTAGTTAAAATAACAATTTTTAAGACCTGATAACTAAGGATTTCTCCAGTAAATCAGAGGCTCTTCTTTGAATACTCACTAAAAGCCATAACCTATAATTTCGGTATAATGAGAGAAACAAAAATGACCCTCCAGGATTTTACTCATGAAGATGAGCTCTAATGCTGTACATAAAGAGCCCAGATGAATGTAGGTGATTTCTTTTTTGTACATATGACACACCACAAGGATCTATTAAATCTTCTAATTAAAACAATGATAAAATTCCATAGCACTTTTCATCTTTAAAAAGCTATCCAACAAGATAATGTGATTAATAACTCTTCGATCAGATCCACTCATCCAATAGGTAGCTCTGGAAAGCCACTTCAGGCACTGTTTCAGAGACTAGGCACATGGCAGTAAACTTGACAGATAAGCTCCCATGGAGCTTACATCCCAGTGAGAAAGGCAATAAACGAGCTAATACATATGATCATTTTATTTGTCCATAAGTGAAATAAAACAGAGGGATGGGAAAAGGTGGCAAATTAAGAGGGAGTAGATGCTGAAGAAGTGACATTTGACCCAGGATGGAAATGATGAAATGATGGAAATGATAAAAAAGGAGGCAACCATGGGAAGAGAAGCCATCAAGGCAATGGGGACAGCAAGTTGAGGGCTCTGTGATGGTGGAACCCAGCCTTCTTGAGTTCTGCAAACACAAGATGGTCATTGTAGCTGGAGTGCCATTATAACAGGGAAGAACAAATCTGATTCCATATTAGACGTTTTTTTCACTTTAACTCTGTGCTCTGTTGCTTGTGCTTAGTCATGCTGGCTCTGTATCTTTTGTAAAAGAATGTTGCCTATAGCCTAAAATATACAGGATAGCCTATTCTCAAGGATCTGACCTTTAAGAGTATAACAATTTTCCATTTATATAGAGAGAAAACGTTGCAGAACAGAGAATAACATTTGTTTTGCTAGGGGTTTACAAGAACACCACGACCCGCCTACATGGACAGCTGCTAGAATAAAGGATTCTAACACCAAAAATTTTGCAATAACCAAACATGCCCCTTCTCACCTGGCCTTTAAAAGTGCTTTGCTAAAACCCTTCGGGTTCTGTGGGGCACAAGCCACCTGCCTCCTTGCATGGCCCTGCAATAAACCTTTCTCTGCTCCAAACTCTGATGTTTTCGGTTTATTTGGCCTCACTGTTGCATCAGGCACATGAACTTGTGTCTTAACACAGTGAGTTAGGAGAAAGCAAGAGTTGACATGGGAAGCTAAGTGCTTTCAAGTCACAGTGAAAACAGAAACATTTGTTCTCAGAGAAAGCGAAAGCCATTATGGAGTTTTCATCATGCATTATTCCATCTGTTTCTTATCCTTCCCAGCAGCTCTCTCATATTCCAAGCCACCATCGCTCTTTTCCCACATCTCAGACAACCACAGCCCTGGTGAGCCTCACCCTATCCACAATCCAAAGTTGTCACTTCACTTTCTTGGGGACTCTCCTTGGGAATTTATCTTTCTTGGGGACTCTCCTTGGGAATTTATCTCTCCTGAGAGAATTTATTTATTAGAAATTGTTTTGCCTTAAGTAAAGTTTACTGGAAACTATCTATTCCTTGAACATGATATGTTAGTTGCACAAATCTAATATATTCAGGAAGCAATTTTGTGGCCTTTTGCAAAATGATGGCTTTGTATATTAGTAGCCAGTTAAGTAAAGCAAAAATTTTCTATTTGTGTATCATTTTAAAGGTATGTATTGATTTTTATACTTTTATCACTACTGTAATCAGACCCTATTACAAGGCAGACCTCCAAGATATTTCACTACTACGTCACGATGTTGATAAATAATCAAACGAAATTACAAGTGTTACCAAATTCTATAAATAATTATAAACAGATTCAACATGAAAGCCTTGGGTTGCAATGAATAACAGAATAATTCCTTAATAGGATTCTATAAAATATAGATGAGGATATAGGTAATTATGCAAAAAGTAGAAAACCTATCTGCTTATGTTTTAAAATCATGTTCTAAAAACATCAAAAAGCTACCTTGTACTTAATGCTGCATTCTTAAATTCAACAGAAATAAGAAAATATTTTCCAACTGTCAGTGAGATTCAACGTGGAGCAGTCAGGGAATGTGAAGCGGAAATAAAACCTAACCTTCAGTAAATGCTGGGGATTCTTTATTCTTTTGTCTGCTCCGTAATCTACCTCTTGGGGAGCCATCCGAAAAGAGAGAAGGAATCAACCACCGACAGACACATGCTCTACATAAACAGGAAAGCTGGTCCCCCAAAGTGAATAAAATGTTTGCCTGAGGAAGTGATGTACTTGGGTGGGGTGAACTAACCAAAAGAGAGGAGAAACTGTAGGAGTGTGTGTGTGTGTGTGTGTGTGTACACGCACGTGCACACACAAGCATGCACGCATCTACCTGTCAGAAGGCGGAGTGTTTTCAGAGGAGAAACTAAACGTGCCTCAACATACCAGGTACATGAGTCCCTGCTTTGATGGAGAGGAACGACAAAGAACTTTTTGTCAGACATCAGGGGGCTGAGAAAGAACACTGGGGTGGGGGGGGGGGAGTTCCCTTTGTGGTGCAGCGGTTAATGAATCCGACTAGGAACCATGAGGTTTCGGGTTCGATCCCTGCCCTTGCTCAGTGGGTTAACAATCCAGTGTTGCTGTGAGCTGTGGTGTAGGTCGCAGACATGGCTCGGATCCTGCGTTGCTATGGCTGTGGCGTAGGCTGGCAGCTGCAGCTCTGGTTAGACCCCTAGCCTGGGAACCTCCATATGCTGTGGGAGTGGCCCTAGAAAAGGCAAAAAGGAAAAAAAACAAACAAAAAAAACACAAAAAACCACACTGGTTAGGACATGCTGCCTGGACAACTATCTAGAGACTAGCAGAACACCCAAACCAAGGGGGTCTGGCCCTGAAGCACAGCGCAGTGCTGTAGAAAGGAGTCTGCAGCCTCCTTCCAAAGGCTGAGTACAGTCCAGGACCGTGCACCTTGGGTCTGGGGGTACCAGGTAAACTGTAGACCTGTTGATTTTTTTTTTTCAGTTAATTCAGTCTCTCTTGTAGGCTGCTGAATGTGGTGTGGAGTGGCAGCCTGTCCAACAAAGTAGATCTTTCCAGACCCAAGAAGAGAAATAAAGCCAGGGAGAGAACACTGACTGACCACGAGCTCTGCCTCATCCCTGACCTCCACTGAATAAGGTGGGCCCTAGCAATGGGGGCTTCCAATGCTGATACTCTGAGTGCTTGAAGGTTTGTCATTTGATGTTCTAGAACTTAATGTTTCTTCCAATAAAAAAAGAACAACTCTCCTTATGTTATCTTGCCATCTTAAAGGGATGCGATGAAGTTGGGAAAAATAATTCCATGGACAGCATTTTCAAGAAAAATGTTTATAAGTAGGACATGTTAAAAAAGATTTAAGGAGTTCCCATTGTGGCACAGCAGAAACTAATCCAACTGGTATGCATGAGGATGTGGATTCAATCCTTGGCCTTGCTCAATGGGTTAAGGATCTGGTGTTGCTGTGAGCTGTGGTGTAGGTCGCAGACATTGCTCGGATCCCTTGTTGCTATGGCTCTGGTGTAGGCTGGCAGCTGTAGCTCAGATTCGACCCCTAGCCTGGGAACTTCCTAGTATAATCTGTTTTACATATTCTTTTTAGACTTATTCTTAATTTTCAAACAGAATTCAAAGCCAATATATTTGCACAGTTTTTTTTACAAAGCAAATTTTTTTCTTGCCAAAAAAACTTTTGAACTACTAAGAGGCAGCAGTGTGACAAGTAAGAGCCTGGGTTTGGCTCTAGTCAAAACTGTACACTCTTGGGAAATTATTTAACTTCTCTGGGCCTCAATTCTTTATCTCAACTCAGTACTAACTGAGTTACACTGTAAAAAAGTATTTATAATTTGAGCCTGGTACAAAGTCAGCACTCCATAAATACTACAGACTATTCCCAAATAACCTCCACTCACTGGGCCTGACATCCTAGGACCTCCATGGCTTAGCCCAACCCACCTTCCCAGCCCTTTCTCACAGCATCCCTCCTCAAGGCTAAACACATCAGCAAAATGCACTAACTTTGCACTCATTGCCCCAAATGGCAAAGAGAAACATGGGACACTAACTTACCGAAGGAGAATTCATTTAAAACAATTTTGTAGTGAGCAAACATGTGCATTATTGAACACACTGCAAAGCATTATATATAGTTTAAGACAAAAATGAGACCTTGAAGAATTTTCACTTGCAGTTGGCAACTTTTAGCTCTATCACTGGATACACTTGGGGTCCCTGGCCTCCGGCAGTTAGGAACATCATGGGGTGAAAGTGCCCTTTCTAGGAGCCATCATTCAGAGAGCCCTCTTCACTAAAATGCCTGTCCCCATGCAATTTATGAAAATGTTTCCTTCTCCAAGTGCTCTTCCTGGGTACCCCAGCTGAGCACCTCTCTCTCCTGAATTCTTTTATCTCTCCTGTCTCCTCTATGCCTCTTCCTTACATTCCAATGCACACGTCATATCTTTGCCACCAGACAATGAACTCTTTGGCCCCCACATGACAATGTGGTGCCTTGCATATTCCTAGAAATGCCAAGAAACGTCTCGTCCCTCTTTACCCGGTATATCCAGCATGTCTCCTGCCCAGCACGTATGAGGACTCAGACATCCTCCCCCAAGGCTTCTAATTTTACATGGAAGAATAAATACATAAGTCAACTCATGTACACTTACAGGTCCTTCTTGTGTGTTGCAAATAGAAAACATTTCCTTGCAAGGCAGAATCTTCCATTCCTATTTTATATGTTTTAGAACAGTAACCAAAGAACCTTGCCTATGCATTAGATGTTAAACAGAGGTACAAAGGAGAGCCACCCTCCGACCTGATTTTTCCGGTAGTCCTGCTGCGAATGCCTCAGTACACGGTAACACAGCCTCAGCATGTACTTGTAGGGAGCATATCTTTGATCCCCCAGATCTTCCAGTCTCAGCATGGGGCCTTCTCCTGCTTTCTCCTTGAAGGGTGCTTTAAGAATTCCAAATACCTACCAGAAAAAAACAGCAACCGCTAATTATGATGCATGGAGGTACATGTTTTGCATGGTTTTAATTTTTTTATAAATAAACATATTGACTCAAAAGCACTTTTTAAATATTTGCATAGAATTAACATAAAGAAAAAAAGATTTAGGACACAAGACCAACATATTAAGAAGAATACAAAAGGATTCCCTAAATTCAGTGACAAAATGATATTTAAATAAAATGCTGAATTTTGTTTAGAAATTATATTTTATTATAAAAAAATATAGGAGTTCTCACTGTGGTTCCTTGTGGGTTAAGGACATGACCTTGTCTCTATGAGGATGTGGGTTCGATCCCTGGCCTTGCTCAGTGAGTTAAGGATCCAGCATTGCTACAAACTGCCAAACAGGTCACAGATGCGACTCAGATCTGGTATTGCCCTGGCTGTGGTACAGGCCTCAGCTGCAGCTCTGATTTGACCCCTAGCCCAGGAACCTACATATGCCACAGTGTGGAGTAAAAAGGAAAAAAAAATTTAAATTTAAAAAATAAAAAATGTAAATGTTAGGTGTATCAAATTATATGAACATATTCTGATGAACTAAAATATAGTTTGATTTTGATAGGCTTTAAAAGTACTTCATTATTGTCTATAACTTTCTAAAATCAAAATAATGTCAGGAAAACATTTATTATTCATCTGAAACTGACATCGAAAAATTGCCTCCAAATATTGCTCCTAAATCTCTTTTATAAAAGAGTTCAGGAGTTCCCATCATGGCACAGTGGTTAACGAATACAACTAGGAACCACGAGGTTGCAGGTTTGATCCCTGCCGTTGCTCAGTGGGTTAAGGATCCAGCGATGCCGTGAGCTGTGGTGAAGGTTGCAGACGCAGCTCGGATCCCGCGTTGCTGTGGCTCTGGCGTAGGCCTGTGGCTCCAGCTCCGACTGGACCCCTAGATGTGGCTCAGATCCTGCATTGCTGTGGCTCTGGCGTAGGCTCATGGCTACAGCTCTGATTCGACCTCTAGCCTGGGAACCTTCATATGCTGTGGGAGCGGCCCAAGAAATGGCAAAAAGACAAAAAAAAAAGAGTTCATTTATTGTTCCTATACATAAAGATGTGGCCAAATCAATGAATGTATCAGCATTCAAAGCAAATAAAGAGCCAAATGGGCAGCTGCTGATACCCAGTGACCTAGATTCTTCTTTAAAAAGATCAGCAGTTGGGAAGCATTTAAGAAACTTTGAGGAGCATAACTCTTTTAGGTAGCAAGACAGCAGGTAGGGTTGCCTGGTGATGAACTGGTAGGATGAGTAAATTGTTTATGAAACAGCACCAAGGCAAAGGCACGAGGGTTCATACAAGAAAGCAAAAATGAAAGGACTTATCCTTTGTAATTCATGAAATAGAATATGAACTGAAGTTTCCTCAATAATTCTATTCATTAAACCTTGAATTTTATACACATATATAAACATATGTGTGTGTGTGTATGTTTGTGTGTATGTGTGTGTGTGTGTGTGTATAGTCTTTTTAGGGCTATACCCGTGGCATGTGGAAGTTCCCAGGCTAGGGGTCGAATTGGAGCTACAGCTGCCAGCCTATGCCATGGCCACAGCAATGCCAGGTCCAAGCTGTGTCTGTGACCTACACCACAGCTTGCGGCAATGCCGGACCCTTAGCCTGAGCAAGGCCAGGAATCAAACCTGCATCCTCATGTATACCAGTCAGTTTCCTAAAAACTGAGCCACAATGGGAACTCCAGAATTTTATATTTATAATGCTGAAATAAAATGTTTGATACGTGTTGGTTGAAATAATATTAATAAACCCATCCAAGGCCCTCAAAGTCTTTGAAATCAAACATTTTATACAAAAGAAAAGCTAATGTCAGAAAAGACTTGGTCTCAGTAGATTTGCAACTTTTATTTTCTTTGAGAAAAGTGTTGGTTTTTATATACTCAGACAATCAGCTATAGAATATTAACGGACAATTTGTCCACTGTCTTCCTTTTCCAACTCCACGAAATTTTTTTTTTTTTTTAGGTCCACACCTGTGGCATATGGAAGTTCTCACGCTAGGGTTCGAATCAGAGCTGAGGCTGCTGGCCTACACCACAGCCATAGCAAGGGATCTGAGCCATATCTATGACCTATACCACAGCTCAAGGCAATGCCAGATCCTTAACCTGAGCAAGGCCAGGGATCAAACCTGCATCTTCATGGATACTAGTCGGGTTCATTACTGCTGAGCCACAATGGGAACTCCCAGAGAACATGTATATTAATAACATAAGTTTTTTCCTTCACTCCACAACTAATGCAGAATTCCATTGCTTTACATGACAATTAACATAACAAAAGGAATGCATGAAGGTAGGTATGTCCAAATGTGCATATTATTAAGAAGTAAATTAATTTACCATGTTATAAACAATTTCAGGAAGACAAAGCATGGGAGCAGCTCTAGGTTTTCAGGGGTTAAAAACTAAAATATGGGAGAGAGCACTTGTGAGCCAATGAAGAGACTGCCCTACTTTCCTAGGGAAGAAAGGGAAAGAAGTAGGAAGCAGATGGAGGTGGCAGCTTCCAAGTTCCCCTGGAAATTCTACCTGGAAAATTATTCCAGCACATTTTCTGGAGACAGTCTCACCAGGTAGGTTTTTTGGAGGTCTGTGATAGGTCATGTCCCCCAATGACCTCTGCCTCCTGGAATTCACTCATTGGATCCTGTCTCCTTGACTATGGGCTGGATTTATTGACTCACTTCTAACTAAGAGAACGAGGTAGATATGATGAGATGTTGCTTCTAAGGTTAGGTTACAAAAAGATTATGGCCTCCATCTAAATGTCCTCTCTTGTTCCATTTGGGATCCCTTACTTCTTCTTTTTTTCTTTTTATTAAAGTATAGTTGATTTACAATATTGTGCCAATTTCTGCTGGAGAGCAAAGTGTCCAGTCAAATATATATATACATTCCCTTTCTTATATTATCTTCCATCATGGTCTATCCCAAGAGACTGGTTATACTTCCTTGTGTGGTACAGTAGGCCCTCATTCCTTATCATTCTAAATGTAACAGTTTGCATCCACTAACCCCAAATTCCCTGTCCATCCCACTCCCTCCCCCCTTTCCCTTGGCAACTGCAAGACTGTTCCCCATGTCTGTGAATCTGTGGAATTTAAAATACAGCACAAATGGGAGTTCCTGATGTGGCCCAGTGGTAATGAACTCAACTAGTATCCACGAGGACACAAGGTCAATCCCTGACCTCGCTCCGTGGGTTAAGGATCTGGCATTGCCATGAGCTGTGATGTAGGTCACAGATGCGGCTCAGATCTGACGTTGCTGTGGCTGTGGCATAGGCCAGTAGCTGCAGCTGCTGTTTGACCCCTAGCCCAGGAACTTCCATATGCTGCCAGTGCAGCACTAAAAAATAAAATAAAATAAGATAAGATAAAATACGGCACAAATGAACCTATCTACAACACAGCAACAGATCTCTCACTTCTAAGGAAAGAAAGCTGCCAGGTCTGCGGAGGCCCTGCCCATTTGAGCCTTGAGATGACTGCAGCCTAGTCAACACCTTGATTGCAGCCTGTGAAAAACCCAGAGCAAAAACTGCCCACCTGAACCACCCTCTGATTCTGAATCCACAGAAACTATAAGTATCTGCTGGTTTCAGACACTAAGTTTGGGGGTAACTTGTTGCACAGGAAGAGATAATTAACTCAAGGGTTTTCCTGATACTATAATTCAAAAAGATAAAATATGCGAACTTAGTGTATGGAAACATTCACCTGTGCCAATATGTTTTGTTCCCTCATTAATTTCTGACGTTCTCGGTTTGGCTTGGTGATAACCACGTCCAAAACTTCTTGTCCATTGTTAAGTACATCAGCAACAAAGAAGATGAGGTCTTCCAATAATTTTGTTACAAACCTATCATAAAACAAAAAGGAAAATTATGCAGTGCTTAATTTGGGGAACAATTAAAATAAACACTATAAACTAAAACACTACAAAACCAGAGGTATTTTATCACAAAAATTCATTATTCAACAAAATATTTAATGCAGTTAATATTTACTTCAATCTTTACACAAAGCATCCCTTCTTCAGTTCCTCCAACCTCCGTTCCCACCACCAGCTCTAATCAAGTATTTCCAACGACTCTTATGAAATAAAACCCCATCAGCCCCAACAACAGATGTGTTGAGAGGATCGTACATATCAACAGATGATTTCCCACCACTGACCAGCAAAGGAGAGTATTTCTGCTTTAAGGAATAACAGCTAAACTAAATTCTTAAACTCAGATTCTTTTATGATTGACTTAAACTACATCTCTTAATCTTCACCACATTTCAATTGCTCTCTGTACAGAAACAGGAGAAACTTAAATGACCTGCAAAGAGAGACAAGAGTAAGCAATCAGATGCTCTAAATTGTTCTGAAAATATTAACTGAATTATAAAAATCAAAAATTCTTAGAGTTCCTTTTATAATTCAGTGGGTTAAGAACCTAATATAGTGTCCATGAGGACACAAGTTTGATCCCTGGCCTCACTCAGGGAGATACTGATCCAGCACTGCCACAAGCTGTGGTGTAGGTTGCAGATATGTCTCAAATCTGGTGTGGCTGTGGCTATTGCATAGGCCTGCAGCTACAGCTCTGATTGGACCCCTAGTCCAGGAACTTCCATATGCTGCAGGTGCCACCATAAAAAGAAAAAAAAATACAATATTCTCACATCATACACTAATGTACACTTTTAAGTCTACATTTTGTTTATTATTTTAACTATTACTTGAACTTCAGTGGCATCTAATACCTAAAGTATCTTGAGAACACTTCCTCCCTTAGCTTTTTTCCCCTCCTTCCTGAGCTTTTTACCATTTTCTATATGAACTATGACCCCAGGTACTGGACTAGCCATATCAGAATTTTTTAATATGACAAAAGCTATCCAACAAATATTTAAACAAGCTTTATCCAAGATGATGTGGTATATATACACACAATGGAATACTACTCAGCCATAAAAAATGAAATGCCATTTATAGCAACATGGATAGGCCTAGAGATTATCATTCTAAGTGAATTATGTCAGAAAAACAAATACCATGTGATATCACTTACATGTGGAATCTAAAATATGACACAAATGAACTTAACAGACTCATGAACATCAAAAACAAACTTATGGTTCCCAAAGGGGAAACAGAGTGGAGGAAGGATAGATTACGAGTGTGAGATTAGCAGATACAAACTATTATACATAAAGTGGATAAACAACAAAGTCCTACTGTACAGCACAGGGGACTATATTCAATATCCTATAATAAACTGTGATGGAAAAGAATATGAAAAAGAATATGTACATTTATGTGTAACTGAATCCGTTTGGTATACACTAGAAACTAACACAACATTGTAAATAAACTATGTTTCAATAAATAAATAAATAAGCTTATCCATATACATTAGCATAATCATTTGCTGTTCTTAGCATGATCAATCATGATCACATCAATAAGAAAACCAGAAGTTAAGAGATTCTATGATTCTTGGACAAGCAGGGAGAGAAAAGATGACAGAGTAGAAGGACTCAAGCTCACCTCCTCTGACAAAAACACCAAATTTACAACTAACTGCTGAACAACCATCAAAAAAATTACTGGAAAGAGACTCAGCGATTCCAGAAAAGCGTGGAATATATTCAGTTAGGAAGCATCTTGATCTTATCTCCAGATCTACCTCTTGTAAAGGAATGGACTTTCATGGAGCCAAGTGGACACACCCATGATCCAGAATTTAGCCACCATGCAAATTTCAGCACATTTCCAAGGATCATAAACTTGGCACTCCAAAATTCCAGAAACACTATGTTTTCTTGTGTGCCTATTTTATTTTATTTATTTTTCTTTTTTTTTTTAATCTTTTTGTCTTTTCAGGGCCACACCTGCAACACATGGATGCTCCCAGGCTAAGGGTCCAATTGGAGCTACAGCCTCCAGCCTGTGCCACAGCCACAGCAATGCCAGATCCAAGCCATGTCTGTGATCCACACCACAGCCCACGGCAACGCCTGATCCCCAACCCACTGGGCGAGGCCAGGGATCAAATGTGCAACCTCATGGTTCCTAGTCAGATTCGTTTCTTCTGCGCCACAATGGGAACTCCTTGTATGCGTATTTTAAATTTTAACCCAATCTGTTTCTTTTCAACAACATGTCTAACGAATAGGATTCACTGACACAACTTCTAAGGGTAACCACAGAAATGTAAAACATGATTTCTCGCATCCAAATGTGGTGTGAAAATCTTTTAAAATTGTGACTCAATGTCTTCTAAGTCATTCTGTTCTTCTTAAAAGAAACGACAAAATATTTATTTTAAGCTCAGATTTTTTTCAACAAACTGAAATCCAGTTGAACCTCAGTTGCTCATTCAGTCCAAGAATAAATACATCTACATTTCATTTTTTAAAGTATTAATATTGTTTCCCTCTTGCTGTTTTAAGGATATTGTATTCATATGTTTAGACATCTGAGAAAGCACAACTTTGGGAGCTACTACAAATGACTGTGTTTCAAACTCTTCCAAATGGCCTGAAAATTGGTGAAACAATAATGAAGAAAACTGACAGTCTTGCTTAAGGATCACTATATATTAACCCTATTTGCAGAGTCTACCTTCCCTGATGATGAGACAATGGAAGCCAGGAAAACCAGTTTTTCTCTTTTGACCTCTGAAATTGTTGAAACCTTATTTTTTAGCTTTTCACCTCAAGCATCCCATCTGTGGCAAATAAACTTGATTTTTTTCAGTTCAGATCACACTCCATTTATATACTGGGAGATGGTTAGGTCCTACTCATTCAATCTTATTAATTTGCTTTTACTAAATACTTTTTGTGTGACTTTTCATGATGTGCAACAATGATATACAAAATATATTCTTTCAAAAGGCATAACTAAAAACATAAGAAGGGGAGTTCCCGTCTTGGCGCAGTGGTTGACGAATCCAACTAGGAACCATGAGGTTGCGGGTTCGGTCCCTGCCCTTGCTCAGTGGGTTAACGATCCGGCGTTGCCGTGAGCTGTGGTGTAGGTTGCAGACGTGGCTCGGATCCCGCATTGCTGTGGCTCTGGGTAGGCCGGTGGCTGCAGCTCCGATTCCACCCCTAGCCTGGGAACTTCCATATGCCGCGGGAGCGGCCCAAGAAATAGCAACAACAACAACAACAAAAGACAAAAAAAAAGTGATACATCATAACTTACTTGACATATGTGTATATCAACTACACATATTTGCATATGTAAAATATTATAAAACAAAATTTTTCAATTTAAAGAATAAACACAGAAATATGGTTCTGGATAACTATTCAAAAAAGATGGGAGGTAGAAAATCGCTGCATAATTTAAGCATTCTGAGGTATTTTTCTCCTAAGAGAAAAAGAAATATTTCATATCTTCAAGTTTTGTAAGAAGAACATAGAGTTAAAATATTTGACAAGAACATAAGGGCTAATGCAAAAGAACAGAAATAATGATCTACAGCTTTCAAACCAGCAGAAGAAAAGGAAAAATGGGGAGAAAATATAAACTTCATCAGTCCAACAGAAAGCAAGAAAGACGCGGAGGGAAAAGAAAACCTAAGAAAAACTAAGAAAGAAAATAACAAAATAAGATACCCATAGGTATTAAAATAAGTCCAAACACATTATTTCTCAAATGCAAAGTAATTAAGCTTTAGCAAATTTAAATAGACTATCAGATTAGATTTTAAAAATCCAGCTCTCAGCTGCTCTCAAGAGACAAAACTAAATGACTAGGACATCTAAAAGAAAAGGACACTAAAAAAGGGGCATCTAGTCAAACACTAAACAAAGATACCTGGTATTGAGAGAATAGCTAATATCAGGCAATAAAATTCAAGGGGAAAGGACGTTGCTATAGGAAAATATTATCTTTGAACCAGAGGACATCTGATCTGGTGATATTATGTTGGATGAACCTTACTCTAGATCCTGGGCTTCTGTCAAGGAGAAATGGAACCAGCACTCAAGCCTATAAACTACATGAAGACATGGCAGGCATCTGGGCTGCTCACCACTGCACCGCCACCCTATGTACACATGCTGCATGGCCCAGTGTCTGGTGCATACCAGAAGTTCAGGAATACTGAACATAAATAGATGTTGAACTATAAATGTGGCAGAGAAACTGCACCTCTTTACCCTCAGAGGAAAAACACGGTGCAGAAATTCTGGTTTACGATTGCACATATCACCACCTCCAGCTCTGAACAGCAGTTGCCCCCCTTCATTCTCCCTTCTCTCCCACCCCAACATGTTCCCAATACTCTCAACTTTGTTGATGCAGCCATGCAGAAGATCAGAAAATTCCATATAAAAATATCTGAGGTTGAGGATCACGGAGCAGAACACAGGAACTAAGCCTCCAGAGTCCACTCCTAGGGTGAATAAAAGAGGAGCTGAGAGACAGAGAGAGATGGAGATGGGGGAAGGGTGGGGAACGTGAGAGAAGGGGAGGGAAAGGCAGAGAAGAGGAGAGCATGGAAAGGCACAGCTATTTGGGGGCAGATCTCTGATATTCTAAAACCTTCCCTCTGACCTTGTATCATTCTTCGTGGTTGTGAGTAAAAGAATCTCTAATAATAACTTTATTCTCCAGGGAAGGAAAAAGTCAGAGTTGTGAGGCATTTTCAGAAAGAATTTTATATCAAATTCTAAACCCGAGAAAATAATATAACCACATTCAACAAGGCCAATAAGCTCTCCTATACAGATAGGCAGCTGCAAATGAGTTTCCACGGGAGGTGGCTCTTCTAAAATTACTAACCGAAGATCAATCATTTTAACATGGTACTTCTCAGGCAAGACATTCTAGGTTGTCTTTCACTCTAAAATATCGGGGGAAATGGAGTTCCTTCTGTGGTGCAAAGGGGTAGGTGGCATCTCTGCAGCGTCAGGACACAGGTTCTATCCCTGGACTGGTACAGTGGGTTAAAGGATCCAGTGTGCTACAGTAATGGTGTAGGTCGCAAATGCATCTCCAATCTGATCCCTGGTCCAAGAACTCCATAGGCCACAGGCAGCCAAAAATGAAAAAATAAAATAAAATGGTGGTGAAATAAAAAGGCATGATCCCTATTTAATAAAACAGCAGTGAAATAAAAAGTCCTAGTCCACCATCTTCCTGAGAATCATCTCAAGAGATTAAGAACCTCTCTGGTAGTAACTGAAGAAGCATTAACAATCGGCAATGGTGGAGAACTCATAATCTTACTCTTTATTTAAAAGTCCTTTTCCTCAAGGAAAAGTTTAATACTTAGCAAGGGAGACTTTTTAGTGAAGCTGAGGAAGTTTCCATGCATAGGAGACAAAGAAACAGATTCCACAAAGGAAGAGTTAATAGATAAATTACAGGCAAAGAAAGTGCTATCTGCACCTGGGATTCCACTGCCTGTCATAATTTCGCTCTGATATTTCATTATCTCTAGTCCAGAAGAGAGAGGTAGTTTCAGCTTGTGGCCTTTCTTTATCTCCCCCAACAGAGTTGGAGGTAGATTACATACATGATAGCAGTTCTCAAATGCAGGCCTGTTAGGGGGGGAAACAGGTAAGAACAGAGGAAGCTGAGAAATAACTATTCCATTTGTTTACATATTTGTGACGTTTTTCTGTGGATGGGGTGGGAAGGAAGCAAGTTGGATTTTTGTTCCTTTGTATGGTAAGAGATGTATCTAAAAGTTCAGAAAACATACCTATGTTTCATTATGGAACAATTCCCCTGTGAACCCCATAAAGCCACCAAGCAGAGCTTGGTGAAATGGAACACTGAAAAAGCCTTCTCAGAGTTCCCGTTGTGGTTCAGCGGTAATAAACCCAACTAGTACCCGTGAGGACACAGGTTTGATCCCTGGCCTCGATCACTGGGTTAAGGATCCAGTGTTGCTGTGACCTGCAGCTCTAATTCGACCCCTAGCCTGGGAACCTCCATATGTCACAGGTGTGGCCCTAAAAAGAAAAAGAAGAAAGAAAAAACCTCTCAAAGCCCTGCCCTCCTAGAACACCATCCTGATTTTTGTGATAATTCTTTCCTTATATTTCTTTATAGTTTTGCCAACTTCTTTTTTTTTTTTTTTTCCGGCAGCAGCAGCAGCATGTGGGAAGTCCCCAGGCCAGGGATGGAAGCCATACCAGAGCAGTGGCCCAAGCTGCCACAGTGACAACATCGGATCCTTAACCCCTGTGCCACAAGAGAACTCCCTGCCAATTTCTTAAACCCCAAGAAAAGATTTTAGTTTTGCTTGATTCAGAACTTTACAAATACTACAATAAATACATTTGTGTCTAGTTCTCACTTAATGTAAAGTTTATTAGATTTATCCATGTAGTTATACAAGGATTTATATCATGTATTTTCTTTTTTTTTAACCATAATTCATTTTATTTTAAAACAAGCTGTTTAAAAGACTACATCACTATGGCTTAAGGACTTATTATTATTCAGTGTGACCAAGAAAACATTTCTTCTACAAGGAAAAACATAACGTAGGGAGAATAACAAGGCATCTCCTTGACTCTCCACTTGACAGAGTGAACTGCATAAAGAACAGTGAAATTATAAACAGATTTCTTATCTGAGTAGCTTAAACAAAAGGAAAATCCTTAATATATTGCAGAGAAATTTATACTCATGTACTATTTGCACATTAAAATTTTAAACAAAATATCTTATTTCTCTCTCTGTCTACATATGATACTCTATAGGCTCTAAATATAAATTTGCAAGCCCTAAATTTTTTAAAGAATAGCTTTATGTCGTCTATTCAGCAAGCATTGCTGGGAAACCTGGACAGCTGCATGCAAAGCAATGAAATTAGAACATACCCTCACACCATGCACAAAAATAAACTCAAAATGGCTGAAAGACTTAAATATAAGACAAGACACCATCAAACTCCCAGAAGAGAACATAGGCAAAATATTCTCTGACATCAACATCATGAATATTTTCTCAGGTCAGTCTCCCAAAGCAACAGAAACAAGAGCAAAAATAAACCAATGTGACCTAATCAAACTGAAAAGCTTTTGCACAGCAAAGGAAACCCTAAAGAAAACAAAAAGATAACTTACAGAATGGGAGAAAATAGTTTCAAACAATGCAATGTACAAGGACTTAATCTCTGGAATATATAAGCAACTTATACAACTCAACAGCAAAAAAGCCAATCAACCAATGGAAAAGTGGGCAAAAGACCTGAATAGACTGTTCTCCAAGGAAGATATACAGATGACCAACAGGCACATGAAAAAATGCTCAATATTGTGATTATAAGAGAAATGCAAATCAAAACTACCACGAGATACCACCTCACACCAGTCAGATGGCCATTATTAATAAGCCCACAAATAATAAGTGCTGGAGGGGGTGTGGAGAAAAGGGAACCCTCCCGAACTCTTGGTGGGAATGTAAACTGGTACAGACACTATGGAGAACAGTTTGGAGAGACCTCAGAAACCTATACATAGAACTTCCATATGACCCCGCAATCCCACTCTTGGGCATATATCCAGATAAAACTCTACTTAAAAGAGACACATGCACCACATGTTCATTGCAGCACTCTTCACAATAGCCAGGACATGGAAACAACCCAAATGTCCATCAACAGATGATTGGATTAGCAAGATGTGGTATATATACACAATGGAATACTACTCAGCCATAAAAAAGAATGACATAATGCCATTTGCAGCAACATGGATGGAACTAGAGACTCTCATACTGAGTGAAATGAGTCAGAAAGACAAAGACAAATACCATATGATATCACTTACAACTGGAATCTAATATTCAGCACAAATGAACATCTCCACAGAAAAGAAAATCATGGACTTGGAAAATAGACTTGTGGCTGCCTGATGGGAGAGGGAGGGAGTGGGAGGGATTGGGAGTTTGGGGTTATCAGATACAACTTGGAATAGATTTACAAGGAGATCCTGCTGAGTAGCATTGAGAACTATGTCTAGATAGTCATATTGCAACAGAACAAAGGGTGGGAAAAAAATGTATACATGTAGGAGTAACTTGATCCCCATGCTGTACAGTGGGGAAAAAAAAAATAGCTTTATGTCAAAAATAGGTCATGTATTTTCATTGTATTCCACTGTATGACTACCAAAACTGCATTCACCTATTCAACTAGTGATGGACATTTAATGGTTTTCAGCTTAGGGTTGTTTAGACTAATGCTGAACATTCTCAAACATGTATGTACCCTGCAAAATAGAAACACACTCAAGGATTTTGAAACCAATCTTATGGTTATCAATGCGGAAATGTTGCGGGGGGGGGGGAACCTAGGAGGTTGGGTTAACATATACACACTACTATATATAAATTAGATAAGTAACAAGGACCAATAGTACGGCACAGGGAACTCTACTCAGTATTCTGTAATAATCTATATGGGAAAGTAATCTGAAAAAGAATGTATATATGTATATGCATAACTGATTCACTTTTCTATGTACCTGAAACTAATACAACATTGCAAGTCAACTATACTCCAATAATTGTTTTTTTTTTTAATGTGTCCTGGTGCCTATATTCCAATAATTTTTTTTCTTTTTTTCTTTTTTTTTTTTTTTTTGCTTTTTAGGGCCAAATCCATGGTATATGGAAGTTCCCAGGCTAGGGGTCAAATCAGAGCTACAGCTGCCAGCCTATGCCACAGCCAACGCAATGTAGGATCCAAGCCATAGCTGTGACCTACACCACAGCTTACAGCAATGTCGGATCCTTAACCTACTTGAGCAAGGCCTGGGATTGAACCCGCTTCCTCACAGATCCTAGTTGGGTTCATTTCTGCTAAGCAACGACAGGATTACCTAAAAATTTTAAACGATTTTTATTTTTTCCATTCTGGTTGGCTTACAGTGTTCTGTCAATCTTCTACTGTACAGCAAAGTAACCTAGTCACGCATTCATATATACATTCTTTTTCTCACATTATCCTCCATCATGCTCCATCACAAGTGCCTAAATATAGCTCCCTATGCCATACACGAGAATCTCATTGCTTATTATTCCAAATGCAATGGTTTGCATCTATCAACCCCAGATTCCC
Source organism: Phacochoerus africanus (assembly GCF_016906955.1). Taxonomy (NCBI): domain Eukaryota; kingdom Metazoa; phylum Chordata; class Mammalia; order Artiodactyla; family Suidae; genus Phacochoerus; species Phacochoerus africanus. The sequence continues at coordinate 50,871,754 of NC_062550.1, read as the reverse complement.
AGTCCATCCCACTCCCTCCCCCTCCCCCTTGGCAACCACAAGTCTGTTCTGCAAGTCCATGAGTTTCTTTACTATGGAAAGGTTCATTTGTGCTGTATGTTAGATTCCAGATATAAGTGATATCATAGGATATTTGTCTTTCTCTTTCTGACTTACTTCACTTAGTATGAGAGTCTCCATTTCCAACCATATTGCTGCAAATGGCATTATTTTCATTATTTTTTATGGCTGAGTAGTATTCCATTGTGTATATATACCACTTGTTCTTAATTCATTCATCCTTCGATGGACATTTAGGTTGTTTCCACGTCTTGGCTATTGTGAATAGTGCTGCAATGAACATACGGGTACATGTGTCTTTTTTAACAAAAGCTTTGTTTGGATATATGCCCAAGAGTGGGATTGCTGGGTCATATGGTAGTTCTATATTTAGTTTTCTAAGGTACCTCCATACTGTTTTCCATAGTGGTTGTACCCAATTTGCATTCCCACCAACAGTGCAGGAGGGTTCCCTTTTCTCCACGCCCTCTTCAGTATTTGTTATTTGTGGCCTTATTAATGATGGCCATTTTTACTGGTGTGAGGTGGTACCTCTCAGTAGTTTTGATTTGCATTTCTCTAATAATCAGTGATGTTGAACATTTTTTCATGTGCCTGTTGGCCATGTGTAATCTTCTTTGGAGAAATATCTATTCAGGTCTTTTGCCCTTTTTCAGTTGGGTTGTTGGCTTTTTAGCTGTTGAGTTGGATAAGTTGTTTGTATATTTTATAGATTAAGCCCTTGTCAGTTGCATCATTTGAAACTATATTTGCCCATTCCATAGGTTGTCTTTTTGTTTTGGGTTTTTTTTTTTTTATGGTTTCCTTTGCTGTGCAAAAAGCTTATCAGTTTGATTAGGTCCCATTTGTTTGTTTTTGCTTTTACTTCTGTTGCCTCGGGAGACTGACCTAAGAAAACATTTGTAAGGTTGATGTCAAAGAATGTTTTGCCTATGTTCTCTTCTGGGAGTTTGATGGTGTCTTGTCTTACATTTAAGTCTTTAAGCCATTTTGAGTTTATTTCTGTGCATGGTATGAGGGTGTGTTCCAGTTTCATTGATTTACATGCAGCTGTCCAGTTTTCCCAGCAATACTTGCTGAAAAGACTGTATTTTTCCCACTTTATATGCTTGCCTTCTTTGTCGATGATTAATTGACTATAGGTGTCTGGGTTTATTTCTGGGTTCTCTATTCTGTTCCATTGGTCTGTATGTCTATTTTGGTACCAGTACCACACTGTCTTAATGACCATGGCTTTTTAATATTCCCTGAAGTCTGGGAGAGTTATGCCTCTTGCTTAGATTTTGTTCCTCAGGATTTCTCTGGCAATTCTGGGTCTTTTATAGTTCCATATAAATTTTTGGATTGTTCTAGTTCTGTGAAAAATGTCATGGGTAATTTGATAGGGATTTCACTGAATCTGTGGATTGCTTTGGGTAGTATGGCCATTTTTAGTTTTTCCAACCCAGGAGCATGGAATATCTTTCCATTTCTTTGAATCCACTTTAATTTCCTTGATTCATGTTTTATAGTTCTCCACTTATAAGTCTTTCATCTCCTTGGTCAGGTTTATCCCAGGAATATAATTTTTTGAGGTGTGATTTTAAGAGGTATTGTATTTTTGTATTCATTTTCTAATATTTCATTGTTAGTATATAGAAATGCAACCCTAGAGTTTGGGTTTTTTGTGGGTTTTTTTTTGTTTGTTTGTTTGTTTTAATGTGTCCTGGTGCACTTTTAAAGGACTTTCTTTTGGCCAGATGTCCAAGAACATTCAGCCTAGTAGTGAAATTGGTAAGTCACAGATATTTGCTTCTTTGTGTATGTGTGTTAAGAACCCTTATGAGGGAGTTCCTGTCATGGCTCAGAGGTAATGAATCAGACTAGGATCCATGAGGACATGGGTTCAATCCCTGGCCTCGCTCAGTGGGTTAAGGATCTTTGTTGCCATGAGCTGTGGTGTAGGTCATAGATGCATCTCGGATCTGGCATTTCTGTGACTGTGGTATAGGTCAGCAGCTGTAGCTCCAATTGGACCCCTAGCCTGGGAACTTCCACATGCCACAGGCCACACCTGTGGCCCAGGTGTGGCCCTTAAAAGATAAAAAAAAATTTTAATTTTTTAAAAAGAATACTTACGAAACCTACTCTCTGAACAAATTTTTATGTGCATAATACAATATCATTAACTATAGACACAATGTTTTATCACAGGTCTCTAGAACTTAATCATCTTATATAAATGAAACTTTATACCCTTTAAACAGGAACTTCTCATTTCCTCCTCCTCCAGTCCCTGGTAACCACTATTCTGCTCTCTGTTTCTAGGAATTAGAGTATTTTGCAACATTATTAATAAGAGTCAGATATGGAAATAACCTAAAAGCCCATGCATTGATGAATAAAGAAATTCTACAGAAATATAAAGTAGAATATTTTTCAATTTAAAAAAAAAAATAAGGAAATCCTGTCACATGTGACAACGTGGGTGATCCTGAAAGACGTTATACTAAGTGAAATAAGCCAATCACAAAAAGGGGAACACTACATGATTCCATTTATATGAGGAGTGATTGCTTCTTTAACTTTGCTATTTACTGTCAAACTATGTTTCAAAGTGCTTATACCAATTAACACCTCACCAGCTGTGTATGACAGTTCCAATGTATGAATGCCTGGGAAATTGGTAAATAGCTTTTTCTTGTTCAAATTTTAAAGGTGTGTAGCAGATCATGAAGTGGAGAAATACAGGGAATGCTTGTGCTCTGGTGTGTTGGAAATCTATGGACTTTAAAACCACACATGATTAAATCCCCCACTTACTTTATGACCTCACCTAGTTTGTTTAACCTTTCAATTTTCCTTTATGTAAGATGGGAATAATGTCCATCTCAGCACAGTTTGAAGAACAAGAGAAATATGTTCACGGTGCCTGACATAGTACCAACGTACAGTAGGGATGAAATGATTGAGAGCCATCAGTATCATTCTCTTTGTCACTTATTTCCAACACTAGAGATGGAGAATCAAAGATCTAGTTTCTCTGAGGGAGATACAAGGGCAGAGAGCTACCTTTTGCAGATTGCTTTCTGGTCTTACATAATGTGTTTGTTCTGGGGTACTTGAGCATAGAAATGTATCTTGAATAAATGAGAAGAGAAAAACAGAAATCTTCTTTTAGGACCTTTAGAACTCCAAAATCCAAATATTAATTCAAGGGCAGAAAATGTCTTATGAAACATTTCAAGGGAAAGATCAGAAAGTAACTACAAACAACCATGTTCAAGACAAGATAAAATGGAAAATGTAACTATTCCACCAGATTTTGACATCACCATTTTCTTCATTCTTGTTATCTGCTTGTTCCAGAGCAGGTGTGCTGCTATGGCGACCAGTCTACATGTTCCCTTAGAGTCATTCATTCACCTGAGGATGCAAGAGTTGACAACTGACTCTCAATGATGTAAGAAGTCATTTTAGAAAGTTACTAACCTCCTTTCATTCTGAGTTATTGTGCCATTTTCCAGCTTTTTAACAGCAGTTGCTAGCACTTTATTTGCATCATTGGCGAAGTCTAAGTCTCGGACCTCAGACAGCGGGACAGACACAATGGCAAATGCCTCTTTATCTTCTTTTGTTTGGCAAGTTCCAATCTGCAATGTGTTTTCCATCAAGATTAGCTGGTTTTCTAAATAATTATGCAATATTCTCAACACATCATAGTACAGTTAAAGAAATACAAAACAGGAATAGATAATCCAAACACAGTAATTCCTACATGCATCATCTACTATGAAAAGCTTTAGGAATGCAGATTTCCAGGCCTATATCCTGCCTTGCTCTCAAAGCCCAACTAGAAACATATCCCTTTCACACTTGCTCTTTTTGCTACAGTATCAACAAAATACAGAAAATGCCCTCCTGGAATTGTCTTCCCTTTCTAAGTGCTATTCTTATTCTTTTGGTACCTCTGCTGCATCTTCCTGAATCATAGCCCTGCTGCAGCCAAGCCAAGTGAAGTATACCATACTCAGCAACATTTACCTTCAGCATAACAGGCCTCTCTTCATCTGTGTCTATGGGGATGCTAGTACTGGTTACCCATGTGTTGGTACATAAATGTCTTAACCGAACATATGAGTTCCTGAAAGCAAAATAATATGAAAAAACAGATTGTAAAAAATCAGTGCACTTACATATTAACATACTTAAGTTTCATACATGTAATGAATATAAATACATTTTTAGACTAGTAACTGACTCAAGTATAGATCACTCTGGTTTAAGGGGAAAAAAAATATGAACTACAGACTATTTCAAAGTATGCAGACCAGAGGTTCTCCAAACGTGGTCCCTGGACCAGCAGCATCAGCATCACCTGAGAACTTGTCAGAAATGAAAATTCTCTGGCTTGATCTCAGTCCACTGAATCAGAAACTCTGAGGGTGAGGCTCAACAGTGAGCATTCCACCATCCTTCCCAGGCAATTCTGATGCATACTAACATAAGAGGCACTGACTGTGTAACTATGTCAGTTAAAACTGCTGTCTGAGCCTAGTCCCTTTTGCTATATGCATGTAAAAGTACATACTACCATCGATCTCATTATTCACGGATGCCATACTTGTGAATTTGCCTATTTACAAAAATTTATCTGTAATCCTAGAATCAACTTAGGGTGCTTTGGCAGTCACTCCCCGACATGCACAGAGGGGCAAAAAAAAATCTGATTCCCTGCCACTCACATTCCCAGTGAGGCTGAACAAGGCAATGCCCTTCCTTCTCCCTTCTGTTCTCATACTGTAAACAAGAATCCTTTATGTGGTCTATTTAGGCCCATATTTTAATCATTGCATTTTGGTACCTCTGCTGCATCTTCCTGAATCATAGCCCATTGTTTAAAACAGTGCTAAGCACAGTGTGGAAGTGCTGTCCTGTATTCCTGAGAGCAAGGCTGTGATGTGCATTACAGAGAAAATGTTCATGCTAGTTAAGCTTCACTCAGGCTGATGGCCTGAGTTCAATGTTAATGAATCAACCATCTACATGAAATAAGGTGTCTTTAAACAAAAGCACATAAAATAAGGTTGTATATTGACTGATTGACAAAAACATTGTACCCACTAGGCCAGGGGCTTGCATGGTTCTATACACTTTACAGTGTAATCTTTCTATCATTTTCTTAAGCCAATTATCTTGGTTAGAGTTCAGGAGGGGCTCTATTTTTGCTGGGTTAAAATCTAAACTGAATAGTCATAGTAAGGATTTCTTAAGATGCTATAATAACTCAGAAGCGGAGGTTAGAGACCTGCATCAGACCTGAGGCAATCTCTTTATAGGCATCTATCAGTAGAATAGAGTGAGAGATGGCTCATATAAGGCCGAGACTCAGCTAGCTACATTTCTCATGGATGAAAATAGGCATAAAATAGCCCAGGAAGCACAAGGAGCACTGTTTCTCCAATTTTCCCTGAAAGTAACCTACACAATCATGTCTGCATTTTGAGCAAGTACCTTTGGCCTGACCACCGCCATCTGCCCAAGGCCAAGGATAATAATGCTGGGTCAAGGACAATTTAGAACCACCCCCACTAAACCTAATAATATGGGCAAAATTCCTCTCTGAATCTAGAGATTGCACCATAGTGCTATTGTTGGAAAGTAGACAGCTGGTAGGCAAAAAGAAAAAAACCATTAAAATAATCAATTCCAAGAAAAAGAATGTAAAATACTCTTTAACATCAAGTTCTGGGAGTTCCCATTGTGGCTCAGTGGTAATGAACCCAACTAGTATCCATGAGGATACAAATTCCATCCATGGCTGTACTCAGTGGGTTAAGGATCTGGTGTTTCCATGAGCTGTGGAGTAGGTCACAGATGTGGCTCGGATCCTGCATTGCCGTGGCTGTGGGGTAGGCTGGCAGCTACAGATCTGATTCAACCCCTAGTCTGGGAACTTTCATATGCCATGGGTATGAAAGAAAAAAAAAGAAAAAAAATTAAAAATAAAGTTCTGGCTCTACCTCATTAACAATCTCTCCCCCACCCCATCCCTCAGTTCCAACTAGTCTCTTGGCTGGTCCTTCAGCACACCTAGTAAATTTCAAGATTTTTCCATTTCATATTCCTGCTTCCTCAAGCATATTCCTATACTTCTCCCACATGGAGAGGACATGATCCTTCAAATTATTCAGATCTTTCCTCAAATGTCCTCAATCAGAGAGGTCTCATACCTAATAACAAAACTCTCCATACTCTTCAATTTTTCTTCAAAGCATTTTTATTACCTGACCTTATATTTCATGTTTATTTGTTTACTGCCTCTCTCTCATTTGAATTTAAGTACATAACCAGTTTGCTCACAGCTGTCTTCCCAATCCAAGGGCAATGTCTGGAATATGATCGATGTTCAATAAAGATTTGTTGACTGAATGACTAAACAAATGAACAAATGGATGAATGAGTGAATCAATGAAATCTGGAATTTGACATAATGAAAATAAGTGCCATAAGTCTTCCTGGAAATGCTTCAAGGTTATTTTTCACTTAGTAACCACAGGCCACACAAGTAATAAGAATAAATGTTTCTTCTTATGAAATTTTCAGGATTTCTTTTGTCCTACACATTCTAATTATTTTAAAGAATAAAACCATGTTAGTCGACTCACAAAATAGGCATGATTTTGTTACACTGTTGTTCTTCACTTGAACACTTCACTTGCTATCACCAAAAGTACATTAAGGTTATGATTTTAACTCCTTACCCACCAGAAAATTACTCAAAGGAACATTAGTGTTTAACCATATATTTTTACCTTGGAACCAGGCAGTCTGCCCTCTGAAGAGTTGTGGCATCCAGTTCAAAAAGGGACGCGATGTCGTTTCCATGTGGGACTGAGACCAATGTGTACATGATCTTCTCCCCTGCCTGGCGTTTCTTCTTTGAAGTTGGAAGATCTCCGTCTCTCTGTTGAGGAGGTACAAGGTTTTTACTTGCAAGGTTTTCTTAATTGGGAGATACGTTTTACATCTGCATTTATTTCTTCACTGGATTGTAGTAATGTCTACTTCACATTCTCCAGAAAGAGCAGGTCAGCCTGAGAGCTTTAGAGGTAATTATTATCAACAGTGATAAATCACATGCTCCTGGAGGGGGTGGCTTGATCTAGGCAAATTACCAAAGCACTGAAAGTCCCAATAGTTACAGTCCTTCCCTGGTATCAAACCTATCTTCACAGCAGTAATTTTGACCATGTCACATTTAAAACAAACACAGAGAAGAAATAGTGCATTGAATCACCTAGAGTCCATCACTTAAAGGGTAAGCATGGACGTTTCTCAGAGTACCTGCCTAACTCCCAAATCATCACTAAGACATTAACCTGGAGCAAAGGGGAATCAACAGCAATTTCCCATTCAGTTCATCAGCTTGTTCCATTACTTCCCAGAACATACTATTATGGCATAAATAGTGAAATCAAATGTGATCCTAACAAATAGAAGCCTTCATGATGATGTGAAACCCAGTCAATATTTCCAGGACGTCCACCCCAACCATTTCAAGCAGGAAACAACACAAGACTGATGATTATGTATTTTCACTTGAACTTCCCCAAGATCCAATGTCCCATAGAAGAATCTGATGTACAAGAAAACTTAAACATGATGCAGCAAATGTAAAAGAAGCTTGGTAATAAAGCACACACACAAATGATTACTGATACATATTTATTAAATCAAAATAAATTTGGAAATGAGAGAGAAAGATTGTCATTGTACAGTCACAGGAAGTTGAAAGAAAATAGAAGAGGGAAGGGATATTCAGAGGCAAAAGGAAATAGTCCAAATCTAAGGGCAAGCATTTCTTTAATGGCTGCTACAACAATGAAATACTACACCTGATCATGCCAAAATGGTCACTAGAAGCTCCATCCCAAGATTGTTTGTTTGGGACATGCCTGTGGCATACAGAAGTTCCCTGGCCAGGGATCGAACCTGCACCACAGTAGTGACCCAAACCACATCAGTGATAATTCTAGATCCTCAGCCTCTGGGCTACCAGGTAACTCCTCCATCCCAAGGTTGTTAACATCATTTTTCTTGAATCAGAAAAATCCCTGCAGCTTCATTCCAGAGTCCTCTATAATGGGTGCATAATTGATAGCACCACTGAACTGTGTACGGACAGAGGCACTGCCAGCATTCCTAAGCAGGTGCAGAATCATTATCTGCTTAATTTCACATAGCACAGCAGTGCCCAGTAGCTCCTACCATCTTTGATTTGCACATCTTCTGCAGAGACCTAAGTTCACAGCATCTGTGAGGACACAGGTTTGATCTCTGGCTTCTCTCAGTGGGTTAAGGATCTAGCGTTGCCGTGAGCTGTGGTGTAGGTTGCAGACGTGGCTCGGATCCCGAGTTGCTGTGACTCTGGCATAGGCCGGCGGCTACAGCTCTGATTCGACCCCTAGCCTGGAAACCTCCATATGCCGCAGGAGCAGCCCAAGAAATGGCAAAAAGGCAAAAAAAAAAAAGAAGGTCTCAAGAAGATGTACGTCATCCTCATTGACAGGGCCTAATGGACTACAGTGTGCAACTGGGAACTCCCTTTTCAATGGCAAAAATGGTGGTGACATCTGATATTACAGATACTAATCACTATGAGGAAGAAGAAGGCAGAGAAAGAGGAAGGGGGAGAGTTAAGAAAAGGAAGTGATAATTCTGAAAGAAAGAACAGGAAAAAGGAAGTTTGTTTTTAATTCTATCATAACAAGAAAACTTGGGGAGAAACAGACCAGAAGAGTTACAGTCACAGAAAAATATTATAAAAGACCTCCTTTACGGATTTGACAATTCTACCGAAGCGAAAAGAGAGAACAACCGACATAATGAGTGCTCTTAATACATGTGAGGGAAGACTGCCTTAGAATGGAAGAATACAGAAATAATGGACAAGATTAGTCAGTTGGAAAAAAAAACTCAGAGGATTTTTGTGCAATGTAGGCACAGGGATTTGAGCACCAGTGGTTTAAATGGAATATTAGAAAGGTACGATTAAAACATCATTTGAAAAAAATATATGATTTGAACTAAGAAAAAAAAAATCTAGTCAATTATTTTGAACCATATTTGAAGTAAGGCTTTATTAACAGAAGATGAGTATGTAACCTAAACAGAGAGTCAATGAACAAGAAAAGGACAGTTTCTCTCATCAAGGCTAACGTAAATGCAATGAACTAGTATTCTAGTCTGGCTGGAGGACTGCCATGTCTCTGAAAGGAATGTGTGGCATCTACTTTCCTGAGCTTCTCCACACCAATCTTTTAATCAGACTTTTGCTTTTGATACAGATTTTCCTTCAGGGAAAATACACTAACTGACCCAAGGACATAGATAAATTAGCAAGTGAAAGTTGGCATTGTGGTTTATATATCAGTCGTTTGTGAGTTCATTTAGTGGAGTCAATCCTCCTGTATGCACTCTCCTTTTGAAAAGCGAATAAAATGAATTTTCCAGACCTTCTCTTCCAAAGAACAGATTCAGTTTCCTAGAGATCGCCCTCCTACCCCATCTCCCTTGGTAAAATTTCCCTGTGGGATCCCAACAAGAGTCTTTTCATTTGTTTGAGGAATCTATTTTGACACTCTTACAGTGAACGATAAAAATCTTTTCCATTGAAAAACCTCATTTATTAGGGCTAACTAAAAGAGGTCACATCTAAATTACTCATAGGTCTGTACTTTAATTTTAATTACATAGGATAAGTAGAATGTACTCTTGCACCCCCAAATAATTTGCTTATGTCCTTGGGGAAAAAAGCTTTAATGAATAGGTAAGTTCCATTTATAATCGGCATAACAATTGTTTATGTATGAACAAGAGCTTTTAACATGTTTGAGAACTTTTTTTAAAACAGTGCTGTAGTCTTAAGCATCCTAATATGAATCTCTTGTACTCTGTCAATTTGCTTCACAAACTCTCATAAGCAGTTTGACAGTAAACTTCAAGCCAGTCCCTTGGAATTTTATAAATAATGAAATATGAATAATGAGTTACAACAACACAATTTTTAAATGGCTCATCAAGCTTCAATATACAAGAAAAGCAATGTTATACTTCTCTAATATGAAGGCAGTTCTGTTCAAAATTGGGTGCTTATGGCTTTTGTTTATAAACCCACATCTCAGGCACAAAAACACTAGTTCTCTGCAAAGAATTACAGGAACACAACACTGCTCCCTCCCAACTCCTGCATCAGGAAAATTAAGGTGCAACAGAGCATAAACAGGTGTTAAATTTAACATCAGCTCACTCTCCAAAACACTCTCAATTTAGGGAATCCGGGACCTCAGAATGTTAACCTAGGCTTCTGGGTTCTTATAAAACTAGCATTTTCACTTGGAAGGAAAGGCACCCAGGCTCTCAGGTGATAAAAGCTGAAAATCGTCCACGAGAACCAGCGAGGATGCTAATGGCTGGCTGGCTTCTCCAGCTCCCAGACCTGCCCCTGATGCACAACAGGGAGCCTCCTGTAACACCTTCTCTGTTGACTCATTTGTGAGCCATCGAATTTTCAGCAGAGACATCACGTTGCAGTTCTGCTGTGAGGAGCCAGAGACATTCGGTAAGAAACGACTTGTGTGTTGTCAGGGCTGATTCAGACCTGAGTGCGGCTGCGGCAGCATAATGATGTGCAGGCATCTGTGTTTCCATCCAGACCCGCTGGGACTCTCACTGCAGACTTTATGTAACAGACACAACCCTGCCATTTAAAGCTGCAAACACTTCTCTCGCCAGGTATTCTCAAACTAATTCCAAATATGACTATTTTTTTCCCTTTCTTTGCCTTATCATCTTACCACTGATGATAGTAAAATTCAAAGAAACGGCGGGGGGGCTCTTTTTTCAGAATATGGTACCTCCCTCAAAAGAAAAATTCTGTAAAATAGAATTTTCAAGTCTATTTCAGCAAAGTTTCATGGTTCCTAGAACATTTCTGTTTAATGTACATTTTTGTACAAAGACGAATGGTTCTCAGAGGGAAGGCATTTGGCCCCCAGGAGGCATTGGGCAATTTCAAGAAACACTTTATGTTGCTTCAATGCAGGGGCATCTAGTGAGTCGAGTCCAGAGATGCTATTAAATACCCTACAATGCAAATGACAGCCCCACCACAAAGAATGGCCTGGCCTGATGTATCAATATATCAGTATTGCTGAGATGGAGAATTCCCAGCATAGACAAAAGATGTTCCCTCAAAAAATCAGATCACATTCCACATAAATAAGGTAATGTTAAAATGAGTGGTGTTACAAAAAAAAAAAAATCCCCTTCAAAGAGCCATTTGAAAAGATGCAGGCTTTCAAGGAGGGAAAAAACTACTGACTGTCAGGTTCCCAGCTGGGCTTGACACAGTTCCAATATTTACAGGGTCCCTGTGGATGCTGTACATTTGTAAGATTGGAAATAATAGGCTTCTTTGAGGAATAAATACAGCAATTTGGGTCTTAATGGGAGCTCTGACACAATCCGCCTCATTTCAGCAGCCCCATCCATTAACCTCTGAAACTTCAAAAATGGGAGGTAACATTTGATAAAGGTTTCCAAATTACAGGAAAAATATTATTTGGATATTAACTAGGCAACACAGGGAAAATGAGGAAAGAAAAGAACTAGCATGGTCACAGTGAACTCCGTGTTACTGGAACCCAGATCTGAGGTGAGATAGCATTGTTTGGGGGAACTGATTTCATTTTTCACAGACTACCTTCTAGATGCTCCTTTGTTTTCTTTTTGAGACAGAAACATGATTACTGCGAGGAAGTAAATGGTCTATAAAATGAGAAGCCGTATTGTTAGCTTTATTGTTCCATATTTTCAGTTTTATTTACTTTCAAGCTAGGGGTTTTAGCGAGAAAAAAAAAGAAATCAAATGTCTCCAGTTGGATGTGTCTCTGAGATGACATATGAGATCCAGTCATAAAATTCTACAGTAAAAGCAAACCCACCTGTGTTGCAGGCGATTCAAGTATTGCCAGTGACAACTGCTTAAACAGATGAGTACTCTTGCTCACCTTTAGAGGTGGATAAAGAAATTGCATTTCAGAAGGAAAAGGAAAAAGAAAAAATCTACCAACTAAAAGCTTGATTAACACAAAGAGTGAATTTCACCATGGATCGATGACTTATTTAAATGCTCTGTGCTGCTCCATAAACTTCACATGCTGTATTCTTCCACTCAGCTCTGCCCATCAGTAGCAATTCCAAATGGTATGTGGTCAAAAGGAAATGAGCACAGAGATTTAATCCAATTGCACAGTTTGAAGCTTTGATAGGATGCCCTTTTAATAGAAATGACTTACATGTTTAGCCTATAACATCTTTTATTCAGAGTTTTCTATTTGATCGCATTTTATCCTCCTGCCATGCCGATGAGGGATGTAGGGCAAACATCCTCATCCTAAGAGGTGAAGAAACTCGGTCTCAGGAAAGCCATCTGACTTGTCTGAGGCCACACAAGTTCACGGTGGTGCTGAAACAGAGCTCTCCCGTCTCTCTACCATGCTCAAGAGGCCACGCAGAATATCACAAAAATAAACCTTGACAAACAGAAAAGCAGTCCCTGATATCTAACAGCTGGCCTGGTTTATCAGTCAGGCCTTGGTGTTGCCAGGAGCTGACACTCAGGTTGAGCCATGGTGTTCTGTTGAATACGGACAATTTCACAAAACAGCAACAGCAGACAAGGCCACTATGTGATCGGAATGGATCAAGACAAAACACCACCACTCCAAAACCATGTCTGAATACCAAGAGAACATGAAAACTGTCCAAGACTCAAAAAAGACTGTCCCTCTTATATCCAGCAAATGTAAGCAACTGCTGCTTCTTTAGCAATTGCAGGCTGCCCTACCCGCAGATGAAATGTATTAAGATACTTGCTCTTCCTGACTGCATTCCTATCCACAACAAGCGCCGCCCCCCCTTAAAATCTACCCAAAAATCAATTGCACAAGCCAAAATCCCGTAATAGGTTCTAACACCTTCTTACAGAGAGGCCCCACGGTTCCCCAGCATGTGTGTGTGCAGTAAGTAATAAACCCAAGTGCACATATGTTCCTGGAGGGTCTCTGGCTGGAAACCATTGAGGCCACTGGCAAGCTTATAGGAAGAATCAAAGAAGCCATAATTTACACTTGGTTTTTTTAAACATGGCTACCGATTGCATTTTCCTAAATCATAGGAAGATAAGAATCCAACACTTCTGGGCCAGATATTTGAAAACCAAGGGGAGGAAGTTTCAGTTGTGGCTCAGCATGTTAAGACCCCAACTATTATCCATGAAGATTTAGGTTCAATCCCTGGCCTCACTCAGTGGGTTAAGGATCCAGCATTGCAGTGAGCTATGGTGTAGGTCGCAGACATGGCTCAGATCTGGCATTGCTGTGGCTTGTGGCAGCTGCAGCTGCAATTCAGCCCCTAGCCTGAGAACTTCCATATGCCTCAGATGCAGCCCTGAAAAAAAAAATAGAGGCAAACTACTGCATTTGGAATGGATAAGCAATGCAATCATGCTGTATGGCACTGGGAACTATATCTAGTCACTTGTGATAGGATAATGTGAGAAAAAGAATGTGTATATATATGTGTGTGTGTGTGAATGGGTCATTTTGCTGTACAGTAGAAAACTTTCAGAAAACTATAAACCAACTATAATAGAAAAAAATCATTATATGAAAATAAAAAGAATCAAATATTAAAAAAGTAAATAAACTAAGGTTCACATAGGGGGATACAATTGAACCATAAATAAAAAATCCTTGATCTAACAAAACTATTCTATATTTAAAGACATTTTGATACAAATTAAAAGTTTTCACTGAGTCAATGACCTGGCACCTCAGCTTATTTCTATTGTAAACAAGATAATCATATGGAGAGAGGAGACAAATAGGATTGACTCAGGTCCAGAAATTCTAATTTAATTCATCCCTCCTGAAAAATATCCTCATAAAATATAAATCTGCATACCAATGTAAAAATAGCAGTCATTTTAATTGAACATTCCAACCATTTCTATCAATGAGCAGAATTTTGGGTGATGCAGCAATAATACGTACCCATTCCAAAAGGGATTGCTAAATTCCTAACAAAAATGTCTTAAAGACTGTGTCTATTTTATATCAAGATATCTGGCTAAGTTGCTCTTAACAAAATCCAGCCCTGCCAAAAGTCACACATAGAAAAAGCAGTCATCGGAACTATGAAGCAGTAGACACCATAAGGGTAGTGGACAGTAGCTGTAGAAGTAATCAAAAATGTAACAACAATAATAAAAATGATAATGATAATAGAAAACACCAAAAAAAAAAAGAAGAAGAAGAAATCTAGCCCATCATCCAGGCTTTATTTGGATCACATCAAATTATTCTGAATTTCTGAATTTTTTAATATGTTTCTAGTGTACAGCATTATAATTCAACATCGACGTACACTACAAAGTGAACATCACAAGTCTAGTTGCCACCTATCACCATACAGTTAACCCACTTCACCCACCCCCAACCCCATCCCCTCTGGTAAATCCTTCTCCTCTGAATTTTTTATTGAATTAAGTCATATTGTCATCATCAAGTCATCTCCTTTACAAATGATGATGAGATGATCAACATAAATAATAATAATGAAATTATTATTTTTAATGAATTAATTTACTTTTAATGAAAACTGGCTTAAAATAAGAGATTTTCTTTGTAGTAGCACACTTTGCAATATCAGAAATATCAGTTATCTAGTTGCTTAATGCTTCAATTTCTCCCCATAAATATAACCCGAATTATTTTGAATGAAGAAGGATTGTTCTGTTGTTCTGTTTTAATATTAGGCCACAGTTCCATTCCTCCTTCCTAATGTCTATTCACTTCTGAAAACTACACCTAGACCCAGCATACCTCCGAGATCCAGGCGCCTTCAGCGCTCCATCATAATGGCCTTCATGTTGCTGGAAATCTCATAAAACACCCACCACTGGTCATTTTCTTATAATCTAAGCCATATCCTCTTTTACTTTTGATCTTTGGTCCACAGCCTCTACTCAGAGAATCCTTCTCAGAGTCCCTAGTCTTCAAATTTCCTACTAACTATTCAGTTTGTTCATATAATATATGAATAATGCATTTGTATTTGATGGGGAAAAAACAATTCTACTCACCACATTTTTTCCTTCATTTTGAGCATCTCGATAATCAGGGTTAAGCTAAAAAAACAAAAAACAAAATGAGTTTTAAATTGTTATTAAAAGTGCATTAACAAGACCAGTGATCTTCAATTCCAGTTCATTATTGCACACTTAACTAAGTTTAATATAAAAAGAGGCTAAGAAAGAAACTATTAGTGAATACCTTCTGGCGGGAGACAAGAGCTAAAATTCCAAGTTTATGGCCTTTGTTTACATCAAACAGTTGAGAGCTTTGAACAAGTGAGAGCTGACAATCTCACCTCCTCTGAGGAAGCATTCAAGACAGTTCATTTTGCCCACCACAAAGTCTGCCAGTGACTAATAATGCAGCAACCAATTTTTTTTTTAAATAGAAAATTTTTAACAATGATTCAAGATCATGTTCCACCTGCTATACACACAAGAAAAGAAAGTCAAGCAAAAGAGGACCGTATATCCGATGTATATCAGATATGCTGGTTGGTTCATGAGGACTATTGAAAGTAACAAACAAGAGCACGTGTCTCTGGGTTAGACTGAGGAGTTTAGAGATCATTCTGATGAGAAGGATGAGTTCTAAATATGCTGTGTTGGCCTACCCACTTCCAGCTGGTTAGAATCCACAACTCCTGGCCTCCACCTGACTACACAGTTTCAAAAAGACGTCCTTGTTGATAATTTGTAAAACAACAGGTTTACAAGGTGTCTTCTCAAAATAACAAGTTGTCCAATTGAATTTAATCCTATTAATGTGAATCAGCTGATGTATACAATATGTAACCCCATGTAATTAAAGGCACCACTTAAAATCCAAGGCTGGGAGTCTTTCTCAGAATGACACTTGGCTACTAGCTCTGAGGAACACCTATCCCAAATTATCACTAAATATTAATGAAGGTGCTGAAAAAGATCAAAAACAAAACAAAGCAAAACAAAAACAAAAAACAAAAAAACAAAACCTATCAATCTCTGAACACTAAGACTGAAAATCTAACCCCCATATGTTCAATGAACTGACAGTGATTATAAAGTTAATAGTATGGAGGGAGAGGCAGAGAACTCCCCAATTGCCAACTCATGGCAAATCTCAACCTCAACCTCAAGCTAGTGGTCAAGTGAACACAGTTAAGAAAATACTTGCTGGAGTTCCCATTGCAGCTCTGCAGTAATGAACCTGACCAGTATCCATGAGGACGTGGGTTCGATCCCCGGCCTCGCTCAGTGGGTTAAGGACCCAGCGTTGCCATGAGCTGTGGTGTAGGTAGCAGATGAGGCTTGAATCTGGTGTTGCTGTGGCTGTGGTGTAGGCCAGCTACCGCAGCTCTGATTCAGCCTCTAGCCTGGGAACTTCCACATGTTATGGGTGCAGCCCTAAAAAGACCAAAAAAAAAAGAGAAGAAAGAAGAAAAAAAAAGAAAAGAAAATACTTGCTGCAGTTTCCCTATTTGCCTGCTGACCCAGAGATCCTGAGTATTCACCAACCAAAACCCCAAACAGAAGTGCTTCTCCATCACCGAGAAGCTGCTGTGAGATGGAGCAGAAAATTTCCCCCATTCTCCCATCCACTGTCTGCTACCCCTCTCTTGTCTTCTCAAAACCAATGAGATATGACAGAGCTCAAAAAGCAAATGGGTAGAGAGTGGAGGGAGCAGATGATGGCAGAGGGCTTTCTAAGACGTGCTGCCTGAGGAAAAGGAAAGAAAAGGAAGAACTGTAGCTGCCACTGGCTGGAATGACACTGTGTGATAAAGGAGAAATAGCAGAGGGGCCCGGGAGAAAAGCAACCTCAAGAGAGCCCAGGGACACAGCAGAGTTGACACCTGCTAGAACTGAGAATTGCACCGGGACCTTGCAGGCTGCCCTGCAGTTGAAGATCTAGTAAGCAGATTGAAAAAAAAAAAATAAGATGAGGAAATAAATAAATGAAAGGAAGAAAGAGAACTGAGAAGAAAGAAGTGGAATGAAAGGACAGTCCACTCGACCCTTCTGGTTCAGCATAGAGCTCACTTGTCTAAAGATAATAAGGACAGAGGAGGCAGGGAAAAACATGCGACTGATTAAAAAGAATGTTAGGATTCCCATTATGGCTCATCAGGTTAAGGACCAAACATTGCCTCTGTGAAGATGTGGCGTCAATCCCTGGCTTCACTCAGTGGGTTAAGGATCTGGCGTTGCCACAAGCTGCAGTGTAGGTCACAGATGTGGCTCTGATCCAGTGTTGCCAAGAGTAGTGTTGCAGTGTTGCCTCAGATACAGCTCCAGTTCAACCCCTAGCCCCAGGAACTTCCATATGCCACAAGTGTGGCCGTAAAAAGGAAAGGAAAAAAAAGTGTCTTAGAATGAGGGGAATTCTCAGTCTTTCTGAATATTATCTATGGTATGATACAAAATAAATTTTCAGGAAATGGTTTGGCATATTCAAGAAAGTGCAAGTAAACATAGCTTCTATGTGAAGGCAGTGGAAGATTAAAAATGTAATATAAAAATAATCAGATAAATAATAAAATAATATAAAAAATAAAGAATCATAATATAAAACAACCTAAATGTCCATCAACAGATGAATGGATCAAGAAGATGTGGCATATATACACAATGGAATACTACTCAGCCATAAAAAAGAACAAAAGAATGCCAGTTGCAGCAACATATCACTTACATCTGGAATCTAATATATGGCACAAATGAAACTTTCCACAGAAAAGAAAATCATGTACATGGAGAACAGACTTGTGGTTGCCAAGGGGGAAGGGGAGGAAGTGGGATGGACTGGGAATCTGGGGTTAAGAGATGCAAACGATTGCCTTTGGAATGGATAAGCAATGAGATCTGCTGTATAGCACTGGGAACTATATCTACTCACTTATGATGGAGCATGATGGAGGATAATGTGAGAAAAAGAATGTATATATGTATGTGTGATTGGGTCACCTTGCTGTAGAGTAGAAAATTGACAGAACACTGTAAACCAGCTATAATGGAAAAAATTAAAAATCATTTGAAAAATTTAAAAAATGACAAGGAACCCTGGACCCCACAAAAAATAAAAAATAAAGAATCACAATATAAAAAGAAATATTTAGGAACATTTCAACAACAATGAAAACATAAATACAAAATTAAAGTCCCTATTGGCAGCAGGAATAAATATAGCTGATGTTTCAGGAAATGAGTGATGCAAAGGCTAAAAATTGAACAGCTGTCTTTCAACAAAGAGGACAGGAGTAAAGAACTGAAAAAATGAGGAAACATAAGATAGTCATGGAGGACAAGAGAATGAGGTATCAACTAACAGGAAACTGGAGTACTAGGAGGAAGAGAAAATAAGTGGAACACAAGCAATAATCAAAAATAATGGAAAATACAGCTCTCCTCAGCTGAAGAAGGAACTCTTTAGGCAATGGTGACCATATTCCATGAAAATCAACTAAAACAGACTGACACATTCAACTGAAGATGATGGGAAGTGGTGGGGGTAAGAGGGAATTATCATAGGGACATAACATAGAACCAGAAATTAGGGTCAGACAAAAATGCATATCATGTAACAGAAGAATGGATAAACAAAATATGGCATATTCAAAAAATGGAGTACTACTCAGCCATAAAAAGGAAGGAAATCCTGCCATTTGCAATACTGTGGATGGACCGTGAAGTGCATAATGATAAGTGAAATAAGTCAGATAGAGAAGGGCAAATACTGCATGATCTCACTTTTATGTGGAAGCTAAAAATTGAATAAAAACAAAAAACAAACTTCCAGAAACAGAGATCGGATTTGTGGTTACCAGAGACAGGGGTGGGGGTGTGTGAAATGGGTGAAGAGGGTCAAAAGGTACAAACTTCAAGTTATAAGAAAGTAAGTCCTAAGGATATAATATACAGCATGGTGACCACATTTAATAATACTGAACTGTATATCTAACCCTAACCCTAACCCTAAGAGAGCAGATCTTAAAAATTCTCATCACAAGAAAAAAGTTTTATAACAGTGTGTGGTGATGGATGCTATCAAGACTTACTGTAGTAATCATTTCAAGATACTGATATGTATCATATAGATACATATCTCAAATCATTATGTTGTACACCTAGAACTAATACAGTTTTGTATGTCAATTATATCTCAATTGTTTTAAGAATTTATAAGTGGAAGCAGCCAGACACTACATGACTCCGTTTATATGAAATCTAAGAACAGACGAAACTAAACCATGGTTAAGCAAATCAGAAAGTAAGTAGGGGTGTAAAGGAGAGGAGTGGTTGGAAAACAGAAGCCAGTCCAAGAATCGCTTGACAACAGACTTCTGGATTTCAGAGCAAACATCCTGTGGGGGTTGGGGGGAGGAGCAGGAGAGGGATAAACTAGGAATCTGTTTAAAGTTGTCTGTTGTTGCTTGGCCAGCAATTGGGGAGATCTGAGGCTGAACTTTATTTTTCAATGGAGATTGACACCTCAGGCTTCTTAAATTCTCTTGAATTATGAATAAAAGAATTAGCTGCAAAACAGGGTTATTCTTGCTTTCAGAATCCCAGAGAAAAAGGCAGAAAGCCAAAAAGACAATGAATTAACCGTCCTCCTGTCTACTGATGAATCAAACTCAAAGATGAATCGAACTCAGAAAGACACACTTTTATATATGTATATGGATAACTGAGTCACTTTGCTGTACATCTAACACTAACACAATTTTCTAAGTCAACTATACTACAATAAAAATTATTAAATAAGTAAATAAATAAGAAAAACATCATTTGAACAGTATTTTTATTTTTTAAAATTAACGGAAAGATGCCAAGGATATCAATCATGTACCCAGTAGAAAAAATTTAAAATGTTATTAACATTTTAAGAAAAAGGAGCTTCAGATCTTTTTTTGAGAAATAAAACAGTTCAAGATCAGGAAAAAAAAAAAAAAAGACACCCTTTTACTCCATAGTAATGAAAGTTCCAGCATAGTGCACAGAAGGATTTACTGAGCTCTCTTTTAGTCAAGAATCACTGTTTTATTATTTTTTAATTTTTTTCAGTTTGAAGAATTCAAACTTTTAAATTTGAAAAAACTAGAGTTCCCGATGTGGCTAAGCAGTAACGAACCCAACTAGTATCTGTGACAATGCAGGTTCAATCCCTGGCCCTGCTCAGTGGGTTAAGGATCAGGCGTTGCTGTGGCTGTGGCAAAGGTTGGCAGCTGCAGTTCCAATTAGAACCCTAGCCTGGGAAATTCCATATGCCATGGGTGTGGCCCTAAAAAAATTAAAAATTTAAAAATAAATATACATACTAAAATTATAGCTAAATTATATTCAAAAGATATACAACATGTTGAACCAACCTTATGGTCAAAGTTTTCATTCAACAAGCATTTAGAATAGTTGGTTACAAATACTGTAAAGTAAGTTAATTTTTCATGCTGGAAACCATGACATATCCATGACTAAAATGTGCATTAAAAACAAGAATTAACGTACCTAAGTCAAACAGTCATTTAAGCCAAGACGTAGGTCATATTCTACCTTTAAAACTCTCTAAAATTGTCTTCAGACATGTCACCCTCTTAGGATCACCCAGTTCAATCTCTGAGGGATGTGTGGGGAACTGGTTCCAGATTCTGCTCTGTAAGGAAATCCTATGGACTTTAGGAAAGGTCACCTAACCCCCATGGAACTCAGGGTCCTCATCTATAAAATGAGAAAAGTCTGTGACTAAAGCCTCATCGTACCAAGCACATGTCATTAATTTTTATATACTCATGCCTGCAACAATCCTAAAGATGATGCTGAGGAGTTAGATTTTGCTCCAGCTCATGTCCCCCAGGCTACAATGTAGTCTTTTTAATATACAGTTATTGCTTTGGTAAATTCATCAAGGTGATAATACTGATGATAATGAGGAGCAGGAGAAGAAAAGAGGAAGGAAGGAGAAGGAAAAGGAGAAGGGGGAGAAGAGGAATGGGGAGGGGAAGAAGGCAGGGCAACCAGCACCAAATAAATCTATGGCTACATAAATTCACCAATATTAACTAAAAGCTAAAAAAAAATGTATTATATATGTTTTAATTATTTTGCTGGTTTCTTTAGCTATAATAATAACAGTAATTAAGTAATTAGAGTAAGAATGAATCCAAAATTACATTTCTAAAGAGAGAGGAAAAAAAGACTTGGTCATGTGGAGATTCCTGAATCTTTTAGGACTTTACAGGAAATCTTTCCTTATGTTAAAAATAAATTATAAATCTGGCATTGCAGAGCACGATCTCATATACTATTCATTTACGCAATAAATATTAATAGAGTGTCTATAATGGACAAAGCCTGGTGGCATAAAGTATTTTAGCAAAGACCATGAGAATGTGGTCCCTGACCATAAGACCTTACAACCTAGGAGGGAAAATAAGACATAAATACAGTTAGCTGTAATACAAAATAAAATGTGACGAGAGGTATAAGATAGGAATGAATAATTTATAAATAATATAGGTCAGAAGAAGGAGGGATCTGTGGTGGGCAAATTTATTCAAGAATTATTCATGAAGAAGGTAGCATCTGAGCGAAGTCTTGAAGGATGGTCGAATTATAACTGGGAGAAAAGAAAGGGGAGGTGAAGAGGACAGGTGTGGTGCGGGGAGGAAATGCCAAGTAGGTGAGAAAATAAGCCTTGATCAGAGAAGACCCATAAATGTCATTTAGGGAATACTTTTTATAGGCTTTTAAAGGTTAATTCATTTCCCCATACAATTATCCTTTTAGAAGGGACCCTTAACCTCATTTTCAGACAAGGCACCTGGGGCACGTCAAGTGAAGTCCTCCAGGCAAAGTCACACCACTGGTGAGTGGCACAGGTCTGACAGCTCCCAGTGTCCGTCTTTTCATTCCAAGAGCCTGTGACTTCCCACCACCTCCACTGAAGACTGGGGGGATCCCAGGTATGAAGGAAGGCCAGGCCAATGGGGCTTTTTTGCCACAGGTTAAAAGGTTAAGCGTTGTAGCTTCAGAAAGATTTTAAATATCACTGGGAAAATGTTGGCAGAAACAGTGCATTAAAAATCCTCAGGTGGCCATAGAGAGTAGGTGAAAGAGAGAGATGATGAAAGTGGCAAAGTAAACAAGTGTGGGGTTTGAGGAAGAGATGATAGAGCCCCAAATAACAAATGCTGGAGAGGGTGTGGAGGAAAGGGAACCCTCCTGCTCTGTTGGTGGGGATGGAAGCTGATGCAACCACTAGGGAAAAAAGTATGGAGGTTCCTCAGAAAACTAAATATAGAACTACCATATGATCCAGCAATCCTGCTCCTGGGCATATATCCAGACAAAACTACAATTCAAGAAGATACATGCATCTGTATGTTCCTAGCAGCACTATCCTCTCTCTCTCTCTCTCTCTCTCTCTCTCTCTCTCTCTCTCTCTCTCTCTCTCTCTCTCTCTCTCTCTCTCGTCTTTTTAGGGTCACCCTGGTGGCATATGGAGGTTCCCAGGCTAGGGGTTGAATCAGATCTGTAGCCACTGGTCATAGCCATAGCAACGCCAGATCCAAGCCATGTCTGCGACCTACGCCACAGCTCACAGCAATTACGGATCCTTAACCCACTGAGCAAGGCCAGGAATCAAACCTGCATCCACATGGATACTAGTCAGATTCATTTCCACTGAGCCACGACAGGAACTCCCATAGCAGCACTATTCTCAGTAGCCAATACGTGGAAGCAACCTAAATGTCCATCGAGAGATGAATGGATTAAGATGTGGTGTATATACACAATGGACCACCAAGCCATTAAAAAAAATGCCATTTGCAGCAACATGAATGCAACTAGAGATTCTCATACTAAGTGAAGTAAATCAGAAATAGAAAGGCATATACCATATGATATCACATATGCAGAATCTAAAATATGGCACAAATGAACCAATCTACAAAGCAGAAACAGACTCACAAAAACAGAGAACAGACTTGTGGTTGTCAGGCGGGAGTGGGGAAGGAGTGGGATGGACTGGGAGTTTGGGGTTGGTAAATGCCAACCAGTACATTTAGAGTGGATAAGAAATAAGGTCCTACTGTACAGCACAGGGAACTATATCTGGTCTCCTGGGATAGACCATGATGGAAAATAATATTTGTAAAAAAGAATATGTGTATGTGCATGTGTCTGTGTGTGTGTCTGTGTGTATGTATTTCCGTATAGCAGAAATTGGTGCAACCCTGAAAATACTTTTTAAAAGAGGGAGCTCCTGTTGTGGCGGGATGAAGGTTTAATCCCTGGCCTCACCCAGTGGGTGGGGGATCTAGCGTTGCCACAAGCTGTGGTGTAGGTCACAGAAGAGGCTCAGATCCTGCGTTTGCTGTGACTGTGGCAGAGGCCAGCAGCTACAGCTCTGATTCAACCCCTAGCCTGGGAACTTCCATATGCCATGGGTGCAGCCCTAAAAACAACAACAACAACAACAATACCAAGAGTACCAGTGCTGAAATGGAAAGAAGAAAACAGATGTGAAAGATTTTACAAAGTCAGGAGAATCTCAAAGAGAAAATTGAGAGAGAAAAACATTTATCATGACTCTCAAGTTTTTAACTCAGAGCTAGGAAAATTCACTCTTTGTGGAGAAAGTTCCATCTTATATTCAACTACTGAGTTTCAACGGCAGTGGCATACCCAAGATCAAAGTCATGGCCTATTGCAGCCACGGGCATGAGTGAAAGAGAAAAGAGAAAGAGCAAATACTCACCACTAAGCTTTGAAGGGAGTCCTCATTTAAGTGGCCAAAGAGGACCAGGTGAAGTCAGGGAGAGAAACTGACCAGTCAGTATAGACAAGGGGCAGACAGAGAGGGTAATATTATGAACACCTAGACATTGAAAGTCATGGTTGTACCACCTATCAAAGACAGTTGCAACTTTCCCACTAATGCTGCAGCAAGTTGTAAGTCCATGCTCTATGTTTATCTCTGTAAAAGAAAAATGTTACTTTTTGATAATGAAATGTCTTTAGATTGATTTTACTACATATAACACTTAAGTCATGAAATTATCATTTGCGGGGAGTTCGTATTGTGGCACAGTGATTAACCAATCCAACTAGGAACCATGAGGTTTCAGGTTTGATCCCTGGCCTTGCTCAGTGGGTTAAGGATCCGGCATTGCTATGAGCTGTGGTGTAGGTCGCAGACGTGGCTTCAATCCCAAGTTGCTGTGGCTCTGGCGTAGGCCAGTGTCGACAGCTCTGATTTGATCCCTAGCCTGGGAATCTCCGTATGCCACGAGTGCAGCCCTGGAAAAGGCAAAAAAAAAAGACAAAAAAAATTATCATTTGTGTATTCTAAAATAATTATATATGTGTATGTTCTGTTTCCAATGACTGGGCATTTCAGAGCCAACTTATTATTCTGATTGTTAGGTCTAGAAAAGAAAAAAATGGAAAAATAACATTTACTGGATGCTTATATATGCCAGGTATCATTTATATTTTGATATGTATATTTATACATGTGTATAGGGTTTGGGATGTATGTTCCTCTAATGTGTGTTTGTGTGTGTGTACACGTATATATGTAAAGACTCTTTTTATATACTATGTCTGATACATTTGAGAGAAAACTCAACATTGGGATATTTAAAACTAATATACATAATATACATAAGAGTCTATGCTAATGTATAGGTTCTTGCATACTAAGTTTTTAATTAAATCCAAAGGCTATTGCATAGTTAGGAAATGAATACTTACTGCCATCTGGTGGAAGTCTGGCTTATCTACAAACAAATAAACTATCTTTAGCAAGGCAATTTAAAAATCTTTAACAAAATTACTTTGCACTAATCTATCTTGTTTGGAAAGGATCATCAAACCCGACTAGTATCCATGAGGATGCAGGTTTGATCCCAGGCTTCAATCAGTGGATTAAGGATCTGGCATTGCTGCGAGCAGTGGTGTGGGTTGCAGACCTGGTTCGGATTCTGCGTTGCTGGGGCTGTGGAGTAGACGGGAAGCTGCAGCTCTGATTCTACCCCTATCCCGGGAACTTCCATATGCTGCCCTAAAAAAAACCAAAAAATAATAAAATAAAATAAACTCTCTCCCCTATAGACATGATTTTGCACTCTCCTACACCAATAAGGTGATACAAGAAAAAAAATCTATGACAAAATGGTAGAGTGTGCTGGCAACTGCTATGTATTAAAGGCAAAAATATGTGACTGTTTACCTCTCTCTCATGTCACCTAATTTCTTGTATGGCCCACGAAAACTGACATTATAGGAAGTCAGCCTAATAATTCAGCACTGTAATGCATTATCTGACAAAACTACAAATGCCTTTATTACTTAATTCATAAGGTTCCACATTTTGTCCATGAGTTTCAAGCACTGTATATTAGTCAAAAATAAATCTTGAATTCCCTAAGACAATACTGCCGGAGATGTTTAAATTGAAAAAGCATCCATTTCTAAACCTTGGATCACTTTAGTAACTTAGAGAATAAAATCTAAACAGTGTTCTATCTTACATCACCATCCTAATTCCTAGATGTTTTCCATAATTCACACACACACACACGCACGCACACATGCACGCACATGAAATGTGGTGCTATTCTTATAATTTATGTGTTTTGTCTCCATAGACTTCAGAATCTTCAGCATATGAAATGGTCAAATTTTCTTTGGTTAGTTCCCCTTTCATCACTAAACAAACAATAAGCTTAATACATTTTTCTGATTAGCCTAGCCACCCAGTAAATATTGGTTAAATAGAATATCATGTTTAGGAAGTATAAGTAAAAAAATTAGGTGACTTTATTTTCCCATATGTGCTGAGATTTAAGGTTGCAGCTCCTTATACGTGCTGGGAGATTTATCATGGTCATCTATAGACATTAATAATTTAAACATCACATCAAACCAGTTATCTCAGATGTTTGTGTATGCTGGAAATGACTTCAAAAGAGATGTCCCAGAAATGGGTTCATATAATTCTCCTCCATTTGCAAACTCTTACAAGATAACGACAATACGTTAATCACCTTTGTTTTCTTCACAATAACAAAACAGTGCTCCCACCTGGTAGGCCTTCAATAAATGAGCATGAAATTTCAGTATAATGTAGATCAGGGTTTCTCAACATTGGCACTACTGGCCTTTGGGGCCAGGTAATTCTTGGTGATGGGGGCTGCCCTGGGCATTATAGGATGGTTAGTTGCATCCCCAGCCTCAACCCACTAGATGCCAGAAGCTCCCTCTTCCCAGCTGTGACTATAAAAATGTCTCCAAGGAGTTTCCGCTGTGGCTCAGCATGTTAAGAACCTGACATAATATCCGTGAGGATGGTCTGATCCCTGGCCTCTCTCAGCAGGTTAAGGACCTGGTGTTGTGATGAGCTGTGGCAAACCACAGATGCAGTTCAGATCCCACGCTGCTATGGATGTGCTGTAGGCTGGCGGCTAGAGCTCTGATTAGACCCTTAGTCCAGAAACGTCCATATGCCACAGGGGTGGCCCTAAAAATTTAAAAATTAAGATGTCTCCACATGTCCCCTGGGAACAAGATCATCCTCCAACGAGAACCACTGACAACAGATGAAGCTCTACAAGCAGAGCGTTCAGCCTGACTACTATCATTATTTTGCTTTTTTAACTTTGGACAAAACAAATCACCTCTCTGAGCCAAGGTTTCCTTTTTGTAAAGTGAAATGATTGTACTGATAACTTCAGTGTCTCTATGATTAATTCAATAGACCATCTGATATTTATTAGATGTAAATTAAATATCAGACACTGTTCTAGGCACAAGGTAGCCAGGGGTGAGTCCCTAAACTTTTTCCCTTATTAAGTCACCTGACTGACAAAGAAACATCAGTTCTGGGTAACAAAAATAATAAAAATAAGTTTTAAAATAATAATTGATAATAATAATAATAAACACTACTTCACATTTTCTGTCCCCTTCCTCTCATTGAAAGCGAAGGGACTTAACCCTTCCCAAATACCTTCTATGTACAAGGCACTGAAAACTCACATATTCTTTAATTGCTACCAATCCCATAGAACAGATATTGTCACCTTTTTTACACACAAGGGAACTGGGCTTCAGAAAGCTTAAAAATCTGCTTAAAGGCAGAGAGATTGTGAGCATATGTATACTTGGGGCTTTTCTTCCCACTGCACTAAACTCTCTTTGCCACTCTGGCCAATATAAACACCACAAATGCAAAGGCAATTCAAGAATTACATCATCCAATTTCCCAAGGATGCCTCAAGCACATTAAATTAATATTCCAAATTACAAATAGGTGTGTTGAGAGTGGAAAAGCTGGGGGCAGGGGGGAGAGTAATATGCTACCAAATCCTGCCCTCTGATAGGGTCCTCCCTTTCACACCCAAACAGCTCACCCATCTTACATTTAAAAAAAAAACTTTATAAAAATCATAATCATTTCGGATGAATCTATACATGTATGTGTAACTGGGTCTACATGCTGTACAGTAGAAAATTGACAGAACACTGTAAACCAGCTATAGTGAAAAAATAAACATAAATTTTTTTTTAAATCGCTGAAAAGGTAAGGCTTATGTCATGCATATTTTAGCATAATAAAAACATCTACAGTTTTAAAAAAATAAAATAAAAAATACTTTATAAAAATCTAATAGGACTCTTCCACTCCTTTTATTACTGTTTCTCCCCTTTTGCAGCCATTATTATACTAAAACTCTGTCCACACTTCCTTCCACTTCCTGATCCTTTCTCCACCCCACTGCGTTCTAGTTTCCACTAAAAAATGCTCTCAGCGAAGTCACAGATAATCACGTTCTTGCCAAATGCTGTAAATACATTTTGTTCTTGACCTTTTCGGGCACACTCCCTTCGTACTGAAACTCTATCTTCCCTTGCTTGGCATCTGTGACTCAGCCCATTTGACCTTCCAGCTGCTTCTCTCACTTCTCAGGCTGCCGGTCTTTCTAATTTTACTTAATTTTAAGAACATTAATTTCCAGTAGTCAACATGTCACTGGTGGTGACACTCCAATGCCACTCTGGAGTGGTCCTCTTTGAACAGAAATTCCTTAATACCCTGCTCTTTCTGTTAAAGATAAAACCCATTCTCCTTGGCTTAATATTTGTGGTCTGAAAAAACCAGCGGCCAGACCTTTCTGGCCCCACTACTCCCCTCTCACCTTCAAGCATCACTTCCAAACTCACACACATCTTATGTGTGATAACACATGAATTAGCCACATGACACTAGTTTGTACGAGGCCACACAGCTCCTTGTCCTCATTGCCTGAACATGCTTCTCTTCTTCCCCATCTGCCTTACTCATCCATCAAGGAGATGCCCTTCCCTATAACTTCATTGCATCCTCTTCCAAAGGTAGAATTTTCTACCATTCCCAAGAGAATTTTAATCCTAATTTCTAGTCTTTTATAGAATATCCAGTAGACTTCTAAGTCTTAATTCAGACAAGATTCTCTACCTTACTGCTTAATTTTTCAAAGGGCTACTTCTTCAAAGACGTCCCTTCAGAACATTCATGGTATAAACAGCCCATAAATTGCAAAGCTCTATTTCATTTCATTGAGTGGATTCACTAAAAATGAGTCAGATATTTTTAAAAGTAAGGACCATCTCTATTTATCATCTAATAAAATTAATCATGCTGGCATCCCTTACCAGATGTTTACAATGATTACACATCATGCCAAGCACTTGACCTCATTTCATTCTCTTAATAGTCTTATTACACAAGCATTGTGATTATCTTCATTTTCCAGGGGGAGGAAATGTGAACTTAGTGAGATTAATTTGCCCAAGTATATAAATTTCAAATTTTTCTTCTTCCCATCCTCTAAGTTTATAGAAGACTGAATAGCTTCTTCGTATTCAATTTGTTCATTCAAAAAATAGTCACCAAATGCTTTTTAAGTATTAGGCACTGTCCGAGGTGCTGGGGACACAGTGGTAATGTTACAAAAAACAAACAAAAAATAAAAAACCTGCCTTTGTGGAGTGTTCATTCTGACAGAGAACATCAATAAAATAAAACACACAATAAGTGAGACAGTGGGAAGTACTATAAAGAAAATTATCACAGATTAACATAATGGAGAGGGTCATGGGGTTGAGTTCTACTTTAGGGTTAGCATGTTTATAGAAACTTTGTGTTTCCACAACCTTTTTCTCATCACTTCTCCACCCCCACTCCCTTACCCTCCCTCACATCCAAAACCAAAGGTAGATAAGTAATACCAAAAACTCTGAGACCAAAAATTCTGTTTTTTCCTGGGCACATATCTGGACAAAACTTTCATTGAAAAAAGATACATGCACCCCTATGCTCATTGCAGCACTATTCACAATAGCCAAGACATGGAAACAACCTAAATGTCCATTGACAGATGAACAGATTAAGAAGATGTGGTATATATACACAATGGAATACTACTCGGCCATGAAAAAGAATAAAATGCCATTTGCAGCAAACTGGATGGAACTAAAGACTTTCGTACTAGGTGAAATAAGTCAGAAAGAGAAAGACAAATACCATATGATATTTTCTTTCTCTAATCTAATATGTGACATAAATCAACCTCTCTATAGAAAAGAAAAAACTCATGGACTTGGAGAAGAGCCTTGTGGTTGCCAAGGGGGAGGGGGATGGAGTGGGATGGACTGGGAATTTGGGGTTAGTAGATGCAAACTATTGCATTTGGAGCAGATAAGCAATGATATCCTGCTGTACAGCACAAGGAAGGATATCTAGTCACTTGTAATGGAACATGATGGAGGATAATGTGAGAAAAAGAACGTGTGTGTGTGTGTGTGTGTGTGTGTGTGTGTGTGTGTGTGTGTGTAAAGTAACATAATGTTTTTTCTATCAAAGGAAATCTTGGTTACTCCATTTTGCTCTGGTTTTGGCTGAAACGCCCTCCTACAACCCCCTCCTCTTTCCATCTTCTCCCAGTGGCAATTTGTTTCAAATTAGCCAACCAAGAAGAATGTGTGCCCTGACCTGACCAATGGGAAGGGGATAGGTACATCATCTGCATTAGGGATAAATAGGGAGGGTCTTGGAGATCCCGTCGTGGCGCAGTGGTTAACAAATCTGACTAGGAACCATGAGGTTGCAGGTTCGATCCCTGGCCTTGCTCAGTGGGTTTAGGATCCAGCATTGCCGTGAGCTGTGGTGTAGGTAACAGACGTGGCTTGGATCCCGCATTGCTGTGGCTGTGGTATAGGCCGGAGGCTACATCTCTGATTCAACCCCTAGCCTGGGAACCTCCATATGCCGTGAGCGCGGCCCAAGAAATGACAAAAAAAATAAATAAATAAGGAGGGTCTTTTCTTCTTTGCACATGCTTTTTGAGTACCCACGCCCTTCTGCAGAAGTAAAGAGCCTGGTTGAGATCTCCCCATGTTCATGTGTCTCATTTTCCAAAACTGACGATCTGAGCCATTTCCCCAACATATATATATAAACGTATGACTGGGTCACTTTGCTGTACAGCGAAAATTTGACAGAGCATTGTAAATCAACTATAATAGAAATGTGTGTGCATGTGTGTAACTGAATCACTTTGCTATACACCTGAAAATAACACAATGTTGTAAATCAAATATACTTCAGTAAAAAGAAAATTTAGGAGTTCCCTCCTGGCTCAGTAGATTAAGGATCTGACGGTGTCTCTACTGTGGCTCTGATATTAGCTGTGACTCTGATTTGATCCCTGGCCCAGGAACGTCCACATGTTTCAGGTGTGATCAAGAAAAGTAAGAAAAAAATAAATTAATATAAATAATATTAAATACAAATAAAATATAAATAAATATTAAATTAATATTATTTGGTGCAATTGGCCATCCCTTTCACCCTGGCATTTAGGCCCCAATCTCAAACTCAGCCAATCCTGAGGGAATGAGACATCATCCCGGGAGGGGGCTGTCCTTTGACCCCCCAAGTCTATATTGACTCAATAGGTGTTCTACGGGGTGTTCCAAACAAATTTAGGGCAAGAAATCAGGTAGCTGCTGGGTATGAATCTGTTCTCTTTTGGTGATCATAACATAACCATAAACAGAAATGTTGATTGGATAAACTACATCTATTACAATCAACAAAGAGTCATAATTACACTAGAGATGCCATTAAAGAAATAGCTGAACAGCTAGGGCCAACTAGTCAACTGGCATGGGAAAACAGACTTGCTTTAGACATGATGCTGGCAGAAAAGGGTGGAGTCTGTGTAATGACTGGTAGCCAGTGCTGTACCTTCATTCCCATCAACACCACCCCAGACGGCACCATCCCCAAGGCCCGACATGGATTAACAACCTTAGCAGATGTGCTTTCAGAGAATTCTGGTATTAAAGACCCCTTCACAGACCTTTTAGAAAATTAGTTTGGAAAATGGAAGGGATAATAGCTTCAATCTTTACCCCTCTAACTGTTGTAGTTAGTGTCCTTGTCTTAGTTGCATGTTGTATAATTCCTTGTGCCAGGGGACTTATTCAAGGATTAATAGAAACTGCCCTAACAAAGCAACTGAGACCCCCTCCCCAACAAGCCAATATGCTCCTGATGGACACAATAGAACATGAGAGCCAAACCATGCTCAAAGAGTTTGAAGAAAAGAATATTTGATAAAAAAATGAAAGGGGGAAATTGTGGGAAAAATTAATACTAATTAATGAATATTAATTTAAAATTCATACTATTTAACACTGTAAATACATTAATACATTTATAAAATTATAAAAATTAAAATAAATATTTTCAAAATTAATTTTAAACTAGATAGCCAAATTTTAAATCATTTCTAAAACTTCTGTACTGTTATTTCTACCCACCCTTCATTCTACGTGACTGTTAACATGCATTTAGTGGAGAAAGAAAAGACCTTTATATGTTTTTACCATTTTTCTTGACAATTTTAGGACAGTTCAATGTCTCAGAAAAAAAAGCCATTTCCTCTCCAATGGTTTGAATGACAAAAACCACCACCAGTGAAAGAGACCACAGAGATCAGCCTGAAATTGTCTGGGCTACACCAAGTCAACAATGAGCTGCTGCTGATTCCAAAGCAGACATTCTGAAAGAGCGAAGCTTAATAGGAAGTCTCAGGAAGAATCTCTTACAGATGCAAATCAGATACCCCCTTCCAGACACCCTTACAGCAAACCAACCATGGGGTTGTGTTGTTGATTTTGTTGTTTTAATTTTTAGGACAAAGATTATTTTAAGGCTTCAATTAATATTTACATTCTGAGAACAAGTTACATGCCAATCGGGAACATGATAGGCAACAATCAAATGTGCATAACTTCCTACAAAATACACCATCTTTTGTATTGCCTGTTCCACTCCTTCAGAATCAGAGATTTAATAGCACTCTCTTTATTAATCTTACCTCTGCAGCTAAATAGTTCCCTGTTGCAAGATGTTTAAATCTGAACAAGCTGTTCCATTGTCCTGCACCCCCACGGCAGGGGTCATGATGAACCACCTACAGACAAAAAGAGAAAGGAAAATAAGGGCTTGAAAGCTATGCATGTTCCTGGCGAGCAAATGCCAACAGTTTACAGAGTGCCCGCCCGCCCGTACATGCTAAACTTGTGTTTTCATGAATACAATGTGGCAGAAAAACAAAATTTCCCATAAGTGAGTGAGGGAACACTTAACCCACTGGGCTTGCATGATTCTCATGCCTCACATCTGCAAACACAGCCTTACTCCAAGAGACAAAAGGTCAAAACTAGAAATACCATGGGGTTTTCCCACACTTATTTTTCAAGCAGTCATTCAACAGATTATGTTAAGAGCCTACTAGGTGCCAGATACTCTTCTAGGGACCACAGCCATGAAGAGGACTGGAGCTTTCAATAAGTAAGATTTGGCCAAGTGCCAGGAGGAAATGAACAGAGCACATGACTGAGTACCCAGAGAATGCTTCTTTAGATATGGCGATCAGCGTGGACTGTCTGGGAGATGGAGTGTAAGTGGAAATCTGGAGGATGAGAATGAGGCAGTCATGTAGAGAGACTGGAAGGGGTCCTTCCAGGCAGATAGACCCATGATCGCCAAGGTCTGGAGGTCTGGCCTAAATTAACTCTTGGCCCTTTCCATGTGTAGCTTATTGACTAACACCCTGTCCTTTGATACCTGTCCGAGAAACCCACCTTGCCTGAGACGTTGAGCCACTAGGCTCATTGAGAATGAATGTGGAAGAAGGTCTGAATCAGCTGCTCATGACAGGTGGCTTAGTGTCCTAGCAAAGCTCAGGTCTTCCAATTCAAAGACCACTGTGTTTGAATCCCAGCACCACCAACAACTAGAGGATGATCACAGCAAGTAATGGAACATCTTCAAGCCTGTTTCATCACGTACCGTGTGGGTTTAATTCATAGGATTGTTGCGAAGATTAAATATCATAAGGCATCCAGAGGGTTCAGTAACTTTTCACTATTCTCCAAGAAATAACCTTCTTTCTGTTACTTTGGACCATGCTTTGCCTCCTGCCCCATCCCCAAATTCTGTGTAGAACTTTCTAATACCTTTTGCTAGACTTCAGCTTCTCTGTATGTCTTCTCCAAAAACTCAAATGAGCTAATCAAGCTAATCATGAAAATACTTCAAAGTGGATGAAGTTTTACAAAAATGCTCCTTCTCCTGTGGCCAAACACCTGCCCATTCTCCAAAGTTCAGTTCTCAAGTCAACCTTCTACCACCAAACCTTTGCTAATCCTATCGGCTGCTGTGATCTTGTTAATGTTTGAAGTCTTACTCCTTTGGGGGAGGCATAGATACCTTTGAGAATTTGATAAAATCTATTGGTTGTCCATACACAACATACACAGAGCTTTGGCATATGACTGCTAGAGGTTAAGAAGTAACTTGAACTCACCATGAATCACAGACTATGAACTCTTGTTTTATACCCTAGTGGGACTAGAGACAGTAATACGGCTAGTAATATGGCATCCTAGGGGACAATTTGGAGATAGGAGAGGGAGAATGTTTTCATTTATCACAATGATTTTGGAGGGATGCTATGGGCATGAATTACATATTATATATCCTGCAGTTCCCAGGAGAGTTCAGCATAAGCTAGATATTGTGTGTGACACTCAGGATCATCACCACCTTTCTAAGGCCTCCCCTCCATTACGGAGATGGAAGGCAAAGGAAAATGGAAAAGAGGCTCCTCCTAGGGCTCCAGTTGAGGTGGCAGCGTCTGTCTTGGCGCCCACAGGGAGGAATGAGGACTCCTGAAGTACAGGAAAAGGCAACAGTGGCTTTAGGTACTGCCAGATCTTCAGATAAGACTATGTTCCCCAGCCCACTTTTCCCCATCCAGTCCTTCCAGCAATGCTGTAACCTAACTGCCTATATCAAATACCTCTCTGCTTGAAGCACCTGCTGCTCAGGCTTCCAGACTGAAGCCTGGCTAGTGCAGCACACAGTACAGAAATGTCCTGCCTACCACTTTAAAATCTCCTACACAAATAAACCTACCACAAATATAAGTTGGTAATGCTTTACCATATAATCATACTACAAGTTTTTACCTCGAATTATATGAAAAGGCCAATAATTTCAGAGAAATACAATGGAGAGGGAAGCTTAAATGAATTCAAGACATGATCTCAAAATGACCAGATAATTTATTCACTGTCTCCATTCTGACCACTCAATGGGTCATAGCATTTCCAACTACATGTTTTATTAGAAACGATTTCAGTGCAGTGGTACAATTACAGCAAAAGCTATAAAACTTACAGTAAATGTATGAGATGAGATTCAAAACTCCTTTTAAAGGCTTAGAACCAAACATTAAATAGACAGAGACACATGAAATGCAAGGGACTCACTGCGTATGGAAATCACTCTGTGGGAGTTCCTATCGTGGCTCAGTGGAAATGAATCTGACTAGCATCCATGAGTACACAGGTTTGATCCCCGGCTTTGCTCAGTGGGTTAAGGACCCAGCGTTGCTGTGGCTGTGGTGTAGGCCAGCAACTACAGCTCCATTTCAACCTCTAGCCTGGGAACCTCCATATGCCGAGGGTGCAGCCCTAAAAAGACCAAGAAAAAAAAAAAAGAAATCACTCCGTGACTTTTTCATGACTGTATTTAGCTAATTACGTTTTAAAATAATATTTCACATTATTATTACCTCTAAATTTTGAAAACTTTTTGGAGCATAATGATAAGAAATCTATGGCATGAAAAATGTGTATTTTAATTATGTATTTATTCTCTGGTTGCCTGCTGTCTTTCTCTTACCCCAGTAAGTTGTAAAGTAGGCTTCTGGAAAGAATATCATATAGTTTCAGTGGTGGTTATTTTCCCCAGACCTTCTCAATTCCCTGTCACCTACTGAAGGATATGCCAAATATATTGAAGGATATGGTCTCTGCTGAATGCTACGGACTAAAAGTATGCTCAACATGAGTAGGGTTTCAAGATTAAAATATATATATTTGTGAAACAGCACACACAAAAAATTACATTTATATATTTTTTTGTGCTGTTTCCCCTCTATTCTATTTTTTTTTTTTTTTTTTTTTTTTTGCTTTCCAGGGCCACATCAGTGGCATATGTAAGTTCCCAGGCTCGGGGTCAAATCAGAGCTACAGCTGCTGGCCTACACCACAGCTCATGGTAATGCCAGATCCCCAACCCACTGAGAGAGGCCAGGGATCAAACCCACATCCTCATGGATACTAGATGGATTCCTTTCTGCTGAGCCACAATGGGAACTCCCACTATTCATCTCTATTCTAAACCATGTTGTAACTTAAAGAATTATTTTGATATTATATTTTTAATTAAAGTTCATCTCATTTGCATATATATTATACTATCTCGTTTTCTCTCTTTCAATACTTTATGTACCTCATTATCCCTATTTCAATTATGGTGATTTCTCTCTTTTTTTATATCAGTACAAATAGGTCAATTCTGTTATTACTCCTCCTAATACTAGATATTATCTGAGGGTCCACCATTTTCTTCTGCTCTTTCATTTTCCTGAACTTGTATAAGATGTCTTCTGACCCTATTCATTTTTTTTTTTTCTTTTTAGAGCCACACTTGTGGTATATGTAAATTCCTGGGCTAGGGGTTGAATTGGAGCAGCAGCTGCGGTCCATGCCACAGCCACAGCAACACCGGATCTGAGCCGCATCTGCAAACTATGCCGCAGCTTGCAGCAATGCTGGATCCTTAACCCACTGAGTGAGGCCAGGGATCAAACTCACATCCTCATAGATACTAATTAACATTGGGTTTTTAGACCGCTGAGTCACAGTGGGAGCTCCCTTGATCCTCTTCTCCTACCACCTCTCTCAAATCCAAATGTATCCACCAAAGACAGGTATAAATACCAAACCTTCTAGAGTAGGTACTTACATGTTGATATATGTATCATTCTATTAAGGATTATTGTCCTCTTCTTTCTTCTTTATATTAAAATTCAGGCATTTTATTAATATTTAATCATAAGAATATATAATCAAATAAACTATGAATTTCATTTGAGAACATTAAAAGAACTATAACAACCTATATGCTGTTAATGGGGGGTGTGTTTGAAATGCTGAGAACCACTGCTATTGGTCTCGATGTCCTAAGTTAAATCAAGATGGAATGGAGAGATGTTGGCTTGTTTGAAGTTAATTATGTATATCTTGTCTCCTCCATTGTACAGAAAGGTCCTTTAAAAAAAAAAATCCAAACCTTCCATTTTTTCAATTACTCTTAGTGGCATATTTAAGAAAATATCTCTCAAAGGATGCATTCTTAACTATGATTCTCCTCACTCCAATAGAAATGGCATCGCCAGGAGGCACAAATACTCTTTTTGGTGAATACGCACTTGAGAATGCTCACTTACAGTGGGTCCTCCTGCTCCATCTTAACCCCAATGCCATTTGAGGCCAAGGCCCTCAGTCTGATCAGTCCTGACAACACTTCAAAATGGAATTTTAAAAAGCAAACCCAAGGAGTTCCCGTCGCAGCGCAGTGGTTAACTAATCTGACTAGGAACTATGAGGGTGCAGGTTCCATCCCTGCCCTTGCTCAGTGGGTTAAGGATCTGGCGTTGCCGTGAGCTGTGGTGTAGGTTGCAGATGTGGCTCAGATCCTGCGTTGCTGTGGCTCTGGCGTAGGCCAGTGGCTACAGCTCCGATTAGACCCCTAGCCTGGGAACCTCCATATGCGGTGGAAGCTGCCCTAGAAAAGGCAAAAAAAAAAAAAAGCAAACCCAAGAGTTCCTGCTGTGGCACAATAGGATCAGTGGCATTGCTGCAGCACCAGGCCACAGGTTCAATTCCCGGCCCCAGGGCATAGTGGGTTAAAAGATCCGGCATTGTCATTGGTCACAACTGCAGCTCGGATCTGATCCCTGGCTCAGGTACTCCATGTGCCACAAGGCAGCCAAAAAGCAAAATCATATATATGCCCTTATTAAACAAGAGAAGATGAAAGATGCCCCTGAGAAGATGGGTAAAGGAAGCAGTAACATTTCATACTAGTCACAGCAGTAAAGAGGTACAAGTTGGTTCAAAAAGTTATTGTTTTATGAATCCATCATAAATGATGTTTAGGAGCTCCCATTGTGCCTCAGTGGGTTAAGAACCCAACATAAGTGTCCATGAGGATGCGGGTTCGATCTCTGGCCTCGCTCAGTGGGTTAAGGATCTGGCATTGTTGCAAGCTGTGACATAGGTCACAGATGAGGCTTGGACCTGGCATTGCTGTGGTGTAGGCTGGCAGATGAGTAGCTCCAATTTGACCCCTGTCCTGGCAACTTCCATGTGCCACAGATGCAGCCATAAAAAGTAAAGTAAAATAAAAGATTAAAAAATAAATGATGCCTATAAAAATAAAACAATCAGCCTAGTGACCTTGTCTTTTGATACAGGTATTTATTAAAAGCCCAAAAATATCTACTCACCTCTATTTCCCAGAGTGCTTTAGAACTGGTAGCAGAAGTGGCTGATTGACGCAAAGTTGTACGAAGGAAAATGTGCTGTTTTTTCTCATATTCATCACAAGTCAAAAACTTCTCTTGTTCCGCATGAAACAATCTGACAACATCACCCTAGAAAAACAGGTCAAGAAAACTGCATTTCCAACAAAAGTCTGGACAACAAACATAAGAAGTAGGTTTCTGGTTTTGTTACTCTAGGCCCTTCCATTTACCCTTGGCTTTCAATGATTATTTATACATTTTCAAATACAGAAGGGAAAATTCAGTGTGCATATTAAGGTTTAGCATTGCATTTTAAACTTAAAACACCAGTGAATACACAGGTCTTGCATCTAGAAGCTCAATAAAACTACCGTCATTTCTTCCAGCAAGTGTTCTGTGTAGCACATACTTACTCCTTTCAGTACGTCCTCTCTATAGGAACTGTATTTCATGAATAAAGTAATTTTCCAGCTAGTGTTGCAATTGACAGCATTCACCTATTAATAAAGAAATGGTCAGTTATCAGACTTCAGATTCCTTTTTATACCAGAAATTATTACTTCAACTAGTAAAAGGAGAAAAAAACTTTGGACAACAGGGTATGTACATCAATACAAATACCTTGGAATTTGAGGTTCATAGATGCAAACTATTGCCTTTGGAATGGATAAGCAATGAGATCCTGCTGTATAGCACTGGGAACTATACCTAGTCACTTTTGATGGAGCATGATGGAGGATAATGTGAGGAAAAGAATGTATATATGTATATGTGAATGGGTCACCTTGCTGTGCAGTAGAAAATTGACAGAACAGTGTAAACCAGCTATAATGGAAGAAAATAAAAATCATTTTTAGAAAATGCCTTGGAAGGACCATCTAAAATTTACATGTGTCTTAGGGATATTAACTAGCATGACTGGACTTATACTTATGAAACTAATGAAAGAAACAAAAGGACTTTTTTTCTCTCCTGAAAAAAATCTGCAAAGTGATTTCCTTTCCTCCAAAACTTACCTCTTTACACCCTGGATTATCGAGAAGCTCTATGTTGCTGGCATGTAGTGGCTGTCCTGCATTCACGGGCATCAAAACAACTTTGTCTCCAACAACAATCTAAGGATCAGAAATAAGTGGCAACTGAGACACTGCACAGGTCTTTGCTGCTATAGCGAAAGCTAAAAATAACTGCACAGAAGTCCTTGTTATTGACCTAACATTTGGCCCATTTTTCCTCCATACAAATTTTAGCTCAATCCTTTTTCTCTTTGAGATGAAATAACTTCTGATGAATGATCCTATAATCATGTCCCACAATAACTATCAGTCTGGATTCATAAAGCTGGTGTAGACCCTTTTCTTATTGGTCTCCTATTTCAATTAGATCTTTCTTAATTTCAGTAAAAAGGGCCATATCCCTCCACAGAGGACCTGATGCCATGTATACAGGACATATAAAGAGTAAATGTATTTGCCACAAAAAAACAATCTGCCTAATCATTAGAACTGCTTCAAGTGCAAATAGGAAATCTTATACATTAGGATTATCTCTGGGATTAAAAATAAATCTTCTTTTTTCTTTTTAGGGCCACACATGCAGCATATGGAAGTTGCCAGACTAGGGGTTGAATCAGAGCTGCAACGGAGGCCTATGCCCCAGCCACAGCAACATAGGATCTGAGCCACATCTGTGACCTATACTACAGCTTGCAGCAATGCTGGATCCTTAACCCTCAGAGGATCAAACCTGCATCCTCATGGAAACTATGTTGGTTCTTAACCTGATGAGCCACCATGGGAACTCCACAAGTCTATTATTTTATATCTTCTCCAGAATCTTAGAAATGTATTAAACATTCTAATGTTACCCTGAGTCAGGAAATGCATAATTAGGTATGACCTTGTAGGAGTACAATTATAGTTTGGGCCTTGGGCACCTGGTTCACTTTTATCTTAAACATCCATCACTAATGTGGCCCCTTAAACCTGGTGCTCATTTTTAAAGAAAAATTAAAATTTGTTACAGGAAAAGTGCTCTAAAGAAGTAAATCTCCACTGATTTTTTTTATTAATGCTATCATTAACAATATCTGCTTGAACTTCAAGTATTTTTATTCATAACTCAAATTGTGTGGAAAAGAAATTATGCTTTCTTAATGATAGTAATGATAATAATGAACAGTTATTAAATAGTTATTAAAGTTACTTTTGTTGTTCAGCTCCACTAGAAGACCTATTACTCTAGTACCTCCACTTTCCTTCACAGAATTGCTCAACTCAGAAATGAAAACCAGCACTTTCCTTTGCATATTTTATATCAACCAAATATTAGAATGGATTAATAGAGAACTGAAAAGCAAACTGGGACTCAGACAAAAAAATAACAGAATGTCTTCTCCCTGGATCTGAACCTAAACCAAGACTTTAAGGAACACAATTTCATATTTTCAATATAAATTAGACTTTAATAAAGTATATACTACATTTATCTATAGTACTCTGCACTATTATTTGGAGATTCAAATGGGATAGAGAAGCCTCAAAGTCACTAATTGAGCAAAAGAAGAGTATTCTTTGGTTTGCAGAAACAGCTTCTGTTATTTATAGGACTGGTCTCTATTCACCATCCTGCTTTGCGAGTCATTATCAGGCAGGTGCTGTGACTCAAAAAGACCCATCACAGAAGCTCTCTATATGTCCACATAAAGAATAAAAAAATCATCAAGAAACCATGTTGAGAAGATAAGGGGGCAGAGCTGGTCTATATTTGGTGGGGGTGGGGAGGGAGAGAGAGTAGAAGCATATGCATAGAAAACAGTCCTAGGGGTCAACTGTGTAAGAGAAAAGTAGAAACTGGGGACACGGGAAAGAGGATAGGAGAGTGACATTTCCTAATATATCTTTATATTGTTTTCTATCTTTGAGCCAATTTGAACAATTAAATTATAAACAACAACGACAAAAAAAGTCAACACAGGCATATTTTCAACATCCTCTTCAAAAACAAAAACATGTGTTATTGCACCATGACACCAAGGCAGCTCCTAGTCTCAGAATCTTGCAGAAGCCTGAGTAGTCTTTGATACTATAAACACTGGGACCTGAAACCACATTCTGCCAGTGCTATACCTGGCCGTCCAGCTTCTTAAAGAATTACATTGGGTTCACTCTGTCATTCTTATCTGTACTATATAAATATTTGCCAATAAATTGCTAAATATAATGACATATTGTAGCTAGATCCTTCCAATTAAAGGAACACTTTTGGTTGTACCTATATTCATGGCTCTAAGTCTTATTATTTTACTATAGCTGTTTGTAAGCTTTGGGTCAATCCTTGTGTTACTTTTACGTCAAAAAAACACCTGTAAAATCTTATATAATTTTAAGAGACTAGCATATAGCCAAAATGTCACAAACTCCAGGGACTCATAAAATGGTATTTATAAGGAGAATCTAACATTAATCCACTAATCTCCAGTCCTACATCTTGTTCTTGATAATGGTTTCTTTGGCTACCCGCGCTGAATAAAACCTACAAACAAAATGGACAAAGACGTTAATCATAAGATATAAAAAGCACAGTAGGAAGTGACAGGAAGAATTTTAAAGCATGTAAGAAATAGTCTGTATTCTCAGAGAATCCACACCTACTGAGAAAACTTGGTAAATATGGAGCTTGGTAATCTTCTCAGATGAGCATAGGCCTGGAGCCTGATCCACTGATGGGGTCAGATGCCTTCTGAGAAGCCACAGATTCAATACAGAACTTGAGGGTGAAGTCATTTTCTACCACATCACACTCACCCTAGTGCACAAACATTTTTTAAAACTGCCATTCCAAATGCACTTCTGTTGATTCTATGTAACAGCTATATAAGAGTCACACTGAGATTTTACCGAAAATTAATGCCACTGGCAGCTACCAGTCTTTTGAAGTGGCGCCTGGACTGGTGAAGTGAACACAGCAGTAGAAATCAAACAGCAGCGATCGAGGCCCATCTTTGCTAGAATTCCAAGGGGTCTAGTTTCGCAAAACAGCAAAATCGACTTGCTATTTAAAAAGGCGCTTTCCCTAAGGCTTAGGGTTTTTTCCTTGATTGAAAGAATATCTGGCCTTTTCTCGCTTTTAAAATCTATCATCAAGGTAAAGATCTTCTTGGATCAAAGTTGAAAATGAAAAATTAACTACTCAATCGTGGGATGATAAATGAAAATGAAATATTTATGTACTCTGCTCAAGGCTGTCCGCTGTGACCTTCTAACTGAGCATCAACTAGCAAGGACTTCTATACAGCTGAAAGTTAAGGGGTCCATGAATCTATTTTCCCCAAAACCACCCCACAATTCTATAAGATATATGCCAAAGGTGTCCTCAAATAGTAGAAACCATTGATTTTTGAGGATATAAGCATTTTTCTCCCCAAACTATCATCAGCCTCATTCTTACATTTGATTCCAGTCACTGAACATCTTGTGGATACTTACAACCTAAATCACCAACTTCACTAACTGCTAAACAGTAAGAAACTTGAAAATCCTTTAAACCTTGTGATTTCCCCCTTTTAGTTTAATATGCTTCTAAAGAAAATCAATAGCAATTAAACTCCTTGTTATGACATGATAGCCTTTCCAATGGCCTTCAGGAAAACACGGCAGACTTGTATTTTAGAAAAATGCTATCTCTTCCTAGGAAAGAAGATGAGTATTACAATACAATTACTTATGTGGCAAATATAGGGCTATGGATGTGCTTATCCTTTCAAAGCAGCCTTAATCACACACAAAAGCTACATAGTGGCGAGCAAAAACAGTGCACTATTTGAGCAAAAAGCCATGTGTGAGGTTGTTTGAGCCATGCTTTACAGAGCACATCTCTATAAGGAGGGCTTCTATATTGCACTTAACAATTACATGTCTGTTTTAACCAAGATGGAGTGTTTGGGTGGTAGGTTTTTTTCCCCTTCACACGCACCCACCCCCAAAACCCAGTACAACTAATTATTTGAAAATAGTTCATTACATTCAACTCTCCTTGACCCTGTAAAGGCACTTGGGAGCAGGGAAAGGATAGACAGAATGAAAAAAACAGAACAAATTATTAAAATCCATAGTAATCTTAAGCCTCGATTTATCCCATCATTTCATCGCATCCCTTCGGAGCTCGAGTTCAGGTTTTATTTGTTTTGATGTTTAATTTTCACAGGCCACCTACAAACAGGGACACTGCTCAGAGGGGTGCTGGAAAAGGAAATAAGCATTACAAAATAGGGCATCTGAAGACACAGGTTGTTCATAAACCGCATAAATCAGCCCTTGAATAACTGAGAGTTGATTGTAATTAACTACCAAATGAAATTAAAATGCATGTCATGCTCACAGCATACATCACTTGATGCCAAAAGAAAAAAAAAAAAAGTCAAAC
Organism: Phacochoerus africanus; assembly: GCF_016906955.1. Lineage (NCBI taxonomy): Eukaryota > Metazoa > Chordata > Mammalia > Artiodactyla > Suidae > Phacochoerus > Phacochoerus africanus. The sequence goes on along the minus strand of NC_062550.1, from coordinate 50,828,107 downwards.
TTATTTTTAAGGAATCAGACACAGGATTTAAAGTGCATTACATTCCTGCATGCCATGCTGCTCCCAAACCTTACCTAAGGAGGATATCATCAGATAATCTATTAACCAATTTAAACCATGAAGCTTGCATCCTGTGGAACTGAATTTGGACTTCAAAATTCACTGGAGAAATAAATTCACTACAACAGAAGACATTACGAAGACAAGAAACAGCCAATACATTTTAAAATGTCATCACTGTATGGATTGAGAAAACTGTCAGAATAATCACACTTTTATATTGCTTTGAATTTTTAATGCTAATTTTTCAAAATCTCAACTATTTTTCTTGATAACCTGACCCAGTATTTGTAAAGCATTTGATTTATGAAAGTTATTCAGTATTTGGTGTCAATCAGAATTTATTAAGCACTTCCCATATGCCAGAGGCTGTCACCTGATACTTCATTTGCTACACACAAAAATATCTAACTATGGATCCTACTGAATCATTCCACGTAATTTTTATTTTCTCTACTCTATGAAGTAGCAGAAAAATATTTTAGCACCTACTAAATTTCACAATACACCATGATCATATTGTACAGCATATTTAAATGTTGTCAACAATGAGCTACTGCCAATCTATAGCTCCCCATGCATTACACTGCAACTGGCCACAGAGCCAGTAAATGAAATATTGTCATGATTCACTGTGCTACTCTATTCATTCAAAAGGGGAGACACCTTCTAAACACTGCTCTTTTCCCTTACAGCCATGCTCCCTCCTGATTAGACAGAGAAACAAACTCTGCCTCTCCCTTAAAAAAAAAAAAAATCAGCCAATATTAACTTTACTGAAATTCCTTTTGGCTGCAAGGTGATTTTCAATTGTCTGATCTTTGTCTTTTTACGATTCCAGACTGTAACTTGTGCTCTAAATAAATGCTACCTATTAAGGAAATTAACATATAGAACAGGTATTGAAAATTGAAAACTGTATTTCCTCTCTTTGTACTTTCTGGATTCTCTATGATTAAGAACTCTTGTATTTAAGAATGCATGAATGTATATAAATGTATGACTGGGTCACTCTGCTATACAGCAGAAATTGACACAACCCCGTAAATCAACTATACTCTAATAAAATTTAAAAAAATGAAAAAAAAGAATGCATTGCTTTTCTCTTCATCTTGTATTTACATACATTGTCACCCTCACTTCTCAGCTTCCAGAAGGGATGAATATAAAACCAAGACCCTTCATTTCCTGCAGCATCCAAGGACACACGCATGGCATTCTTCTCGAGTAAAGCGGGTAATCTCTTGTTGACAGTCAGATACTTGTTGCTTTTTATATGCAGTAGCTGTAGGAGAAGGATATGGATTACCACCTTTGTTCTTTGATCTCCTCTGTTAATCACATGTATATGTTTACATTTATATCATGTGCCCACATAACACAGCTCACAGCTCGGGTTAGAGATGAAACAAAGAAGCTCTTTGCCAACTCCACACTCACCACCATTCCAAGCTGACACTCTTTGGATTCCTCCTCACCTCCACCCCCAATTCTGTTTCATAATGAAGTGAGCACATGAGAAAAACAAACCAGGTCTCTGAATGACTTTCATCTATGGAAAAATAACAGGATAAACCCAGGCTTCCCAAAGGAGACCTGGAGGTCCCCTCACCCCCCAACCCACATTCTTTCTCAATTCCTGCCCAGCCACACAAAGAGAATATACTAAAGAATAACCAAGGAACTGGAAGAATGCACCAACCCATTTAGCATTATTAACCACCCCTGCCCACAGACAGCCCTCGTCCTGGGAGGAGGCAGGCTCCCATGCTAAACAAACTCTGCCACTTCCACGAGGAGACGCCCATCCCGCCCCTTCTCAGACGAGGGCAAAAGTAGTTCTGCTCAGGTTATTTGGACTCCATGGGCAAAACCTTTCCAAGATATTATTCTACTGAGTCAGAAAACTAAAACAAATAACCTTCCCGTCTATTACTACAATCATTTCAATAAAGAATGGTCATTCTACTATCCACAATATCAGAAGGAAATTATCTCAGAAACCAGTGAAAACCCTCCTAGGCCAACAGCACTCTTTTCGGAATCCACCCTGCTACAGCACTTGGCTCAGCCCCTAACTCACCACGCCAACATTTGCAAGTCAGGTTCTTGACAAGAACGTGAGCTCCAATGGCTGGTGCTTAATATTAACCCAAACTTGGTTAAGAGAAACTCAAGTTATGGGGGACCACCCAAGGGACATGCAGCCACTGGATATAACCCATTACTGGATGAACTCAATTGTCTAGGGAGCCACAGACCCAGGCTCCCTCGTCCCATCAGAGACCTGCTCTGACGGTCCTGTACTCTGGCATTTTGCCATTGGCCAATAACAAAACATCAGAGGATGTTATTTTTCAAAACAGCTCTATGAAACACCTCTTTGTAGTACTTATGGTTAAGGAAGTTGTTAGGACCATTGTTTACTATCTTAAACAGTGTCCTCTTTATGAAAGCTCATTGGAGAGACAGTTTTCTGGTCTTCTTCCTGGGAATGTTTGGGCTTCTAGACTTCTCACTTCAGTTCTATGTATGGTGCTTTTATGTGAAGGCTGCAATATTTGATGCCCTTCTAGCTAAGTGGGCAACCGTAAGGCTTCTAATCAAAGTCTACCTGCCCTTACAACACAGATTTTATAAACACACCTGGCCCTGGACTTCACTTTATTCATATTCATTATCTTCCCTTTGATCCAGTTGCTTTATTTTTTTCTATTTTATCTTTTTATGTGGAATGTATTTTTGAAAATGCCTTACATTCTTTTTGGTACAAGGTGAGAAACATATTAACCATCCAAGTACAAAACTAAGAGATCTAGGAGGAGCACCAGACGGGGATGTAGCTGAGACAAATCAGAGTGCCTAACTGAAATAGATTTAATAACAACTCAAGGACAATTCCCATCTAAAAGGACAATTTGATTTTTGGATGCAAACTGCTATATTTGGTATGGATGGGCAATGGGATCCTACTTCACAGCACAGGGAAATGTGTGCGATTGGGTCACTTTGTTGTACAACAGAACTTGATGAAACATTGTAAATCAAATATATTTTAATAATAGCAAAAAAATAAAAAATAAAAGGATAATTTGAAAACTTCCTACAAAATGAAAGGATAAAGCCTCATACATCACCTGTTAGTCTCATTGTTTCTAAAGGACTATTTTATTACAGGTCTTCCCCATCTTCTTCCTTCTGATTTAATAATCTGTGCATACATCTAGACAGGCTCGCTTCTTTATGTATATTCACCAGATATACTTATACAGAATGGTGTGCTGAATATTAACTGAAAATCTCACACTGTCTGTATAATTTCCCACCAAAGAACAAATGATGACGTCCTCAAATTTTAATGCAGTTTGGCATTCCTACCAAAAGTAAATTATCCATAAAATATTCACCTCTTTTAGGAAAAAGTAAATAGACACTTACTTGTATAACATTACTGTATTTCACAATTTCTCCCAACAGTTTCTTATTCTCTGACTCATTTTGTTTTTGTTCCAGTTCTGCAGCATGCTGTAAAATGATTATCAAATATTTAGTGTGGAAGCATAGTAAACAGAGCACAATAATTGACAAAGAAATGAGGTTTATTTTAGGAACAAAGACAACCACGACTAAAATAGGCTGGTTGCTTTACTCTTGGTGCTTCAGGAAAGAGAGACAATAATTAAATATGTGATTACAACATGTGATAATCCTCTCAGTTTAAGGCTGAAATGTAGCCAAAAATATTTTGGGATACTTTTATGTTGGAAATTTCAGAAAGCACTAGGCACGTTGGTCCTCTAATGTTACTTTCAGAAAGAATATTGCTAGAGAAACCAAATATAGTAGGTAATTTTCAAAAGCCTGAAAATACCATTTCCATTCTTAGAGTAACAGGAATTTCAATGACACAAATTAAGTTCTATTAAGTTGATACTCAGGCCAAATCAGAAACAATAGACTTTCAATTTTTTTCCAATAGTCTTTCAAAAAAATTAGGGCCCATGCCAAGTAAAACATAACTGGATGTGATATTCCTACAGAGATTTCATATTGGTTTTTAGTGTGATGTGAATATTTGAATTAGTCTGACACGTCCTGATAAAGAGCAGAAATGTATTATCTACACACCAGGAAATCAGTAGTCACACCCTATAACTTAAAAATCCTTTGACTTGCAATGTGCTGCCACATCTATTCTGAATCTCAGTGTATCAAATGAAATCACTAAGCTACGAAATAAATCTTTTGTTATTGCTGTACTTGTTCTAGTCTAAGCCGGACAGCTGGAAGGCTGGCCCTTACCTGTAATTTCTTCAGCAAGGCTGTCTCTGTGTGGTTCCCTTGTTTAGCCTGCTTGGCTTTCCAATATTGTTTCTGTGCAGAATATCGGTTCATAGGGCACACCTTAAAGAGGCAGTCTATGACAAACCAACAAATGAAAACACTGTAACTAGGGAGACCAGCATTTCTTAGATTTCCCTTATAGCCTAGCTTTGGGATCTTGGAATCCCTGAGTATAAATAACATTTAAACATCATCTAGTCCATACCCCAATCAACTCTTAAATCCCCCCCATAACATCCTTTTCAAATAATTATTTAGCCTGTTAAAATACCACCTTCTTTATTAGTATAGGGTTTTCAAAGGAAACAATAGCTAGTGTAATTTATAAAGAAATCAAACCAATGTATTCATTTTAAAGCACTTCTTAATCATAATGGGGTACCTGGTCTTAGAAAATCAATTGAATGAGATTAGTGTCTGTCACTGCCTTATCTGACCCTGCACAATTAATTACTTATTCACAGTAGGTATCTTTGGCAGTCAAAGTGATGCAAGCAGTGGAAACAATCACAGTAACCACATTTCAGCCACCCATTACTCAAGTTTCCACATTCCTGGGGTGAATATGGTGTGGAAATAGGAGACCCAGGGTGTTATAAGGGAAAAACAAAATAAAACAACAAAAAACTAAACCGAGATTTTAGTCCTAAATCTACTGCTAATATCAAGTTAGGAAATCATAGCGGGATAATATAATTAGTGATATCTCTTAAGTCAAAAAGCAAAATATATTTCTTCTGTGTAATAAGGAAAATGAAAGTCTATCTAAACAATGCTTGCATATGGTAATGATTTTATACTTTGTGGAAAAGACTACAATCTAGAATAAAGGTCAATTCCCAAAATTCTATAACAAAGAAGTATTGACATAAAGGATTCAAATATTATTTTCATTTTTCTCACAAAAAAATAATAATTCTATATAACAAATTTATCTTGTTTTGATGTGTTAATATTATAATCTTTTGCATTTTTAAAATATGTTTCACAAAATAAAATTCATTCAACTCAAATCTCCATTTTAGCTACATTCTTGACTACATTATATACAGGCTCACTCTATTATTCTCCTTAAAAGTAATCATAAAACTAAATGAGACTTGATTTGTTTTCAAATCTCACTTACTTACGCCTCTAATGACACACATGATCAAGAAATATGACTAAATTTTTGTAAGGACTTCTTAAAATTAAATAATGACTTTTTTCCCTTTAGCTTGTAATCACAAAAACAAATTCTGTTGATTGCCTCCTGCCTACACATATAGAGCTCTAGAAAACATTATTAACTTCCAGTCTAAAAGTTATTGATGTGGGAGTTCGCATTGTGTTTCAGCAGGTTACGAACCGAACTAGTACCTGTGAGGATGCGGTTTTGATCCCTGACCTTGCTCAGGGGGTTAAGGACCTGGCATTGCCGCGAGCTGTGGCATAGGTCACAGATGTGGCTCAGATCCTACGTTGCTGTGGCTGTGGTTTAGGCTGGCAGCTACAGCTCTGATTCAACCCCTAGCCTGGGAATTTCCATATGCTGCAGGTGCAGCCTTAAAAAAAATTTTTTTAAATAAATAAATAAAAGTTATTGATGTGGATGAATAAATATTTTATAAGTAGCAGAAAAGAAACACCTTCTAACTGCTGAAAGTATGTTGGGAGAGGGTCGTAACTGCAATATGATACAGGAACCATCACTTGGCGAAAGCCTTATAACTAGAAAGCCTTATAACTAGACCTGAAAACTGTTTTCCTTGGCAACATATTTAATAAGTCCTAGAAAATATGTCCTATATATTAGTATCTACAAAGAGAATAAACACTTTTTTTCAAGCACACATATGGAGGTTGTTCACAGATATCTCCAAAACAGCACTCCCAGTTTAATTCAGCAGACTATTTTGACTGTCTTATATTAGGCAAGTGGACATCCTCTACATTGTATAGTTCAGCAAAAACCCAAGTCTATATTCAAGTAGAACCAAACTCTATAATCTGCAGTCTCTACTTCTGACTTCCTTTATCTATGAAAAGAGAGGGGGGAAAAAATGTGTGCTCCATTACTTCAAATTCCATTACTTAAGTTCATTAGGAAATGGTCTTGGACAAAGACAATATTTTCCCGAAATTCTAGACCATCCCAGGAGCACTCCTAGTGAGTGGTATCCTTGGGTAGCTAGCAAAGAAACCAGGTGTCATGGGCCTCATCATCCCAACTAAAGTGATTGGGAAGTGAAGCCAAACAACCAGCCAACTAGAGTTTTCTGGTTAGATTGCCTCTGGGTGCTAAGACTCAGATCCTGTCCTCAGAAAGCCCTCCATATAGTGGGCAAAATGGGCATCTGCTGTGTGCCAATGTTTCACAACAGAGCTGTGGAGAAGGTGCTGGGGGCTCAAAGATGCGTATGATCAGCTTCTTCAGGGGAGGCCAGAAGAGTTTCCCCAAAGAAGACACAAGTCAAGAACCAATATTAATTCAGCACACTGGGAGTTCCCTGGTGGTCTAGTGGTCAGGACCTGGACTTTTACCACTGCCCGTGTTCAATCCTTGATCTGGGATTTGAGATTCCACATCAAACCACTGCATGGGATGTGCCCCCTCACCCCCAAGAGGAAATTCAGCACTTCGGCAAAAGGGTTCAAATGCTCAGAGAGGAAGGGAGTTCTCAAAGAGCCCATGGCCAGTACAAGGGCAGAGAAGGATGCCCAGAGAAGGAAAACTCGAGCCCAGGCTTTGACATGAAGTCCAAGAAGCTGGCTGAAATCAGGGTCTGCAGAGGGGCACATTCTTGGTAAGGAGTATGCCCTTTATCCCATGGGAAATGCCCTGCTCTTACAGGGTTTTCAGCTCTTGGAGCTTATGAGGGTGGTGAGAACACAGCAAGACGCCCAACACAAAAGCCCACTGCCAGCATAATGAGAGTCAGGAAATCTCTGCTTTGGGGCATGCAAGGGAGTTTGAGGGCAGCTGTAGATGTAAAAGGAAATCAGCAGAACCAACAGGCTTAATCTTATCTGTTCGTGTGGGATGGGAATAGAGAGGGAGGACAGCCAAGCAGGCCTCCACCCACTCCCTCAGAGACACTAAGCCTCAGATTTCAAAAGCCCTTTCCATTTTCAGGGCCTCAGTTGCATGGTTCCCCTCAGCAATCTCCTCCAGGAGGCATCTTATTTTGTAAATAACCGGTCTGTTTGCATGGGAACTAATATCACAGGTCTATTTTGGTTGATGGGAGGGAACCCAGGGCATGTAAAAGTCAATAAAAATGCTTGTAGTGGTGATAATGGTGGGTGTGTGTGTGTGTGTGTGTGTGTGTGTGTTTAATTCTCTCTGCCTCCTTTGCAAAACATTTTCAAAAACCTACCGGTCTTGGGCTAGTCACATATTTTGTCTGATTCTAAATAAAGGCATTAGTAAGACCTGCCACGCCTAATTCATAGGGCGGCTGAGATGTGCAAAAAAGACAATCTGTAAAACTACCCTGTGAACTTTAAAGCCCTATTATAAGTGTTAAATGTAAGGTATCATTATTAATATTGCTTCATTCATTCAGCAATAGTTTCACGAAGATCAAGAGGTGACTAAACATTTATAGAGCTCTCGGTAAGAAGCATCAAAAAGTAGAGTTTTCCGATTAAATCCAAACATAACCCAAATGTGCCCAAGTTCATGGCAAGATGTTCGCCTTTGTGGTTTAAGAGGCCACAATGTGTTTTTTTATACAGTTCTGGAATTCCCTGAAAGAGCATGGCAGGTAGCAGAGGATGCAATCCCCATTACCTTTTAACACATTTAAAATATGCAGAAGCAATCACGAGCATCACCATGGGTACAGCCTTTGACAAAAAGTCCATGTTTCTTTTTGCTTTTTTGCTGGTTTTTTTTTTTTTTTTTTTTGGTTTTTAAGGCCACACCTGTGGCATATGGAAGTTCCCGGACTAGGGATCAAATCCAAGCTGTAGCTGCCGGTCTACACCACAGCCACAGCAACTTGGGATCTGAGCCACATCTGTGACCTACACCACAGCTTATGGCAATGCTGGATCCTTAACCCAGTGAGCAATGCCAAGGATCGAACCTGCATCCTTATGGATACTAGTTGGGCTCGTTACCACTGAACCACAACAGGAACTTCCAAAAAGCCCATGTTTCTTGGTATGCAGAAATCCAGCCAATTCAGAGCCAGCCACTATCACAGCCTTCCTCACCCTGCTTCTAGAACAAGCTCTCTAGAATCCCTTGGTCTGCTCATTCTAAAATTAGAAATGTATATACTGCTGGGAAAAAAAGGTGAAACCTACTCAGTGTTGTTCATAAACTAGGTAACAACAATCTCTTTAGCATTTTAAGACTCAAAGAATAAAAAAAAAAAAAAAGGTTTGCTTCATACAACAAACACCAAAAGTACAAATAGAAGGAAATAATCTGAGTTAAAAAAATTTTTTTGACTGCACCCACGGATGTGGAAGTTCCCAGGCCTGGGATTAAACCTGCGCCACAGCCGTGTGACCTGAGCCGCTGCAGTGACAGTGCAGGACCCTTAACCTGCTGCACCACAAGGGAGCTCCAAGTTAATTAAAAAAACAAACAAACAAAAAAAAAAACTTAACCTTAAGACCTGAGGCCAGTGAGTTAGAAAAATTATAGAAGTTTGGGAAATGTTAGAAATCTGACAGAACAGGCTATGTTCAGTCAGGCAATATTGTGAAAACAATGTGTTAGGACAGTTTTTTAACAATCGTGGCAGGAAATCAAGCCCCCCAGAAGGTTTCACTGAAAAGTCTGGTGGCATCTTTAACTTGTGAATAAATGCTAGAGGAGGAAAGAAACATGAAAGCCTCTCAAATGGTATGCAGCACATAATCCATGGCATGTAACACTGGAAATCAAGGAGCGAACCTTCCCACGTGACTCCCTGTTAAGTCTGGAAGGGAACCAGTCTAAACCTCCACCCAACTAAATCGTCTTGAAATGTTTTACCTTGTACATATTACAAGCACTTCTGAAAATAGTTGTATCTAAGGCAGTTTCTACATCCCAGAAACAACTGTCTCTAGGGCTCCATCCAGGGCTAAGATAACTATAAAGTTCAAGTTATATAGTAGCTAGCAATTTCCTTGGGAAATTGTGGGGGGGGGGGCCTTTCTGTTTCATTTCTCCTCACTCCACAAGATGTTGTAAGATTTAAATGAGGCAAGACAGTATTAAACCATCAGCAAATGCCTGTCACAAAGCAGGCACCCAACAAATGGCTCTTTCATGGTAGCTTGTAAAATTACATCATACGGCTTACAGGGAACGTGGTTGCCAAAAGCTCTATTATCTCTCCACATAAAGAAAGGGGGGGGGGGGGGCATCTGGCGCTTTTCTTCTTCTCTTTTTAATATAAACAGGATGGAGCAGAGTTCTATGAAGACAATAGGACCTTCCCAGTGATAAAATGGAAAATGGTAACAAAACTCTCCCCAGGGTAAGGGACAGGCAGACAAGAGGCCACTGGACACTAGCAATTAGAATTCAGAGTTGGTCAGGGGAGAGGTACCATTCATTCGCCGAAAACAGAACTCTAGCTCTCTTTTGGTTTTTCAGTTTCTCTACAAAACACATCCAGAAATACAGTGTGTATAGAGAACTCTTTATGACTAGGGTGTGTTTTTAAAAGGAGAGTGTTTTGTTTATGTGTGGAAATTTCAAACCAAACACTGACCCCTTTGATCATAGTCAAAGACAAGCATAGAGAGGGTATCTAAGTGGGAAAGTGCCCTCTAGAATGTTACAAAGGCCAAAGAAAATTTATTGCAGGTGTTAGCAAATGTTAGAATGTATCACAACATGTAGATGGGCAACCATGAACTTTGCAGGATAACATCCTCTAGGCAAAAGTCAGCTATTTTACTGCTGAAGAGGGAGAGAAATGGCCTTTTGTAATTACAGGCTTGTAGACTACGAAAATGTTAGAACTCGAAAGGGCCCCAGATAAAATCTGACCTTTCCTTTCTCTGAGATAAAAAAGCAAAAATTTAGAGAGTGAATTGCCTTGGTCATTCATGATATAATCTCTAGATTAAAATAAATTATAAATATGAACACGTTCAGCCGCACATAGGATGCTTGAAAGCCCTGACATGTGACTGTCTGGCCCCTTGGAGGCAGGGGTAGTAATACCACACTTGGTTTGCTCATTATGGTTTACTGCCATGAAGCACTTCATAAATTCTAAAGAGTACTACATATTGATCATAAGGATCATTTGATCTTCAAAATAAAATTTAGATCCACCAGTGCTCATTTTCATTCCTGTCAATGTATACATTTTAGCTTTAAACGAACCATGAACACTAGACATTAGTACAATTTATGATCAGAAGATCATAATTATAATTTTTCAACTAATTTTGCCATTCTCAAAGTATCATATTAGTACTGATAATCAAAAAAGTGTAATAAGCATACTGATTCCCAAGCAAAATGCAAGTCTCCAAATCCTATTACACAAACATCAGGTTTGAAAGAAAAGACATGGAAGTCAGTTTACACATACATAAATGTGTGTGTCTATACTCACAGGCACACACAAACACAATACTTTTATATATAACATATTTGATGTATTTATTTGTTTTTATTTATAAGTATATAAGATACTTCTATGGTGTCTTCTATATATCAGAGGTTGTCACATTCCCTCATTTAATTCTTCTAAGAAACTTCTGAGGTAAGCATTAGTTTGATAAATGAAGAAAGAGGAACTCAGAACATTTTAAAGATCTAACTTAAAGTCTCAAAACTAGTTTTTAGACTTAATACAGATCAGTCTCTCTCCAAAGCCCATCTTCATAATTTAATAGAAGACATCCTATATTTCTGAAATTAAAACTTAAAAAATACATTTACTTCATATCCAATACAACAGCTATACTTTATAAAAGAGCAGAAAATAACAAGAGTTGGGGAGTTCTTGCTGGGGCTCAGTGGTGACGAACCCAACTAGTATCCATGAGGATGCGGGTTTAATCCTTGGCCCTGCTCAGTGGGTTGAGGATCCAGCACTGCCGTGAGCTGTGGTACAGGGCATGCAGCTGCAGCTCTGATTAGACCCCTGGCTTGGGAACTTCCAAATATCACGGGTGCAGCCCTAATTTAAAAAATTAAAATGAAAATGAAAAATAACAAGAGTTGTCACGAATGCGGAGAAATGGAAACCCTTGTGCATTGCTGGTAGGCATATAAAACAGTGCAGTCACTATGGAAAAAAGTATGGCAACTGCTCAATAGGTTAAACAGAAGATGAGCACAGGATCTAGCAATTCCACTTCTGAGTATACAACAGAATTGGAAGTAGGGACTCAAACAGACACTATATTTATGCTCATAGCCACATTATTCACAATAGACAAAAAGTAAAATAATCCAAAAGTCCATCAAGAGATGAATGGATAAAGAAAACTTTGTATACACTTACCATAAAATATTATTCAGCCATAAAAAGAATAAACTTCTGATACATGCTAAAAAAATACACTTAGGTACATTCACTGAAATTAAAACACACCATGGTAGTCTAGTTGTCCCTGACTTGATACTCTCAGAAATGCTGAGTTTCTTCTACGAGGACCCAAAACGGTATGAAAAAGAGACTCTCTGAGCATCTGAAACTATAACCTAATAGAAGTAACAAAGCAGCAAACTAGAAATTGTTGGGCAGGGAATTTTATGGCCCCAAGGCCTCTACTTGAAAAGTAATAACTTTCAAATAGCAGAACAAGTAAACTCTTCAGACAGGTAAATTAACTTTATAGTGCTAGGCTTTTTAAACCAATTTTAACATGGCAATAATTACTCCTGGCCTAAATTTTTTTTAAGTCGAACGCATTTTATGCCAAGTTATAGTTATGCAACGGAGTTACGTAGTATTTGGATTGAAGAACTGCTTGTGGTTCATTGCCTAGCTACTAAATTAACTGCTATTCTCATATGTGAGAACCAAAACAAAAGCAATTTGCTGTGCTAGGTCCCCTGTGAGCAGATATTTGCCCATCAGACAAAAAAGATCATGAAGTCCCAATCATCATTATTTTTATAGATTTATGTCCAAGTGAAACTAGCTTTTTGTTGATAACTACAACCACAAAGCATCTATCTCTATAAATAATTTAGAAGTCAATGGACAATAACTTTAGAGCAGTATTTTTAAAATTGTAATTTTGCAAACCAGAGTTCAAGTCAATTTATTTGGCTTCGATCTGCCCTTTTTGAATGGAATGGAATAGAATAGAAAGTGAAGGGACGAGAAGAGAAAGAGAGGACACTGCAATAGCAAGTACTCATTCCAAGAAACTTGTTTCTGGTGTGTGTGTGTGTGTGTGTGTGTGTGTGTGTGTGTGTGTGTACATGCTGGATTACAATGTGAAATACAGTATTCCATACTGAGAGTTGCAATGAAAATTGTGTTTGAAGGTGATTATCCTAAAAGACTGTATCTATGTACAGGTTAAGATGAAAGGAACTGAATTTAAACATAAATAAACAAATATATATATATATATATAAAGACAGGAGGAGAGGGGGAAAGGAAGAGAGATGTTGGAAAGGAGGGAAGGATGGAAGAAATGAGGAAGGAAGGAAAGAAGGAAGGAGGGAGGGAAGGAAGAAAGGAACCCTGTGGTCAAGAGGAGAAAAAACAGAGCCAAGGGGATGTTTTGTTCTGCTCTATAATGACTTTTGAAATTCAGTTTTTATTTTGAGTTAAAATCTATCCTTTTATCAATTGCCCCATCAAATTTCCATATAGGCAATTATAATGAAACAGGAAGATGCCCTTTTAAATATATCTCCCTCCTTTTCACCTCACTCTAGTTGACCTCTATATTTTCTACAGCACCTATCTATCAGATGGTAGCTTTCGTGAGTTAACATATTTGCATGGAACTCTACCTTCAGCACCAATTATCTAGTATAGGAAGAATACTAGAATGTGCAGAGGAAACTCCTGCCAAGTTACCTGAGAAACGATGATTCGATTTCTATTCTTTCTCCTCTAAAAATTTTAGTCTTTTTTGTCTCCTATTAAAAGGAAAACACCTGAGAAGGGAACACACTAAGATCTTGGTTCTCAGTTGAAAACTGAAAACTCTATCCAAAATATAATTCACTAGAGTTGCCTTGTGGCACAGCAGGTTAAGGAGCCATCATTGGCACTGCTGTGGCAGGAGTTCGATCCCTGGCCCAGGAACTTCCACAAGCTGCAGGTGTGGCCAAATATATATATATATATATAATTCAAAAAAATGCAGGCACCCCTATGTTCACAGCAGCACAATTCACAAAAGTCAAGACATGGAAGCAACCTAAATGTTCACTGACAGACAAATAGATAAAGATATATATATATAACTCAGCCATAAAAAAGAATGAAATGGTGCCATTTTCAACAACATGGATGGGCCTAGAGATTAGCATACTAAGTGAAGTAGTATGTCAAAAAGAGAAAGACAAATACCATATGATATCACTTACATGTGGAATCTAAAATACAACACAAGTGAACTTATCTATGAAATAGAAACAGACTCACAGACATAGTGAACAAACTTGTGGTTGCCAATGGGGAATGGAGGTAGGAGAGGGATGGAGTGTTTCTCAAAAACATAAACTAAGTGAAATAAATCAGAATCCAAAGACTATTATGTGATGTCATTTATATGAAATTCTAGAAAAGGCAAAACTAGAGCACCCAAAAGAAAGTCAGTGGTTTGCCTAGCACTGGGGTGTGGACAAAGATTGACTTCGAAGGGGCAAGGAGAATTTTTAGGGGGTGATAAAAGTATGATGAGAGTGTTGGCTGCACAACTGTCTACACTGACCAAAGCTCATTGAACTGAGCATTGAAAATGGGTGAATGTTATTATATGTAAGTTATTGTGCAATAAAACTGAACAAAAAAAACCTACTTGATTTGTAGAGAGCCCTCAATTGCTTACTTTTCTATGGTTCAGTGGTGTCCCATAAATATTAAGATAAACTTTGAGGACATAATAAGGATTTGTTTTTGTTGTTTGGGTTGTGGTTTGCTTGGTTTGGGAGAAAGACTGGGTGATTTGTTGGCTACGTAACAGGATCCAGCTGCCTTCCCTGCACCTGGCAGCTCACACACATACTTAGTGATTTACTGATAAAGGCACACCCAGGGGTGCAGCAGGGAGATCTGGTTAAACTTAGGCAAATTTTCCTAAACATGGCACGAAATAAAACTGAAGCTTAAGCCACACTTTCATTTCAATTTGGAGAAAAGTACAGCCTGGAATACCTTGTCCTACCTGAAAGTGAGGAAGCCAACACAGACTACTGAGTCACGGCAAAAGGACCTGAAGAGGCTCCCACTGAACAAGGGTGAGGCTATCTGAGCACAAAAATTAATGACTCAATTGGATGCAAGCACATTAAAAATGTTAAAATCCATGAGTTCACAGTTCTAAGGAAAACACTTACTGGAGGTCAACTCATTACTCTAAATATGAGTTCAGTAAAAAGAACTAAGCATTAAAAAAGAAAGAGAAAAGAGGAAAGTAAGTCAGCACACACATAGCATGTAGGCAGATGCAGGTCTGTGCTGCCCTGGAAGGTGAAAGAAGTAAGTTGCACGACACTGTGGAGTGGAATCTCAGTGTTGTAAAAACAGAGGTATGCTTTTGTATACTTGATAAAAATTCCAAGAAGAGGAGTTCCTGTCGTGGTGCAGAGGAATCGAATCCAACTAGGAACCGTGAGGTTGCGGGTTCGGTCCCTGGCCTCGCTCAGGGAGTTAAGGATCCAGCATTGCCGTGAGATGCGGTGTAGGTCGCAGATGGGGCTTGGATCTGGCGTCGCTGTGGCTGTCATGTAGGCCGGCAGCTGTAGCTCTGATTCGACCCCTAGACCGGGAACTTCCATATGCTTTGGGTGCAGCCCTAAAAAGACCAAAAAAAAAAAAAAAATTCCAGGAAGATAAATTATTAACCCCAAGGATGGACATGGGCATTGCAGAGGAGGGAAAGTGATTTTTACTTCGTGTTTTTTATTACTTTTGTAAAAACTGTAAGCCAATATTTTTTTTTCTTTTTTTGGCTACACCGCAGCATGTGGAAGTTCCCAGGTAGGGGTTGAATCAGAGCTGCAGCTGAGGCCTACACCACAGCCACAGCAGGATCCAAGCTGCATCTGTGACCTACACTGCAGTTTGCGGCAACAACAGATCCTTAACCCACTGAGCTGAGGCCAGGGATTGAACCTGCATTCTCACAGAGCCTACTTTGGGTTCTTAATCCACTAAGCCACAATGGGAACTCCTATTTTGAAAGCAAAACTTTTCACTTTTCCAAGAAAAAGATCTAATTTATTATGGACTACTTAATTGTCGGCTTCATTTAGTCCACACACGTTCTTTTCCATGGAACTCTGCATTTGGTTGGCACCCAATTATTCACCCACTAAGAAAATGTGTGACAGGAAACTGGCCCAGGGTGAGGAGAGGAAGGCTCCTGGCGAGGGAGGAGGCCAGAGGTGTGCGTCTCACTTGAATGCCAGCTATCCCTGTGGCCAGGGTGATGCCTTCTCTGCCTGGGCATGTCCAGTTCAGCTGCAATGTATCCTTTTGAATCTCCAGTTGGAGTTTAACAGGAGTGGTGAAGGATACAATTAGAAAAGTTCTCAAATGCTAGCAGAACTGCACAAATGAGGACTCCCCACAAATGACAGCGATTTTTCTATGTGCTAGCAATTCTTATCTCTTTTGCCAGCAAGGTCAGCATCTCCAGCATCTCCTTACTAGCCAGTTTTACCTCTATGCATATATGGTCCTTCCTCTGTGTACATCGATTGACAGTGACAGCTTGGAATAGAAGATCTTAAAGAGGAAGGGGAAGGCTGAAGAGGGTTGCAATTTTTAAGGCATTACAAAATCGAGAAGATTCTTAATCTGGGAACCACGAATACACGGCTGGATGGAATTCATGGAGGTCCACAAATTTCCTACAGGTGTAAGATAAATTGTGTGTGTGTGTGTGTGTGTGTGTGTGTGTGCGCGTGCATTTTCTATGGGAGGGCCTACAGCTTTTGTCAGATTCTAAGAGCTCCTAAAAAGCCTATAGTGACCACTACTGTAAGGTAATGCATCATTATCAACCCTCTTAGGCTCTGAAACGTAGAGTAGTCATAGGCAGGCATGAGCTAAACTCTGCTTTGTAGCCAGCAGGGGGAAAAAGTATATGAGGAAGGAGAAGATTGTTACAAGATGCTTCAGAGAGACTAAACAGAAGGAAAATCAGTCCTAAATATGTGCCTGGCAGGGAAGGGCTCCTGCAGCAGAAGCCCAGGGCATGCCCATGCCAAGATGAATAAGCACGCCAGAACAAGGCAAGACAAAGATGAACATGGATGTCCTAGCAACAACACTTCTGTGTATTTACCCAGGAGAAATGAGTGCTTTTTCCACCAAAAGACGTATAAATAATGTTCACAGCAGTATTATTCACCATAGCACCAAAATAGAAACAACCCACATGTCCATCAATTGGGGATGGATAAATAAATGGTATGGTATGTTCACAGAATGGAGTCCTAAAAATTAATGAACAAGAATGAACTGCTGCAACACAAAACAACATAAATGAGTTCGTTATTCAGACATAATGCTGAACAGAAGAAATCAGCTTTAAGAGGATGTGCTTTTCACTCCTAGCTCTATACCCAAGAGACTCAAACCATATGTCCACACAAAAATCTGTGCATAAATGTTCATAACAACATTATTTATAATAGCCTACTACTGGAAACAACCCAAATTCCCATCAACTGAGGACAGGTAAACAAAACATGGTAATATTCACACAATCGAATATTATTCGGAAAGAACAAGGGATAATTTACTGATTTCTAAAGTTCTGAGAAACCTTAGAAATATTATACTAAATGAAAGAAGCCAGTCCCAAAAGGCCACATATTGCATAAGTTTCCATTCACATGAAATGTCCAGAATACACAAATCCGTGGGGACAGGAAGTAGATTAGTAGCTGCCAGGGGCAGAAGTGAGGGCAACTGGGGAGTAACCGTTAATGGCTACAGCTCTGGGGAATGTGGGAAAAGCTCTGGAATTAGAGCACGGCAGCGGGCACCCAAATTTGTGCGTACACTAAGATCCACTGAATTGTGCACTTTAAAAGGTGAAATGTATGGTACGTCAATTATATCTCAATTTTAAAAACTATGTAAGAGGAGTTCCCGCTGTGGCACAACAGAATCACTGGCATCTCTAAAGCACTGAGACGCAGGTTCAATTCCCGGCCAGGCACAGTAGGTTGGGCTCTGGCATTGCCACAGCCGTGACATGGGTCACAACTGTGGCTCAGATCTGATGTCTGGCCCAGGAACTTCCATAACGTGGGGCAGCCAAAAAAAAAAGAAAAAAGAAGTAAATAAATAAATATGTACAATATGTTTCCATTTATATAAAGTTCAAAAACAGACCAAACTCTTCTATGGTGATGAGGGTAAAAATAGTGGTTACCTTAAGCAGAGGAACAGATAAGGAGAGGGATAGGCATGAGAAAAAACACTCCAAGCAGAAAGAGTGCATGTCTTGATCTAGATAGTAGTTACATGATTAGATACAGATGTAAAAAAATATATCAAACTTACATTCGATACATAAGCTGGCACTGAATATTTTTTGTAGTTTTTTTTTTCTTTCTTTTTTTATTTCAGTCCACGCCATTGGCATATGGAAGTTCCCAGGCTAAGGCTTGCATCTGAGCTGCAGCTGCTGGCCTACACCACAGCCACAGAAAAGCCAGATCCGAGCAGGGTCTGCGACCTGCACTGCAGCTCAGGGCAACACTGGATCCTTAACCCACTGAGCGAGGCCAGGGATTGAACCTGCATCCTCATGGGTACTAGTCGGGTTCATTACCACTGAGCCACAATGGGAACTCCATTTTTTGTTTTACTGAATGCAAGTTAAGTACCTCAGCAGAGAACTTTTTGGAGGAAAAAAAAAAAAAAACTTTGCAACACATAACACTGTGGCTGTTAAACCTCACAGCACAGTCTCCAGCACATAGTATGCGCTCAAGGAAGTAAATTCATCTTTCCAAGCACCTTGATTAAAAACCCCAGAGGCATCTTTGATTCCCACCTCTCATACCTCATGTTCGAAATAATAAATCCCCTATAGATTCTACCCTTAAAATGTATCTAGAATCTGCTTTCTTACTAACTCATCAATCTGATCCAAATCACCCTAATTTCTCTCCTGGCTCAGGAGCCTCCTAACAAGCCTCGTAGTTTCTGCCCCTGCCCCTCTAACTGATGAGCCTCCACAGGGTAGGTGGAGGGGACCCACTGAAACACAAATCAGGTCCCATCAACCTCTGCTGAAAACCCCCAGTGGCTCCAGTCTTTGGCCTCCACCGCCCCCAAGGACCGTCCTCATTTCACTGGCTATCCCCAGGTCCCTCCTGAGATTCCTGCCCCCACCCCAGCCACCCCATCTGCTTGCTTTGGCTGGCACCCGTCCAGGACACCCTTACTTCAGAGCCTTTGACCTTGCGTTTTGGTCAGAGGCAGATCTCCCTGGGCCTCTGCCTTTTCCCCAGCATTTCCACATGGTCGACTCTGGCTCTCCTATTTCAGACCTCTGCTCAAGCATCAGGGAGGCCTCCCCCCGCACTGTGAAAACTGCACCCCCTTTCCAGCAAGCAGGCTTGGCTCCCTGCTTTATTTTTCTACCTAGCATACCACCACCTGATAAATGCCTGGCACTTAGTAGGTGTTCAATAACTGTTTCCTGAATGAATGAACACACAGGCATGAATAAAGGAGTGAAAGAAATGAGTAAGTACGAGTGATGTTAATCCCTGGAGCTTGAGTAAAATGCCACAACCTTGGGTGTAATCTGAATTTTTTTATCCTAAGCATAGATTACTTCGACCATAAACAGGAGACAGAAGGACAGCCCTAAGAGCCTACAACTTAACTGGGTCCTATCTATGACATACCTAAAAAATAAAACAAAAACCATAAGGCACAAGGAAACATGTTGTCTTTTTCTTAAAAGTCGTTACTATGATCTTTTTTAAACAAGTGCCTATTTCCTCTTATTATCAAACCTAATTTTTTTCTTATTTTTTCTTATTTTATTGTATTTAATTTTTTATTATAGTTAATTGACGATGTTGGGTCAATTTCTACTGTCAATTTCTTTTTCTCATATTAACTACGATCTTTTAAAAGGGAAAAGTGAGCAGAAAGGACAATAAGTTTGCAGGCAAAATGGTATCATTCATGCATAGATTGTTAGGGGACGAGCCCCATGTAAAAGTTAGGCAAACGATGTCAGGTGCCACTTTTCTGGGACAAAATGTTTTTGTGCAAGTGAGAAATCTTTCCCAGGGAGCAGCATTATAAATGTTTTCAGGGGTCACAGAGGCCCGTCCTGCCCACAGATTAGCTGTGGCTGTGCCAGAACGGGCAGGCTTTGATGTTCTTCAGGACGGGCCAACAACAGACCTCCCGTGCTGCTCACTTCCTAGATGAAAACATGGGAACAGAAAGGAGCCCGGGTGCTTCTGTCTTTCATCCTGAACAAACACAGACATAAAGCAGCTGTGACTTCGCTAAATACGAGCTGGTCCAACAGAGGTGCAGTTTTGACGGCACTTCTAATGATGACACGTGGTGTCACCCTCTGGGTGACTGCATCCAGGCAAAGAATGACAGCAGCCCTCTGCGCCAAAGACATTAAGGTTTATTTGAGGCATAAATTCTGGATACTCTAACAATCCAGTAAATGGTACGGGGTTCTTTTTCGATAGTCCACAGTGCGGAGTTGAACTATCGGTTTGTTAGAACAATTGCTACCCCGCAAGCTGACATATGGTGTTTGAAGAGGCACCCTTGGACCTCTTCCCAGAACCACTGCCTCAAGAAAGGAGGAGAAGTGCCTTAAACAAGATCCTCACTTACAGAAGTCTCTAGGGGAATCACACGTTCACCAAGCAAGAATGAGGAAATATTTGGGTTTTTAAAAGGGAGAAAAAAATTGTAGTAGCCACAATGTTGTTTTGTGAAACATAATTCTCACAAGTACAAAAAAGCACCATAAGAGTTCCCCTTGTGGCTCAGCCTGTTAAGAACCCAACACAGTGTCGGTAAGGATGCGGGTTCGATCCTTGGCTCTACTCAGTGGGTCAAGGATCCGGCATTGTCCCGAGGTGCGGAGTAGACGGCAGACATGGCTCAGATATGGCATTGCTGTGGCTGTGGCTGTGGCATGGGCTGGCAGCTGCAGCTCTGATTCAAGCCCAGCCTGGGAACTTCTATACGCCGAAGGTGTGGCCATAAAAGGTGGGGAGGGGAATCACTTTAAGTGGTTCTACCTAATGTATACAAAGAGATTTACACCAGAGTGGTTTCTGACTGCCTGCCTGATAAATGCCAATGACTGATAAAAGCCAATGTAAATTCTTAAACGTAAACCTCATTCTTCCAAGAAGCCATCCCTGACTACAATGAGAAACCCCCTCCAATACTTACTATCCAACGACTATAAATGGGTTTTGGTGTTCTGTAATTATTTTATACAAAGATGCTTATCTCCCCAACTTACCTCCCAACTCCCTCAAATTTAGAGATTGAACATTAAATTTCTTTTTAATAAGCCAACAGTGCTTAACCAGGGGGCCTAGAGTGGGATTAAATATAGACACCTCACCCCATTCATCCCAAAGGAAGACAAGCAGCTCAAAATGTAATATTCCTACAGCACGCTACACACACACACTCTCTCTCTCTCTCTCTCTCTCTCATACACACGCATGCGCGCGCGCGCACACACACACACACACACACACACACACACACACACACACACACACACATTCCTGCATGGCTTTTCATGAGCTGGCTGCTTCTTTAAAGACCCAGTAAAATATGCATGCAAACGGAGGCAACCTGGAGAATGAACTCATTCTATTTCGCCCCATGTCCCATATTTACTTAGCTGGGAAAGACAGGGCTAGTGTTTTCTGTGGAGTGCAGGAAGCGCTGGACGTGAGTTTGAATAGGAAATGAGCAGAAACAACCTGACCATTTGCCACTCTAAAACATGAGAACATCTTTCCTCAGCTGCTGCTTGGTCCTATGTGGTGTGGTCTGCCTCCTGGGAGATGGGGGCTGGTGACTCACGTCTTATTCAAAGGAGTCGGTGGGAAATTTTATCCAGAGACTCCGACCAGCCTTGGCTGGCTGGGAGCATCACGAATTTAATCTGGCAATACTGTTTTTTCACTGAAGCACATGTGGGTCACTTAGGATGAATTTATACTCACCAATAAGATCCACATGAAGAAAAGTAGAGGATTATCAAAATAACTGAGTCAAACTGAGCATTTTAAAACAGTGCATTTTTGTGTATACTTGCCTTTTTCTCCAAAGAGTGCAGGTGTTCCCTTATTGTGTGTGTGTTTGTATCAGAGAATGTTATTTTGTTTAGTGTCTTAACTTGATCCTAATTCTCTTAGTAGCTACCTAAGAATGACTTTAACAGTGAGAAAAACATGCTTCCAGACTCCCTTTCAAATTCACAAATTTTTCTTACTAAAAAGCCAAATAAATCAAAAAGCGAGCAATTGCCTAGGTCAGGGCAAAGCTGTCTGAAGTGGTAATCAATTTTCCAAAATTTCTCCACGTTGGTTAAGGACGACTAAGTCCAATTTCAAAGGCTGTATTGCTTTATCTGGACTTTTGAGTTAGTATATAAATATGAACATGTTTGAAATTTCAAAGAAAAATTACTCATGAAATGTACCTTTATTTTATACTCAACTCTATAATTTCCTCAGCTCCCAGCTCAGAGCTCTGAAATACCCGCCATCACTTAAAATCACTGCCCTCACTTAACCGGTAGCATTGCTACCCTTGCAATTCTTGGTCCCTCATTAATGCCATTATCCATTTTTTAGAGTAGGTGTCTCCAACCAGGTGTGTATAACAAGAAATCATACAAAAGTATCATTCTGGTAAATTTTAAAAGTCAAACATTGGTAATTGCACATAATTCAAACATGATTAAATACATCTTCAACTCTTGTCTAAATATTATTCAAATATTTTTGAAAAATATTTGTCTAATTGAATTCCATAAGGTTTTTCTGATGTCTCTTGTTCTGTTTTTACAGCTACCATTCTCTGTTTGCACAACTTCACTGAAGCTCATAGTTCATCACCTCTCTTAGAAAGACACTGTAACTATTTCCTTGCTTGAATCCCCATCACTCATTTCTCCCCATGCAACCCAGTCTCAAGACTGTTGGGTCAATTTCGTCCAACACCACTTTTAACATATTTCCCTGTTTAAGAATTCTTCTGCATAGGAGTTCCTGTGGTGGCTCAGCAGTAAAGAACCTGACTAGTATCTATGAGGACTCAGGTTTGATCCTGCCCTCGCTCAGTGGGTTAGAGATCAGGTATTACCGTGAGCTGTGGTGTAGGTCACAGACTCAGCTCAGATCTAGCATTGCTGTGGCTGTGGTGCAGGCTGGCAACTACAGCTCCAATTCAACCCCTAGCATGGGAACTTCCATATGCCATGGGGGCAGATCTAAAAAGACAAAAAACAAAAAACAACTTTTCTGCATCAAATTCAAATTCATTTACCTCCTGAGTGTCTTCTATGAAGTCACTTATTTCATATCATTACTTCATTAAACTTTTCTAAGTATTATTGAACAGATTCTCTGTTTCAGACCAAAAAAAACAAACAAAAAAAAAAAACAAAAACAACAACAAAAAAAACTCCCTGCTCCAAACCCATAGCTTATTGTCCTAAGAGGATGTTTCTATCATCTAAATAATTTGTCCTATCAATTCCCATCAAATCAAGTCCCTTCTAACTTCAAAACACTTTTTCCAGGAGGCTTCCCTAATTAATTTTGTAACACACAATTAATCTATATATTCCCCCCAAAAAATCATTCTTTCTCATTGTTTTGACAATTGTTCCTCCCTGAATTTCAAATATCTATCTTCTCACAAAGGTTCAGTGCCGTAATTTCCCAGTTGCCTGCAGAACATGTCCACTCATTGTCCTGCGTAATGTAAAAGATCTTCCTTTCAGTCTTAGTGGAAATTATGATGGTCATCCTTGATATTTAAATAAACGCTTTTTTGAAGTGTGAAGCAATAGATGGGATTCTAAAATATCACCTCTTCCAGGAAATCCATGGGTGATAAGTTACTAGAGAAGAAAATTACAAGAGACTTGAAATATAAATTTTAGAGCCTATCAGCACAAAGATAGCAATTTAAACCACAAGAATAGATGCACTTTTAAAATGGAAGTATTAGAAGTGAGAAAGGGGAGTTCCCGTCGTGGCGCAGTGGTTAACGAATCCGACTAGGAACCATGAGGTTGCGGGTTCAGTCCCTGCCCTTGCTCAGTGGGTTAACGATCCGGCGTTGCCGTGAGCTGTGGTGTAGGTTGAAGACGCGGCTCGGATCCCTCATTGCTGTGGCTCTGGTGTAGGCTGGTGGCTACGGCTCTCATTAGACCCCTAGCCTGGGAATCTCCATATGCCGTGGGAGCGGCCCAAAGAAATAGCAAAAAGACAAAAAAAGAAAAAAAAAGTGAGAAAGGGAAAAGGGCAAAAATCTGAGGAAATTTATACCTTTAGATACATGTTGAATAACTAAAAGAAGTGAGATCCATTACCAGGGTTTGGCTGTATGGGACCATACAGTACTCAAATACTTGCAGCCCTTCTCTTAAAGGATTGTCTGGATTCCCTACTAAGTTCTCATGGAGTTATTATGACTACTCTTCAGTTTGAAAGTCCAATATGGAAACTAAAGGACAAAACTGAACTCATGATAGATGGCAGGTTAGAAAATTAAAAACATACTGTGACTCAAAGCAGACATAAGATGTGGTACATATATACAATGAAATATTACTCATCCATAAAAAATGAAATAATGATGTTCGTAGCAACATGGATGGAGTTAGAGATTCACATACTAAGTGATGTTAGACAGTGAAAAGCAACTATCATATGTCACACATGGAATCTAAAAAAAAAAGATACAAATGATCTTATTTGAAGAACAGAAACAGATTTTGAAAACAAACTTATGGTTACCAAAGGGGATGGGTGGGGGTGGGGTGGACTGGAGTTTGGGGATTGGCATATGCACACTGAGATATATGGAATGATTAGCCAACAGGGAACTGTTGTATAGCACAGAGAACTCTAACCAATATTCTGTGATAATCTATATGGAAAAAGAATCTGAAAAAGTATCGATGCGTGTACATGTACAACTGAATCACTTTGTTGTACAGCAGAAATTATTGCAACATTGTAAATCAAATATATTTCAATGAAACTTTAAAAAAAATGGAGAACAAATAAATTTCAAAGGGAAATACTGCCTATTCTATAATGTAAATTGTCAAACATTAATGGAAAAATCTGAATTGTAGCCACATTTAAGTCATAACTGTTTTTCTAAGTGAATCATACAGCTTCAATCCCTAACAACAAAATGCCAATATGTTCAACTACATTCACCTGCCCCTGCTTCTACAAGAGGAAATAAAGACCTTTGTTTTCAAGGCTTAGGCCAATGTTGTTAACATTTCAGCTCTAAGGATCACAAACAAATATTGTGTTTATTTTAGGAAATGAAGCTTGGAGATCTCAGGTAATATGCAAGTTACCTTGTCCATTAGTTTTATGTGATCAATGCCTTATGTGTCATGAAAGAATAAATATCAAAAAAATTGATTTTCTTTTTTTATGGCATATGTCGTCTACCTTTGACTCCCTAAATAATTGAGGAACTTTAAACATTATAGCTCAGGGACACAATTATAGAATCATTTGAAAATAGAAAAGATTTGCATGATTTACTAATTACGTATGGTTTTTCCCCCTGGCACCATTAGAATAACCTTCACAATTGAGAATTAATATTTGCTGAGTGTCCAACAGGGATAAAGCATGGAGCCAACATTGAAAAAAAGATCCCACAAGACAAGAAGTAACAGTCTTGAGTAAACCACTAGGAGAACAAGAGACTCTTCTGCTCCTTCTTGGGAGTTTGGGGAAGAACAAGACCTATTTCTAACTCCTGTTGTGAGCCTGAGTGTAACCTTACATAATAGCAGCACATTTGGCTCCAGATCAAAAGACCTTTTTCTCAATTTGGAAAATGTTCACCAGGATGTCAAGCTTCAGATCGAAGAAACAGATGTCCAAGTTCAACACCCAATAAACTCTTGGTTTTCACTCTTTGATCTGGGTAGATAGTAGTTACACGAGATATCTCACCGAGGATGTGCCACACTTACCACTTTCCTGGTCATTTCCTTATAGATACTAAGTCATGGGACCCCTCCCTTCTGGTAACAGCTGGGGTAAACTAGAGACTAACTACTCATCTGAAGATGACCATCTCTTGGCTGTGCAGTACCCAGGAGGAGACCTTCATTCAAGAGGTCTGCCCCCACAGAGGTCCTCTGTATTTGCTGGTGACTGATTAATAGGGGGACCATGTCCTTTATTCTAAACCAGGACACCTTTACAAGTTAAAAGAATCACTGTAATAACATTGGGACAATGGGTGAAAACTAAGATTGACCTAATAAAATGATATATATGGTGATAAGAAATTAGCTCAAATAGCTCCTCTCTTTGTACATGAGACTTAAGGAATAAATCAGCAGAAACACACAGAGTGAAACCAGTCAGCTAAAATCCCAAGGCAGAAGACAAGGAAGCATGTGCTATGAATGAATGGAAGAGGTGAGATAGAGGGAAATGGAGAGAAACTCGTTAATGGCATCAGGAAAAGTAGCCTACATTTCAGACACTAACAACTTGATACACCTTGCTGCAATTCCATGTGATAGCTACAATTAGACCCATTTCACAGGTAAGTTAATGGGGATATGTGCCCAAGATCACGTAGCTGGTTAACACCACTCAGGCTATGAAAACAACTGAGTCATCATGCCAAAATAGCAGGGCAGTAGGTTCCAAAAAAGATGTGCACATTCTCAGGGAGTGACCAAACAGTCTACTAGGGTGTGGAAGAAAATGCTAGAAGCCAAATTTATATTTGTATTTATTCCCTACTTTTTAAATTATTTTTATGCATGTTGAATAATGTATACTAAGTTATTATAATAATTTATAAGTAACTCTATTATTCCCACTTTGTTTCTAATAGGGCATATGGTCAAAAGAGTTGAAGGACCACTGTCCTAGAGGTCAGAGCAATGGATGCCCACTTCTAAAGGGATAGTTGCCACCATCACCGTGGCATCCTCAGGACTCATCTCAAACTACTAGAGCCGGAAGACTGATTCAGATTGGCCCTCACTTCTCTATACCTTCCAACCATAACTTCCCCTCAACTTAAATCAACTGAGCTTGAACTGTCAAAAAACATCACCTGGTACTAGAAGTTTGAAGAATCCTGAACAAACACTATGGAACCACCTGAGTTTAAACCCACACATGAAATTATTTTTACTTTGGAGTTCTCATCGTGGCTCAGTGGTTAATGAACCCAACTAGTATCCATGAGGATGTGCATTGCTGTGGCTGTGGTGTAGGCAGGCAGCTACAGCTCTGATTGGACCCCTAGCCTGGGAACCTCCATATGCCATAGGGACAGCCATAAAAAGACAAAAAATTTTAAAAAGAACAAGAAAAAAAAAAAAAACACCTTGCCCATCTTGGAGCACTCCTATACACTCTCAATTTGGCACAGACTGATTAGAATCAGAGTCTCCTAACAAACTTTTTAAAAATTTTAATGTGCCTCAGTTTACCTTTTATCACTAGAGGTCAGATGCATATGCAGGATGAATAATAAGCTCTTATAAATAAACAATCTACTTTTTAAAAAAATCTTTTAAAAATTTTCATTCCTGACGTCTAACGACTCATCTTAATTTCAACAGCCCATTTCATTAGTTAAAAAGCTCCTCTTGTCTATGCTAAGTTCCTTCAAACACTTAAGCCTGTTTCTCCTACTACATCCTCAGTTGAGATAATGATTAATTAGTTTTCATATTCACATAACTTTTCAAGTACATGAAAATATTGATTCAACTGTTCTTCTTTATCTGATCCCTGTTCATCTCTGATTTTACTGGACTCTCAGGGAGGAAGGACCCTAGACTGTGACGATGCTTAAGCCAGAGTCAAAAAAATATTCTCTTGAGGACCAGAGAGGACTGCTGTGACTCTTCCACTTGAGAATTTGTCGAAAGTCAAAGACAGCTGTCAAAGTGTTAGGAATAACTGCTTCCCTGTTAGTTAGAATGCCAAAGAACAATAACAGTCACTACCATTCAATTCTGAAGAAAACTTCCCAAACTAACAATGCTGGGTGAGAACCGCTCCATACCTCTCCCCTCAGCTCCTCCTCCCTCCACATGGCTGGCTCTCCTATCTCCATCTCTTCTATCACCTGGAGCATCTCTTCCTCATCCTCTTTTCCCTCTGACCTCTCTCATTCTCCATTTCCCCCTTCCACTCTTCTCTCTTCATGAATTAGGCAGAGGATATAAAAGTGAATTTTAAGTATCCATTTAATACACATTGATGTCTCCTTTTCTTCATGTTAGACGATTGGTTGAACAAGAAAAATTGAGAAAAAACCAAATACTACCTAGTACATAATAGATGATTGTTAATATTAGTCCTCCCCTCTTTGTTGTTAGCTTTTGCCTTGCAATTGGCCCTTATTTGATTAATTTTATGAGGATTATTCGCCCTTAATGAGGAAAATAGGATTCCCCACCATAACACCAGCCTTTCCCGAAAACACAGTCTTTCTAGCCATTATGATTCTAAGAAATTCTGACTTTGCATGTTTCTGTTAAAAGACACAAATCCAGCAAATGAAGTCTCTTATTAGGAAAGAGAATGTCCATGTCTTTACAAATGAGACACAGAAAGAGACGTCCCAGGTACAACAGGGCATTATATCTAGCAGCCAGAATATCCTACTGAGTTCCAATGGCCACCCATCACTCAATGATGGTTCCCCTTTTGAACTGAGCACATGGATGGAAAAAGGGATTTTGCATATTCTCCTTAATGCAAAGGAAATGAACTGGCATTTTCTTTTAAATTTTCTCATTCATTCAATGACAAAGGAAATATAAAATGAAATACTTATAGAACATATGGCTTTCAAACAAGTTACCGATCCTCTGTGGACCACATTTGACCCTCTATGACCAGAGTCAAGAGGTCGAACCTAAATCTTCTGGGCATCCAGGGTCATTTGCACCAGGAGGATAGAAACAGTACCTGTATTGTTTACCTTAAGATCTCCAGCATCTATCAAAGTACTTAACTTACATGAAATCATCACCTTGTAGACTTTAGATCTACATAATTTTATTAGTTAATTACACCTCCACAAAACTGGAAAAAAATTTCAAAATGTAAAGCACTTGACATAAAAAGTCTTCATTAAATACTTTAGAAATAAATGATTAATATACACACATAAATTCTCACTATTCAAAAGTAACACCCCTCCCCAGAAGTAGGTAAGGGGCCATATTCATTACAAGAATTAACAGATAAGAACTTCCTTCTCTTAGGAACAAGACAGCCTTTTAAAATTCTTTCACTGGAATCTAACTTGGGCTGCAAATTCAAATGAGTAGAGTTTTTTTCCTTTGTCCATGTAAATCAAACCACTAGCAAACCCAGATATGCCCTAAAATACATTATTCATTTCTTCACAGCAGAGCTCTTTTGCAAAAGAACGAAAGAGTAGCTTCTAAGAGTCTGCCTTCCCTCAACAGCTGCTATTTAAATTGTGAGGTGCCATTCTGCTGTAAACTGTATCTTACCTAAGGAAATTATACAAACTTTGCAAACACCAAGCAAATCTAGACAAATTAAATACAAAATTGCTAGTACTAAGACCTGGCACACACAAACCACCCAATGAAAAGTGAGAAAGATTAATTCAAAGACTGCAGAGTAATTAGAGACAGTGGAGCAGGATGAAAGGGCAGTGTGATAAGATATTGAAGTAGCAGCTCTGGGCAAGGCCAGGAACAAGGTATATGATGTCCACACTATCTTTTCTCAAGAGTGGCCATGATTCATGTTGATTCCTGCACTAGGACCAAGCAAAGTCTGAGCTGAAGTCATAGCAATATGGAGGTCACCAGAATCAAACACGATTGCCCTAGAATAATAAAGATGCTGTTAAAAAACAGGGAGTTCCCTGGTGGCCTGGCACTTTAAGGATTCAGCATTGTCACAGCTGTGGCTTGGGTTCAATCCCTGGCCCATGAAATTCTATACACCGCGGGCATGGCAAAAAAGAAGAAAAAAAGGGAAGGAAGGAAGAAGGAAGGGAGGGAGGGAGGGAGAAAGAGAGAGAGAGAGAGAGAGAGAGAGAGAGAGAGAGAAGAAAGAAGAAAGAAAGAAAGAAAGAAGAAGAAAAAAGAAAGAAAGAAAGAGAAAGAAAGAGAAAGAGAGAAAGAGAGAAAGAGAAAGAAAAGAAAGAGAAAAAGGAAGGAAGGAAGGAAGAAAGAAAGAAAAAGAAGAAAGAAAGAAAGAAGAAAGGAGAAAAAAAGAGAAGAAAGAAGAAAAGAAAGAAAAGAGAAAGAAAGAAAGAAGAAAGAAAGAGAAAGAAAGAAAGAAAGAAAGAAAGAAAGAAGAAAGAGAAAGAAAGAAAAAGAAAAAAGAATGACAGCTCTCAGCATTTCAAGGAAAAAGAGAAGGAAAGATGGGAAATTTATATCTTAACATCTGTATCTTTGATTCCTTATAACATAGGGAATAGGGGTCAGGAAGAAAACTACTCTTAGTGATTCCACCTTGAGCCAGTAACCATGCAACTTGTTTCACACAAATTATTTAATTTTCAAATAACCCCAGGATGGCTTTATCACCATCATTTTAGTGTGTACACTGCAACGGAGGGGGATTAAGTAACCCTTCAAGTCACATTCCTAGTAAGGGCAGAGGCAGGGTCTAAACCTCAATCAGTCTGACACCGTTATACCCCGTGCAGGAAACAGAAGCTTCCAGTAGCCACGCAAGAATTGAATGTCAGCACTGTGTCTCGAGGAGAGAGGTAAACTCTAATGCCTAAGGAATTCACTCTAGATAACAAATCAGCTTCTCTCCTACCATCTAGAATGGACTGATGACGGGTCATCCTTTGGAAAACTGAGAAAACAGTCCCCACATCATCTGTCTGTGCTCCATGGTAAATGAGGAATCCTGGTGAGAAGGCTTGAATGGAGCATCTGCTATTCCCTGGAAATAGTGTGACACATGTTCTCAGATCCAGCAATGCCACTCCCCTAGCAGGAATGTGCCACTAGAACTTTGGTCATCTAGGGAAGCCCATGGACGCTTTCTCACAATAATGTTTTATTATCTACATTCATAACTGAAGGCAATAAACTAATAAAAACAGTGAAACTCATGAAAAAAAAGGCCAGTGAAAACATGGATGTAATTATTTTTCCATCCAACTTCATGGACCCAGAAAAAGATGAGACAGTATTTAATTGAGGGATTCATACATATGTTATAAATGATAAAACTAAAGCAAGGGAATGGTTAACACAAAAACTAGGAGAGTGGCTTATCTCCGTGGGCGGGGGGGAGAAGATCAGTTATGGGCACACAGGGGGCTTCTAAAGAACTTGTACGTTCTAGTTTTAAGCTGTCTGATCAGAATTCACATTGCTGTCGTTTTATTGGTGGGGAGTTTCTTTTCCACTTTCATGGTTTCTTTCTGGTGATGGAAACTTGAATAGTGAAACTGTGGCACTTTCCATCCCTTTTCTCTCCCTCCCCCCACCTGATAACCTGAATCTGGCTATGACTAGCTAAAGACTTCCACTTGATTCTAGGTTCAGAATCAACACACCCACATGGCCAAAATGTCAAAAGCCAAATCTTCAAACATAGCCATTATCTTATAAAAGGTGAAATTCTGTATCCATATTCCCCACTCCCCTACCCCCATTTGTCCTTAGTGAAAAATAGAAGGGCTACTTCAAGACTTACTATAAAGTTATAGTAATCAAGACAATGTATTTATTGGTAAAAGAAAAGAAAAACAGATCGATGGAACAGAATAGAGAGCCCAGAAAGACTCCCATAATTACACTCAACAGATCTTTGATAAAGAAGCAAAAGCAACACAATAGAGAAAAGATGGTCTTTTCAACAAATGGTGCTAGAACTGGAGAGCCACATGCAAAAAAATGAAGATCTTCCGCTCTTCACAAAAATTAACTCCAAATGGATCACAGACTTAGATGTAAAATGTGAAACTATAAAACTCCTAGAAGATAACATAGGAGAAAATCTAGATGACCTTGGGTAAGGGATGACTACTTGTTCATTTTTGTTTTTTATTTGTGGCTGCACTTACGGCATGTGGAAGTTCCCAGGCCAAGGACTGAACCCGAGACTTGGCAGTTACTCCAGGTATTGCAGTGACTACACTGGATCCTTAACCCGCTGCACCACAACAAAACTCCCTGGAATGACTCTTCAGATATGACACCAAAGCCTCAATCCATGCAAGAAATAATTGATAAGCTAGACTTCACTAAAATTAAAAACTTCTGCTCTGCAAAAGACATTGTCAAGAGAATGAGGAGTCCCCTGGTGGCGCAGCAGGTTAAGGATCTAGGGTTGTCAACACAGGTTCGATCCTTGGCCCTGGAACTTCTACATTCCACAAGGGTGGCCAAAAACCAAAAGCAAACAAACAAACAAAACAAATAAACCAAAAAAAGAATGAGAAGACAAGCTACAGACTGAGAGAAAATATTTGCAAAAAACTTACCCGATACAGCACTGTTATCCAAAACATACAGAGAACTGGTAAAACTCAACAATAAGTAAACAAATCACCCAATTAAAAAACAGGCAGAAGATGTGTTGTGACAGATACTTCACCAAAGATGATTTAGAGAGAGCATATAAACAATCGAAAAGATGCTCAATGTCATATGTCATTAAGTAATTGAAAATTAAAACAAGATAAAACTACACACCTATGGGAATGCCCAAAACCCAAAACAGTAACACCATCAATCCTGGCAAGGATGTGGAACAGGAATTCTCATTCATTGCTCATAACAATGCAAAACAGTATATCAACTTTGAAAGGCTATTTGGGGTTTCTTATAAAACTAATCATAATCTTAAGATCTGATCCAGCAATCATACTCCTTGGTATTTACCCAAATAAGCTGAAAACTTATGTCCACACAAAACCCTACACTTGGACGTCTATAGCAGCTTTATTCATAATATCCAAATTTTGGAAGCAACCAAGATTCCCTGAGCAGGCGAATGGATAATACACTGTGGGAAAACCAGATGACAAAATATAATAATAACCTAAAAAGAAATGAGCTGTCAAAGCCATGAAAAGACAAGGAGGAACCTTAAATGCACAGACTAAGTAAAAGAAGCCAGTCTGAAAAGGCTACATACTGTATGATTCCAAACACATGACATTCTGGAAAAGGCAAAACTATGGTGAGAGTAAAAGTATCATAGGTTAGAATGGGAGAAAATATTTGCAAAATATATATCTGATAAGGGATAATATCCAAAATATGTAAGGAGCGCATACAACTCAATAGCAAAATAACAATCCAATTTAAAAATGGACAGAAGATTTGACACCAATAGCAAAGGAAATAAAAGCAAAAATAAACAAGTGGGACCACATCAAATTAAAAAGCTTCTGCAGAGCAAAGAAAGCCATCAACACAATGAAAAACAACCTACTGAATGGGAGAAAATATTTGCAAATCACATACCAGATATGAGAATAATATTTGAAATATATAAAGAA
Source organism: Phacochoerus africanus (assembly GCF_016906955.1). NCBI lineage: Eukaryota > Metazoa > Chordata > Mammalia > Artiodactyla > Suidae > Phacochoerus > Phacochoerus africanus. The sequence goes on along the minus strand of NC_062550.1, from coordinate 50,794,790 downwards.
CTCATACGACTCAACAGCAAAAACCCAAACAATCTGATTTAAAAATGGACAGAAGGTCCAAACAGACATTTTTCCAAAGAAGACACACAGATGGCCAATGGGTTCATGAAAAGATATTCAACATCACTAACCGTCAGGGAAATGTAAGTAGAAACCACAATGAGATATCACCTTGGACTTGTTCGAATGGCTATCATCAAAAAGCTAAGAGATAAGAAGAGTTGGTGAAGATGTGGAGAAAAGGGAACCCTTGTGCACTGTTGGTGGGAATGTAAACTGGTGCAGCTACTGTGGAAAACAGTTTGGCCATGACTCAAAAAATTAAAAAGAGAACTACCATATATGATCCAGCAATCCCACATCTGGAAATATATCTGAAGGAAATGAAATCACTGTCTCAGAGAGATATCTGTACTCCCATGCTCCTTGCATTATTTACAATATGCAATAGTAAAATAGCTAAAACATGGAAACAATAGAAGCATCCATTAATGGATGAACGGATAAAGAAAATGGAATATATACCACATACAATGGAGTATTACTGGAATGAAATATGAATGGAATATAGACTAGATCAGATTAAAGGTTGCTAGAGGAGAGGGACTGATGAGGAAGGCGGGGTGAGGAATGTGAACGTGGTCAAAAGTATAAACATCCAGTTAAAAGGTAAGTTCTGTGGATGTCATGTGCAGCTTGGTAACTATAGTTAAGCAATACCGTATTGCATATTTGGAAGTGGCTAACAGAGTAAATCTTAAAAGTTCTCATCAGAAGGGAAAAAATTGTAAGTCTGTGAGGTGATGGATGTTAACTAAACTTATTGTAGTAATTGTTTCACTATATATATATTTATCAAACATTATGCTGTACATCTTTAATGCAATACTGTAAAGCAATTATATCTCAGGGGTTGACAGGGGTTGGGGAGAGGGAGGAATGAGTAGGTGGAGCACAAGCCCAGTGAAACTTCTCTTTATGATAAGAGAAGTTATGGTAGATACATATCATTACATATTTGTTAAACTCCATGGAAGATACACCACCAAGAGCAAACCTCCCTATAAACTGTGGACTTTGGATCAAACAATGTGTCAAGATAAGTTCATCAATTGTAACACATGTCCTCCTCTAGTGAGGGATACCCACATGGGAAATCTTTGGGAAATCTCTGAATTTTGTGATCAATTTTGTTGTAAGGCTAAAACTGCTCTTAAAAATAGTGTCCATTACAAAAAGAAAAAAAAAAAGGAAAAAAAGAGCGAGGGTGGTTCAGGGCCCGGCCCCAGTTAATTCTATGTTAGCTAACCTACTACTGGTGAGTTTTGTCTTTCCTCTTCCCTTTCTCCTCCTCCAACAAGTGGCATTTATCACCTAAGAGAAAAGTGACCTTTTCTCACTCCCTTTCTTACTCCTTGGGCTTTCTGTTTCATTTGTAAAATGATCCTGACACTTTATCTTCCCTTCCTCCAGAAAGAGAAGGATTGATAATGGACCCCGAATTGTGGATTGTGCACTGTGACACTTTGAATAAAGTAGAATCTGTACCAAATAGTAACTCCCAATGTTTTAGGATGACAAAAAGTATGTGTTGCTCTTTTTTTTTCATAATATTTACAATTTTAAAGGAAAATATTTCAAAACAAAGTATCCTTTTTGAATCCTTATTAATAAACAAAGTGTTATATAGTAACAATAAAGGTAGGCACATTGATGTTTTTAATCTTTCTTAATTATGAATTACTTCAATTATACAGAAGAGTCTAACAGAAAATAAACTTTAACAGACTAATTTGTTACATACTGAGGGAGTACCCAAGATGTCCCAAGCACTACGATATTTGGTGGGAATGAAGAAAAAAATAAGACAGTTATACTTTGTCCTTTTGTAGAGCTTTTATTTTCATGGGGAAAGTGTATACCCATGAACATGTACAGAAAAGTGCATATATTTTCTTTTTAATGGCATTGATATCTCATGGTTTATTTAGCCATTCCTAAATTGTTGAATATTTTGTTTTCCTTTTTTAGCTATTTTGAGGAACACAGCTTTAAAAAAAAAAGGTTTGCAAGTTCTTTGTCTACTTTTGGGTTACTAAGACCCAAAAGGAACAAAAGACTCAACTGGAACAAAAGCTTTGATAAGATTATCAGGCTCTTCCTTCTAGACCAGTTGTCAGAAAGAACAGTGAGGAGAGTCTGACACCATCTGAAACATTTCTTTGTCTAAGGAGAACTTAAGCAATACACTAGCATTTTGTGTGAAAACCCAACAAAATAGTATTTTCTATGGGACATACATCAAAACAACTAAAGAGACTTACATTGGCCTTGAACTTTACCCAACCTATTTTGACTCCACAATTTATGTTAATTACATACTTTATGAGTTAGGAATAGGTTTTATGAGCTAGTTCATCATTGAACTTGTATGCTCATGAGTAGGTAGATATGGAACTTTACTATTTAATATTTAGAATCAGAATTCTTTGCTTACTGGGTTTTTTTTTTAATTTTTATGTTATTTCCCCAATACAATTTTTTTTCTACTGCACAGCATGGTGACCCAGTTACACATACATGTATACATTCTTTTTTCTCCCATTATCATGCTCCATCATAAGTGACTGGACATAGTTCTCAGTGCTACACAGCAGCATCTCATTGCTAATCCATTCCAAAGACAATAGTTTGCATCTATGCTTGCTGGTTATTTTATATTTTCCTCCCTCACCTTGTAAAGTAAGTTTGGTCCATGTGACAGCTCTCTAGAAAGTCTTTGCCAATTTATAGTTCTCATTCAGTGCAAGGGTACCTATACTACATGGCCTTTTTTGTTTGTTTTTTTTTTAAGAAGAGGAAGTATATAGCTTCTTTAAAACTTATCATTTTGGGGAGTTCCCATTGCAGCACAGCAGAAACGAATCTGACTAGTATCCATGAGGATGTGGGTTCAATCCCTGGACTTGCTTAGTCAGTTAAGGATCCCATGTTGCTGTGGCTGTTGGAGTAGGCCGGCAGCTGTAGCTCCAATTTGACCCCTAGCCAAGGAACTTTCATATGCTGTGGGTTTGGCCCTAAAAAACTTATCATCTTCACATATTTTGACTGACTGCCCAAATATAATGATATACCAAGTAGTTTTACCTTGTAACTACCTAGGAGTTTTAATATTTTATCACATGTTAGCTACATGTCTTTGGCTTTTCAAGTTTTACTCATTATATAATTTATAGACCATTTAGTTCACCCCCTTAAAGCAATTTCATTATTTTTCAAATATTCAAAGCTTTGTGCAAATATTACTGTATGCTAACTTTAAAGCATTTTCATCACCTTAAAAATTAATCTTGTACCCATCACCTCCCCATGTCGTCTTCCCTCTTCTTTAGGCATTTCACACGGCGTCTCTTATGATCGGCTTATTTCACTTAGCATAATGGTTTCAAGGTTTATCCATCATATTGTACCATGTGTCAGTGCTTCATTACTTTTCATGGCTAAATCATGCTTCCACCACAGGGATATACCATGTTGTGTTTATCCATTCATCAGCTGATGGACATTTGGGATCTTCCCACTTTGGACTATTATAAGGAATCCTGCTATGAATATTTGTGTACAAGTTTTAGCGTGGACATATATTTTCATCTGTTTCAGGTATATACCTTGGGAAGGATTTGCTGGGTCAAATAATAACTTTATCTTTTTAAGGAACTCTTGAAGGCTTTCCAAAATCATGCATCATTTTACATTCCTACCAGCAGTGTACGAAGTTTCCAAGATCTCCATAGCCACATCCATTGTTATTATCTGCCACAATATAGCCATCCTGGTAACTGGATAGTCATTGCAGATTTTATTTGCACTTCCCTAATGACTACTGAATATTTAGCACCCTTCCATGTGCTCAACTGACCACGTTATATCTTTTTTTTTTTTGAGAAATATCTCTTCAGATCCTTTGCCCATTTTAAACTAGGTGATTTGTCTTTTTATTATTGAGCTGTGAGAGCTCTCTATACATTCTAGATACAAGTCCTTTATCAAATTCATGATTTGCAAATATTTTCTCCCTGACCATGGGTTGTCTTTGCATTTCCTTGATGTCCTTTGAAGCACAAAAGTTTTTAATTTTGATGAAGTTCAGTTTATCTGTTTCTCTTTTGTTACTTGTGCTTTTGGTGTCATAGCTAAGAAATCGTTGCATAAACAAAGGTCATGAAGATTTACTCCTGTGTTTGCCTCTTAGTTTTATGCTTTTACTCTTCCATCTAAGGCTGTAATCTTCTTTGAGTTCATTTTTGTGTATGTCCCAAGATTTCCTACTACTTTAAAGACAGGAAAAGAAGATGAAAGTGAAGCAGTAAAGGACAATCTATGTTCTATAGTTAGAAAATTCAAAACATTAAAAACTCTAGCAAGTAGTATGTATGCGTATGTGATAATATATTTTTAGTTATTAATATTTTTCTCCTATGATAAGCCTAGACTTATCCCTGCAAAATGGTAAAGGGAAGGCAAAGCTCCAGATCAATCAGTGTTTCCTTATTTATTTTCCTCGCAGCCGCGAGGCCTCCTTCTGAGCCTAGAATCTGGTAAAGATCTTTACATGGAGCAGGATTATAGGACAAATTACAATGATTTCTTGAATTTGTGTCTTTCATATGATAAGGGCAGTACTGGCTCCCAGGGCTCCCCCTCTGCCTGAAACCCCCACCTGACCCTGCCACCTCAAGCCAGTTTCGCACAGGCAGGGAAGACACTTAAAAATTCTGAGCCTGGGACATAAAACTATCTCAATATGAAATAACTCAAATTTTTACCTAATGGCTTTAAAAAAAAAAAAACTGTGTGTACAGGTCTGTGTATTAAATACTTGGGTTATTTTTCTGAACATAAAACTGATACACAATCACTGAAAAACAATTTTGAAAATCTATAGAATGCAAGGAAAAAATAAAACCCCATCCCTTTTCAAACCCTAAGGTTAACCATATTTATTGTTTTGGTGTATATGCTTAGAGAGAATGGCAATCGGATACAGTTATCAAAACACACACAGAGCACATTCATTTCAGATGACTGAAAATGTATTACATATACATTTTCACATAAAGCCTTTTCTCCACTTCACATTTCTTTTTTTTTTCCAGTTTTACTGAGATATAATTGACATACAACATTATATACTTTTAAAGCATACAGCACAATGATCCGACTTACATGAATCATTAAATGATTACCACAATAGATGGAGTGAACATCCATCACCTCACACATCTACAATATTAAAGAAACAGAGGAGGAGTTCCCATCGTGGCTCAGTGGTTAACGAATCCGACTGGGAACCATGAGGTTGCAGGTTCGATCCCTGGCCTTGCTCAGTGGGTTAAGGAACCGGCCTTGCCGTGAGCTGTGGTGTAGGTTGCAGACGCGGCTCGGATCCTGCGTTGCTGTGGCTTTGGCTGAGGCCTGTGGCTACAGCTCCAACTGGACCCCTAGCCTGGGAATCTCCATATGCCTCAGGAGTGGCCCAAGAAATCACAAAACGAAACAAAACAACAAAAAAAAGAAAAGAAAAGAAAAGAAACGGAGGAGTTACCGTTGTGGCACAGCGGAAACGAATCCGACTAGGAACCCTGAGGTTGCAGGTTCATTCTCTGGCCTCACTCAGTGGGTTAAGGATCCGGCGTTGCCATGAGCTGTGGTATAGGTCACAGATGAGGCTCAGATCCTGTGTTGCTGTTGTGGCTGTGGTGTAGGCCGGCAGCTGTAGCTGATTCGACCCCTAGCCTGGGAACCTCCATATGCCACAGATGCGGCCCTAAAAAGCAAATAAAAAAAAAGAAAAGAAAAGAAAAGGAAAAAAACTATTTTTTCCCTGTGATGACAACTCTCAGGATTTACTCTTAACAATTTTCACATGTAACAAAAAGCAGTTTTAATTACATGTATCATATTGTATATTATATCCCTAGTACCTGTGTACTTATTTATCTTATAACTGGAAATTTGTACCTTTTTTTTTTTTGCCACACCTGTGGCACATGGAAATTCCTGGGCCAGGTATTGAACCCCTCATCACAGCAGCAACTGGAGTCACTGCAGTGGCAATGCTGGATCCTTAACTCTTAAATTGAGAGTGCCACAAGGAACTCTCAATTTGTACTGTTTCCTATCAAATGAAAGATTCTTCAAGTTCTATAGTGCTTTACAGTTTTTTAAAGTTTCACACGCGATTTCATATAATCCCACAATAACCTATCCCTATACCATCCTATCCCTATACCATCCCTCCCCCTCTTCCTCTTGCCACTGGTAACCACTAGTTTGTTCTCTATACCTGTGCCTGTTTCTTTTTGTTTTATTCATTAGTTTTTTGTATTTTTTTCTTCTTTAGCATGTGGAAGTTCCCAGGCTAGGGGTTGAATCGGAGCTACAGCTGCTGGCCTCCACCACAGCAACAGCAACAAGGGATCCGAGCCATGTCTGCCACCTACACCACAGCTCGAGGCGATGCCACTGAGCGAGGCCAGGTATCGAACCCACATCCTCATAGATACTAGTCGGATTTGTTTCCGCTGCACCATGATGGGAACTCCAGTTTGTTGCATTTTTTAGAGTCCATATTTAAATCCTATCACACAGCATTTGACATTCTCTATCTGACTTATTTCACCTAGCATAGTGCTCTCCAAGTTTATCCATGTTGCTGTAAATTGCAACATTTCAATCCTTTTTAAGGCTGAGTATTCCACTGTAATGTATAGACCACATCTTTATCCATCATGTGCTGGTAATTATAACAATGTTGGTAATTATAATAATGTTGCTCTGGACATTGAGGGGTATGTATGATTTTTTGAATTAGTGGCTTTTTTTCTTTCGGATATATACCCAAGAGTGGAATTGCTGGGTCATATTGTAGTTCTACTTTTAGTTTTTGGAAGAATCACCATACTGTTTTCTGTAGTGGATGCACCAATTTACATTCTCACCAGCAGTGTAGGAAGGTTCCCTTTTCTCCACATCCTACCCAATATTTGTTATTTGTGTTCTTTTTGATGACAGCTATTCTGATAGTTGTGAGGTGCCACCTCATTGTGGTTTCAATTTGCATTTCTCCGATGATCAGTGAAGTTGAGCATCTTCTCATGCCTATTGGCCATCTGCATATCCTCTTTAGGGAAATACCTCTTCAGTTCTTCTACCCATTTTTTAATTGACTTTTTTTTTTATCATTTATTTATGGGTTTTTTTTTCCTACGGTACAGCATGGTGACCCAGTTACACTTACATGTATACATTCTTTTTTCTCACATTACGTGTTCCATCATAAGGGACTAGACAGAGTTCCCAGTGCTACACAGCAGGATCCCATTGCTAATTCATCCCAAAGGCAACATTCTGCATCTATTTACCCCAAGACTCCCAGTTCCCTCCAGACAAACAAAAGAAATAAAAGGCATCCAAATAGGAAGAGGTAAAACTGTCGCTGTATGCAGATGACATGATACTATATATTGTTTTTTATTTTTATGTTGAGTTATATGAGCTGTTTACATGTGTTGGATATAAATCTCTTATAGGTCATATCATCTGTAAATATCTTCTCCCATTCAATAGACTGTCTTTTCATTTTTCCAATGGTTTCCTTTGCTATGAAAAACTTTTAAGCTTAATTAGGTCCAATTTATTTATTTCTGCTTTTGTTTCCTTTGCTTTAGAAGATGGATCCTAAAAAAATATTGATACAATTTATGCTAGTGTTTTCGTCTAAGAGTTTTATAGTATCTGGTTTTATATTTAGGTCTTTAATCCATTTTATTTTTGTATATAGTGTTAGAGAATGTTCTAAATTCCTTCTTTTACAGATAGCTGTCCAGTTTTTTCCAGCACCACTTATTGAAAAGACTGTCTTTTCTCCATTGTATGCTCTTGTCTCCTTTGTCAGAGATTAAATAACCATAAGTGCGTGGGTTTATTTCTGGGCTCTTTGTTCTGTTCCATTGATCTGTGTGTCTGTTTCTGTGCCAGTACCATACTGTTTTGATGACTGTAGCTTTGCAGTATTGTCTGAAGTCAAGGAGCATGATTCCTCCAGTTCTGCTCTTCTTTCTCAAGATTGTTTTGGCTATTTGGGGTCTTTTTTGTGTTTCCACACAAATTTTAAAATTATTTGTTCTAGTTCTGTGAAAAATACCATTTGTATTTTGGAACCTCATTGAATCTGTAGATTCTTTGGTAGTATGGCCACTTTAACAATATTGATTCTGTGGGAGTTTCTGTGACTTAGCAGAAACAAACCCAAATAGTATACATGAGGATGTGGGTTCGATCCCTGGTCCTGCTCAGTGGGTTAAGGATCCAGTGTTACCATGATCTGCAGTGTAGTTTGCAGATGCAGCTCGGATCCCACATTGCTATGGCTGTGGTATAGGCTGAGATTCAACCCCCAGCCTCGGAACTTCCACATGCTGTAGGTGTGGCTCTAAAAAGCAAAAACAAAACAAAACCCAATATTGATTCTTTGGAATTTGTATCTTTTGATTGCCTTCCTCCAATTCACAGTTTCCTTGTCTCCATCCCACCTCTAGTAACCACAAATCTCTTCTTTTTTTCTATGAGTTTGTTTGTTTCTGAAGTATAACTGACCTACTATACTGTTAGTTCCTGTTACACAACATAGTGATTTGCTATTTCTATACATTTCAAAATGATCACTACAAAATGATCACTAGTTACAATCTGTCACCATACAAGGATATGACATGCTTATTGACTATATTCCTGAAACTGTACGTTTCATACCTGTGCCTCATTTATTTTTAAATGGGAAATTTGTACCTCTTAATCTGCCTCATACATTTTTTTCCTCCCCAGCCCTCGCTCCTCTAGCAACCTGTATTCTCTGTATCTACGTCTCAGTTTCTATTTTGTTTCTATTTGTTATGTTTGTTCATTTGTTTGTATTTTAGATTCTACATATAAATGAAATCAAACAGTATTTGTCTTTCTCTGTCTTATTTCACTTAGCCTAATACCCTCTAGTTTCATCCATGTTGTCACAAACAGCAAGATTTCATTCTTTGTTATGGCTGAGTAATAACCCATTGCACATAGAAACATTAATTTGCAAAGGTACATGCAACCCTGTGTTCACTGCAGCATTATTTTTACTAGCCAAGACATGGAAGCAGCCTGAGTGCCTATCAACAGATGAACAGATAAAGAAGATGTGGGATATGTATCATATCTTATAGTTATTAAAACTGGAAAACATAAAATTCCCACTTAGGATACATCATGATGCAAACATCTTTTTTCCTCCTTTTGTATATTTAGGTTTCCTTAATCATAAGTAATACTATGATAAACACTGTTATATGTTTCTCAAATGTTTATGTGATTCTATAATCTTTAGATTTATCAATTCAGCCATACAAATATTCATCAAAGGCCCATCCTGCTGCAAGCACAGTGCTGAGGATACAAAAGTGAATTCAGAAAGCTCACAGAAAACAGCTATTTCTCTTATCCCCTCATTTTGTCCTGTCTCCTTGGAACACCTGCTGACTCCGTGACTTCTAATTGCTTTTCCTGACCACAGTTCTCACCTATTCCTACCTATCCACTGCTTTTTTTTTTTTTTTTCTGTCTTTTGTCTTTTTAGGGCCGCACCCATGGCATATGGAAGTTCCCAGGCTAGGGGTCTAATCGGAGCTGTTGCTGCAGACCTACACCACAGCTCACGGCAATGCTGGATCCTTAACCCACTGAGCAAGGCCAGGGATCGAACCTGCAACCTCCTGGTTCCTAGTCAGATTCGTTTCTGCTGCACCATGACAGGAACTACCCTACCACTGCTTTTAACGCATACCTTTTCCTATCACTCGGTTAAGCTGATTCCTAACTCTTGATGCTTAATCGTTCCTCTGGCAAGCTGCTATCAACTTTTTTGATCTAAAGACCTCTTCACATGCTTAAAATTACTGATGACCCCTAGGAGCTTTTCTTTTATGGACTGTTTCTATCAAAGTTTACCATATGACAAATTAAAACTGAGAAATTTATCCCCCCATAAAACACAAGCACGCGTTTCATTAGCCAACAGAGAAATGACAGCATCCCACAATCAAGAAAGAATAAGAGTGGAAAAGGTAAATAAAACCTTGGTGTCATTATGAAAATAATTTGATCTTGCAGACCCTCCAAAAAGAGTCTTGAGGACCCCCAAGCTAGAGAACTACAACTAGGTTTTTGTCCTACGACCAAGTCACACTTTGCATTGACCATCTCTTGCAGTCTGCAGTAACCATGGGGAGAGTGTCTGCAGCTTGCTTGGCTGCTATGCACCATCACAGCCTGGCTCACAGGGTACCATGTAATAAACACTCCCGGTTGCTTTTGTTTTCTCTGCAAAAAGTGATTAGTTTCCAAGTCCTAAAGATTTTATTCAACTAAGTCAAGTTTCTAGACTACTTATGTTCTAGGCTATTTAAGCGAAGAAACCTTGAATTCCAGGCTGTTTAAAAAAAATTATTTTGGAGGTCAAAGAAAGGACAGGCAGAACATCCAACGATGCCAGCAGAACAGTGCTACTCATTTCTTGGGTTAAGGGAAAGCAGGACATTCACTTGCTCTCCTGACCTGTCTAGATGTTAGCCTCTAATTTTACTAACGGTGCTGTCCAGTATATAAAAGAAAACAACGGTGAGAAAGACATAGCAATTAAAGAGCTTCCACTGTTATTGTTTTAAGTCAAAATATCAGTTACACTCAATCAGCTGTTCTTTGCTTTGTTTGTACCTTTCCGCACTGGACAGTCACACTGTTTTTTTAACATGACATTTCGGGTACTGGAATTTTTTTCTTTTATATGGTAACATTATAGACCCTAACTTCCAACCTAACCACACAATTAACTTTGTTTTAACTCCTTTCCTTCGATTATTTATCCACAGAGAGGTTCTAATTACACAGATATAATCAGCATACAAGTTGCATAACTGTGAAGCTTTCTAAAACAATCATAGCTGGACTTGCGCTTCATGCAATATATCTAAATGGAACCAGAGGACAAATTCCACAGCTTTATTTCTCAACAGAGCTGAAGTTTATGTTGTTTGGAAAGTGCTAGCTTAAAAATCATGTTGGAGTTCCTGTCATGGTGGCTCCGAGGTAACAAACCTGACTAGCATCCATGAGGATATGAGTTTGATCCTGGCCCCGGCCCCACTCAGTGGGTTAAGCATCCGGCATGGCCGTGAGCTGTGCTGTAGGTCACAGATGCATTTCAGATCTGGCATTGCTGGGGCTGTGGTGTAGGCCAGAAGCTGCAGCTCCCCTAGCCTGGGAACCTCCATACACCGCAACTGAGGCCCTAAAAAGAAAAAAAAAAATCATGCTTAGCCTACCTATACCTCTGATTCCAAGACAGGACACTCATTGGATGAGCTTATTATCTTCTGGATCTTCATGGCCCTTAAGAGACTCTGGAAATTTAATTTTAACTACCTCTAAGTTGTCCAGTGAGTGAGTCACTCACATACACACACACACACACACACACACACACGCACACGCACACGCACACGCACATACACACACTCACACATGCACATGCACACCAATCACAGTCACAGAGTGAAATGTTAGAGAAGTGGCAAGACTCGGTGAGCTCCTGGAAACCCATCACTTTCATTTTCGGGGAATAAAGCTCTTTGCAAGGTTCCCCAGCTAACAAATGACAGCAAGGCTTAGAAAGAACAAGATGAGAGGGTTGGTGCATCACCAACGAAAGGCTGGATCGCCACTCGGAGGGCTGCCTTTTTCGGTTTTTACTTCTTATTCTTTAAATGACAGTCTCCAGACTACTTCCAAGTGTTTGTAAAACAAACACTGCCACCCGCCAGCAGTTTGCTTTATTCTGAAATGGCTGTATTTACCTTGAAAACCACAAAATGTAAACAAGGGCACCTGATCAGAGAAGATCTTTAAACTGCTCACTCACTAAATCAACACCTGGGAAGAAAGGCAGTTGACTTGGACTTGAATACACAATGTACAAATCGCTCTTTTATCTTCGTGGTAGCTTGAATAAGTTAATGATTAGTAAGCTTTAGGGAGATGCACTGAGACTTTCATAAACAAAACATAAGTTTTATTAATTTATTCGATACTCAAAAGAGAGTAAAACAAATAAGGCCCACCTACCGTAAGCTAAAGAAGTATAATCTTAATTCACACACACTCCCATTTAAAATAACAAATATGTATAAGACACTCTCCCTCTCACTGAAGATACTTTGCTGTACAGCATGTGAAAACTAAGGTGACTGCCTAATATGCCTAATAGATGACAAAATAAGAGAGGACAGAGAAATCACTGATCTAAAAATAGTTACTGTGGGAGTTCCCACTGTGGCACGGGATGTGGATTAAGGATCCAGCATTGACACAGCGGTAGCATAGGTTGCAGCTGCAGCTCAGATGCAGTCCCTGGCCTGGGAACTTCCATATGCCATGGGTGTGGCCAGAAAAATAAGTAAATAAAAATAGCTACCTCGTAGTTCACTGAAGAACCATAGTTTCAGTTCCACAAACAGTCCCGGCCTCTTACCATAATGTGTTTCCAAAAACTGTGTTATAAAAAAGGAATGGGGAGGAGTTCTCATAGCGGCTCAACAGAAATAAATCCAACTGGCAACATGAGGTTGTGGGTTCAATTCCTGGCATCACTCAGTGGCTTAAGGATCTGGCATTGTCGTGAGCTATGGTATAGGTCGCAGATGCGGCTTGGATCCCATGCTGCTGTGGCCGTGGCTACAGCTCGGATTAGACCCCTAGCCTGGGAACCTCCATATGGGGCAGGTGCGGCCCTAAAAAGCAAATACAATACAATACAATACAATACAATACAATACAATACAATACAATACAATACAATATCAAAAAAGAATGGGGCGTTCCCATCGTGGCTCAGTGGAAACAAACCAACTAGTATCCATGAGGATGTGGGTTCGATCCCTGGCCTCATTCAGCTGTAGCTGCCGGCTGTGATGTAGATCACAAATGTTGCTCAGATCCCTCGTTGCTATGGCTGTGGTACAGGCCAAGAGCTGTAGCTCTGATTGGACCCCTAGCATGGGAACCTCCATATGCCGCACCTGTGACCCTAAAAACAAAACAATGACAACAACAAAGCATAAAAAAGGAATGCATTTTCCACAGGAAATTGTACTGGAATAACATAATTGGAGTTATTTTCCTAAGGAGTACGAAGTTAATAATGGATACAGCATAAATACTCTAACCCTCCATATCATTGAGAACAAACATCCTATAAACATGATTAAAATGTACTTGGCTATACTTTCATAAGGATCATCTTCCCCCAAACTATATCTGAAATATCTGAAGACCACACTAAGGGCCCTCCTATGAGCGCCCAGAGGCAAGGAGTCCTGAAGGATTCAGGTCCTTCTCCATCTTCCCACACAGCCCGGGCTTAGAGGTGAAAAAAAGTCACAGAAGCATAGAGTGGAGAGACTTCAATTTTTTTTTTTTTCCAGTGAAGTTAAAAGATTATTTTGGGTGAACTTCTTACCACCTCAGGGCTATTTTTCCCCTCCAGGCTATTCCATCTTGAGTTGGCTAAATTCACCCCTCCTGCCTCAGCCTTTTTCAGAATGGTATATAAATGGTGTCATACATTATGCAGCCTTTCGAGACTAGCTTCTTTCACATAGTCTAATGCATTTGAGATTCGTCCATGTGGGTGGGTGTATCCATGGTTCATTCCTTTTTAATGTCGACTGGTATTCTCTACTGTTTATCCATTCACCAGGTGAAAGAGGGTTTTTTTCGGGGGGGTTGTCTTTTATGTCTTTTTTTTTTTTAAGGGGCCGCCCCTGCAGCATATGGAAGCTCCCAGGCTAGAGTCAAATCAGAGCTGTAGCCACTGGCCTATACCACAGCCACAGCAATGCAGGATCTGAGCTGAACTGTGACATAAACCACAGCTCATGGCAATAGCAACACCAGATCCTTAACCCACTGAGCGAGGCCAGGGATCGAACCTGCGTCCTCAAGGATACTAGTCAGATTCGTTTCCACTGCACCACAACAGGAACTCCAAAGAGATTTTTTGTTTCCAGTTTTTGCTGTAAACACTGAGGTACAGATCTTTGTGTGAACTTAAGTTTTCATTGCTTTCAGTACATATTTAAGAGTGAGATCTGGGGGGTCATATGGTATGAGTGTGTTTAATTTTATAAGAAATTGCCAAAATCTTTTCCAAAAGGGCTGTAGCATTTTGCACACCACCACCAATGTATGAGCATCCTAGTTGATCTTCATCCTTGTGACCACTTAAATGTTGTTAGTACTTTTATTTTAGCCATTTTTATAGTAGTACTTTCTTGCGTCTCTTGCTATTAGTGTTTGGGGTGGAGGGAAACCTTAAATATTGGTATTCCCAGGGATTCCATGTAGGGTATTCTTTTATTCTCACTCTCACAGCTTTAAATTCTTTCTACATGCTATTAAATTTCAAATCTGTATTGCGCATCTGGATTTCTCTCCTGAGCCTCCAGCTCAACACATACAACAATCTTCTAGATCTACCTCTCTGGCAGAAAAGATGCCAGAATCAAGTTCATCACTGTCATAAATTTCAAATGAACATAATTTTTTCCCATCCCTATATGCATGTCCCTTTGCAGGTGACTTTGCAGGTACTCTAAGCAAAAGACAAGAGTCAATTTCTCCACTCTTTGCCTCTGAAATTAGCCATATAACATCAGCGAACGTGTCACAAGCAGAGCAGTGCTTGAGCACTGGAGAAATGTCCTTTTTTGCTGTTCTCACACTCACACTATGGGAAGAACCTGAGCTAGCCTGCTAGAGAATGACAGACCCATGGCCCAGCCACCTACTTCAACAATCTATGCAAAAGCAGATATGTGAGTGAAGCCAGCCCAGACCATCCAGCTGCCAAATGACCACAGATACATGAGCAAGTTCATCAGAGATCAGCCAAGCCAGCTCAGAGCCAAAGAATCAGCAAGCATACCCACAGATATGTGAGTTAAGAAAATGAATACTCAGAAAGCCGCTCAGTTTGGGGGTGTTTTGTTACACAGTAATACAGAACTGACACAAATACCCTCCCCTATCGAACAGTTTGTTTTATATTCCATATCTCAGTAAATGCTACTAAGACCTACCACATTACCCAAATCTGACCCCAAATCTGAAATTCTAGAATGCTTCCTCTCCTTAACCCCCACCTCTCACTTCACTCCCACATACAGTTAGTCTCCAAATCCTGATATGGTTAAATATTATAGCTACTATTGTAGTCCTTTATCATATTTTTCTGAACTATCTCAACAGTCTTTTAGTTGATATCTCATCCTACATTCTCAACGGTCTTTCAAAATTTCAACTCTGATCATGTCACAGACCAGCTTAAAATCCTTTAAAAACCCTCTACTATCTTTGACACCAAAATTAAATGCCACATGGATAAGCAATGGGGTCCTACTATATAGCACAGGGAATTATATTCAGTTTCTTGGGATAAACCATGATGGAAGATAATATAAGAAAAGGAATGTATGTGTGTGTTTGTGTGTGTGTGTGTGTGTGTGTGTGTATGTATATATATGATTGGGTCATGTGCTGTGCAGCAAAAATTGGCACAATTTAAAATAATTTTAAATAATTTTTAAAAAATTTTTACTATAGTTGTTTTCAATGTTCTGTCAATTTCTGCTGTAGAGCAGAGTGACCCAGTTATACCTAAATATACATTCTTTTTCTCATAGTATCTTCTGTCACGTTCTATCACAAGTGATTGGATAGAGTTCCCTCTGCTATACAGCAGGACCTCACTGCTTATCCATTCTGAATGTAAGTTTGCATCTACTAACCCCAAAACTCCCATCCATCCCACTCCTTCTCCCGTCCCCCTCAACAGCCACAAGTCTTTTCTCCATGTCTGTGAATCTGTTTCTGTCCTGTAGATAGGTTCATGTGTGCCATATTTTAGATTCCACGTATAAGTGATATCACATGATATTTGCCTTTCTCTTTCTGATTTATACTTCAATAATTTTTTTAATTTTTAATAAAATTAAATCAATTTTTTAAAAAAATGTAAATGCCTCAGCATACAAGGCCATTGCGCATCTGGATCCCCCTCCGAGCTTATCTCTGCACTCTTCCACATTCTTCTCAGCTTTTAACATTCTTAAAATGCACAAGCACAAGAGGGTCATGCTACTCTACACCTCTGTGCCTCTTTGCCCTCGACCCTCTTCTTCCCACCTGGTTAACACCTGCCCCTTCTTCCACAGCTGCCTCTCACCTCCCTTCCTCCTCTGAATTCCCAAGCCAATTACAATCCTCTTCATTTTGTAGCCCCTTGGACCTAAAGGTACTACTCTTGGTGGTTATGTGTCTGGATTTTAATCAAACCTTTGCTTCTTTCTAGTTATATGATCTTGGGCCAGTTATGTAATCCCTCTGTACCTCCATTCCCTCATCTATAAAATGGTATGTGGCAGAGACCCCATATCCATCCTCTTCTTGCTCTGGGTAACAGAACTCCTGAGTTCTGGGTAGGCACAGGGCCAGCTCACTAACCACCACTCGCCTCAGCCTCCTTGCTACAGAAGTAGTTATGTGTATGAGTTTCCTATGGCTGCTGTAACAAATCACCAAACTTGGAGGCTTAAAACAACAGACATTTATTATCATCACTCTCGAAGACAAAAGTCCAGAGTCAAGGTGTTGGCAGGGTCACATTCCCTCCGGAGGCTTAGGAGAGAAAATCCTCTCTTGCCTCTTTCAGCTTCTGGTGGCTCCAGGATTCCCTGGCTTGTAGCAGCATAACTCCCTTCTCTGTCTCTCTCTGTCTCTGTGTGTGTGTGTGTGTGTGTGTGTGTGTGTGTGTGTGTTGTATTCTTCTTCTGTCTCTTACAATCATTTGCCATTGGCTCTGGGTAAGTGAGGATGATCTCATTTAAAGATCCTTAATTACATTAGCAAAGACTCTTCCTATTAGCATGACATTCATGGTATCTAGGTATTTAGGACATGGGCTTATCTTTCAGAGACCACCACTCAACCCAATATACTAGCTGCTATAACAAATGAGTAGGGGTAATATATGTAATTCTAGAACCTGTGGGAAGAAGATTCTACTTGTCATGGACTCCTCTTGGCCCCCTTCTACTAAGAAGTCATGACTGACTATAGAAGCAACTCTGGAAGCCTCATATTGAAGATAGTCAAATTGTAAGACAGTTCTGGATCACTCACCTAGGGACTATGAAGTGAGAGAGAAATAAACTATCTTATAAAAGCCGTTGGTTTTTGTTGTTGTTTTATTTCTGTTATAGCACCTTACCTGATACATGCAGAGAATAATATCTTAATAATACCATACCTCTTAGGGATGCATAAAGATTAAATGGATTAATAGAATATAAAGCATTTCAGACATCACCTAAAATATAGTAAGGACTCAATAAATGTCAATAATTAGCAGCAATGATAGTAAAGTAGCCCTGGTCACATTCAGTTACAGTTGGTTTACTTGTCTATTGCCTGCAGAAGACCAAAGTTATTGGGGGTAATGGTTTGTTGCTTTCATCTCAGTATTATACTTGAAAAAATACCAAACATTTTAGAAATGTTTAAAAGGTAAACATGGAGTTCCCGTCGTGGTGCAATGGAAACGAATCTGACTAGGAACCATGAGGTTGCAGGTTCAATCCCTGGTCTTGCTCCGTGGGTTAAGGACTCGGTGTTGTCATGAGCTGTGGTGTAGGTCACAGAGGTGGCTCGGATCCTGCATTGCAATGGCTGAGGTGCAGGCTGGCAGCTGTAGCTCCAATTCGACCCCTTGCCTGGCAACTTCTATGTGCCACCGGCCTTAAAAAGCAAAAAAAGAGGTAAATGCAATTTAACTTGGCATACCAATTATTATCCTAGAAACCAGTGTTATGAAAAGGTGAATACTAGGTCTGAAAAGCCTAACTGTCCCTTCCCTGCAGGAACAAATCTTTCAAGTTACAGGTCAAATGCGATCTTTTGGGGTTTTTTGTTGTTTTTTTAGGACTGCACCTGTGACATATGGAAGTTCCCACGTTAGGGGTCGGATCGGAGCTACAGCTGCCTGCCTACACCACAGCCACAGCAACATCAGATCTCAGCAGCGTATGCGACGTACACCACAGCTCACGACAACAGCGGGTCCTTAACCCACCAAGCAAGGCCAGGGATAGAAACTGAAATCTCATGGTTCCTGGGTGGATTCGTTTCCACTGCGCCACAATGGGAACTCCTCAAATGCTATCTAATTAAGAAGATTTTCTCATCTCACAAAAATGGAAATTAACATCTCCATCCTCCTACGATGGCTTTACTACATCTTTTCATTTAGCCCTTATCACTTTCTTCCTTGGGTTGTAATTATTTATACTCACACCTTATCTCACTTATTAGACTATAAATTCCTTGAGAGCAGCATTCCTTTGAACCTTAGTAACTAGTTCACACATTGCACTGCACATATGGATAAGTCATAAATTTCTACTAAATGTGTCAAGATCTTACAGTGTTGAAAACACCAGCTTCAAACAAACCTGCCTCACCACCTGCTTAGCTGTGTGACCTTGGGCATATTACTTTAATTCACACTGATTTCCAAATTTGCAAAATGGAGCTAATAAGAACTAAGAAAGATGGCATGAACAGAGGCCATCAAAGGCACTCAAAGTTAAGAATTTCAATATTTAGGACTTTCTATTCTTAGGAAGAGCCATCTTGGTTATTAAGTTAAAATACTCACAGACAAAAGACATTTATTCAGTACTTAACAAAACACTGAGACACACATTTAACTTCATGCACAACAGTGGAAGGGAGATTTTTTTATGGACACACCCACGGTATATGGAAGTTCCCAAGCCAGGGACTGAATCCAAGCCACAGCTGCAAACTACCCCACAGCTGCAGCAAAGCTGGATCCCTTAACCCACTGCTCCAGGCCCAGGATCCAACCCGCACCTCAGCAACAACCTGAGCCACTACGGTCTGATTCTTAACCCACTGTGCCACAGCGGGAACTCCTCAAAAGGAGCATTTTACATACGAGCCCCCAGCTTGGCCTGTGGATCCCTGACCAGTAAGCAAGGGGTCCAAGAGCTGTTCTAACTCCATCAAGCCATAGATGTCACACACAGTGTTAATTTTCTGCCCATTCTTTCTCACTCTCAGAGGAGAAAATTAAACTTTGTAAGTCAAAGCCACAAATCAATCAAAGTTCATTCAGCATTTGTGTGTTTTTGGTACACAATTGAGTGCCGCCCTAAAGGAATGTTACCCCATGAGTATGCCAAAGTGTGTCCTAGTCGACCATTCATAACCAGAGCAAGTTCCCTCCAATAGAGACCAAAGTATTTGAACGTACAAGCACTTTTACAATCCTGATTAGCTTCCACCAGAGAAACGAAGAGGCAAAGCAATCTGTTTTCATCCTTTGACCCTGCTCTGAAACCTCACTGAGAAGAGTAAATGATTAGCCGATTTCCACAGCCACTTAAGATTTTAATAGGGGATAAGCTGTAGAAGGTTCTTTTTTTTAAAAAAACCTTAACAAATTTTATTATATTTATAGTTGTACAACGATCATCATAACCCAATTTTACAGCATTTCCATCCCTACCCTCCAGCCCATCCTGTCTCTCCAACCTGTCTCCATTGGTAACCATAAGTTTTTCAAGGTCAGTGAGTCAGTATCTGTTCTGCAAATAAGTTCATTATATCCTTTTTTTAGATTCCACATATAAGTGACAGCATATGACATTTGTGTCTTACTGTCTAACTAACTTCACTTAGCATGATAATTTCTAGGTCCATCCATGTTGCTGCAAATAACCCTTATTTCATTCATTTTATGGCTGAGTGATATTCCATTGTGTACATGTACCACATCTTCTTTATCCACCCCTCTGTTGATGGACATTTAGGTTGCTCCCATGTCTTGGCTACTGCAAATAGTGCTGCAATGAACATTGGGATACATGTATCTTTTTTGAGTCATGGTTTTCTCTGGAACAGATGCCCATGTAGAAGATTCTTAATATGATGACTTACCATAAGTACACAGAATCAACACAGCAATAACATGCAACTGGACAATTTTAAAGATGTTTTTGAATCATCAAGTAATTTCTAGCTTGGAAATCCCCTGCAGTTTCCTCAACTTCTTCAAGTAGCACCAAACTACAAAATGCTACAACCTAAAAGAATTTCACTTTACAGACTGATATGTCAGAACGTACATCTAACACCTGTGAACTGAAATCTAGACGTGTAGAATGTAAGACTGTAATAATATAACAATCTCATAAAGTAACATTTATGTTTTATCATAAATGAAGCAATCCACTAAGAACTATGTAACATGCTGCGTAGTATTATGACCTCCAACAAAGCATGTGCGACAGGTTTGAAATTATATTACCTTTAAGAATTATGATTTTTTCTAGAATTTAATTCATTAATTCAACAAAAATTAATTCAGCCCCAATGATATGCAAAACATGGCTCTGGACCTTGGTAATTCAACAGAGCAGTCTTTTACCCTCATACAATTTGTAGTCTAGTTGCAAGTCTTTCAAATAAAGAAAAGAATGCAAATTCTTTTTTTTTTTTCTCTCTCTCTTTAGGACTATATCTGTGGCATATGGAAGCTCCTGGGATTGGGGTCAAATTAGAGCTGCAGCTGCCAGCCTATGCCACAGTCATGGCAACGAATGATCAGACCCAAGCAACATCTGTGACCTACACCACAGCTTGCAGCAACACTGGATCCTTAACCCACTGATAGAGGCCAGGAATCAAACCCACATCCTCATGGATACTATGTTGTGTCATTAACCTACTGAACTCCGATGGGAACTCCAAGTAATGAGTGAAAACTCTGAGCACACACAAGTAATGTGATGATGCATCCTCAGGGCCAAGTTCTAAGACATCCACAGTAGACAGCTTCCAGTCCTGGGCAGAGCCTCCGAGAGCAAGCTGTTGCATCTCTCCTCTTGCCTCCTCCTCATGAGAGTTTTCTTGACCCTTGGAGAACATGCTCAGCCCCAAGCAGGAGCAAGCCAGAAGTGTGCTGTGGAAGGGGGTGATGACACAACCCACAGACATGGTTGGCCCCAGCCTTTCTGTAGGATAAAGAGATTCTGAGATATGTTCTGCATAGTTTCTTAGAGGGTTCCACAGGACTGAGTTCCAGCTGCCATGGGGGTGGGTATTATGCATGCTTTATTGCCTTTCATTTCTTTAGGCTCGCTCTCCCTCACTTCCTCACTCCAGCTTCCCAGGATCACCTCCTAAACTGACTCCCTTCATCCACATCTACCAGGGTCTGATTTGTAGATGCTCCAAGCAACAGAGTCCTTATTTATTTCTCTTCAGCTATATTCAACAACACAAGAACCACACATGAAATGAGAGTATCACAGACATACCTGTATCAGCTCAAATTTCAAGATATGAGACTAGGAATTTGAATACATAATTTGCATGAGAGTTATGATCGAAAAAGGGAGAGAGGAGTTCCTGTTGTGGTTCCGTGAGTTATGAACCCAACTAGCATCCATGAGGATGCATGTTCCATCCCTGGCCTCCCTCAGTGGGTTAAGGATCTGGCATTGCTTCAGGCTGTGGTGCAGGTTGCAGATACAGCTTGGATCTGGCATTGCTGAGTTTGTGGTGTAGGCTGGCAGCTGAAGCTGCAGCTCCAATTCAACCCCTAGCCTGGGAATTTCCATATGCCACAGGTTTGGCCGTAAAAAGAAGAAGATGTGGTACATATATACAATGGAATACCACTTAGCCATAAAAAAGAATGAATTAATGCATTTGCAGCAACGGGGATGCAACTAGAGATTCTCATACTAAGTGAAGTAAGTCAGAACGAGAAAGACAAATTTACCGTATGATATCACTTTTACTGGAATCCAAAACAGAGCACAAATGAACCTATCTACAAATCACAAGCAGACTCACAGACATAGAGAACAGACTTACAGTTGCCAAGGGGAATGGCAAGGGGGAGGGTGTGGGATGAACTGGGAGTTTGGGGTTAGTAGATGGAAACTATTACATTTAAAGTGGATAAGCAGTGAAGTCCTACTGTTAGCACAGGAAACTATATCCAGTGTCTTAGGGTAGACCATGATGGAAGATAATTTAAGAAAAGGAATGTATACATATATGCATGACTGAGTCACTTTGCTATATAGCAGAAATTAACACAACATTGCAAGTGAACTACAGTTTTAAAAAAGAGGAAAAAAAGGGAGAGCGTGAGTGAGAGGGACGTTCAGCAGGATAGAACGATGACCAAAGTGAAAAAGATGACATGTAACAGATTCTTCATTTGGTTCCAAAATAACAAGTAGGTACCACAGGAGGAGGGAAACAAGGGTCCAGAGATGCCAATGAAAAAGCATCAGGAGTTTGGTAGGTGAGATAGGGAGTCCTACTCAGGGCTCTTGGGCTACAAGTGTGGCATCCAAAAAAGAGAGAGATTCTCATCTGACCACACCCAAAAGTACAATTTTGGTTCTTTCTACACCACTAAGCACTAATTGACAAACAGAAGCCTAACCAGAAACCAAACATGGCAATAGGATGAAGACTAGAGAAATCACTGCAGAATATGTAGCTAGCAACACGTGAAAGAATTTTTTTCAATGAAGGCCATAGCAGAAAAGGTCTGCAGGAATCTAATCATTCTAAACAAATACTTAAAGCTCTACTGTGTGGAAGGAGACTAGATATAATTTATGTGGCTGTACAGGACTATCAGATAGAATTTAAGAGAAGGTATTATTCAATAGACAGTCTAATACAGTGGCTAAACACAGCTCTGGAGTCAGACTTGTTTTGAGGCCCAACTCTAGCACTAATGAGCTTGGTGACCTTAAAATGGTCATATAACTTCTTTATACTTAACTCTCTCCAGTGCAAACCTGTAATTGCAATCATTTCCACTTTATAAGGCTATCGTGACAACTAACCATGAATGCCGAGGAAGCCCCAAGCCCAGTCCAGCATGAATTAAAGGCTCGATAAATGTTAGTGATTTCATATCTGAAATTCAGTCTTCATCCAGAAAAAAATTATACTAACACCAAATCTGAAGACATTCACTAAAGCAATTGTTAAGGTGGTAGAGGAAGTATCTATAATCAGCTCATACTGGAGAATGACAAGGTTAGACAAGATTAACATGTTCAACCATATAAAAAGGCAAAGCTACTACCGCTAGATGGCTTTTTTGCCTATGCTCTAAAGTGTATAACCTATATCAGGAGAACCAAAAGGTGAGAGTGCCAGCCTTCCAAATGACTTCCCTGAATTATACGAAGAGAAGGACCTGAGTTAAAGAAGTGGTCTTGTCAGCCTTCTGCCAAGCCTCTGAAACTCACTACCTGCTTTCATGTAGTGAAAAGCAGAGAAAGTCTCTGTTTTAGTTCCCCAAGCCTTCCAGCTTATTAACAAATCTGACTAGGAACCATGAGGTTGCAGGTTTGATCCCTGGCCCTGCTTAGTGGGTTAAGGATCGGGCGTTGCCATGAGCTGCAGTGTAGGTTACAGACTTGGCTCAGATCTGATATTGTGATGGCTGTGGCGTAGGCCAGCAACTACAGCTCTGATTGGACCCCCAGCCTGGGAACTTCCATATGCAGTGGGTGCAGCCCTAAAAAGACATAAATAAATAAAAAATAAATTAATTAATAATAATAATATAGTAATAAAAATAAATAAATAAAAAACAAATTTTAAAAAAATATCAAAAACAGGACCAGTGAGAAATCATGCTGATACAATTGTGCCCCTAATACAATGCAAGGAGAAGGGCAGTTAACCTCAGAGCTATTCTGGTTGGGATCAGAATTGGGCAAAGGACATTAATGGGAAACTGGTGACACCTGAAGGAAGCCTAGAATTCAGTCAACACTAATGTACAAGCGGTAATTCCTTAATGTGGACAAATGTACCAAGGTTACATAAGATGCTGACATGGGCAACTGGGTGGAAGGGAATGCTCTATACTGCCTTTATGACTCCTCTTACATCTGAATGTATTCGGAGCTGCAGCTGCCAGCCTACACCACAGCCACAGCAACAAGAGATCAGATCCTCATCTGCAACCTACACCATAGTTCATGGCAATGCAGGATCCTTAACCCAGTGAGTGAGGCCAGGGATCAAACCGCATCCTCATGTATACTAGTCAGATTCTTACCCCACTGAGCCACAGAGGGAACTCTCTAAAGTTTATCTGTAAGAATTATGGAATGTTTGAACATGAAAAGACTTTTTACACTCATTTAAGAGAAAGCCACTGTGCTTCAGTGAATACTATTCTGACTGTGTGATTTCTACTGAAAATAGCTGTCCATCCACCATCCTTGGGAAGTAGTTTATTTGTTAAAACTTCATTTCCTGAGTCAGAAAGACAAAGACAAATACCATATGATATCACTTATAACTGGAATCTAATATACAGCACAAATGAACATCTCCATAGAAAAGAAAATCATGGACTTGGAGAATAGACTTGTGGCTGCCCGATGGGAGAGGGAGGGAGTGGGAGGGATCGGGAGCTTGGGCTTATCAGACACAACTTAGAATAGACTTACAAGGAGATCCTGCTGAGTAGCATTGAGAACTATGTCTAGATACTCACATTGCAACAGAACAAAGGGTGGGGAAAAAAAATGTATACATGTAAGAATAACTTGATCCCCATGCTATACAGCAGGAAAAAAGTAAACAAATAAAAAATTAAAAAAAAAAAAACTTCATTTCCTCTGTCCTCTGTTCATATAAGAGGCCGTATGACACAGTCAAAGGAATATTTCTTGTACAATTATGTACATTGGAGAGACTCACATTAACCTCTTTAGAATTTCGCTTCTCATTTTAAAAATTAGGGGAATTGTACTAGATTGACTTTTAATTGCCTAGAAACCCTAACTTTTTTTTTTTTTTTTGGTCTTTTTGCTATTTCTTGGGCCGCTCCCTCGGCATATGTTGGTTCCCAGGCTAGGAGTCGAATTGCAGCTGTAGCCACCGGCCTACGCCACAGCCACAGCAACGCGGGATCCGAGCCGCGTCTGCAACCTACACCACAGCTCACGGCAACGCCGGATCATTAACCCACTGAGCAAGGGCAGGGACCGAACCCGCAACCTCATGGTTCCTAACCTCATGGTTCCTAGTCAGATTCGTTAACCACTGCGCCACGACGGGAACTCCCCGAAACCCTAACATTTTATGATACATTGGACCAAATCATAGAGTGAGGATGAAAAAAAAAAAATCTTTTCAAATTCGAGATCATCTTTTGTCCCGCTGAGGCAAGAACTGCTGATTACACTATTGTTTCGTCATGTTGTCTAAAAAGTAACAATAAGGGAGGGTATGCTGGAAACTTGGCAGAGGAGTCTGGAAAGGCAGGCGTGGTGATTCTGGGAGGTAAATCGATGACAAAGTAATGCCATTTACAGCCAAAGGGAAGAAGGGAAACACATTCACGCAGAGAAGGGTGAAATACGGGAGCTGTAAAAGGCAAGGTAACGTGAAAAGATGCGGCCTTGGACCACATGGTCTGCTGATTGATGGCGACAGAGCAGTGTGTAGACCAGGGAAGAGACAAGACCATCTCCAGGAGTTCTCCTCTGGGGCTCAGGATGGGCTTCCAAGAGTCAGAAGAGAAGAGTCAGAACTTTAAGATATTAGGGACCCAGAGTTCCCACCGTGGCACAGTGGAAACGAATCTGACTAGTATCCATGAGGACATAGGTTGGATCTGTGGCCTCGCTCGGTGGGTTGAGGATCCGGCATGGTCGTGAGCTATGGTGTAAGTCACAGATGTGGCTCGGATCTGGCATTGCTGTGGTTACAGCTGTGGCAGCAGCTACAGCACCAATTTGACCCCTAGTCTGGGAACCTCCATGTATTGCTGCAAGTGTGGCCCTAAAAAATAAATAAATAAATAAATAAATAAAAGACATCAGGGACCCTTGACTCTCCAACAGAAAAATACCCTCCTTCTCCAGTGATGGCTGGAATGAGATAAATGGTTTAGTCTTAAACTAGAGGCAGAAAATGAGAGCAAACCAGCAAGGACAATGACCTAAAGTATTAGATTATAGGAAAAGCCAGCCTTCCAGGGGCAGACGGAGCACCTGGGTGATTCACACTTTGAACCAGTGCCTGCCGAATCACAGGACACCAACTATCTGTGTATAACTACTACTGGGTATGGAGCACCTATCCCAGGGTTTTCTCAGATACGCTATAACAGTCTCTGCACTTAAAACAATTCACTTCACGGGGAAAGAGGAAAAAAAAAAGCCAGCCACAAACCCTGAAGGTTTATCTTTGACAGATTAACCTCCCCTGACTGACAGAGGAATCAGGCTACCAAAGCTCACGGCAGTGAAGTGTGAAACATCCCTGGGAACCAAGTTGTGTCACATGATCCAGGGAAAGTTTGGGTCTCTTACCCACAAATATCTAACGGCTATTGATGGAGGGGGGAGTGTCAATTATGGGCAAAATCTATACCTGGGAAACACACAAAGAAAAAAAAAATAAAATCCTACCCTGGAAGAAGTTATCATGTAAGAGCAAAGCCAAACATGTTTAAAGGAAATGCATTATGCCTTTCTATTATAAGCTAGCTACCATTTGTATAATGACTTAAAACACTTTTACATTTATTCTCTGGAAAGATATCAAGTCTCACAAAGCCTTGTGTGGTAGGATGGTTCTTGTTTTCATCCAGCCCTGCTCCCACCAGCCAAAGACAGATGTCCTTGGAGGCGCTAGGCGGCTGGGTGACCTACTTAAGATGACACAGCCAGCGAGTGGTGCAGTCAGAACTCGCACCCCCAGCTTTTTTTTTTTTTTTTTGTGACAAATACAGATTGGTTGTTCCAGTTTGCTTTTAGATCTTTTCTCTTTTCCTAAACAGTTCACCAAAGAGTGAGCACCTACAGATCTGATTTGGTTTATCCTCATCACCCTGAAATCAGCGTGCCTCTTCCACCTGAGAAATAGTGGGTTTCTCCAACTTAGGAACATTCTCACATAGCCCCAGCCTCTCCTTCTGGAACATGACTAGATGCTGTTGGATCTTGCATCCTCCAGGCTTTGCAGGACTCGTTCAGACTTTCCTGTGCACTGCATTCTGGCTGGTTTTCTCAGCTCTCTTTTCCAAAGCTAAGGAACTGTCTCCTCATCTTTATACAACCTGCTAGTTCATGCGTTTTAGAACCTATGTGTTCCTTTTCCCATTGTCCATTCTTCCACCAGGGCTTCTCTAGCTTCTTCTGTCTCTGAAATCATTTCCACACACTTACTGTACAGTACCTGGCAGGTTGTGTGGAGCACTACCTGTCTGTCACCAATGCTGACCCTCCTTCATGTCATTTTATTATGAGTCCATCCTCCATGGAGACAGCATATGGTGAGGAGACGTCAGGTGCCCAGGGAATGTCCCCACTACTATGGGTGAATGGGGAGTGTGTCTCCACAGCCTGCTCTGTGCTAACTTCTCCAGCTGGGGGCACATCTGGATCACATTCCAAGTGACCAGTTTCACTCAAAGCACACTGACCGTGATTGTCCCTCTCTCTGCCAGATTGTATAAGTGTAGTAAAAATGCAATGTATAGGATATTCTTATAATAAGAATTATGGAGAAAGGGCCTATCACCGAAAGGGAAACCTGTACCAAACATTAAGCATCTCCCTCCCCCGGGGTAGGGAAAGCACATACTGACGTGGGTCTGGGGATCGAGGGAATCCCTTCAGCTCTCCAGATCTGTATCCCTCATCCTAGCTGCTTTTCACCATTGTGCTGAGAAATGCTTACATGGTGTGGTCAAAATGAATGATGTTTTCAAATTGTTATTATTACAAAACACACAAACTATGAAACTGATTTGCACAAGCTCTTAATTGCTGGGAGCTTTTTGTTTGTTTGTTTGTTTGTTTTTATGGCCACCCCCATGGCATATGGAAGTTCCTGAGCCAGGGCAACCTACACAGGCAATGACGGATCTTTTAACCCATTACGCCCAAGTGGAGATTGGACCCGAGCCTCTGAAGCCATCAGTGAGATTCTTAACCCATTGTTCCACAGTGGGAACTTCTCTTAATTACTGGTTTTAATTGTCTATGATTCTCTGCAAATTCTCTTTATCCTTCTCTCATATCAGTCAGGTTATAATCAGTCTCCTACTACGAACAATTGCTCAGTTGACATTATGAAGCCATCTCTAAAATTATATCTAGAAAGGAGTTCTTAGACAATTGTTAGTTACCATACACCAGCCAAAATGATATTTTAAAAGCTAAGCAAACACATCCCTGTCACCATCCTGGAGATTTTACAAAGATAAATTAAAGAGCTGATAATGAAACACTAACATTTACAGTATAGCTGTCACTGTAAAATATAAATACATGTCATTCTGCTGTATTTATGGGTTTGAAAGTGGTCTCTCAGAGTTAACTACCAAGATTTCCTTCAACACACAGGCTATCGTCCCGCAAAACAAAATGTGAAACTATCCTTTTACTATCAATCCTTCAAAGTACAAAAGAAGAAAAATGATGGGAAAATTTTTGAAAGAATTTTCAGTGGATATATTTCTATTTGAAAGCTTTACACTGAGTAAAGTTCTGACATTACTGATATTAAGACCCCAAAATAACCCCCCACTTAAGTCACATAATATGAAATACATATCGATGTCTTACCTCGGAACTTCTTGGGAGGGTTGGCGAGGTCCCCCGCCTCCGGGTGCACCACACATCTGTCATCCACTAGCCTGGAAGGAAAAGCACGTCCACGTTAATGACATCATCACATTCACAGAGCACAGACTGCACAAATATTTACAAAAAGTTTTAATAGCATCCTTCACTCAGAAATGTTTTAACAGTCATGGATCTACAAAAAAAAATTTTGGTCATAGAGGCATTAATTAAAGCAGGGTGTACAAAATTCAAAATTAAGAAATGATCTATGCCACACATTTTATTACTTTTACTTTTTTATTGCAGTTGATTTACATTGTTGTGTCACTTTCTGCCGCACAATATAATGACCCCGTCATACATACACACACACACATATACAAACTTACATATATACATATATATACACATTATTTTTCTCACACTATCTCCCATCATAAGAAACACTGTTAATTGGTAGGAAACTGGTTAGAGAAATCATTATATAGACAAACCGTAGAACACCACAGAGCTATTTTAAGTTCTGCTTTTTAAATGCCACAGACACCAAAACATTGACAGTGGTCAGACTGCCCACAGTTTTATGTTCTTGTGTGTGTGCATCTATGTTTCATTTTGTTTTGTTTTTATAAGGAATGTGTAAGCTTATGAGATCACAGTCACCACACAGTGGGGGTGAAGACTCATCCTGTGTTCAATCCTGGCTTGGCCACTTCCCAGCCGGATGACTTTGAGCCTCCTTCATTTTTTTTATAGCTGCACCCGAGGCATACAGAAGTTCCCAGGCCAGGGACTGAATCCCAGCCACTGCCATGACCTATGCTGCACCTGCAGCAACACTGGATCCTTTAACCCACTGTGCCAGGCAGGGGATGGAAACCATACCTCTGCAGCAGCCTGAGCCACCACAGTCAGATTCTTAACCCACTGTACCACAGGAGGAACTCCTGAGCCTCCTTCTTCACACCTACAGAACAAGGATGAGGGTGTCTACCTCACAGCATTGCTATAAGGATTAGATGACTTAATATCTGTAAAGTAACTAGTACAGTTTCTGGTGGAGAGCAAGCCTTTCAAGAAGTGTTTAATACATAAATAAAATCAGGGACTTTGCCTGCCTTATTCCTCACCATCCTGGCTGCCTCTAGAAGGGATTCTGATACATGGAGGGTACTCAACAAACATTTACCCAATGAATAAAGTGCCTGTGTAGTTACAAAAACATGTTTAACCCCTACTGAAATATTTACAAGAAGCCACAACTTCTAGGACAACTCTGAGAGAAGCTGAATCTCTGACCTTGGAGCCAGGAGACATGAATCTCCTGCTCAAAGAGGAATATCTAACCTCCAAAGACTCACTAATGTTCATTTTCTCCACTGACTAAGTGATGGGAGTTAACTGGGATTTTCTCCAGAATATTGTAAGAATACACATGATGGACAACAGACTTGCGGCTGCCAAGTGGGAGGGAGAGGGGTGGGATGGAATGGGAGTTTGTGGGTGGTAGATGCAAACTATTACATTTACAATGGATAAGCAATGCGGTCCTGCTGTATAGCACAGGGAACTATATCCAATCACTTGTGATAGAACATGATTGAAGGTAATATAAGAAAAAGAATGTATATACATATATGTATGACTGGGTCAATTTGCTATACAGCAAAAAACAGTACAACATTGTAAATCAACTATACTTTAATTTAAAAAAATTTTTAGGAGTTCCCGTCGTGGCGCAGTGGTTAACGAATCTGACTAGGAACCATGAGGTTGCAGGTTCGATCCCTGGCCTTGCTCAGTGGGTCGACGATCCAGCGTTACCGTGAGCCATGGTGTAGGTCACAGATGCGGCTTGGATCCTGCGTTGCTGTGGCTCTGGCATAGGCTGGGCGGCTACAGCTCCAATTAGACCCCTAGCCTGGGAATCTCCATATGCCGCGAGAGCGGCCCTAGAAAAGGCAAAAAGATTTAAAAAAAAAATTTAAAGAATGCATATGAATTGGCTCCAAATTCGTTAATTGATCTGAAGAGTGATGTCCAAGGTGCAACTTTGTTTTTTTGGGGGGAAAAAAATAGTAACCAGATTCACTAGTACACATCAACACCCAGTAAACCCCAATTTGTGATCAACTGTTTCCTTGAACTAGGATGATTAACCAAGTCAAAATGAAATTTTGGTTCTTGGTTTATCTGGTTACAAAAGCAGACACTTCCTAAATCACTGGATTTTTCCACAAGATCTAATTTCCACAAAGCAAAATGCTAACCTGGTCAAGCAATATGGTTCTTTATTTGATTTATTTAATATACTTCATTCATACTGGTTACTAAAATGTGGTTTTCTAAGAGCTGCCAAGCATGCAAAAAATTCCTTTTAAGAGTCTTCAAAATTGTTTTCTTAGAAACAGGAAGTCACATTGGGTCAAGAGAAAGCAAACCCAAACCTCCACAATATCCAACCTTAGGCTGTAACATTGAACGTGAAAGGCTCAGAGTCCAGAGAATGTCCCAACATAATATTTTTTAAAATTTTTAAATGCTGTGAGGGAAAGGTCAGCTTTTCCAATTAGTTAGGACATGTTAAGAATTCAAAATATGATGATCAAAAAATATAGTCTCATTTAGAGCACATAAAATTATATACAAGATGGCATTGACATTTTATTTATTCTTTGTGCCTGTCCATTCCCACAGAAATACAGGCACCCCTAGAAGGCCCCTAAGAGTCCTCACCTGCACAAGCTAGCCACCAAGAGGAATGGGAAAAACTAAAGCCATGTGCATTTATGTAAACACTTATGCCTATCCTCAGTTAGCTGATAGCCCAGATAAAAACATAATAATTAAGCGTGACTTCAGGTCTAAGAATTTGTCTTATCCCTTATAAACAAAGGTCTGTGAAAATTACACAGAAAGTCATCTCATCGTGCAGACTTAAAGAACTGGAACTGAGTTTGTCAAGAATGGAAGAAAGAGAAGGTTGGGATAGAAAGGGTGGCCAAAGAAACAAGGAGTGTGAACCTGTTAGAAAGACATATACGATCATTGATATTAAAAGGGTTTTTTTTTTGGTACACATTCTATTTTCTCACATTATCATGCTCCATCAACTGGGTCACCATGATGTACAGTAGAAAGAAAAAATTGTATTGGGGAAATAACAATTAAAAAAATAATAAATAAATAAGTTTTGTTTTGGTTTTTGTCTTTTTAGGGCTGCATCCACAGCAGATGGAGGTTCCTAGGCTAGGGGTCAAATCAACCTACATCACAGCCACAGCAACATGCGATCCAAGCCATGTCTGCGACCTACACCACAGCTCATGGCAACTCCAGATCCTTAACCCACTGAGCAAGGCCAGGGATCAAACCCATGTCCTCACAGGTAATAGCTGGGTTCATTAACCACTGAGCCATGATGGGAACTCTTGATGTTAAAAGCTAAATAGGATTTTAATGGTAATTGTGAGCACAACTTTTACAGTCTCTGCAAAGCCTATTTTTGAATACCTCTAGGGCCAGAGTATTCACCCCTTACCATCTTTCTGACAGTAAAATGTTAGAAATGTGTTTTGTGTGTGGTTTTCCCGTCATAGTACTTATCACATTTTCTTATAACTGCTTGGTTAATTGTCTAATGTTCCAATAAGCCTTAACTCCATGAAGTCAAGACCTGAACCCATCTTGTTTACTATTATATCTTTGGCATCTGCTGGAATGAATCTGATAGTAGACACTAAATAAATATTTGTTAAATAAGTAAATGAGTCAATGAATAAATGAGACTTGCTTCCCAAATAATTTTCCCTTTTTGGTCCCAGTTCTTTCCTCTGGAACTACATGGACTAAGTTTTCTTTTTCTTTGATGAACAAAACTATTTCTCTCCAGTTCTTCCTCATATGGATATTTACTAAGGTCCTTTCATACACCCAAGTGTCAACATCCC
Organism: Phacochoerus africanus; assembly: GCF_016906955.1. Taxonomy (NCBI): domain Eukaryota; kingdom Metazoa; phylum Chordata; class Mammalia; order Artiodactyla; family Suidae; genus Phacochoerus; species Phacochoerus africanus. Next base: position 50,761,963 of record NC_062550.1, on the reverse strand, counting down.
CCTCCAATGTGACCCTAGGGACCATCCACATGAGGTCAGATGTGCCACCAATAAGTACCAGAGACAGGGGACTCTTACCTCCTTCTTTCTGATACTAAGCTTACACTTAACGCATCCTAAGATTATAGCAGCTTCCAAGGCAGTCAAGCCTACCTCTGACTTTCATTGGGCTTTTACAGCTAAACAATTCTAGGTCCTTTTCAAGTGTCCTACAGATAAGTCAGGCTTTCCCATTCAACATGGGGGCAGTTAATTTTACAACCTAAGAACAAGAATTTATAATTGAATAGGGATAAATAAAAAGATCACCCTTTGGCCTATGAGCAGAAATCATCTGAAAACCATCTATTCTGTCCCTAAGTCATTTGAAGATTCTCTCATAATTACTGCCCATTTTTCTCACTCATAGACAGTGTTTCCCAAATTTGGCTCATTGACTGAACAATATACATGAGGTAAAAATAACAAAAACAACAACAACAATGTTTCTTTGGTCCAGAGCTAACAAACCAAAATTTCTAGGGATGAGATCTAAGAATTTGTATTTTTTTTTTTATTTTAAAAGTTGTATTTTATTGCCTTTTATGATATTGTCCAGTTTTGCATCTAAGTTAGCAATCTTATTCAAATAGCCCTCTATTAAAAATGTTTTTTTCTTCAATGATTTTTGTTTTTTCCATTATAGTTGGTTTACAGTGTTCTGTCAGTTTCTACTGTATAGCAAAGTGATCCAACCACACCACACACACACACACACACACACATTCTTTTTCTCACATTATCCTCCATCATGCTCCATCACAAGTGACTAGATATAGTTCCCAGTGCTATACAGTAGGATCTCATTGCTTAACCATTCCAAAGGAATAGCTTTCATCTGTTAAGCCCAGATTTCCAGTCCATCCCACTCCCACTCCCTTCCCCTCCCCCTCAGGCTCTCTAACATTTCTTGAATGGATTAGGAGTACCCACACTCCCACAGTACATGAGGCTATCCACTCTCAAGAGAATTTCTCACACTCCATCAAGATTTCTTATTTATGCATATTTCACTAGCACTATAAAATATATATCCCGAGAGAGTCAGCCCATTTCTGTTCTGCTCAGTAGTCCAAATCTAAGTGTTAGTCCTCAAATAGGAAGATGCTGAATGATTATTAATTGAGTGAATGACTGAGTCACTTTTGGGATAACAGTAAAGCAATAGTAATATGTTGATAGGTCACATAAACCATAAAAAAAATTGCTGAAACTAACAAATGGTTACCTAAAAGCAGATGGAAGAAAGGATAGGGTGTGTCTCAGAAAATTATCAAAAATGTCAAAACCTTTTTAAGGCCAAGACAGCCTACTCTAAATACTATCTTATATAGCATCTTTCAACCCAATATATCAGAGCACTTTTTAATGGGCTACATTTATTTTCTCCTGTCTGAATCAACAAGTATGCCAAACAAGCAATTTATAGCAACAACCTAAATAAATTTTGCAATCCGCCACTTAATCTCAATGAACATAGAATCTGTTATCCTTCATACCTATCTTCTCTTCATAAGGTCATAACTATAGGTTATTTGTTCATTGTAATTAATAAAAAAAATCATTCAACCATTAGACCTCCCAGAGTTCCCACTGTGGCATAGCAGGTTAAGGATTCCATGTGGCTGCAGCTGGGGCATAGGTCACAGCTGCAGCTCAGATTCAATCCTTGGCCCAGGAACTAACATAGGCCACTGATGCAGCCAAAACAAACAAATAAACAATTAGACCTTTCAAAGTATCTATAAAGAGACTTCATTAGCTACTTTGAATGATTTTATAGATAAATATGAATCAAAAATATGAATCAAAAATATATGTGAATCAAATTTTAACTGTGCATCTGGAGATACATACCACAGTGTTTGAGGCAGCATTGTTCATGATAGCAAGCTCCAGAAAAACCCAAAAGTCCATCAGTAAGAGTAGCATGGACAAATAAATTATGACAAATGAATAATTTCATACAAAACACAACTTTTTAAAAGTGAATAAATTGCAACAACATTGAAAATCTCAAAGACCTAAAGTTGAGCTAAAAACAAGCAAGTCCCAAGTGTTAGATAATTCCATTTATACTGAAGGCATGACTAGGCAAAACTAAATACCACATATTGTAAGAATACGCATGGAGGGCAAATAAATTATTATATAAAAATACATGGCTATCAGGTTTTTAAATAGCTTTCCAAAAGAAAGCAAATTACCCTTTGGTCTCTCATCCCTTATTAGGCTACCAACCGCAAAGAAAATGCCACAAAAATAGGTAAAATAGGGAATTACGTCATGGCTCAGCAGTAATGAACCCAACTAGGACCGGTGAGGATGCAGGTTTGATGCCTGGCCTCGCTCAGTGGGTTAAGGATCCGGCATTGCCATGAGCCATGGTGTAGGTCACAGACGTGGCTCAGACCTTGCATTGCTGTGGCTATAGTGTAGGCCGGCAGCTGTAGCTCTGATTTGACCCCTAGTCTGGGAACTTCCATATACCACAGGTGTGGCCCTAAAGAGACCAAAAAAAAAAAAAAGTAAAATAAGTTAGTCATATATTTTTCCTGATGAAGCCATAAATGGTATTTCTACCTTGAATACTTTTGAAAATGTGTTATTTTCTGATATTCACCTACCACCTATATGTGATATTTGTACAATTAAGTGGCATAGTTCATTTCTAAAACAATGACTATAAAGCATATTTAAACAAAATGAATTTGAGGGGAAAGAGAAGGTGGGAGTCCACAATGGACACTATTAAAAACTATTAGTAAGAAAGGGGACTGATATTGTGGCTAGATTCATAAGTATGGCAGAGCTGCCTTTATTTTATTTATTTATTTTTTGGCTTTTTTCTTTTTTTTTTTAGGGCTGTACCATGGCATATGGAGGGTCCCAGGCTAGGGGTCTAAACGGAGCTCCAGCTGCAGGCCTACACTACAGCCACAGCAATGCCAGATCCGAGCCGTGTCTGTGACCTACACCACAGCTCATGGCAACGCCAGATCCTTAACCCACTGAGCGAGGCCAGGCATCGAACCCGCAACCTCATGGTTCCTAGTCGGATTCGTTTCCACTGCGCCATGACAGGAACTCCAGAACTGCCTTTAAAGCACTTTCAGAACTCTGTCAAAAATAACTTTATCCCTAACTCTGGGATTTTCACTGCGCTGGCCGTATTTCTCCCTGAGCTGCAATCTTCTGACTTCTTAGCAAAACGGTCCCTCCACCCCACACGATGCACCAGTCACCTTCACCACAGCCCCCACAGCCCTGCCACATCAGTCAACCCTTTCCCTCACCTTCACTTGGAAGGAGTACTAGAACAGAATCTTAAAAATTGAGCTCTAATCCTTGTTCTGCCACTCTATAACCAGCTGTGTTTACGCTAGCCACTTAACCTCTCTGTGCCTCGTTTTCTAAATGGGACAGCTGTGATCTCACAAATTCCTTCTATTTCTGTGGTTTTCTCATTTCTCTGATTTTGTTTTGTAATTAAAGCTGGCTTGGGCTAGCTTTCAGTAGCCAGCTCCGACTTTATAGTATTTTATACACTGTAGTTGGAAGGTTTAACTGTTTAGAATCAGTTCTTTTCAGTTTATGTGTTATTTCATCATTCCCAAAAAAATACTAGTTTGTGATTTTTGTTCCATTCATTTACCATTGTCTTAGAACACAGTATTTTAACATCTTAAGGTCTTATCCATCAGAAATATGAACTTTTTTTTTTTTTTGCTTACCAATACTCAAGTTGCCTAAGTAGGATGCCAACCTCAAGGCCTGCAGGTTCTTGTTGGTAAAGCCAATTAATCTGTCTCATAATTCGGAGTAACTTAACAGGAAATACTAGGTTCTAGAAATGTCTGGTTCTGTACCTTAGATCTGATACGTCCTGTGAATACACCCCTACACAGGGCCTTAAACAATTCTAATCACACAAAGAGGGAAGTAATTTCAATGCAAGACTTTCTGCCAAAAAGTGTTCTGACTTATAAATGCAAAACAGATGCAACATAGAAAATTCACTCATAGCTGTACTCATATTTTGCCTGTGATGACAAGTTAAGTTAAATTCACTTTTGCCATTTGAAATGTGAGGTTTTTAAAAGTGAAACCAATCATGTTTAACTTTATCTTCTCTTTTCAGATTTCTTATTTCAATAACATTTTTACCAACACAAATATTTTAAGCTTTACTACTAAAAGCACACTTAGGAGTTCCTTTGTGGTGCACAGGGTTAAGGATCCAGCTTTGTCACTGCAGCGGCTTGAGTTGCTTCTGTGGCAAGGTTCGACCCCTGACCCAGGAACTTCCACATGCTGCAGGCATTGCCAAACAAAACAAAACAAAACAAAACAAAACCCATTTAATTCCATGTGTAACTTTTACAATCATGCACAAGTTTGTTGCTGATAATATTTCTAAAATCGTTTCCTTCCAAAGTTAAAATTGTGCTTACTCTTAGGTATTTAAAATGTTTCCAGTTGTTCTTCCATGAAAGATAAAATTAATCTAAACCACATAGAAATTACAGCATAAACACTCAATTTTGAAGTACTACTACTTGGAAACTCCTACAAACACTAAATGAATCCTTATGCTTAAATTATTTGATCGGTACTATCGCCTAGACCAAAGGACTCAAAAACCTTTTGAAAAAATAGGTATCATGAGACTCACAAAGGGAATGATGTTGTTCACATACTAACTTTTTTTTTTTTTTTTAATCTTTTTGCCTGTTCTAGGGCTGCTCCCGCGGTACATGGAGGTTCCCAGGCTAGGGGTCCAACTGGAGCTGTAGCCACCGGCCTACGCCAGAGCCACAGCAATGCAAGATCCAAGCCACATCTGGAACCTATGCCACAGCTCACAGCAACGCCGGATCCTCAACCCCCTGAGCAAGGGCAGGGATCGAACCTGCAACCTCATGGTTCCTAGTCGGATTCGTTAACCACTGCGCCACAACGGGAACTCTGATCACATACTAACTTTTTTAGAAATCAGGGCAAGAAGCCATGATTTTGTGGAAAATATATTCAGAAAAAGGATGCCAGTGAAACTAGGGGGCGGGAGAGGGGGAACTAAAAGAGTTACACATCGCCTTTCAAAGAGAAGCATGTATATCTGACCATGACTTCAGAGACAATTTTCCTGTATGTTTTGAAAACTTAAAGTCTTAATCCAGCCAAAGAAAGCAATCGGACTTTTTCTTTTCAGATTTTCCTTCTCCATCTAATAACTTCCTTTCCTTGATCCTCTATAACCTGCCTGCACAATCTCTCTGAATCCAATACAATTGCAAGTCAGTATGTGCAGCATTTTGTTCCAGCTTGTCCATTACTGTTCTCACAAAAGCCAAAGCATTTGCCAAGTGCCTTTCTCAGGATATGAATGGGCATCTACCAGTAGAGATCAATTATTTGTGATGGCAAAGTGACCTTTACTACTATCAGTTCTCAATCATCAATAAGGAACAGCCCCTGTGTCCATCAACCGGCACTGGTTAGTGCCCTGCAGTATTTCCACACAGTGGATGGATACTTAAAAAAAATATGAGCAGGCTCTCTATGACTGATATGGAGAGATCCCCAGAATATACTGCAGGGTGAAAACGGCAAGTTACAAAAGTAAGTTTAGTAGCTACCATTTATGCAGCGAAGGGGAAAAGAAAATCTATGACTATTTATGCATCTCTGGAGAATACAAAAGACTGAATCATCATTGGCTTGTGCAGAGGCGAACTGGGTGGTTGGGATAGAGGAGTGAGAGGGAGGACTTCATGGAATATCCTCTTGTACTTTTTGAAGCTGAAACTATGAGAATGGATTACCTATTCAAAAAAAAAAATAAGTGTATGTGATATTTCTCAAACATCTGCAGAAAGCTAGAAAATCACTGGCACTGTACAAGGCACTTACTAGGCAAAGTTCAAGGCCAGATGTTTACTACTACCATACCGTCACTCTTATCTGAGATTTTGCCACCTGGTTGGCACCAACTTAAAAGTGTTCTCAGCAAAAAGGCTATAAAATGGGAAACTTACCTAGTGACACTTTCTTATTGCTGCTCCTCTCCCACCCCAGGTTTCTACCTGCTTTTGGTCACTCTCTCACACTTTCTTACATTTCATCCAGAGTTTATACTAGTTATACTGAAGATTAAATTCAAGAAATATGCAAGTTTCTGTTGTGGCTCAGTGGTAACAAACCCAATTAGTAATATGAGGACACAGGTTCAGTCCCTGGCCTCACTCAGTGGGTTAAGGATGTGGCGTTGCCATGAGCTGCAGTGTAGGTCACAGACGCAGCTCAGATCTGATGTTGCTGTGGCATAGGCCAGCAGCTGCAGCTCTGATTCCACCCCTAGTATGGGAGCGTCCATATGCAAGTGCAGCCCTAAAAAAAAAAAGAAGTATGAGCTCAAATATTCTTAAAATTACTATTAAGACAGTGCAACAAACTGCTTATGCATGCATCAGCAAAAAAGAATAACAAATGGATGTTAGTTACTGACTAAAAAACATAAGTATTATGCATGTGTAAGGACATTAAATATAATTTCTTTAAAGGAGCAAAGAATAAGAACCCATCAAAATCAGACAGATTTTATAAAGAATTTCTATAGATGAAAAATAATTATTCATCTTAAAAATAAATGGATAAATTTTTTAAAAATAATAATTATTCAATGAACTAGCTGGGTTTAAGACAGTAGATAGAACTACTAATAACCTAGAAAACAGATCTTAAGAAATTGCTCAAGGAGTTCCTGTCCTGGCTCAGTGGTAACAAACCCAACTAGTATCCATGAGGATGCAGGATTGATCCCTGGCCTTGCTCAATGGGTTAAGGATCTAATGTTGCCACGAGCTGCAGTGTAGGTTGCAGGCATGGCTCAGATCTGACGTTGCTGTGGCTGTGATGCGGGCCAGCATCTACAGCTCCAATTTGATCCCTAGCCTGGCAATTTTCATATGCTGCAGGTGTAGCCCTAAAAGAAAAAAGAAAAAAGAAGGAAGGAAGGAGAAGGAGAAAGGAAGGAAAGGAATGAAGTCTTCCTGAAGGCCACTGACGTAAGGAAGAGAAAAAGAATAAAGAAAAAAAAAATGAAAGAAAGAAGAAGAAGAAAGAGAGAAAAGAAGAAATGACTGAAAATGAACATGGTATTGACGAAAATTTAAAGAGGGTTAAGACATCAAAAAATGAAAGGTACCATGTAAGTACAACTTGAGCCTGGAGAGGAATAGATAAAGAAGGCAATATTTGAAGAGATGACAGTTGAGAATTGCCTAAATTAATGAAAAATATGAATCTACAGATAAAACACAACATATTGGGCTGCTAATTTCTCAGAGTCTAAAATACAAGCCAGAAGATATTGGAATCATTTCTTTGAATGCTGAGAGAAAATGTAATTGTAAAGTTGAAATTGTGTGCCCACCAAAATTAACTTTTAAGAGCAGGGTAATATCAAAGTACTTTTAGATACATAAAAACTAAAATTTATCACTAACAGATTTTCACTAAAAAAAAAACCTTATAGAATATACTTCGGGTAGAATAAAAATTATTTTAATAAAAAAATATTAGTTATGAGAATAAATAGGAAGGAAAACTGTTAAATATGGGAATAAACTTAAACATTGTTGGTATAAAAGAATAATAATGACATGTGAGTTTTTCTGAAAATATAAAACTACATACAATTGCTATAGAAAACAGTCTGAAGGTTCCCAAAAAAACTAAAAATAGAACTACCATATGATCCAGCAATCCAGCTCCTGGGCATATATCTGGAGAAAACTAAAATTTGAAAAGATACATGCACCACAATGTTCACAACAGTCAAGTCAAGGAAGAAACCAAATGTCCATCGACAAGAGAAGTGGATAAAGAAGATGTGGTCTAGATATACAATGTAGATATGATGCCATCTGCAGCAACATGGATGGGCTTAGAGAATATTATGAAGTAAGACTGAAAGGCAATACCACATGATATCACTTATATGTAGGATTTTTTTAAATGATACAAATAAACTTACTTACAAAATAGAAACAGACTCACAGACTTTGAAAAACAAAGGTATGGTTACCAAAGGGGAAGGTGGTAGGAAGAGATGGATTGGGGGTTTGGGAATGGCAAATGCACACTTTGTATCTGGAATGGATGATCAATGGGGAGCTGCTGCATAGCCCTGGGAAATCTACTCAATGTCCTGTGATAGCCTGTATGGGAATGGATATGTGCAGAGGTATGGCCAAATCACTTTGCTGTACAGAAGAAATTAACAACATTGTAAATCAACTATACTTCAGTAAAATTTTTTAAAAAAGGAAGGAAGGAGGAAAAGGATGGAATGGAAGGTAAGGAAAGGAAGGAAGGAAGGAAGGAACAGAGACGAAGAAGAAGAAAGAAATAATAACGCCATCAATCCCCCTACATCCCTAACGACATAATCAATAACTCCCTCCTTCATTCCGTTCACGTACGGACAGCACGGACTACAGAACCCCGAAATAATAAATAAATACAGAATAGCAAGACAGAACACAGCAACCCGAACTCACCCCTCCTTCCCGCCCCTCCTCCTTACTCTCGCCTCACCTCGTTCCTTCCATCCTTCCTTCGTCACCCCCTCCCTTCTCTCCCCTCCGTCCCTTATCTTTGCGTATAAGAAGAAAGGGAGTAATCACAGTTAAATGGCTTCATGGTTCTGAATTGCACAGGAATAAGTTAAAATATTGTTTACCTTTATATTTTGTTGAGTGTGCATAGTATAACTTTAAAAGAAGATACTGAAACAACAGAAATAGTATAGAAATACAAAACCAACAGAAAAGGATGAATGGAACAAGAGCAAAAATTCAATCAATCCAAAAAGAAGAGAGAAAAAAATCAGGGCAATCAGGAGTAATAGAAGGCACGAAATAAGAGGATAGAAATAAGTCAATAACGATCATAATAAATTTAATTTCTAACATCAATTCAAAGACAGATTAAAAAAAAAAAAAAAACAGATGCCCAGGCTGAATTAAAAAAAAAAATCCAACCATATGCTATTTACAAGAGTCATATCTACGACATAAAGACAGAAGAAGGCACACACAGCAAATAAATACCAATCAAAAGAAAGCTATGGGAATGGTGATAATATCAGAAAATAGACTTGAGACAAAAAAAAAAACATTATTTTGTACAAATAAGGGTATTATATAAAGAGAAGTGCTTCAGTCCTCTAAGAATATGTAACAATTTAAAATTTAAATGTTGGAGTTCCCGTCGTGGCGCAGTGGTTAACGAATCCGACTAGGAACCATGAGGTTGCAGGTTCGGTCCCTGCCCTTGCTCAGTGGGTTAACGATCCGGCGTTGCCCTGAGCTGTGGTGTAGGTTGCAGACCCAGCTCGGATCCCGCGTTTCTGTGGCTCTGGCGTAGGCCGGTGGCTACAGCTCCAATTCAACCCCTAGCCTGGGAACCTCCATATGCCGCGGGAGCGGCCCAAGAAATAGCAAAAATGACAAAATAAATAAATAAATAAAATTTAAATGTAACAGCCTCAAATTACGTAAAATAAAATATACAGAACTACAAGGAGAAATTAATAAAGATATTATCATATAGGGAGATTTCAACACACTTCTCAATTACTGATAAGGCAAACAGACAAAATGCTGTAAGGATATATGCTTTGAAACCCATAATTAAAAGCCTGATCTAATGGGCATATATAAAACTTATAACTTCTTGTGGAAATATATAAAACTCAACAATTGGAGAAAATTTTTTCTTTTGGGCATATATAGAACATTTATATCCGGTCCCTCAACTCTTTTCAGATGACTAGAGTTTTCATATCCCTACTATATTTGTAAAATATAGCCTAAATATACAAGGTTTTCAAAAATTCTCTTGGCTCATAATGCACCTCTGTTTAACTTAAAACTCCATACTCATCCAACCTCTAAAGAATTAGGTTCTCCTATTATCCCATCATATTTGATATGCATCCTTTCAAGCTATTATTTATTGTGTTATACATACAGTTCCATGTCTTCAATAAACAGTAAGCTCCTTGGAGATGGCAGCAATTTTTAAAATTTATTTTATTGAAGTATACGTGATTTACAATGGTGTGTACATTTCTACTGTATAGCAAAGTGATTCAGTTATACATAAACACATATTCATTTTCATATTCCTTTCCATGATGGCTTACCATAGGATACTGAATATAATTCCCTGGGGTATGCAGTAGGACCTTGTTGCTTATCCATTCTATATATAATAGTTTGCATCTACTAATCTCAAACTCCCCATACATCCCTCCCCCACTTCCTTCCCCCTTGGCAACCACAAGTGCTGTTCTTTATGCCTGTGAGTCTGTTTCTGTTTCATAGATAAGTTCACTTGTGTTATATTTTAGATGCCGCATACAAATGATATCATATGATATCTGTCTTTCTCTTTCTGTCTCACTTCACTTAGTATGATAATCTCTAGGTTCATCCATTTAGCAGCAGAATGTTTTTACATCTTCATATTTTCAATACCCAGCACAGTGACTGGCATGTAGTCAGTACATAAAAATAATTGTTAAATGAATGAACTTACACTTCAATGGGCCACAAAGGTGAAGAAAATAAATAGCAAAAGATAAAATAAGGTTGATTCATTCATTCAACAGTGATTCACTGAGTACTGACTATGAGCCAGGCCCTGTCCTAGTCACTGGAGAAAGAGCAGAATATGAAAACAGACCAAATCCAGAGCTAGCACCTTAACGTATGGACCATTATTACATGTTACTACAAGTGCTTCCAAGCTTTAGGAATGGATTTTAGGGAGTCTGGAAGACCCTCAAATATGTGTAAAATCTTATGCTTGTATATATTCATGGAAAGTTGCAAAATAAAATTTATTCTTAATTTCAAAGGGGCACATGACCCCTCATAAGATTAAAAAAACTATTAGAACATAAGCATACCTTAGGACTGAGATGTCTCAAAGTCCTTATGGAAATGCTCATATCTTAATCTTAGCATAATTTAGCTCAAAGAAGACACACAGCTCAACAGGCACTTTACAGAAATATTGTTCTCCTTTAAAATATATTAAGGGAGTTCCCATCGTAACTTGGTGGGTTAAGAAACCGGCACAGTGTCCATGAGGACACGGGTTCAATCCCTGGCCTTGCTCAGTGGGTTAAGGATCCGGTGTTGCTGCAAACTGAGGTATAGGTTGTGGAAGCGGCTCAGAGTCCACATTGCTGTGGCTGTGGTGTAGGCCAGCAGCTGCAGCTCCAATTCGACCCCTAGCCGGGGAACTTCCATATGCCATGGGCGCAGCCATAAAAAGAAAAAATAAATAAATAAATAAAATACATTATGAGGCTAATTCCTTTCATAATTCCTTTTTCTACGGACACTAAACTAACAGCTAATTACTGGTTGCCTCAACTCCTAGGTAAGCTAGAGAGCATCTCAAATATTAGTGTTTCAATTAAGGGCTATATGGAACAGAGGGTAAAATAGATTCTCTCCTAAAGATCACAGTCACATCTTCCTAGAAAGCTGTTTGTTTAAATTGATGGGAAGCCAAGGAATTATACTTTTTTTTTTTTTTTTGCTTTTTGGGGCCACACACTCGGCATATGGAGGTTCCCAGGCTAGGCTAGGGGTCTAACAGGAGCTACAACTGCCAGCAACCACCAGATCTGAACCACATCTTTGACCACAGCTCATAGCAACACCAGATTCTTAACCCACTGATCGAGGCCAGGGATCGAACACACAACCTCATGGTTCCTGGTTGGATTCATTTCCACTGCACCACAATGGGAATTCCTACATATCTTTTTAAAAGGACGATTTCCACCACCACCACCCCCACATTAAGTTTTAAAGGGCCCAGTTGACATATATTGCTATCATTCATAGCCAATTTTTTTTCTTTTTTTTCTTTTTTTTTTTGTCTTTTGTCTTTGTTGTTGTTGTTGCTATTTCTTGGGCCACTCCCGCGGCATATGGAGGTTCCCAGGCTAGGGGTTGAATCGGAGCTGTAGCCACCGGCCTACGCCAGAGCCACAGCAACGCAGGATCCGAGCTGCGTCTGCAACCTACACCACAGCTCACGGCAACGCCGGATCGTTAACCCACTGAGCAAGGGCAGGGACCAAACCCGCAAGCCCACGGCTCCTAGTCGGATTCGTCAACCACTGCGCCACGACAGGAACTCCCCAATTTTTTTTTCTTTTCCCATAGCAACTTAATTTGAATTTGGAAGTTCCCATGTTGTAACTTAATACAACTGAAGAGCAATCAAGTTGCAACAAGCAAAAGTCATGGGGGAAATTACCTGTACAGAAGCTTCTCTTGATGTTATATGCTTCATCTTTAGAATTTTAAGTGAGAGGAAAATAATTTTACAAAGACAAACTCAAGAAAGGTATCCTCTTCTGCATTCTGCTCTTCATTTGAATGGGTGGGAATATTCTGCTCTACTTTCTAATTCTTTTTATTCACAGGCTATGTTTTACACTTGCATTGCCTGGACCCAAAAGGAAAGGTATATCCTTTAATCTACAAAATGGTTTTCTTCTAAACTGATAGTGATCAGATTCCTGTCTGGAAAAAAGAAAGAAAGAAGGAAGAGAGAGAGAGACAGACAGACAGACAGACAGACAGACAGACAGAAAGAAAGAAAGAAAAGAAAGAAAGAAAGACAAAGAAAGAAAGGGAAAGGAAGAAAAGAAAAACGGCAGGAACCAGGGTCACTGCTTTCCCTATTCTTTAAAAAAACAAACAAAAACAAAACAAAACAAAACAAAAGGTCTTTGGGGATGTTTAAACAGAAGCTGATTCATTATAATTATTTTCTCACCAAAACTTTCTCTAAGAATGGGATCTGGTAACTTTCATTTTGGCTGCTCCTATTTCTGAGTTACCAAAAGCAGATTCCTTCTCAAGGCAAAATGACTCATATCTCAGCCTCCCACCATCCTATGGAATGAAACTGAAGACCAAGTAATGAGTTTTTTTTTTAATCCTGCCCAAATAATTCACTGATTCACATTCACCATCACTCTTCTCTAAAAGATGCCCCCCAGGGATCCACAGCATTTGACATTTTGGTAAGACTTTCCAAGTTTTCTCTAAAATGGTATGACTCTCATGCCCCCCCCGCCCCACCGAGATATGAGAGAAAAACAATGTCACCAGCAGCCACTTTGTCCCATGAATATAACCAGCTGTAGTCTTTAGGCAACCATGCCCTTCCTCAGCCCTCTATCTGTATCTGTTTCATTCTTTACTTTTATGAAGAGAAACTTTAAACAGATTTTAAGTAAGATTTATTCAAAATATTTTTCTTTAAACAGATTTTAAGTAAGATTTATTCAAAATATTTTTAACTGTCTTTTGGAGCAACTGTGTTTAGGATCCAGTCATCTCTCCACACTGATAATTTCAAACCAAGTTTCTAATCAAGAAGAAAAAGACAAATCCCCAGGGTTGCCCTATCTTATCACACATCCCTGAAGAAACAAATGTAGATGTAGTAACATATTCAGTCTCTCCCAAAAACCAATACAACTTTCAGCATTTTTGTTAAGTTTTTAGCTTTGCACATGAAGTTACAATACTGTTCATAACAACAAATTATACGGAAAAAAATACATCCATTAGGAGACAGACAATTCGGCAACTGTGCATTGGTTCTGGATTGTAGGCTAAGAAGGGCTTTGTCACTGGAAGGCCTCCTCCATGCAGATGCTGACATCTGCTGCCAGGAGAAGTAGGAATTATCCTAAATCATAAAGACTATAACACCTTTACCATCTCACCTGGTCCTTGCTTTTGTCCTATCTGAAGAAAGGCACATGATCGGCTCTGGACCAAGATTTAGTATTACCAATAGAATCACCTCATTCCCTTTTTAAAATTTATTTTATTGAAGTATAGTTGATTTACAATGTTATATTAATTTCTGCTGTACAGCAAAGTGATTCAGTTATACACATATATACATTCTTTTTCATATTCTTTTCCACTGTGGTTTATCACAGGATATTGAATATAGTTCCCTATGCCATATAGAAAGACCTTGCTGTTCATCCATCCTATGTATAATAGTTTGCCTCTGCTAATCCCAAACTCCCTCACCCCTCCCTCTTGGCACCCACAGGTCTGTTCTCTCTGTCTATGAGTCTATTTCTCTTTCAGAGATATGTTCACTTGTTTCATATTTTAGATTCTGCATATAAGTAATATCATATGGTATTTGTCTTTCTGACTTCACTTAGTATGAACATCTCTAGGTCTATCCAAATTGCTGCAAATACCATTACTTCATTCTCTTACGGCTGTGTGGTATTCCATTGTCTATATGGACCACATCTTCTTCATTCATTCGTTGCCGATTGGACATTTAGGTTGTTTCCATGTCTTGGCTGCTGTGAATAGTGTTGCGATGAACACAGACCCCATTCCTTTTTTAGTTTCCTCTCTCAAAGTAATTCTGTGGATAGTACTACAGTTAATGGTTTCCCAAAATATTTATAGCTTCTTTGCCCAGATGAGTCTTATGTTTCAATGTTAAATTAGTGAAATGACCTCTCTTCAGTTACGTGCTGAATTCAATATTCCAAATCACTGAATTCCCTCTGAATATAAAAAGGCCACACACAACAGACTTGTCACATCCCCAGTACCCATGCTAATTCTCACTTCTCAGCACACAGGGATTTCCAACCCTCCCTCCCTTTCACACATCAAAAGCCCCTTCCCTGACTGTTCAAAATCTAAATTCCAAGAACTTGGCAGTACAAGGGTTGTTACTAAGCCAGACTCATAAGTATTCCATCCATGGCCTAAAGAATTGTTAAGTAGCTAAAGTTTTCCTTAAAGAGCTTGGAATTTAAAAACAGGAAAAGAAAGGATGTGATAGGAAATGCTTTATTTTCCCTCACTTAATGTTACATTTCCTTTAATTTATGAATATCTCGATTTAGACACATAACTGTGCTTTAGTATTCTACTCTTTAAACTTACCTGAACAATGGAGTTCTTGTCCAGATTTTTTGTTAACAATCAACAAATCTTAAATCTATGTCTCATCTTCTCTCTCATGTTTCACAGTTTTAAAAAAAAGTAATCAGCTGGGCTACCTTAATGGCATTCTAAATATCACAGTTGATTTGTTGAACTGTTATCACATGATATCTGGAGTGTAGTTTTAAAACCACTGCCTAAAACAAGATACTTAATTATGTATACAACTAAAATAAATTCTTTTTTCCAAATATGTTTGTCAATAAACACAAAATACAGTCAAGAAAATACTGAGATATGTAACTAACTCAACATTTTCTTTTTATTTACATTGCTGCCACAGGGGAAACAATTTCCTGCTTTTATAATTATAGCAAATCTGGAAAAGTAAGCCATTGATATTAAAATGTGTAAAGTGATTCAACCATTGCTAATAAATAGGTTTAGGGGGCCTCTTTATAACTTGAACACTTTTTTTAAAACCCTAGGAATAAATTTAACCAAGGAGGTAAAAAACTTGAATACTGAAAACTGTAAGACATTAATGAAAGAAACTGAAGACACAAATAAATGGAATGATATTCTGTAATACTGGAAAAAATAATATTGTTAAGCTGTTCATATTACCCAAAGCAATATACTGCTTCAATACAATCCTTATCAAAATTCCAATAGTATTTTTCACAGAAGTAAGAACAAAACAATCCTAAAATCTGTATAGAACCACCAAAATTCTGACTAGCCAAGGCAATCTTGAGAAAGAACAAAGCTGAAGGCATCATACTCCCTGATTTCAAACTCTATTACACAGCCACAGTAATTAAAACAGTATGGTATTGGGGGGGGGGCATAGACACATAGATCAATGGAACAGCATAGAAAGCCTAGAAAAAATCCACATATACATGGTAAATTAACTTACAAAAAAGGAGTGATGAACACACAATGGGAAAAGGACAGTCTCTGCAATTAATGGTATTGGGAAAATTGGACAGCCACATGCAAAAGAATGAAACTGGATCCATATCTTACATCATACACACAAATTAAGCCAAAATGGACAAAAACTTGAATGGGAGTTCCTGTCATGGTACAGAGAAAGCAAATCTGACTAGAAACCATGAGGTTGCAAGTTCGATCCCTGGCCTCACTCAGTGTGTTAAGGATCCCCTGTTGCCGTGAGCTTTAGTGTAGGTTGCAGATGCAACTCAGATCCTGCGCTGCTGTGGCTGTGGTGTAGGCTGGCAGCTGTAGCTCTGATTGGACCCCTAGACATTAATGAAAGAAACTGAAGACACAAATAAATGGAATGATATTCTGTAATATTGGGAAAAAAATAGTATTGAGAACCTCCATGTGCCCCAGGTGCGGCCTTAAAAAGACAAAAAAAAAAAAAAAAACCTTGAATATGAAACCTGAAATCATAAAACTCCTACAAGGAAGCATAAGCAGCAAGCTCATATTTGAAATCACTTTTGGCAATGATGTTTTGAATCTGATGTTTTACTAAAAGTAAAAGCAACAAAAACAAAAATAAACAAGATATCAGACTAAAAAACTTCCTCACAGCAAAGGAAACTATCAACAAATGAAAGGGAACCTACTGAAGGAGAAGATATTTGCAAATCATATATCATATATCTTTGTATATTCTGGAGTTAGCATCCAGAATATACAAAGAACTCATACAATTCAATAGCAAAAAAAAAAAAAAAATCCAACTTTTAAATGGACAATAGATCTGAATAGACATTTTTTCCAAATAAGACATACAGGTACATAAAAGATGCTCAATATCACTAATTATCTGTGTAATACACAACAAGATATGACCTCTCATCTGTTAGAATAGCTATTATCAAAAAGACAAGAAATAACAAGTGTTGGTAAGGATGTAGAGAAAAAAGAACCTTTGTGCACTGCTGGTAGGAATGTAAATTGGTGCAACTACTATGGGAAACATTATAGAGATTACTCAAAAAATTAAAAATATAACTATCATATATGATCCAGCAATTCTACTTCTGGTTGTATATCTGAGGAAAATGAAAATATGAATTCAAAATGATACATACACTGCTATTTCATTGCAGCATTACTTATAATAGCCAAGACATGGAAACAATTTAAGTGTCTGTCGATGGATGGATAGAGAAAATGTGGTATATACCACACACAATATGATATTATTGAAAGGAAATATTAATGAATGGAATATTTTCAGCCATTAAAAGGGAAGGAAATCTTGCGATTTGTGACAATATGAATGGACCTTGAGGGCCTTATGCTAAGTGAAGTAAGTCAGAGAGAAAAAGACAAATGGCATATGATGTCTCTTATATACGGATTCTTTAAAAAAAAAAAAAAAGCCATAGATAGAACAAATTGGTGGTTGCAAAAGGTTGGGGGGGGTGGGAGAAATGTGTAAACTTTTTTTTAGTTTAAATAAACTGAATTTGAAACAATTTTTAAACCCTAATACTAATTTTTCAAATATCCAGCATGTACCAGTAGCACAGCTCTCCAGATACTCACGCAAGTCTAACTCTCATTTCATACTTCCAAAGGACCACTGAGGAACAGAAGACAAGTACTAATAGCACCCCCAAATTAAAATTGGGAAGCTGAATTCAGAGATTAAATGATTTGTCAATTTCTCAACCTCTTCAGGGTAGACCAGAATTCAAGCCTCAGCCCTCAAACAGCTTTTTCTAAAATCCATGTTGCCTTTCAAAACTAATTATCAAACATTTTTTATTCAATAGTTTTACGTCTTCAACCGTGAAATTATATATGATTACTAGATAGTCACTGCATAACCAACCAGTTTGTTCAATAGCTCAAAATGAACCCAAGTTTTAAATATTTAAGATAGCACCAAAATAAAAAAGTTGAAGACACTGACTCTTAAGAGTTAGAAAAACGTACTGTGTGTTTCCTAAAGTTACATAAAGATCACATTTCAAATCTTCATATTAATTAGGAATTATAATTCATATCTATCCCTGGCATAAAATAATTTTTTAATAATTCAATGAATTTTATTATATTTATAGCTGTACAACCATCATCACAACCTAATTTTAGAACATTTCCATCTCAAATCCCCCCATCCATGCCTACGGAGGGAATTTTTAATTAAAAGCATTTTAGCAACAAAATTTCCTAATGTTTGAGGTCTAAATTAACGATTTTTAAAATTTTTAAATTCATATCTTAAATCCTGCTTATCTTACATCCCGCTTTGTACACATCTCCAACATCATAATTAATTTGTGTACACTGTGTAACATACAGTATAATTATTCCATAAAGTGGATAAGCTACTTGTGTCTAAACAAAGAGCTAACTAGACTGAAAGCAAATATATTCACAATCAAATTTACTATGAGAAAGAGGTTTAAATGCATATACCTTCATAGATAAGATTCATTTATCAAAGCACATTTCTTCATGTACTTAGGAAGAGTGTACTCACTGTAAAAAAGTTTGTTTCCTAAACATTTGTCCTTTTTTTATTTGGCATCAATATTACAATAAAATGCTGTCTTCCCTTTTTGACCTCCCTTCATGATTCCCACCTTTAATATCCTCAGATTCCTTTCCTTCAGTTGAATGGCAAAGGAAAGATTAGACCAAACCAGACTAATACAGCATGTAAACTACTCAGATAATTCTACTTTTCATCAGGAAGTAGACTCTACCTGAAACAGTGTTAGTATAAAGCCCAAAGTAGTAAGTACCCAAAATACTTAAGAGCTTGGGAGCTCCTGTCGTGGCTCAGTGGAAACGAGTCTACTAGTATCCATGAGGATGCAGGTTCAATCCCTGGCCTTGCTCAGTGGGTTACGGATCCAGCATTGCCGTGAGTTGTGGTATAGGCCATGGATGCAGCTCAGATCTGATATTGCTGTGGCTGTGGCCTAGGTCAGCAGCTATAGCTCTGATTTGACCCCTAGCCTGGGAATTTTCATATGCTGCGAGTGCAGCCCTAAAAAGACCAAAAAAAAAACTGAATTATATGAAACCTATGGTCATCCCAATAGATATTGAAATGCATTGGAAACAAAACAAAACACTCTTTATATTTAAATGAAAAAAAAAAAAAAACAGAACAAAACAAACTTGACTAATTTCCATGCCACAGGATATTCAACAATAGCCACCAAGGTTACAACATGCTACAATACCATCAAACAGCTCCATGGTTATTATACAAAACACTCCACCAACGTCTTTGCCTTTCTAATATCCACCACCTTCCTTCTGGCAACAGAGCCCTGAAAGAAGGATGGAGAAGGGCTCTTTTTCTTCCACTCAGAGCATGATGACATTATTCCTGTCATCAGAGCATCTCACCCACGCCCCACTACCGGCCACAGCATACCGCTGATGATAGGACTGTTTTTCCAGTCACTGCAACTGTACCTCTTCCAGAGTTTGAGGGAATGTAGCACTCTCTTTTCAGCTCTGGATGTTAAGAGGATGGGACATGGTAAGGCTGAAGCTGCTGGCAGCCACACCACCACAGGAGGCATTCGGTCTGCCAAAGCATGGGACTGCTACTGATGACAAAACAGAATCAGGGATAAAGAGACAGAGTCTATACAGCAGAAACTGGCACAACACTGTAAATCAAATTTTTTTTTAATGTGCAAAAAGTTTTTTTAAAAAGAGAACATCTAAAATAGCGTTATTGAGTGGACTTTTCAGCTACCTTGATCACAAACTTTTCTTCTTTGCTGACAATTGTTCCACTTGGGTTTTCTGTTTCTTGCAACCAACAAAACATCCTGGTTAATAAAAGGTCTTCAGAATTCACGTTCACCGTCATGACAAGTGGCACATTTCAGGCTCTTACCCATTACTTCAATGTGATGAGAAATGAACTCGCATAAACCACGTGATAAGGAACTTATATTAACTAAAAAAAAAAAAATTTTCTCATAGAGAAATTTTCTTTTTTATTTTTATTTATTTTTTATTTTTTATTTTTTTGGCCTCTCCCATAGCATGCAGAAGTTCCCGGGCCAGGGATCAAACCAGCAAGCATCAGAGTAGTGATCCAAGCCACAGCAGTACAGCAGTGACAATGCTAGACCTGCTAGGTCACCAGAGAACTCCTAAAGTGTTTTTGAATGTTTTAACTTTTAAGAGTTCTCCAATAATTTGTGTGCCTATATATATACCAAGATCCCAGTAAATAGTAAAATTTACTTTTATGGCATCATTTAAAGAAGTCTAGAGCCGAGTAACTTTTGTACAGTAGGTATATCTAAGACATAGGGGTAAGATACATTCTCTGTACCCTTCCAATCTCTATGATTTTGTCTAAAAGTCATTAGCATTCCAAAAAGAAATAACCATTATAATTTGATTAGTCACTGTTAACAATATGACAAGATTTTCCTAGACAAATTTGCTTATTTGTAAACTGATTTATTATCCAAATTAGATAAATGTTTCTGCTAATCCCTCTAACAGTCACAGAAGTTAAGTGGGAATTCTTGGCCAATAGAAGACTTCAGAGAAGGGACAGGGGCACCAGCTGCCCAGTGGAAACTTGGGCAAAACCTCTATTCTAATGGCTCCAAAGCAAACATTTATTTTGTCTCAATAAATAAAACAAAATTGTTTCCTTTTACCACTATGTTCTAATAGGGAAGAAATGTTAGCAACTGAAACAACAAGTTGGCTTTAAAATTTAACAAGCCTTGAAAATTCTAGTCAAAGATGATATGGATATATCATATCTTAGCATATACAATATGCTAAGCAATACTAAGGTTATTACTAATGTTGACTGACCTCAGGTGTTTGCGTTACATCAAAAAGACAGCACACATCAAACCACCAATAAAATAAACATAAGTGCCTGCAGTTTAGTAGTATCCATTATCAAAGTAAGGAAGGGAGGAAAAAGGGCCAAAACCAAAATAAATAATAGATAAGGCAGAGTGCCTTTGAACAGGCTACTAAACAAATACCAGCTGAAAAACTGGTTTACTGCATATTTTTATAAACACAATACAGCAGAAGTTTTAATCAATGCAATATGAACTTGGCTAAGCTTCCAAAGAGTCTCCTGCTGATTTTTTAGATATTATAATAATAATAATAGTTATAATAATAATAATGACTTCCACCTATTTAACATTTGCCTAATTCTAATGGAGTGATGCTTACTAAGTGTTTATATATGTTAATTGTCATAAGGCATCATGGTAATACTATAAACTAGGCAATAATCCCACTCTAGAGATAAGGAAATTTAGGTTCTCAATATTAAGTAACTTCCAAAGATCAGACCATGCAGAGTGGAACCATAACTTGAGACGAGGTTTGTCTGAATTAAAAACTCATCCTCCTGGAGTTCCCGTCGTGGCCCAGTGGTTAACTAATCCGACTAGGAACCATGAGGTTGCGGGTTTGATCCCTGGCCTTGCTCAGTGGGTTAAGGATCCGGTGTGGCCGTGAGCTGTGGGGTAGGTTGAAGACGAGGCTCGGATCTGGCATTGCTGTGGCTCTGGCATAGGTTGGTGGCAATAGCTCCGATTCGACCCCTAGCCTGGGAACCTCCACATGCCACGAGTGCGGCCCTAGAAAAGGCAAAAAGACAAAAACAAAAAACAAACCAAAAAACTCATCCTCCTAACCATTATGTAAAAATATTATTCATTCATTCAACCTATTTCTTGAATATCTGTCATGTGACAGACACTGGGGACATAGTTGTGAACACAGTTTCTGCCCTTACAGAGCTTAAAATCTAGTGGGAGAAACAACCATAATCCAATAATCTTACAAACAGAAGTACAATTAAAACTACGACTGGGATAACTTTTCTGAAGTTAAAGAATATGGTGCTGTATGAGCATGTATGTAGTAAAGGGAGCTCACGCAGACTGGAAAATAGGAAAAGTGCACTGCAGAGGGATCACAGAGCTGAAAACTGAATGATCAATAGGCATTAATTAGGTGAAAGGCATGGGAGTTAAGAGGGAAAACCAACCAGACAGGGGAAACAAACATGTGAAAAGGCCCTGTGGTAAGAAGGCACTCAGAATGTTTGCACAACTAAAACGAAAAAGAAAAAGGCCTTACGGAGTTTCCTGGTGGCTCAGCAGGTTAAGGATCCAGTGTCATTACTGCTGTGGCTTGGGTCACTGCATGAGCTAGATCCCTGCCCCAGGAACTTCCGTACACCATGAGTGCAGCCAAAAAAAATTTTTTTGAGAAAGGCCTTACACATGAAACAGAGCCAAAAGATGGGAACCTAGTACAAGATGAGGCTTGTCCCTCTTTCCAGAACCATGGAAAGCCTGAAGCTATGCTGGGCTAAATGACATCTACCCAACAGTAAGCAAATGAAAGGAAAACCTGTCTCAAGTCTATGTGTTCCCTTTTTTAAGGTAATAAATCCTCAAAAAAGCAACAGTGAATATTTTAATTCATAATTTTTTTTAGGTCTGAAGTCAAACACTAAACAAAGATGTTGTCATTTTGATGATTCTGATGACAAGCTAATCTTCATCCCCACCCAGCTGCTGGATTCAGGCTGCCTTCAGGTGTCACCTGATTCCTCCCATGCCTTCCATTTGCAGCCTTTTTCTATTACCGTCTGATCTTCCTAATAATGAAAACGATTATTTCATTCTCCCTCTTAACAATCCATCAATGGCTTCCCAGTGGCTGATGGGGAATATGTTATCTGGCCTTTGTCTGCCCATCTAGCTTCATCTTCTTTTTTTTTTTTTTTTTTTTGGTCTTTTTAGGGCTGCACCCACGGCATATGGAGGTTCCCAGGGTAGGCGTACAATCGGAGCCGTAGCCAGCAGCCTACACCACAGCCACAGCAATGCAGGATCCAAGCCTCGTCTTCGGCCTACACCACAGCTCAAGGCAACGCCAGATCCTTAACCCACTGAGCAAGGCCAAGGATTGAACCCGCATCCTCATGGATACTAGTCAGGTTCATTAACAGCTGAGCCATGAAGGGATCGCCTAGTTTCATCTTCTGATCGAATACTATAGAGTCCAGGATTTGAGACCGTCCAGAGAACAGGTTCATTTCTTGATATTCTGTGATTCCTAAAGTAGTGGCCTCATCCATGTGACTCAACATGGCTTCTTCTCTGTCATATTACAAACAGCTGAATGGGACGGGCTAGGTGTGGAAAGGAGGAGGGCAGGAAACATCTTTAAAGGCCTGTCCACAAATTACAGTCTGAGGCCACACCTGACTACAAAGGAGGCTAGGAAACGTGGTCTTTAATCTCAGCATCCACAGACTCAGGTACTTCTATTAGTATGGAAGAGGGAAAATTAACTGGGGCGGGGGCAGGGGGGAGATGAGGAATAACTATCATTCTCTCTGATACGGAAATTGAAATTAACATCCACTTTCCTAAATTAAATGTGGTACAAACTAAATGATGCAGTTGATATTGAGAGTTTATTATAGCTTCTGCTCTGAAAAAAATGTGCAATCTGAATGTTGATCTACTCTTCAGAAAACGTTAGGAGTTCCCGTCGTTGTGCAGTGGTTAACGAATCCGACTAGGAACCAGGAGTTTGCAGGTTCAATCCCTGGCCTTACTCAGTGGGTTAAGGAACCGGCCTTGCTGTGAGCTGTGGTGTAGGTTGCAGAAGCAGCTCGGATCTGGCATTACTGTGGCTCTGGCGTAGGCTGGCAGCTATAGCTCCGATTAGACCCCTAGCCTAGGAACCTCCATATGCCGCAAGAGCGGCCCAAGAAATGGCAAAAAGACAAAAAAAAAAAGAAAGAAAGAAAGAAAGAAAGAAAGAAAGAAAGAAAGAAAGAAAGAAAGAAAGAAAGAAAGAAAGAAAGAAAGAAAGAAAGAAAGAAAGAAAGAAAGAAAGAAAGAAAGAAAGAAAGAAAGAAAGAAAGAAAGAAAGAAAGAAAAGAAAATGTTTATATAGTAATAAGTTTATGACTATCGTGTTACCAAAGTAATTACTGCCTCTTGAAACTTGTACATATTAATTTACCTAAAAAATTCTTTATTCAGATTCTCCAATAATTAACAAAGTGTTTTTCTACTTGCGATTTAATAATGTGTTAAAAGACAGTTCTGAGAGATTCTTTAGTAGCTAAGACTTTGGAAACAAGCACTTGGTTTAACCTTGACAGATAACAATGACTTCATTTGTACTGACCAGGAAAAGAGGCTTCAATTTTGACATGGGTTTAGAATTGGAACTCAATTATTAAGTCATGTCCTGCCAGGTAAATAGGGAAGAAAGGTAAATAAAGGCCCTTTTCTCATTTGTTATTAATCCTAAAGATGGACTAATTTAGCAAAACTTTAAATAACTAACGTTGTCATTGGCAATGAGTCTTGATTTGACTTAAAATGCCACAGTATTTATCATTCCTAGCCACACATAGTTTCCTCAATACAACAAAATTCATTTACCTTCCCTGCCTATTTTAACAAACCATGACTGAAATTACCCTCTTCGAAAACATGGCTGAAACCAAAAATGTACTTGAAATGCTAATGTTTAAGTAGTTATGTCCCTGATACTAGCAATGACCTTGAACATTTTAGCCAAACACAAGTAACTAGTCCTTAAATCATTAACTTACTTTGATTCCTAATGGAACTGTGCTTGGTGATTTAGGGAAGAGATTTTTTTTTAAGTCACTGTCTCTAGTTGGTATGATACACTTCAGCCAGCCTAATTTGGATGTTAAAAAATGAAGCAAAATTGATCACATTTTGTATCTTTCATCTCAAAATTACTTTTCTAAAGATACTATATTTTAAACATCTCTCATAGTGGATGACAGCAGGGTGGGACTAGAGGGGATAGAATGACACTGTTTTACTTTTCAAATTATTTTGTAATTTGTACACATCTACATTTTTCACTTTTCTTCTCTGTCCTATATACAAATAGCCTCTGAAAGGAGTTCTCATTTGTACACTGCGACCACTGAGGATTCCAAGAATAAGAGTGAATAACAAATGACACTGGAGAATTTCAAGATCTTAAAGAAAAGGGCCAAACATGTCTCTTGAAATAAGACATAGCAAAGCCCATTATAACAGACTCAGTCAATAGAAAGAATACATAAAAAGCAGTGAAGAACAAAAATACTGTTCATTTGTTCTCCTCAATCTACATTTAAATGCCTATAGCTTTCCAGACACTTATTTCTAAATGTCAAAAATAAAAATTACAAGTTGTTACATGCCCTCTTCTATTTTTCTAAAGTCCTATAAATTCTCCAACTCCTTTCTGGTTTTCCATTAGCAAATTGCTGCCATCTAAACCTCCTGTTGAAGTACAAAATATTCCCCTGGATGTATTATATATTATCCACTAAGAGAAAGGGCTGATCAAAATTAAGAAATGGTCTCACAAAATCCTTATAGATTCGCTCCTTGCACACATAAAAACAATACCGAACTTTCAGAAATTTCAACTTTAATGTGCATATAACATGCAAACCATTAAATAAGACTATATTCATGACTTTCCAGACTCTAAGTTTTATACATATTGGGCTAGATAGGTGCAAAGATATGACCCAAGAGATTATTAAAGTACCTATCACAGCAAGATTTAATGGCACCATAAATCCAGTGACAACCTTCAACCATTTTAAAGGAACTGCCCATACGGATTCTCAAAACATTAAAGAAGAAGAATCACATTGCCTTTACGATTACTTTCTTCCAGAGAGGGACTGTTGTTAACAGCTGCATAGAGATTTGGGAGTATGCATATCTTAATTCAACAAATACTCATTTATTAAATATTTACAGAGTTAAGCACTCAGATATTCAGTTACAAAACAAAAAAATATCTGCCTTCGAAGACGTGACATTCTCCCAAGGGTAGATGGATGATAAACAATGAGTACAATAAATAGTAAATTATATTGTAGGTAATGAGATGGTATGAGAAAAAAAAAGGTAATGCAGGGTAAGGAAAATAGGAAAGGCTGAAGCAAAAATGTTCACTATGTTACTATAAGAACCAGCAAGTCCCCTGCTTAGGTATATACCCAAAGGAACTAAGAACGTATATCCACATAGAACCTTATACATAAATATTCATCACAGCATTATTCACAATAGTCAAAAAGTAGAAATGACCCAAATATCAACTGATAAATGAATAAGCACAATGTGCTGTATCCTTACAATGGTATATTACTGAGCAATAAAAAGGAATGGAGTACTGATCCATGCTACAATGTGGATGATCCTTGAAAACATTTGACTTAGTAAAAGAAGACAAAAGAACAAGTACGGTATGATTCTACTTACATAAGGCACCTGGAATAGGTAAATTCACAGAAACAGAAAGTAGACCAGGGATTGTAGGGGGTGGGGAGAGAGGAGGGGGAGTTATTGTCAAAAGGGTAGACAGTTTCTGTTTGGGATAATGAAAAAGTTCTGGAAAAGGATAATAGTGATGGGCACTCAATGCTGTGAATGTGTTTAGTGTCACTGAATTTTACACTTAAAAATGGATAAGATGGTAAATTTTCTGTTACATATGTTTTATTTTAATATAATTTGCTTTAAAATAAATATAATTTAAAATTAATTTAATACAATTTAATATATAATTTCTATATAATATATAATTTAATATAAATTTATATTTCAAATAAATCTAATATAATTTATCTTAAAAGGCGCTAATAAGTTACTGTTAAATTACCTACTGGAGTTCCCCTTGTGGCTCAGCCTTAATGAACCCAACTAGTATCCATGAGGATGCAGGTTCAATCCCTGGCCTTGCTCTGTGTGTTAAAGATCCAGCATTGCTGTGGTTGTGCCGTAGGCTGGCAGTTGCAGCTCTGATTCAACCCCAAGCCTGGAACTTCCAAATGCCATGGGTGCGGCCCTAAATATACAAAAAAAAAAATTTTATCATTTAAAAAATCTAGTACCTAGTGCAAGTTCAATTATTCTATTAAAAAGAAATTACCTACTAAGTGGTGACATCTCACCTCATGCCCAGGATGTCTGTACTCCCTTTCTGCCACACCACACTGCCCCAGAAGCTGGCAGAAACTGGACCCTACTTGTGGTGATTTTCCTGGTTATCAGATCTGGCCTTGGGACTTGCCTTCATGGAGGTAAGTTAATAACACCAGTGGGGCCAAATTCTATCATTCTGTATTTTGAATATTAAGAAGAGAGACAGAGGGTCTAGAAATTGCTGGCTCCCAGTCATGTAAACAGCAGGACCTAGAGAGAAGGCTCAGCCCTTGTGATGCCCACAGCAGGCCTGGGTTTCTGCCCTTCTTACTGCTCAATAGTTGAGCTCATCATTCAGTTTCTTGGAGCTCTTCCAGTATCCTCATACTAAAAAATTTCCTTCTTTGCTTATGCTATCCAAAGATAGTCTCTGTTCCTTACAAACAATAGAATCTTCCTTCTAATATAATGCCGTCTTTCAATACTTAAGCTTTATCCAAGTGGGCAAAGGACTATGTAGGTATCCTTCGCTTTCCAAAGCTTTTGTGCTTTGGGGATCACATAGTAAGAATCAGGATAGCAAGGGGTACCTATAAATTTTTTTTCATGAGTCCCAAGACTATTCAATACAAGCCTTGCAGACAATATCACTAAATGTGAGTTGGAGAGCACTTTACTCTCTGAAATTTTTACCAATACTTTGGTTTACCACTACAAAAAGTTAATCAACATTTTTTAAATCTAGTTTTGTTTTGTTTTTTCGTTGGGTTTTATTTTTCTGAGCTTTTATGTTTAGGTCTGATGATCCATAAATTCCTTACACTATTTGAAGAATCCTCTTTTCAAGAGGAGATAATATGTGGAGAGTGGCGTGTCTGCTCTTAGTGGTGGTTTCATCATTAGTCGTTCACCATGAAGTCTTGGAGAGCTAAATATCTAGGAATTCCTTAAATGAAAACCTAAATATTTTTTCTAGGCCCCCACTGAGGAAGTATCTGGATTACTAATATAGAATAAAAGTCCAGCATTTTGTAATTTTCACAAAGAGATTTTTCATGATGATATTTTAATAATGACTCAAACACTTTAATAGAACCTCAGTACAACATGCATGAATTCTGAGAATTTAGATATGAATATAGATTATGCTTTGTTCACTTCCGAAGTCTCTCCCCACATTCATGGGAATCTATCTATAGCCCTTATCGCTTGTTAAACATGAAAAGGAAAGGAGGGCATGGTTGATTGGCACACATACCAGAAGGAGTATTCTATACCAATGAATGTGGGTGGGTGTGTCTGTGCCTGTGTGTGTTTTGAACAGTCATAGACACCATGCAACAAAAAAATTTTTAGAATTATTCCAGAGGGTAAACTGTCCTTATCACCAAAGCTTCTAGGGACCTAGAAAATTCTATTTAAGTTCATGAAGAGAAACTACAAAACATAGGGGATGAGGAGGAATAAGGGGAAAAGGAGTGAAAATAGAATAGCCAAAGGAGGTGAAAACACTGTATAAATTCCCCCAAATAATTGTCAAGTTTCTGGGCTTTATATTCCGCCCTCATGATCTCAGGTCTTAGGAAACTGAGTGTACATGATAAGAATTGAAGGCAGTCACTCAGAGTCTGAATCAAACTCAAAGATCTCACACTTGATAGGTAAGCATAAAATACGTTCTTAGACTATTTCTCCTATCTAAGCTACTAAAATGAACAGGAAAAGGTCACCAAATTTTTCTAAATCTTTTTAGGGCCGCATATGCAGCATATACATGGAAGTTCCCAGGTTAGGATTCGAATCAGAGCTACAGCTGCTGCCACAGCCACAGCAACAGCGACACCTGATCCAAGCTGCATATATGACCAATAAGATAGCTCACGGCAATGCAGGATCCTTAACTCTCTGAGGGCAGGGATCAAACCCACATCCTCATGGATACTCGTCAGGTTTGTTACCGGCTAAGCCACAATGGGAAATTTTTTAACAAAAGAAAAAAGTACCAAGAATATATGATCAAGCTATAGATACATATTTGAGGCGAAGGTCCATCCTAATGATCCTCCAAAGTTCTGCTAAATACCACCTCCTCCTTGAAGCCCTCCACAGGTCATATTGGCCAGAGAAAGAATTCTCTTCTGCTTCCCTCTGATACCGTTTTTAATCACCTTTATTTGAAACGAACTGCTTTCTATTGTGGTTATTCAATACCAATCTTATCTCCATTACTAAATAATTACTACCTTTATTTCACAAATATTTATTAAACACCTACTATGTACCAGAAATTGGGTGAGGAGCTGAGCCTACAAAGATTATAAAGTCAGATTCAGTTTTGGATCCTGTGACATTTACAACAATGAGGGCAAAGTTACCAAACACCTTTTTGCCTCCGGTAGATCCTAGCCAAGTGTCAGGCATATATTCTCAAAGGAAGTTGAAGTTTTTGAGCTGATACCAATGAAAGATAGCACAAAATCTGGCATTTCTTCACACTGTATCCCTAGCATATAGTCAGGACCAATTAAATATGTGTCACATGAACCAGTGATTCAGTCAGCATCCTCCCGTATAAACCACATCACCAGGAAAAGTCCATGGACTTGATTTATGATGGGGACACGTTTTCAACATTATGATTAAATTTTTTTTTGAAAAAAATGATAATTTAATGTGTTCTAATTAAGAGTTGGAGATCTGTAGGTCTGTGTTAGAATGAACTGTAAAATAACTATTATTAACCAATCATTGATTTGGATTTTGAGAGAGCTAATCCATCCATTTCAAAGATAGTCAATAAAAATACTTAATCAAATGATTTCAGTCTCTCTCTCTCACACACACACACACACACACACAACAAATCTCGGACAAAGTAATGCCTATAGAAACTGACTCAGACAATAAAAGTTCTTTATTGGGCTGTAAGATGACTAAAATGAACAAGTCAGCCATGCTGAAGGGTGTACTCCTTACAAGTGTAAACAGACTTCTAAAATAAAAGACTATATGTTTATTGCACACGTTAAATCAAGCATTCATAAATGCTCAGCATTACTGGCCAAACTTTTTCCATAATACACTTTAAAATACCAACGATAGTCAGGAATAAAAAATTATTATGGTAAACCTATGACCATCTATTTCAGCAACATGCAGTTTTCCAGTTTGTGGTTTTCTTCCACTGACCATGACCAGGAAAATGCTTTATTTATGCTTTTGAAAGTAAACATCATTGATGAACAGTAATAAGAAATTGAAGAATCCTTAAAAAAGTATTTTCATTTCAATTAACTTTCCTGACTATAACAGTAATAGATGTTTAATTAAAGAACATATAGAATCTGGGAAAAACAGAAGACATGAAAATGAAAACAAAAATCACCCACCTATTCACCACACAGTGTCACCACTGTTAAAAAATAAGTTGCTGTATTATCTCTATTTTCCATGTATCTTATTTCATATATTTTTAATTAGAATTATGGTTTTATAGAGTCATATATTTAAAAATTTCCCATCTGAATCTGGAAATAGAAAGATAACTGCCCAAAAAAAGGCAGCAGTACATTTAAAAGGTACACGTTTGATCCTGCTGTATAGCACTGAGAATTATACCTAGTCACTTACGATGGAGCATGATGGAGGATAATGTGAGAAAAAGAATGTATATATGTATGTGTGACTGGGTCACCTTGCTGTGCAGTAGAAAATTGACAGAACACTGTAAACCAACTATAATGGAAAAAATAAAGATCATTTTTTTAAAAGGCACAATTTTATTCATTAAATGAATGAGTGACCATTGAAGTTTCACTGCTCTGTTTATAATCTGATGATCTACTACCAAGTTCAGATGTCAAAACAAAGGAGGAAAATTCAATCTGTTGTTATGCTATAAATTTGTAAGAGAAGTCCAATGTTCCTTCTTTTATATTTATAGATGAAGATATACCCTATGCCTGGAATTTAAGTTTTCAAGTTTGAGTGTATATATATATATATATATATATATATATATATATATATACTCAAATATATATATATTTAAAGCAATATATATATATATATATTTAAAGCAAAAAAAGCTCTGTTAAACCTAGAATGAGGCCAAGCAATTACCTCTGAATTCTCTTCTATCAAAACCAGGCCCTAGGGGCACGTGAGGAGGAATGGTTGTTTACCTGACTGTGCCCTCCAGTAGCGAGGGTCTAAAAGCTGCAATATTATTTACGGAAGGACTTCAAAGTTTGAGAAAGAGTTGACCTTTCAGCTTAAAATAGACTTTATGTTCACCACTTCAGAAACAGTCTTTGTACTCCAGCTGATTTCAAGTTCCATAACATGACACTACCAACCCTTAGACTTTCCAAAACAACTCAGTATTCAAAATGACTATCTTCTTCCTCCCCACTAAACACACATGCAAATATCCAATGGATTTTTAGACACTTTTATCACAGTAACATATGCCCTAGCCAAAACAAAGCTAAGATTATACACCTAGTTATAGCAGAAAATAACTGCTGTTATTTGGAAGAAGCGAAAGAAAACTTTACCAACTATGCAAAAATAAAAGTTGGCTATAATCACTCCTTGCTTCATCTATGACTCTCTACTAATCAAAAAGTCCTATTACTATTACAGGAAGATTTTTAAAACTATGATAAGAATAGAAAATTTAAGTAAATGAAAAAAATAATAAATCAAATCTACAAACATATAAATATTTGAAACTTTAAGCAGAGAAAAAAAAACTCATAAGGAAGGGAAACTCAAGGAGCCATAACTAGAAAAAATAAAACAAGCATTTACACAGCCTTGTTCATCTATCTAAGGAATTACAGACTGTGTGACCGCCATCCCTTACCTCACTGAACATGGAAACAAAAGCTCACTGAATTAGACAAAAATCAAGCAGGAAGTAAAAATAAGGGCCCTCATATTTTGCCACTCTGGCTAAGAAACTATTATGATACATGGCAGTCATTGCATCAAGTGGGTGGTCACCTGCCAGTTTTCTCAGATCTTAACTTAGTGGGTGTTGATTCTTGGTAGATCCCCACAAGAAGCCTCAAGCGAAAGGCAACAAGCATTTAAACATTTGTGTATAGATGTGCACATACACACACACACGTGTGCACACTTGTCATTCACTAACCTCTCAACCACATGGAGAATAAACAATGAGACAATTAATATACTTTCCCTGATTTTACTGTCCCACCCATCCACCCATCTTGGAAATTCTGCCATACTCACTCCTACCTGACCATTGGTCAAACTGATGTACCTGAAACACGAAGCGTCAGAAGTGTCAAAGATCAGGGAAGTAAGTTGCAGTATAAAGAAAATGGAGAGAATTGTTCACTGCAACACCATTTACAATAGTCAAGACATGGAAGCAACTCAAATGTCCATCATCAGAGAACTGGATAAAGAAGATGTGGTACAGGAGTTGCCACTGTGGCATAATGGGATCAATGGTGCTTTGGGAGAACTGGGTATGTGTAAGTTGGATTCCCAGCCAGGCCCATCGGGGTAAGGATCTGGCATTGCCACAGCTGCAGCTTAGGTCACAACTGCAGCTCAGATTGGATCCCTGGCCAGATAATTCCATATGTCACAGGGTTGTCAAAAAAAGAAAGAGAGAAAAAAAAAAAGATGTGGTATATATATACTGTGGAATATTATTCAGCCATAAAAAAGAAAGAAATCATGACTTCTGCAGCAACATCATTTGCAGAAACATGGATGGACCTAGAAATTATCATACTAAGTGAAGTACGTCAGACAGAAAAAGACAAATATTATATGAGATCGCTAATGTGTGGAATCTAATAAAAATGATACCAAAGAACATATAAAACAGAAACGGACTCAAAAATTTTGAAACCAAACTTATGGTTACCCCTTAAAGGAGAAACATGGTGGGGGGGAGGATGAATCAGGGGATTTGGGATTGACATATAAACACTACCATATATAAAAAATAAATGGGGAAGTTCCCGTCGTGGCACAGTGGTTAACGAATCTGACTAGGAACCATGAGGTTGCAGGTTCGATCCCTGGCCTCGCTCAGTGGGTTAAGGATCCGGCGTTGCCGTGAGCCGTGATGTAGGTCACAGACGCGGCTCGGATCCCATGTTGCTGAGGCTGTGGTGTAGGCCAGCGGCTACAGCTCCAATTCAACCCCTGGCCTGGGAACCTTCCACATGCCGCGGAGCAGCCCAAGAAAATGGCAAAAAGACAATAAATAAATAAACAGATAAATAAATAAACGGGTAACAGGGACCTACTATATAGCATAGGGAAATTTATTCAATACTGTGTAACAACGTATAAAGAAAAAGAATCTGAAAAGGAATGTATGTATGTATCTGTATAACTGATTTACTTTACTGTACACCTGAAACTTACACAAACTTTTAAGTCAACTATACTCTAATTAAATTTAAAGAACAAAAATTTTAAATTAAAAAAAAAAGAAAATGGAGAAAGGGGAAAGGACAATTAACACTGAATTTGAAACTATACAGCATATCCCAAAACTCCCTCTTTCTCTTTTAAAAGAAAAATAAAAACCCTAAAATGTACAGTAGCAAAAAAATTATTTATTTAAATTCACCATCTTCATCCAACAGGATTTAAAGCAGTTTTCCTTAAGTCAATATAAGTGTTTTCCTAAATAGGTCTTTAGATAAAAAAATTAAGTTAGACAACATAAAATAGGCCCCTTTTGCACCAATACAAGCTGGGAGAACAATATTCTATCTCATTTAGCACTAACTCAGGATTCAGAAACATTAGGTATATCCTGGTTAAAGGATAACTAGAAAAAAGGGGGGAAATGCAAATCTTTGCAATTGGGGCAATCTAATTTCTCAGACTGAGAAATCCAACTTAAAAGCTGGGTCACAGAGCCTATAAAAATCCTCTCACATTTCCAGTTGGAAGGGCCTCTGAAGAGAGCAACCCAAATGTCCATATGAAGCTTTGATTTTTTTCTTTCAGCTGAAAAATTCACTATCTTATTGCAAAAATTCCCAAAAGACAAATAATAACATGGGAGTTCCCATCGTGGCTCAGCAGGTCAAGAAAGCAACACAGTGTCCTTGAGAATTCAGGTTCAATCCCTGGCCTCACTCAGTGGGTTAAGGATCCAGCGTTGCTACAAACTGCAGCATAGGTCTCAGATGCAGCTTGGATCCAGTGTTACTGTGGCTGTGGTATAGGCCTGCAGCTGCAGCTCTGATTCAAATCCTAGCCCAGGAACTTGCATGTGCCACAGGTGCAGCCATAAAAAGAAAAAAAAAAGCCAAATAATAACAATCTATATCCTTCCAAATAAATTTACACACTAAATATTAAAACCAGACAAAACTTATCTGCAGTCAAATAATTGTCCATGAATTGCCCTGAAATGCTGTAAACTCTGTTCTCATTAACTACTTCCTAGGCGGAATTTGAAAAACCATCACGTGACCAAAGGCGTCAAATAGGGTGAAAATAGAAATCAGAAAATTTTAGCCTCATTTTTAGCTCCTCCACTGAGTTTTTAACATTACAGTAGAATAAACTCTTTCAGCTAAAAAGATACAAAGCCACCGTTTCCATTCAAGCTCTCTGATTCTGTTAACAATTCACACACCTTTGAAGAAACTTAAGGGCCACAAAGATATAAGCATAATGTGGATTTTCCTAGCAATTCTCTAAAAAAAAATGGATTCTTTCCTGTTTCTTTCATTCACTTTTCTAATACCCCAGGGGTGTGGACTGCATATACACTTTCTCTCACTTTCCACAAACTCTGATATGAAAAGAGAAAAAATGATACAATCGAGGTCACAAAGCTAATTAGTCAAAGACCTAGGGCAACTGACCTCCATATATAGAAGAGTCGGGAAATTCAACTTGAAGTATGCACGCTGTCTTCAGTAGAAAAGAAGTATATTGGGAGTTCCCATCGTGGCTCAACAGTAACAAATCCAAGTAATATCCATGAGGATGCGGGTTCAATCCCTGACTTCTCTCAGTGGGTTAAGGATCCACCATTGCTGCGAGCTGTGGAGTACGCCGGCAGCTGCAGCTCTGATTTGACCCCTAGCCTGGGAACTTCCATATGCCGCAGTTGAAGCCCTAAAAAAAAAAGCAAAGGTGTATAAACAACAGCCCTTCAACAATACAATGCGGTATAATAATATATAATGCTACATGATATATAATGCTGCTTTGATTTAGTGGCCCTAAAACTAACTTGTAAAGTAAAATAGCTACCAATTGTATTTTAAGCTAACAAAGCAGATGATGCTATTTTGCTTAGATACAATTTCATGCGGCATGGACATGGCTCCAAACACCTTTGTAACTCCCAAAGCTCTGAGGATGATGCAGTTCCACAAGTTAAAGAAAAAGAATACCCACTCAAAGCACCAAGCCTCACCACCAACAGCAGTTCCAAAGATCCATCCTCACCTCCACATCGGGCCGCACAGAGGTCTTGTCCTATTAACCTCAACAAGAACCAGTTTGTCAACAGAAAAACAACACGGCACAAAACACCTTCGAAGGCAACTCAACTTCCAAAACATCAGCAAGAAAAGTTGAATGCAAATAAATATTTACACAAATCTGTACGTGACATTAAAGAGCAAGCTTCTTTTTCTGAAGGCTTAAAGATTAAAATAGGTAACCAAAGGAACCTACACTTGGCCAAGAATCTGGGGACAGGGTTACAGTTCTAGCTTTGGGCGTTCATCTCCTCTGTTTCATGGCTAAGTCACTTCATTTCTCTTCTCACTTGGTTTCTCCATCTCTAAAAGGACCAGGACAGATTCCATAACTGCTAAAGTATATACAGTTACCCAAACACACACTTTTGCTGAATATGACACTATAAAAACTTGGCCTTTCATTTGTCTAGGTTTTATACTCTACTCCTAATCCCTTTTATCATTTTGCCCACGAGTGTAACTATTGCACTTGTGACTCACAGTTACGAAGGTAGTGATCATGACGATAGCTAACAATTTATACAAGTGCTTATGAGCCAGGTACTGTGTGTCCTACATATATTAACTCACTTCTTCCTCAGCACAACCCTATGAGGTAGTAACCACGATCTTCTCTTTTCAGACCTGAGGACACTGAGATGCAATTATGTAACTTGCCTGGGGTCAGAAGGTTCACAAGTGGAGAAGCCAGGATTTGACCCCAAGCATTCTCCCCCTGGAGCTTCTCCCCCTGGAGCCCTTCCCCCTTAACCTCCCCATTACACACACCTGGAGAGTCTACAGAGAAGGGTGGGGTGTAGCAGACCTCGTCTGCAAAATGTTGGGGTCGCTAACACTGGACTTGTACTATGAAATCTCTCAGAAACAAATGGTAGCTTAAGATTTATAAACCCAGCACAAGCACTTGTCATGGCTATTTTTTTTCTCCCAAGCTTTATTTTCACAATTAATTAACATCGGTCTTACCAGGATTCAATTAAATCTACCTGCCTTCTTTCACCCATTAGGAGAGATGAACAAAGAACAGAAACTGTTCTCAGCATGGCTCAGCATGGCTCAAAGTCACCATCCGGGGACACTGCATGTTAAGTCATGTGCCCTAAATCCCAGGAGCAGAAAACAGTGAACAGCCAGAAGTGGCAACACCAGTTCCTTAGCCTGAAATCTCCAAGACTGGGAGTCTAGCTACTGATATCAGGTGACCACCAAAAAACAACAACAACAAAAAGTGTGCATAAAATACAATGCAGTGCGCATTTAAAATACTTACTGGTACAGGACAGAGAGAAAATACTAGTAATCAAGGAAGTCCTCTTTAACCATCTAACACACGATTATGTTTATATATATATATATATATTTCCCTCATTCATAAATCAACTCAAACCTTAAGAGCCCTGCACTTGGCTGAGTCTCAGGAGGGGTTCAGCCTTTCAGTGGGCCAAGGCCCAGGAAGGGGAGAAAGCAGGTGTGAGTTCCATAACGCAGGAGGCCTTCGGAGCTTTCTGAGGGTCGCCGCGCGGCGGACGTCCCCGAGCTGCCTACGAGGCGCGGCAAGTCCCCGTTCCGCAAAGCCGAAAGGAAATTATTTCAGGGAAGCGGGGACGGTGAGCTCCTCCCGCAGGGCAAAGCCACTCTCGGCTCACTACATCGCCCGAGTTTCATGTCCAAGGCCACGGACTTTTCATCGATTGCTCTTACAAACCCGGCCTTGAGGGACAGGGGCTTGAGAGTGGGGGCGAGCAAAGAAGCGGAGAGGGGGCATTTTGTTTCACCTCCAAGGGAAAAACAAAACAAAACAGAAATGTTTTAATCAAAACAACCCACGGAGAAGCCAACGTAAGACTTCTTCTCCCGGCCTGTCTCCGGGCTTCTGAATCACTTCCTCCTTTTCAGAAGAGTCTCTGAGCTTGAGATTACGAAGTTGCTGAGAAAGTCTAGCCTCTTGGGGCAGCTTCCTGCGAGCTAGAGAGCCGAAGGCACGGCGCTGTCCGCCGGCGCAGAGCCTGCCCGCCCCGCCACCCAAGGCGGGAGCTGGCGCCCGAGGACCCGGCGGCGCCAGGAGGGACCGGGATGGGTTCCGAGGGGACCGAGCGCCAGCGCTCCCTAGCCCGCGCCCCGACTTACCCCAGCGTGTTGATGAAGCCGTTGACCGAGCCCTCCGCGTACAGGGACACGATGTCCCCTATATAGAGGAAGCTGGACATTTTATCAGACATGCTGCTTCATGCTCGGAAGAAGACGTCCCTCCTCTTCCCTGTGCCCTCTCCGCCCTCTCCAGCGAGCCACCGCGGCAGAGGCGGAATGGAGCGCCCTTCTGCAGCGCCCAGAGCGGCGGCGGCGACGGTGGACACCGCCGAGGGATCGAGTGTCGGGCTCAGCCCTGCCCCGCACCCGGGAACCTCCAGGAGCAAGCCGCAGCTTAGGGCACCCAGAGACGTGCGCGGCCCGGACGCCTGGAGAACCGCAGCTGCTGCCTCCCCGGCAGGTTTCCTGTTCCTTTCAGAAGTTTTCTCTCCAACACCTTTGCTCCTCCTCCTCCCTCCTCCGCTCCCCCTCCCCGTCCCCTTCAGGCTCCGCGCCCCACCGTTGCCGTCCCGCTGCGGAGCAGAAGCTAGTGCTTGCAGAGCCCCTAGGTCCTCTCCGGGGAATTTTTGGACCAGGTGCCTGTGCCCATTGGGCGAAGGGGAGGAGAGGCGCCCTTAGAGCAGGGGGCGCAGGCCAATCAGGCGGCGACGGCCGGGGGTGGAGCCGGGCCGGGGCGGGGCGAATATGGGGGGCCAGGCCACCCTGGCAGCTGCCGCGCGCGCTAACCCAACGCGGGGAGGCGCTGGAAGGGCTGCGGGGGCCCGGAGCCGGGAAGTGGGCCCCCGAGGGCCCCCCCGCCCCGGGAGAGGCTAGCTAGACTTGAGGTGCGACAGTTCCCTCCCAGGAAAGTGAAGGATGACGGGGCCGAGACCCTTTCCCGGGTCTTAAAGGAGGCGGGGAGGATGAGAATTGGCGATGGAGAGGGAGCGCAGGACCAGAGCAAGAGTGAGCCCGCGATGCCCCTCGGAGATGAAAAGGTGGAACCGGAGTAAGATGGGGAATTTGCTGACAAAGAGGAGAGGAAGGTGTTGAGGTAAAGGGAAAAAAACAGACATTTAAAAAAATACACAAGAAAGAAAATAAAGAGAAGGAGAGGGAAGGAAGGGAGATGGAGGGTCTGCTCTATATGAAGTGTGTAGTTTGGGGTTTTGTTTCTAGTATAGGGCGTTAGTGAAACCTGACCCGTCAGCAGCTGTCCAGGTGGACGCGAGGTAAACTGCTGGCCGAGCCAGCAGTTTTTTAAGCCAACCTATGGCAGTGAACTTTCTCTTAAGCCTCCCAAGGCCGCGCCTCCTTCTCTTAAATCCAAGCCCAGATTTAACCTCCCACCTCCGGGAGCCCACTGTCACCGTTTTACTGACTGTCCCGCTTTGTTTACATTTAAAGTTTCTGACTCTTAAAGCTCCAGCGATCATAAATGAAACTGGAGGCCGGGCACATTTCCACACCTCCTCTGTTGCTTTTGTAACCCTCATCATGTTAGATTTTTCTCCTACCTTTCTGGAAGACCTGAAAAAGGCAAACTCTGGGTGGCAGTTTTGACTAGCCACCCAATCAAAGAATTTGTGACCAAAGTAATTCCCCCTGGAGCAAGGTTTGCTGAAAGATGGAGGAACCCAGGGCTTGTAAAGAATGTGTGCCCAATTGTGCAACTCACCAAAATTTAAATTTACAGTTTGAGGCTCTCTTACACTTTGAAGATGGTTTGGGTTGAGACTTATAATCACATTATGAAATATGAAAGAATAAGCTTAATATTCAGAAATTTGTGTTTAGAAAGCCTGCAGGATAAAGAATAAAGTGTTAGACCCAGAATCCAGGAAATGCTAGCACAAAGCCTGTATGTGTTGAGATAAACTGGACCCAGTCATTGTCCTACCATGCAGCTGACAGATCTCTTTTTACTTCTGGGTTCTCTTTTAGAAGTGATTCCTTAGCAACTTAGAAATGGCTGTTATATGATAGATATATGATATTCTGTTTTCCGAGATGGGAGTTTCCGTTGTGGCTCAGTGATGACAAACCCGACTAACATCCACGTGGATGCAGGTACGATCCCTGGCCCCACTCAGTGGGTTAAGGATTCAGTGCTGCCGTGAGCTGTGCTGTAGGTCACGTCCCAGACAAGCTTGGATCTGGCATTGCTGTGGCTGTGGCATAGGCCATCAACTGCAGCTCCAATTCAACCCCCAGCCTGAGAACTTCCATATGCCCCAGGTGTGGCCCTAAAAAGCTAAACAAACAAACAACTAATAAATAAAAGCTTGAAATAGAGCAAGATGATGACCCTGGAAATGGAGGTTTCTGTTTACCCAAGGGATCCATGGGTTACATACTACAGTTTCCCATGTTGCACAGTCCTGTGCCATATATCCAAATTGGTGTTCAGAAGTTAAGGAACCTGACTAGTATCCATGAGGACTTGGGTTTGATCCCCGGCCTTGCTCAGTGGGTTAAGGATCCAGCGTTGCCGTGGGCTGTGGTATAGGTCACAGACTCGGCTCGGATCCCGAGTTGCTGTAGCTGTGTCGTAGGCCTGCATCTTCAGCTCTGATTTGACCCCTAACCTGGGAACCTTCAAATGCTGAGGTTTTTGCCCTAAAAAAAAAAAAAAGTTGGTGCTCCACAATTAGAGTCATGAAGGTTTCTCCTTGTTTCCTCCAGGTAGGGACTATCAGTGAACCATACTTTACAAAACAAGTGGGTGATTGTTTATGCTAATGAACAGGTATAAACTTCAAGGTGCATACCCGACACAAGTCTTTCTTCCTCCTCACCCCACTCCCACCACCCACCACCCAATAAAGTGTCTCATAATGTCTGAGGCCTGGACCTAGTCACACTTCTGCCTGAGCTTGGCAAAGATGGTCAGCCAGTCACCAAAGATTTCAGCTCACCAAAGATTTCAGCTCTCCTTTAAAAGCAGCCAAGCCTCCTTAACAGGGTTTTCCTAGCCTTAGCTTTTTTTTTTTTTTTTTTTCCGGCTCTTCCCATGGCATGCAAAAGTTCCCAGGCAAGAGATTGAACTGTACCACAGCAGTGGCAACGCCGGATCCTTAACCCCCTCAACCACCAAGGAACTTCAACCTTAGCTATTTTGGCAACTCTATCCTTCATTTACTCAGCTCAGAAAACTTGGAATCATTTTCTGACACACATCCCACATTCAGTCCATCCTATCAGCTCTGCCTTCAAACTATAAATAAAATCCTCCTACTCTGGCCCATGCCTCTATCAGCTCTCTTCTAGGTTGCAGCACTGATCTCCCCACTTCTATCTTTGCACCTTTCTGATCCATTCTCAACCAAGAAGCCAGACTGTTCCTGTGGGGGTTTTTTTACTTTTATTTTTTTTCTTACTCAAAAGGATTTATCACATCTGTAGTTGTATAATGATCATAACAATCCAGTTTCACAGGATTTCCATCGCATAACCCAAGCACATCCCCCACCCCCCAAACTGTCTCCTCCGGAGACCATAAGTTTTTCAATGTCTGTGAGTCAGCATCTGTTCTGCAAAGAAGTTCAGTCATTAAAAGGAATGAAATACCAGCATTTTTAGCAACATGGATGGACCCAGAAATTATCATGCTAAGTGAAGTCAGCCATACAATGAGACACCAACATCAAATCCTTTCACTGACATGTGGAATCTGATAAAAGGACAGACAGACTGTTCCTGTTAAAAGAGAAGTTATATCAAGTTTCTGTTCAAAAAGCTGCAATGGCTTCTCATCTCAGAGGAAATTCTAAAGCCACTTCCCTAGACTATAAGGCTTTATCTTGATCTGCTCCCTGGGCCTACGTAGTACAGCTGTGCAGGTGCGTGAGTGGCACCTCACGTGAGAGCATGCAAGCAGTACACGCCTGCAGGACCATTCTGAAAGCCCACTTCCTCTTCTCAGACCTCATCTCCTGCCACTGACTTGAGCTCCATCTTGACCACCTCAGCCTCCTTGCTCACCGTCACACATGCAAATCCCATCCCCTATTGAGGACACTGAACTTGTATGTTCTTCCCATATGTAGCTGCAAGCCTCAGTCCCTCTCCTGTTTTAGATCTCTGCTCTGATGTCGTCCTATCCTAAGAGGGCTTCCAGGACCTCTCTATATAAAATATTGTCCTCAGCCCATTTCCTCTCTATCTCCCCTGCTCTGTTTCTTTTTCTCAGTTTTTTTTTTTTTAAGCACAGCATGTTATGCATTTATTTTCTTGTTTGTTGTCCTGCATCCTCCCACTACAATGTAGGTTCCAAGATATAGAGAGTTTGTCTCTTTTCGTTACTGCTTTATTCCACTGTTATAAGAGTTCTTGAAGTTCCTGCTATGGCGCAGTGGGTTAAGAATATGACTGCAGTGGCTCAGGTCACGGTAGAGGCGTGAGTTCAATCCCTGGCCCAGCACAAGTGTTAAAGGGTCTGGCATTGCCACAGGTGTGGCATAGGTCACATGATAGACAAACCATAAATGTATGTTGAATGAGTGGGGGGAAAAATCACCAGTGTATCTGTCTTTATGGAGTCTCAGGACCTCTGTGAAGCTTGCTACCTCCAAGAGTAACAATACTTCACTGGGGATATGTGTTCACCCTAATCTCACTTTCCTGAACTTTATTCAGGGTCTGTCATTGTCTTCTCTCCAAAGCTAATCGTGGGACAGAGACCCCTACTAAGACCTAATCCAAATTCTAACCCATCTATAATACATGTCAATAAGTACC
Source organism: Phacochoerus africanus (assembly GCF_016906955.1). NCBI lineage: Eukaryota > Metazoa > Chordata > Mammalia > Artiodactyla > Suidae > Phacochoerus > Phacochoerus africanus. Next base: position 50,719,591 of record NC_062550.1, on the reverse strand, counting down.
ATTAACCCACTGTGACTTAGCTAAGTCATCCATAAGGGGAGAAATGAAGGAAAGGGGTGAGTCCTGAATTTACTGAGATTAAAACTGCAATGACTGAGAAAACCTGAAGTTACTGCATTTATGCAGAATTGACTAGATCCAAATTTGCCATCAGTAGAGATGGACACTTAAAACAGATTAAATTATCAAAAAATACTTTGGCCTCACACTATATACGACAATTAATTCCAAATGGACCAAAGTCAGAGTTCCTTGTGTGGCACAATGGGATAGGCGGTATCTCTGCAGCACCAGGACACAGGTTCCATTCCTGTGTAAGTAAAGTAAGTCAGACAGAGAAAGACATATGATTATCACTTACATGTGGAGTCTAATAAAAAATGACACAAAAGGGAGTTCCTGTTGTGGCTCAGTCGGTTAAGAGCCTGACATATTGTCCAAGAGGATGTGGGTTCAATCCCTGGCCTGGCTCAGTACACAAGCTGCAGTGTAGATCGCAGATGTGGCTGCACATCCAGTGTTGCTGTGGCTGTGGCTGTGGCATAGGCCAGGAGCTACAGCTCCTAGCCTGGGAATTTCCTCATGCCACAGGTGTGGCCACAAAAAGAAATTAAATTAAATTTTAAAAAATTCTGAAAATGATGCGAAAGAACTTATTAAAACACAGAAACAAACTCACAGATTTCAAAACCAATCTTATGGTTACCATAGGTGAAACCACTGCAGGTGAGGGAAGAATTGGGAGGGTGGAAATAACATATACACACTACCGTGTAAAATAGATGATTAATGAGAACCTACCGTATAGCACAGGGAAATCTACTCAACAGTTTGTAATAACCTATATGGGAAAAAAGAATAGATCTATTTATATGTATGGCTGATTCACTTTGCTGTATACCTGGAACTAATACAACATTGTAAATCAACCATACTCCAATAAATTTATATATATATATATATCCATAGTACAGCCTTCAAGCTCATAAAATTTAACATTGATCTAAAGCTACCCATATTCCAAGCTGTGATGTGTATTCCAAGCTTCAAGTAGTATCTTTTATAGCATTTTTCCTTTAGGGCAGAATCCCATCCAGGATCACATATGGCATTTAGTTGTCATATCTCTTCATTCTCTCTTTTTTTTTTCATTTAAAAAAAATTTTTATTGGAGCATAGTTAATTTACAGTGTTATGTTAGTTTCAGGTGTACAGCAAAGTGACTCAGATCCATTCTTTTTCAGATTCCTTTCCCATATAGGTTATTACAGAATATTGAGTACTGTTCCCTGTGTTACACAGTAGGTCCTTGTTGGTTATCTATTTTATATATAGTGGTATGTATATGTTAATCCCAAACTCCTAGTTTATCCCTCCCTGCTATAGTTCCCCTTTGGTAACCATAAGTTTGTTTGTGAAATCTTTGAGTCTGTTTCTGTTTTGTAAATAAGTTCATTTGTGTCATTTTTATTAGATCCCATGTGTATTACACGATATTCCTCTTTTCCTGTCTGACTTACTTCACTTAGTATAATAATCTCCAAGTCCATTCTTCATTCTCTTTTGATCTGTACCAATTCCTCAGCCATCCTTTGTCTTTAATACATTGACATTTTTAAAGAATCAGGCCATTTATTTATAGGATATTCCTTAGTTTGGGTTTGCCTTGCATTTCTTCATAATTAGATTAGGTTAAGCATTTCCAGCTAGAATAGTACGCAAGCTATGACATGTACTTCCCCAGGTACCTTGACCTCAGGCACACGGTGTCCATCTGCCCTCTTGTTGATGACACTAGTTTTGCTCACTATCAAAGTGTTGTCTAATGGACAATAGTTTAGCGATACCAAACCAGCTCTCTTTTCAAAGCTTAGTCCACAAGAAACATTCTCTTAGCCTGGGAAAACTTCAGGAATGCAGGCCAATCTCAAAGGAACAGCGAGTCTAATTTTCCTGTCTAAAATGGTGTGCAACCAGTCTCTTGACCCTTAACCTCTGTTTCCAAAGCTGGAGTTTGACATGAGTCTACTGTGTTTCCCTACCTGCAGGGGACAAATACCAAGCTCCCCCAGTGGTGCCTTTGAAGTTCTTCCCACTAAACTAGATGTGAGAGTCAATCATCCCTCCACACCCTCCCCCCAACACACACACACCCACCCACACACACACACACACACACACACACACACTCGCCTTGCTGAGGCACCAGGGGTGGGGCGGGACTCAGAACACAGCAGCAGCTCACTCCAAAATACTCCAAAAGCATCTCTCAGCTCCCACAGCCCAACTCAAATGTTTATCTTCACCGTTTGCATCTTGGTCATAACTATTATATTTCAATGCCCCACTGGAATTCCCGATTTAACATCCTATTAAAATATTCTTCCACCCTATTTGATAGAGTCACAGCTCTTAGAGATATGTGGACTACCTGCTGTTAAATTGCTCAAATATTTCAATTCTTGCTTACTTCAATTTGCAACGATTCTTCCCTCAATGTAATTTCATGTTCTCAGATAGATATCAGGATGGCATTCACCAAGCACAACTGTATCCCAGAATATTTAAGAATACAAGCATCACATAGACCTGGTTTAAGTTACTAACTCACTAACTGACCTTCTGCCAATCTTTATGCAATTTTTCAACCTCTGATGCCTCATCGTCTTTATCTGTAAAATGAGGGCAACCATAGTACCTAACTCCCAAGGTCCTTGTGAGATTTAAGTTAGAAAATACACCTAAAGGGTATGGCATGGTGCTGGCACAAAGTAAGTGCTCCATCATGTTAGCTATTTTTGTGATTCTCATTATCTGAGAGAAAAACACCGTTAAAGGTCGGAAGAAACCCAAGCATCCAGGGCTGCTCGGACCTGTGCAGGAAGTCACATTAGTGCCTGAGCCAGCACCAGACCTGTCCCCAGAGAATCTGAGTCAATCACTCCTTCTTTTACACATCAGTCTTTTCAGTAAACAGTTGTAAATGCTTGATGAGCTCTTTCAAGGATATTGGAATATTTTCAATCTTTGTAAAAGAGAGAAACCTCATTTTTAACAGGGACATCTCAGACCTAAGAGAGAAAATTTATTTTGAGACAAAAGAAGCAAAAGTGTCTAAATCCCCAGCCTGGTGCTACAAAACACCTCAAACACATCCCATGGGAACTCTGCCTTCCTCTAGCTGACAGTTATTATCTCTTCACAGAAGGGGGCAGATCAAACCTGGGTCTCAGCACAGCAGAGATGCCACAGATCCCAATGTGTCACAGCAGGAAACCCAAGTGATAGCTTAAGATGAAAATAAATTCAGCAGGATGTATTGTTACTCAACTACAAAAACCTCAAAAGTGGAATTTAATATTTAAAAATCTATGAATAAGGGATTTCTTAGCTTAGAAATTCATATGCATTAATATCAAAACATAAAGCAAAGTAGCAAATAGATTTAATTTCTACAACTGTAAGTTTTTATGTCAAAATTCTAATAAGCAGAATTTATATGGGTAAAGTATATGCAATACATCTTATAGGCAAAAGATTGATTTTAGGCAAGAAATAAAAGTAATATTTAGTAAGATATCATTTCTCATTATCAGATCAGCAAAAAAAATTTTTAATTCTAATAACCAATGCTGATAGTGAAACAGCAAATCTCACATATGTACAGCAATTTTTACATTTTTTTTTCCTTTTTTAGAACTGCACCCACAGCATATGGAAGTTCCCAGGCTGGGGGTCAAACTGGAGTGGCCTACGCCACAGCCACTGCAACACCAGATCCAAGCTGCATCTGCAACCTACACCACAGCTCCCAGTAGCGCTGGATCCTTAACCCACTGAGCAAGGCCAGGAATCGAACCCATGTTCTTATGGATACTTGTCAGATTCATTTCTGCTGCACCACAATGGGAATTCATGTACAGCCATTTTAAATGACAATATAAAACTATAGAAGGTACTCTAAGGAAATAATCATGGGTATGAAAAAGACTTTACTTAAAATTGTATTTATCCCAGTGGTAACAATAATAATAAACATTGGAAATAAAGTAAATATTGAACAACAGCAAGTTAATGATGTAGAAAGTTGGAGTTCTTGTTGTGTCTCAGCAGTAACAAACCTGACAAGCATCCATGAGGATGCATGTTCCATCCCTGGCCCCACTAAGTGGGTTAAGGATCCAGTACTGCCATGAGCTGCGGTGTAGATCGCAGATGCAGCTCTGATCTGGTGTTGCTGTGGCTATGGTGTAGGCCAGCAGCTGCAGCTCCAAATCGACCCCCAGCTATGAATTTCCATTTGCCGCAGGTGTGGCCCTTAAAAAAGACAGAGAGAGAAAGTAATAACATAACATAGTATGTACCAATGATTCAACATAGTATGTACCAATGATTCTTATTAAAAATACGTAATAATATATAAAATGACTTGTATCATGACTTAAGAAGTAGGATAAAAGTTCAGCGTTGAATTTGGTCACAAAATGTTGGGGGGGAAATGACATACTAAGAAAAAAAAAGGGACTTCCCATCGTGGAACAGTGGAAAAAATCCAGCTAGGAACCATGAGATTTCAGGTTCGATCCCCAGCCTTGCTCAGTGCTTTAAGGATCCAGTGTTGCCCTGAGCTGTGGTGTAGATCACAGACACAGCTCAGATCTGGCATTGCTGTGGCTCTGGTGTAGGCTGGCAGCTGTATCTCTGATTAGACCCCTAGCCTGGGAACCTCCATAGGCCACGAGTGTACCCCCCACACCAAAAAAAAGCCCCCCCCCCAAAAAAAGCCAAAAAAGACTTGTATGATAAAACTGTAGGGAATTTTCTTTTCTTTTTTCTTTTTTTTTTTTTTTTTTGCTTTTTAGGGCCACACCCTCGGCATATGAAGGTTCCCAGGCTAGGGGTCAAACTGGAGCTACCACTGCAGGCCTACACCACAGCCACAGCAACACCAGACCCAAGCTGCATCTGAGACCTACACCACAGCTCAAGGCAACACTGGATCTTTAACCCACTGAGCCAGGCCAGGGGGTGCACCTACGTCCTCATGGATCCTAGTTGGGTTCGTCAACCCCTGAGCGGTGAAGGAATCCCCAAACTATGGATAATTTTCTACTTTCCTAATGTTTTAGAGAGTTTATACTATTTTTTAAATGAAGAATAAAAAACACAGCAATAAATGACATTGGGTTTTAAGTGGAAAAATTTCCAAAGAAGAAACTATAAGGAATATTTTTTCCTTTTTTTAATTAATTAATTAATTAATTTTATTACTCAATGAATTTATTACATTTATGGTTGTACAATGATCATCACAATCCAATTTTTTAGGATTTCCATCCCACAACCCTGGCGCATCCCCCCACCCCCTGAACTGTCTCCTTTGGAAAGCACAAGTTTTTCAAAGTCTATGAGTCAGTTTCTGTTCTGCAAAGAAGTCCATTGTGTCCTTTTTTCAGATTCCACATGTCAGTGAAAGCATTTGATGCTGGTGTCTCATTGTATGGCTGACTTCACTTAGCATGATAATTTCCAGGTCCATCCACGTTGCTAAAAATGCCAGTATTTCATTCCTTTTAATGTCTGAGTAATATTCCATTGTGTATATGTACCACATCTTATTGATCCACTCCTCTGTCAATGGACATTTAGGTTGTTTCCATGTCGTGGCTATTGCAAATAGAGCTGCAATGAACACTGGAGTACATGTGTCTTTTCAAGTCATGGTTTTCTCTGGATAGATGCCCAGGAGTGGGATTGCTGGATCAAATGGTAGTTCTATTTTTAGTTTTCTGAGAAATCTCCATACTGTTTTCCACAGTGGTTGCACCAATTTACAATCCCACCAACAATGTACTAGGGTTCCTTTTTCTCCACACCCTCTCCAGCACTTATTGTTTGTAGGGTTTTGACGATGGCCATTCTGGCTGGTGTAAGGTGGTACCTCATAGTGGTTTTGATTTGCATTTCTCTAATAATGAGTGATGTTGAACATCTTTTCATGTGTTTTTCTGAATGTCTTCTCTGGAGAACTGTTTAGATCTTCTTCCCATTTTTTGATGGGGTTGTTTGTTGTTTTGGCATTGAGCTGCAGAAGGTGTTTGTAAATTTTGGAGATTAATCCCTTGTCAGTCAATTCACTTGCAAAGATTTTCTCCCATTCTATGGGTTGTCTTTTCATTTTGTTTAGGGTTTCCTTTGCTGTGCAGAAACTTTTAAGTTTGATCAGGTCCCGTTTGTTTATTTTTGTTTTTTTCTGTCCTTACTCTAAGAGGTGGATCTGAGAAGATGCTGCTGTGGTTTATGTCAGAGTGTTTGGCTTCTGTTCGAGTTGACACCACAGGGTGAAGGCAAAGAAGGAGAAAATGTAGTCATCAGATTCAACTGTGTGGAAGACAGGTTAGAAAACTGCCTTTTGATTCGGGTGTTTTAATCAATGTTTTTTATCAATGCTTTTTTTTTTTTTTTTTTTCCTGCCATTTCCTGGGCCGCTCCAGCGGCATATGGGAGGTTCCCAGGCTAGGGGTCGAATCGGAGCTGTAGCCGCCAGCCTACGCCAGAGCCACAGCAACTCGGGACCCGAGCCACGTCTGCGATCTACACCACAGCTCACGGCAAGGCCGGATCCTTAACCCATTGAGCAAGGGAAGGGATCGACCCGCAACCTCATGGTTCCTAGTCGGATTCGTTAATCACTGTGCCACGATGGGAACTCCAATCAATGCATGTTCTTAAGAAAGCGTTTGTCACTTTCTTTGTAGTAAATTATAAGCAGAGCACATGCAGCTTCGTGGCATTTCAGTTATCCAGTTAGGGCTGAGCCAGTGTCTCCTGTCATCTTTCAAAACATCTCAATAGACCAAGATGCTAACTGGAAATTCAAGAAGCCTGTAGCTTTCAAATCCGCCCTTCTTGGCAAAAACAAAAACAAAACCAAACAAACAAAAACAGATTCAAGATTGGAATGCAGTTCTCCACAACAACCTTATCGGTGTTTGGGGGGCCGCTTACTTGGGGGTACCATGTTCCAGGAAAGTGGCTCACTTCAACCTGTTACCATGTTTGCTTTAGCTCTGGGCCTCAGGCTAAGCAGAGATTTGGCCACGCTCACCATTGCGATCTCTGCTTATCAAACTGGAGCAGGCTTGATAGCGAATAAGCCTTGCCATAAATGACAAGCTATATTGATAGAGAGATAGAATACTAAACTCTTTACACTAGGAGATTTGACAGATATTCAAATATATAGGCCTGAATTCAGCTCCCAAAACTCTCCCAAATCAGACTGCATCTACTTTTAAGAATACCTAAAGGCTATTGTAGAAATCGAATCCAATATTTTTCCTATTGAAGTAGGGTTTGCACCAGGAAAAAAAATAATAATAATTCAGTTTTCCTTCAAAGATTGCAACCATCACAGCAGCTTCATGCAGACTTTCGTTTCCCTCAAAGGATGGACACCTGCTTCGTTCGTCATTTCCTACTCATGTTTGTGTGCAGACTAAGATACACGACACCAGGTTTTGAATACGTACTCACTTCCTTGTAGTCTGTCTTTGCATTTTGGAAATTTCTGAGACAAGGTGTAAGCGGCCGTGGGTGGAACTAGAGGGTGGACAGGGAACGTGGTAGAAAGTTTCAGAACACTTACTAGCAGCATCTGTTCTGCTTGCTCCTGGGGAACACGCAGTTTTACTCGCAGGTCACAAATCCTTCATTCCCACATATTTGAAAGAGTCTCCCAGGAATCATTCCATAATTGTCTATATCTCTGATATTAAGATTCTGACTACTGGGAGTTCCTGCCGTGGCTCAGGGAAACAAATCTGATGGTACCCGTGAGGATGCGGGTTTGATCCCTGGCCTTGCTCAGTGGGTTGGGGATCCCACATTGCCGTGAGTGGCGATGTAGGTCACAGACGTGGCTCAGATCCCATGTTGCTGTGGCTGTGGTATAGGCTGGCCGCTGTAGCTCTGATTCCACCCTAGCGTGGGAATTTCCATATGCGGCGAGTGAGTACAGCCTTAAAAAGCAAAAACAAAAAAAAAAAAAAAAAAAAGAAGAAGAAGAAAAAGGTTTCTGACTGTATGTCCTCTCCCCCAACACGGGTATACACAATGTCATGTCAAGTTGTACCTTATTGGTGTTGTCAGCTACGTTACAAACGTTATTAACTTTACATTCTTAGAGATGGAAAATCATCTGTTTTTAGTCATTAGGTTTCTTCCAATTTATATATTTATCCTACTTTTTTTCACAGATTTCTTATTGTCACCTATATTTTGGACCAAAAACAGGGATATGGAGAGAGGAGAGCTCTCTTCTCTCTGCTCTCACCACTGCTGCAACACAGCCCACCAATCCAAGGAGCATCATCTAGCAGGCCCATTCATGGTGTTTCTGAGACAGCCTTGGTCCTTGCCCAAAGGCCCTATTAAAGTTTATGTCGGGTTAGATGCGTTCAGTTTGCTCCACTTCTGCAGATCCATCCACTACTTCCACTCATTTAATGGAAGTCTTCAGCCTTCTTTTTTTTTCTTAAAACTGAGGTTTTCCCTGTGTTCTTTTCCTCCAAGACCAGGTCGATTGTACACAGGCTTTGGAAACATAAAACTAATTATGTTGTCATTCACCTGACAATGGTTTTATAAAGCACATAGACTGAACATTTTTGTTGTTTTGTGGGGTTTTGTTTGTTTGTTTGGGGGGGTCTATTTTTGTTTGTTGTTTTGCTTTGGCTGAGCCTGAACCTTGTGGAAATTCCCCGGGTCTGGAATCAAACCCGAGCCACAGTAGGGCTCCAAACCACTGCAGTGACAATGCTGGATCCTTAATCCGATGCATCACAAGGGAACTCCAAGATGAAGTGTTTTTTTTTCTTTTTTTTTGTTAGGGCCACAGGTGTGGCATACGGAGATTCCCTGGCTAGGGGTCAAATGGGAAGTGCAGCTGCCAGCCTATGCCACAGCAACAGCAACGGCAGGTTTGAGCACCATCTTGCAACCTACCCAAATCTTGTGGCAACACCAGATCCTTAACCCACTGAGCGAGGCCAGGGATTGAACCCCCATCCTCATGTGCCTATGCAGGGTTCTAACCTGGCTGAGCCATAATGGGAACTCCTGCTGAGCCACAGTGGGACATGAATATTTTAAGTGTTTAAATATAACAATTTATTCAGTGTTCCTGGGACATACTGTTAGTCATTTTCTCATTTAGCCATATTCATGGATCACCTACTAGGTGCCCAAAGCTATGCTAAGTGGTTACTATACAAAAGTGACAAGAGGAGTTCCCCATCGGGGCTCATCGGTTAGCAAACCTGACTAGCATCCATGAGGATTCAATCCTGGCCTCACTCAATGGGTTAAGGATCTAGTGTTACCATGGGCTGTGGTGTAGGTCGCAGACACTGCTCGGATCCTGAGTTGCTGTGGCTGTGGTGTAGGCCGGCCAGCTGCAGCTCTGATTGGACTCCTAGCCTGGGAATCTCCATATGCTGCGGGTGCGGCCCTAAAAGACAAAAGACCAAAAAAACAAAAGAAAACAAAAGTGACAAGAAATTGTTTCTACACTCTAGGAGTTAGACCTAAACATCCTTTAGAAAAAAAAAAACTTTTGTAAGTCGTGTAAATTGGGTAGGCATAAAAGAAAAAGAAAAATTGATATTATTTCATGAATTACACAGTCCAATTCCATCTTGCTTGAAGAGTGAATTCTAAAATAGAATTAAGGTGAAAATTTGAATAAAGTGAAAAAAAATTACCCTGTAAGCATTTGAATCACTTGAAGAACGGTCATGTGCTCATACTCCAAAGGTCCTGATTGCTACTGAAATGGAGAACAATTCCCCCCCTCTCGTGCTCTAAGAGCTTGCACCCAGTAGGAGACAGCAAAATCTCCTCCATTACTAAAATTGTTCTTTTCCGATTTTTTTCTGAACAAAATATTAAAATCTGAGTTAAATTTCACAATAAAAATTAAGCTCCTGGAATTCCCATCGTGGTATAGCAAAAAACAAATCTGACTAGAATCCATGAGGATGCAGGTTCGATCCCTGGCTTCACTTAGTGGGTTAAGGATCCAGCGTTGCCGTGAGCTGCAGTGGTAGGTCTCAGACATGACTCAGATCCTCCGTTGCTGTGGCTGTGGCATAGGCGGGCAGCTGCAACTCCAATTCGACCCCTAGCCCTGGGAACCTCCATTTGCCAGATGCAGCCTTAAAAAGAAAAAAAAATTCTATAATATATTTTTGGATTCATGTCACATTTGCAAAAATTGCAGGCGAGGGCACATAGCTGACTGATTTTAGCCCTTTTTTGAAGTTAGTATGTATTAGTGTGGATAATTATTAAGACATGTTTGCAAAGCCAAAGCAAAGCAGGAAATTGTAGTAATTATCAAATCAACAAATGTCACATACCATCAGCTACCTATTGTTCACCACATTTTCCATGCATCTGGACCAGCACCTTTCTGAAGGCCAGGAAGGAAAATCCTCCACATTGCAACGCCCTCTCAATAACACAGTCAGCTTATAAAATAGAGATTTAACTGTCTCAACATTAGTATTTAATATGAATTCTTATAACAAAAATTCTCTGGGCCTAACCATTTGCACATGGACTGCTTAAAACAACTTTATAATTTAGCATATATTTTAACAATTTTAAAATGTTCAGAATTGCTTTTACATCTAGTGAAGCTACACTCAAATAGACACGGTGAAAACGGTGAAAATTAAAAAATTATATCTGAATATAGGGAGGGTATTTGTAAATGTGAAAAAAACTGTGATGTATATTACTAGATTACCAGAACTTGTTTCTTCACTAACATTTTTGTTTTGTGAAAAGAAGTTACATTTTCTCATTTTTAAAAAATCAATCCCTCATTTTGTAATGAAAAGTAACTGAGTGGCTTCCAGCTTGTTCCCCCCTTTAGATTTTTTCATCTTTATTCTGAGTTAGAGAAATTCTCAAATTGGACTACTGGCAGAAAATGCATCTATTCTCTATTTGGTACAATTCCAAAAATATGTTACTAAATTTTATGTAATCTGAAGAAAACTGCCAAATAAATTTGTGACAGTTGTGTAACAATTGATCTAATATTCCTGGCACATGTTTAACAAGTCATTAATCTTAAAATGAAAAGCTCTTTTATTTCGCTGCAACACGTGCATATTCCAGAAAAACAGGAAATTCCTGAACATAACTCATACATCAAAATATATTATAGGAGCAAAGCGTGCACCTGAGAGAAGTAAAAAGAAATTAATGATCCTGATCTTTGAATTGGATTATGAGAAGTGACTGAATCTTCAGTATTAAATACTCTTATTATCCCTAAGGTAGCAATCATAAGGTGACTATTTCCATATATACTCTTCAGTTAATATTTTACGTTTAAGCTTTTATAGTGAAATTAAAACATTTAACTTTGTGGGTGTTTCTGATACTGTTTACTAACAATGCAAATGAGGCAGAGGCCTGAAGCAATTCTCTAGATAATTCATGCTATAACAAAACAGCCGAAACTTGAGTTTAAGCTTAGGTGTCTGTTTGTGCCATCTTGTTATTTTGTTTTAACTTTATTTCCCTATTGATTTTGCAAACAGAACATTCCCAGGCTTGGTAACATCTCCACACTTAGATAAATATCATCTTTTTCTCATTTTACAAAGGACAAAATAAATCAGGTCACTTGCCCATAAACCAAGAATTAGGAGTTTTCATTGTGGTGAAGTGGAAACCAATCCGACTAGTAACCATGAGATTGCAGGATCCATCCCTGGCTTCAGTGTGTTAAGGATCCAGCGTTGTCCTGAGCTGTGGTGTAGTTCACAGATGAGTCTAGGATCCTGCATTGCTGTGGCTATGGTGTAGGCGGTCAGATGTAGCTACAATTCAACCCCTACCCTGGGAACCTCCATATGCAGTACCTGCGGCCCTAAAATGTAAAAAAAAAAAAGAATTAAATCATAACCTTCTCATTCTCATCTCAGATTGTGTCATACACAAATCTTTCTCCTTATTAATCCTAATAACAGAAATCCTAATTATGCCTAATTTTTAATTAATATACAAATAGATCATGCTCATAGTAGTAAAATAGAAATTAAGGTTAACAGCAGAAAAAAGATAATTCTAATTAAACCATTTGAAAACCAGCTTTTCCCACTAATCAGTAGATCATTATAATACCTCCATTATGAGTACATTTCATGTGCCTTGTGTCTCTGGATTTTTTGTGTGTGTGTGTCTTTTTTATCTTTTTATGGCTGCACCCACAGCATATGGAGGTTTCCAGGCTAGGGGTCTAATCGGAGCTGTAGCTGCCAGCCTACACCACAGCCACAGCAACACCAGATCTGAGCCACATCTGCAACCTACGCCACAGTTCATGGCAACGCCGGATCCTTAACCCACTGAGCAAGGCCAGGGATCGAATCTGCAACCTCACGGTTCCTAGTCAGATTTGTTTCCACTGCACCACGATGGGAACTCTTGCCTTGTTTCTTAAATGCTTATTTCAATTATAAAAAATTGAATTTAAAGATGGTTCAATCTAACCATGAGGTTGTGGGTTTGATCCCTGGCCTCGCTCAGCAGGTCAAGTATCCGGCGTTGCAGTGAGTTGTGGTGTAGGTCGCAGATGCAGCTTTGATCTGGTGTTGCTGTGGCTGTGGCGTAGGCCAGTGGCTACAGCTCCAGTTAGGCCCCTGGCCGGGAACTTCCATATGCTGGAGGCTTGGGCCTAAAAAGACAAAAAAAATTTTTTTTTAATTAAAAAAAAATAAAGAAGGTTCAATCTATACTAGCACTTGCCAATTTTAGAAAATTAGTTTTTATTAGCAATTAAAATCTATTGAAAAACTACTGTATGCATGAAATTGTTACCATCACTATTAGCAAATACCTTTATAAAAATATTCTTTGCTTTGATATTTTACATGTGTAACAAGTATCACATTCTTTTTGCACCTAATAAAAAAAATGGATTTTACTTCCCCCCTCTAAAATCAGGTTTCAATGCAGCCTTCATCTCAGAGATCAAGCCCTGGAATCTTATTGTATTAGAGCTAGAATGGCCTGTTTCGTGTTTCTTGATCAAGACCATAAGCTAGAAATCAGGCTGGAGAAGAAGGAATTTACCAAATTCTTTGTTTCAAACAAAGAAATTCTGCTACAGAGTAGGGTGATGTCTTAGGTGTCTTTAGTGGATTTAGCTGTGAGGACAAGGTAGCAGGTAGGAGAATGTGTGATAGAGGAGAAATGGAGAGTTGCAGGGCTTTCTAGACTCGAAGACAACATTGATTGCAAGGTGCCCCACTATCCCATCAAGAAAGAAAAAAATCTGCTAATTAAACTAAGACATGATAGGAATTCTACGACCCAGTTTCAAAGATGTTAAATAGCTAGGGAGCTGGAGAGCTCTTCTCAGAATGCATGAACTACAGCAAAGAATAGACAAGAAAGGAGGCAGAGCAAGATGCTCTGACCCCCTGGCTCTGGGGCTTCAGAGACAGGAGAAGGGAGGAAGGCTTCTAGGCTAGTTCGAGAGCAATGCATGGCAGAGAAGGGGTCTTCCAGGTAGAGTTCCAAAAGAGGCTGCCTCTCAGGGGATTTCACACTAACCGGCAGGGAGGATGCCACGTCAAAGACAAAAGGGTGAGTCAGTGTAACTGGGCAGAGAGGCGAGTTTGAGACCAGACTCAAACTCGCATTTGCTCCTCTGTGGTAGAAATGAGACCCAAAGTGCTGATCCCAAAGGCTAGAATGTAAGGCACATGAACTGAGACCCAGTGGGGTTGCCACAGGGCCACTGAAGCCCATTCCTCTCCACGTGGGCGAAGGGTGAGACCATCCATAAGCCACTAGGCCAGTGGCCAGATAGGGGACTGGGTGGAAACTCAGAGGGCACTTGGCAAGGTAATGCCAAGTGAGTCAGGGAGAACCACTGGGCTCAGATCAAACTCAGTGACCTGACCACGGGTTATACCAGTGCAGACCTCAGCCAAGAGTTGACTGAGCAAGCAGCAGCCTGGCAGATGGGAGACATTGCCGCAGAGATGAGAGAAGGCAGAGCACAGAGCAGGAACACCAGCTCCCAGGGCCACAGGTCACAAAACCACATCCTGCCAGGTGAAATCCAAAAGACCAAGCATTTTACCCCAAGGAGGTTAGATATTTACCTAAAGAGATTGTTGAAATTTACATAACTGGAGCAAGTTTCAACAGAATGGCCTGAAGTCAGCTTTTTTCTGCTCATCCAGTAGGTGGGGCCTTGAAGAGGATCAGATCCATTTTAGACAATGCAGTTTTACTTTTCCTTCCAGCTTTATTGAGCTATAACTGACATAGAACCTTGCATACATTGAAGTTGTACAGAGTGTTGATTTGATGCAGTGAAGTTTCAGAGAAATGAAGGAACTACATTTCCTATGCTCCTCTGACTTGCGGAGTAAGCAAATATGGACCCCAAAAGTAGGACTTCTCATTATTCAATATATGATATTTGAGGATGTCAAACTCTGTCGTTTCTAAGCATATGCAGAAAAAGAATATTCTGTAACAATGTAAATCAACTATAATAAAAAAAATTAGGTACATAAATAAATGTATAACTAGGTCACTTGCTGTACAGTAGAAATTGACAGAACATTATGAATTGGCTATAATAAAAATTTTAAAAAAAAAGAATATTCTCCATGAATCTTCCTAGACCCCTCTAGCCAAAAGAAATCCCTCCCTATTCTAAATTTTCATAGCACATTCGTTCTTTTCTTTTTTTTGTCTTTTGTCTTTTTAGGGCTGTACCAGCAGCATATGGAGGTTCCCAGGCTAGGGGTCCAATCAGAGCTGTAGCCGCCGGCCTATGCTACAGCAACTCAAGATCCAAGCCCCGTCTGCGACCTACACCACAGCTCACAGGAACACCAGATCCTTAACCCTCTAAGCGAGACCAGGATCAAACCCGCGTCCTCATGGATGCTAGTCAGGTTCATTAACTGGTGAGCCACGACAGGAACTCCCAGCACATTTGTTCTTGAAATGTGGCCCCTAGACCATCAGCATCAGTGCCACCTGGAAGCTCGTTAGAAATGCAAATTATCAGGCCCATCCCAGACCTGCTGCATGAGAAATGTTCAGGGGTAGGGACCAGCAATCTATCTTTTAACAAATCACTTGACAAGTGTGGTGATGCTTGCTAAACTTTGAGAATCATTGTCATAACACTTTGTGCTTCTTTATGAAATCTATTACACCCCAGCAGTACAGTTTAGTTTGCTGTTCTTTGGTGCCCAGGTTTGAATAGTCTGTGTCATCAGACTATAAATATACATTAATCATCTTTGTCTCAGTCATCTCTAGACCCCTGAGTCATCCTTCTCCTTGCAGATTTACCTCCAGGCTCACTCTTACTCTTGTAAACACTTCGGTCATAACGCTTTCAGTATGACAAGCACCAAGAGCTGGCAATGATCTGATCTCTAACTTAACCTCAGTATTGCCCTCTTTGCTTCAGCTGCTCACTCTCGGAGCATGTCATTGACCTTATCCTTTCCAATAACTACAAACCATAACATCTGTCTCAAGCAGCTGACTCCCTCACTGCCATCCACATCCTGTCTTTTTAACTACCCTACAGCTTTAGTTTCTCGAACTACGTCCAAGAGATTTTAGCCTACACAATCCCCCGACCCCCCACTATTACATGGTAACCCGCCTCTCACACATCCTATTTTCCTGCCTTACTCGGTTAGATGAGATCTGATCATCAGAATCACACGTGACCATCACAGTTCTCTTTGTCCTCCCTCTTCTTTGAATGAGCCACCTAGTAAACTCCAACTCTGGCTAAATTCCATGTCCAGCTTGCTGTACACCTGCACTGCTAACTAATATTACTAGAGAAAAATGTAAAACGCCACAAACAGGTCCCATTCTCAAGTCACAACCACTGGACCTCAGGAGTGCTGTGGTCATATCCCCCGCCTCTTAATTCATCCCTTCCCCAACTCCTCTAGGTGACTGCTCAGAGCTTCTCCTCCCTCCTCAAATGCCACCGCTGCCCCCCCAGTTCTGACTCTCATCCTGCCCACTGCCTTGCTTCCTCGGAAATCGAAGCAACTGAAACAGAACTTCCAGAAGCACCAGCCAGGGCACCCATGCCATTTCCTGTGCCCTCTGCCTTGTTGTTATGAACTCATCCCTACTCCAGCTAACCCCCTTATAGAAAGTCTCCTGAACAGAGCTGTGCATATTTGCTGTCTCCAATTTGTCTCCTGCCATTATCTCTTGAGCCCTTTGGCTTTGCCTCCGTGAATCCACTGAAACTATTCTTGTCAATATCACCTCTGACTTCCACGATGTTAAATCATAGTCTTTTTTTTTTTTTTTTTTTGGTCATGGCATGTGGAAGTTCCTGGGCTGGGGATCAAACCTGTACCACATCAGTGACCCAAGCCACTGCAGTGACAACGCCAGATCATTTAACTGCTAGGCCACCAATGGGCCTCTGTCTTTATCTTTCTTGTCCTGTCACCAGCATTTTACACAGTTGATGACTCTCTCCTCTTTGATACGTGTTCTTCCGTTGCCTTTGAGGACACCACACTCCTGGTTTTCCTTGTACTCCACTGCCTACTTCTCACTCATCTTGGCTTGTGCCCTTATATCCCCAACATCTAAAAATAGAATACCCCGTGCTTAGACACTGGACCTTTTATCAGTCTACCTTCACTCACAAGATTTCCACTCCAACTTTAATTCCAAAGTCTATAACTGTCTGGACATTTATATATGTGTGGCTAATAGCCAACTTTCAGTCCTACAGGTCAGCAGCATTTGAAACAAGATTGCTCTGGCTGCTGTGTGAACAAAAGATTCAAAGAGAACAAGAAATGATGTAGGGACTCTAGTGAGAAGAGGAGCTAATGTAGGAGCCCAGGTAAAAAAAATAATACTGATGTGAACACTAGCGGAGGTGGAAGAGATGAAGAGAAGCTGACTCATCTTAAACTATCTGGGAGTTCCCTTGTGGCCTAGTGGTTAAGGACTCAGTGCTATCACTTCTGTGTCTTGGGTTCAATCTATGACCTAAGAACTTGTACATGTCGTGGACATGGCCAAAAAATAAATAAATAAATTTTTAAAATAAATTAGGAGTTCCCGTCGTGGCTCAGTGGTTAACGAATCCAACAAGGAACCATGAGGTTGCGGGTTCGATCCCTGCCCTTGCTCAGTGGGTTGACGATCCGGCGTTGCCGTGAGCTGTGGTGTAGGTTGCAGACGCGGCTCGGATCTTGCGTTGCTGTGGCTCTGGTGTAGGTCGGCAGCTACAGCTCCGATTCAACCCCTAGCCTGGGAACCTCCATATGCCGCTGGAGCAGCCCAAGAAATGGCAAAAAGACAAAAAATTAAAATAAAAAAAATAAATTAATCTAAAAGTTTGAATCAAAAGATGTGATGATGGATTGGACAGGAGTAGGAGGAATAGAGAAATGTGTGTACAAGACACTATAATCCTCACGCTCAGAGTCATCACAAACTCTCAGAAAAATGAAACAAATTATCCTATTGGAAGTTGTATCATAAGGGTAATAGAATGGTACTAACTTTCTAGGACCAACTATGTCTTAAGAATCTCTTTTTTGTTGTTGTTCTTGGTTTTTTCTTATTGAGATTGACATACAGCTCTGTATAAGTTTAAGGAGTACAGCATAATCGTTTGGCTTACACATATCATGAAATGATACCAGAGTAAGTTTTGTGAACATCCATTATCTCATAGAGATACAAAGTAAGGAAAGAGGAAAAAAAAATGTCCTTGTGAAGAGAACTCAGGATTTACTCTCTTAACCCTTCATTTATAACATACAGCAGAGTTAATTATCTTTGTCATATTGCACCTTACATCAAAGTACTGATTTATCCTCTAACTGGAAGTTTTTACCTTGTGACTGCCTTCATGCAGTTCTATCTCCCCCTCAACACCTGCCTCTGATAACCACAGATCTAATCTCTTTTTCTATGAACTCGAGTGTTTGTCTGTTTTTGAAGTGTAATTGACCAACAACATCATGTTAGTTCCTGGTACAGGACATAGGGATTTGATATGTCTATACATTTCAAAATGATCATCAGGAGAAGACTAGTTGCATTAGGTGACCATACAAAGATACTACATAGTTACTGACAGTATTCCCACGCTGTATATTTCATACCTGTGACTCATTTAATTTGCAACTGGAAGTTTGTACCTCTTAATCTCACTTACCTATTCCCTTCCTTCCCCAACTGCTTCCCCCTCTGGTAACCACCTGTTTGTTTTCTCTACCTATAACTCCGTTTATATTTTGTTGTTCATTCGTTTGTTTTGTCTATAGATTCTGTGTAAAAATGAAATCATATAGTATTTGTCTCTAACTTATTTCACGTAGCATTAATATCCTCGAGATCCATCCATCTTGTCACAAATGGCAAGATTTATCCTTTTTATTGCTTAGTAATATTCCACTGTCCATATATACTACTTCTTTATCCATTAATCTCCATGGCTACTTAGCTTGCTTCCATATCTTGGCTATTGAAAATAACGCTTCAATGAACACAGGAGTCCATATATCTTTTCTAATTAGTGTTTTTGTTTTCTTCTGATATATACCCAGAATTGGAATTGCTGGACCATATGGTAGTTCTGTTTTAGTGTTTTTAGGAATCTCCATACTGTTGTCTGTAGCGGCTGTACCAGTTTACATTCCCACCAACAATGCATGAGGGCTTCCTTTTCTCTATATCCCCACTAACACCTGTTATTTGTCTTCTTTTTGAGGATAGCCATTCTGACAGGTGTGAGGTGGTATCTCATTGTGGTTGTGATTTGCATTTCCCTGATAATTAATGATGTTGAGCATCTTTTCATGTGTCTGTTGGCCGTCTGTATGTCTTCTTTGGAAAAAATGTCCTCTGCCCATTTTTTAATACATCAGCCTCTGAACATAAAACAGTTTACTGTGTATAGAGAGGAAATGGGTAATAAATGCCTGTGGATTGATTTTGTCAATGTCACAAGATAAATGCAACCACATTTTAGATGGCTCAGTGGGAATTCTGTAATCATTTTACTTTTCCCTTTTTATGGAAACAAAAATAAGACTTGCTCCAATTTACCCCTCATAAGGGATCTGATCTTCTCTACCATGACATCTCTTCATTCTTCACAAACAGAACGTAGCCCTCCTTTTACCTGCATCAAAAATTGTTTTTAATTTTACAAAAAGATTTTAAGTTTATAACTATGAAACAGCTACTTATTTGCCTGTGATGAAATAATAGGGAAAAAAATTAATCAGCAGGAATTCTGTTAATTGTGACAAGCAAAACCATTTCCTTTCTTTGAAATCCAGCTGGAAATGTGCACAGGACAAGAAGTTTGTTGCAAACCCAAAGGTACAAACACTCATTACAGGACAAACAGAGGAAATTATTCCACCATAAATCTGCCAGTCATCAAAACAGCCCATTCAGACCACGACAAAGGACTTATTTGCTCACTGGCTCTTGTACTGGCTATATTTCTCTTTCCCTTTCTCAAGAAGGGACAGACATTTAGTCATTAGACTCATGGCACCTGAAATATGAGAGGGGCATGGAAATTTATCAGGCTTGGCAGTACTCTCCATATGTTTGCATTGCTTTTATATAAATCACAAGGAGTTCATGCATGAGCTTGTCCATGAGAAAACTCAATAGCTCTCAAGCGAACCTGTTCCATGTTGAACTGCTCTTCCTTCCACTGAACTGGAATGATTTTCCTGATGTGTCCAGCTCTTTCCTGAGTTTGTCCCATTAAAATTTTTCACAACAACTTTAATCCTTATTCCATATGCTACCCCTCAAAGAGGGAAGAGAGCTATCATATGCCCTGTCAACTGTCTTTCTCCAGGAGACATCTCCAGTTCCTTATTCTAGTTCCTCCTTCTTATATCCTTTCACAATATTTCTTTGATTGCACCCTCATTGGATTTTTTTTAAAAATATGGCATCCAAGAGTACTCATTATGGTTAAGTACCTGAACCAGTGTCTATGAGGATGTGGGTTCGATCCCTGGCCTCGCTCAATGGGGTAAGGATCCAGCATTGCCGTAAGCTCTAGTGCAAGTTGCAGATGAAGATCCAGCATTGCTGTGGCTGTGGCGCAGGCAGCTGTAGCTCCAATTTGACCCCAAGTCTGGGAACTTCCATATGCCACAGGTTTAACCATAAATAAATAAATAAATAAATAAATAAATATCTCACTAAATAAATAAATGGTATCCAGGAATTCCCATCGTGGCTCAGTGGAAATGAACCTGACCAGTACTCATGAGGACACAGGTTCGATCCCTGACCTCAATCAGTGGATTAAGGATCCAGTGTTGCCGTGAGTTGTGGTGTAGGTCACACACGAGGCTTGGATCTCGTGTTGCTGTGGCTGTGGTGTAGGCCAGAGGCTACAGCTCTGATTTGACCTCTAGCCTGGGAACCTCCATATGCCATGGGGGCAGCCCTAAAAATAAATAAATAAATAAATGAAATTAATTAATTAAAATACTAATGTCTAAAAATGGTATCCAGAGCTGAACACAATTTTCTAGGTATTCTCCAGCAAAGAATAAAGAAAAGGCGTATCTTTTTTCATTGGAAGTATTACATAGTTTTCAATATTTGCTGTATTATTAATATAGTCGGTCTTATCAAAATATATAATTCAAATATATACTTAAGTCAAAAGTATATATTTGCATCCAATGATCTTATAACTTTTGGCAAGAACATCCCTGTAAGAAGGCTGAATCATAGTCCTCCAGGGGTTCACATCCTAATCCCCAGAGCCTGTGAATATGTGACCTTCCATGGCAACAAGGACTTTGCATATACAAGTAAAGTAAGGATCTTGAAAAGAGAAGATTATCCTGGGTGACATGGGTGGGCTCCGTGTAATCACAGTAATGAGGAAGGAAGGCCAGAATCAGGGAAGATGTGACAGCAGAAGCAGTGATAGGAATGAGGCAGGGCCATACGACAAGCAAAGTGGGTAGCCTCTAGAAGCTGGGAAAGGCATGAAATAAATTCTTCCTCAGGGCCACTGGAGGAGTGCAGCATTGCTGAACCATTCTAGACTTCCGAACTCTACAACTGCAAGAGAATAAATTTGTGTTCCCTGAAGCTACTAAATTTGTGGTAATTTTTATATAGCAGCAACAAGGAAACTAATATTCTCCTATTCAGCTTAGGTTAATATAGGTTTTGTTTATATATCATATTTCCATGGTTGATTTTCTGGATGTAAGAACAAAACCATGACAATTATCTACATCGATTTTATTCTACTGCTTCCTCTCATCCCTTCAGCTATCAAGAAATTGCTAAAACTTGATTCTTATCCAGTACTCATGGAATCTACTGATAGTGTTATAAGCATTTCTCTCTGTATCAAATTATGATCAAAATGCATAAGGGGGGGTTCCCATCATGGCTCAGTGTTTAACAAATCTGACTAGCATCCATGAGGACAAAGGTTCGATCCCTGGCCTTGCTCAGTGAGTTAAGGATTCTGCATTGCTGTGACTGTGGCGTTGGCTGGCAGCTACAGCTCTGATTCTACCCCTAGCCTGGGAACCTCCATATGCCATGGTGTGACCCTAAAAAGAAAAAAAATAATATGTAAGGGGGGAGGACAAAGGGAAAAAAAAAAAACAAGAAAGATGTACCTCCCTCCAGATTTTTTTTTTTGTCTTTTTGCCATTTCTTGGGCAAAAATAAATGGCAAAAAGACAAAAAAAAAAAAATGGAGGTTTCCAGGCTAGGGGTCCAATCAGAGCTGTAGCTGCTGGCCTACGCCACCCCACAGTCACAGCAACACGGGATCCGAGCCAAGTCTGCAACCCACACCACAGCTCATGGCAACGCCAGATTCTCAACCCACTGAGCAAGGCCAGGGATCAAACCTGTAACCTCAAGGTTCCTAGTCAGATTCGTTAACCACTGCGCCACGACAGGAACTCCTCCCTCCAGATTTTTAAAACCGTTGCTTACCAGTGATTTTATATTTCATTCAACCTATATTTTTCAATTGTATTCGAAAGAATATCATGAAACTTTCACAACGGTCTAGAACTGGCCTGCACTTCTCTGATAGTAATTTTATCAGAAGGAAATGAAGTCAATCCAATGATCTCGCTCCTGATTTCCGGTGACAACAGCTTTCTTTCCTAGGTGTTCATGAATTACTGCTTTACTAATATGACCTAGAATTCTGCCCAGGACCAATGTATTCACAGGCCTCAGTCTAATGAGTATAAATGCTTAATAAATTACAATATTCAATATGCTTAATAATTTACAATATTCAAGAAAAACGAGATTATCTGCACATGGCTTATGTTTAAAAATTATATTGACAAATTTAACTCTCTTTCTTGCAGGTTTTCCAGAATATTAGGATACTAGTAATTACCTAAAAAATAACAATTATCAATGCGGTGTCCAGTTACTTTCTTTTTTTGCTTTCTCTTTTTTTGTTGTTGTTGTTGGCTTTTTAGGGCCACACCCTCGGCACATGGAGTTTCCTAGGCTAGGGGTCGAATTGGAGATACAACTGCTGACCTACTTCACAGCCACAGCAAAGCAGAATCCAAGCAACATCTGCAAACTACACCACAGCTTGCAGCAACGGAGTGTGGCCAGGGATCGAACCCGAAACCTCATAGTTACTAGTCAGATTCATTTTCACTGCACCACAACAGGAACTCCCAGGTACTTTCTTAATGACTTTTTATCCCTTTGAAAATGAAAGGAAAGCAAGCAAAGAATTTCTGCAAGAGTAGAAAAGTATCTTAATGTTTTATGTCTTATTTGATTTGTTCTAGAATAAGTGATTTAGAGACACAGACTTTTATTAAATCAGTCCAAAGTTCAGTATTCAAAAGATCCAGTTTTTGTCACTAGTTTTTGATAGCAAAGTAATAACAGTTATAACAATTATTGTTGTTTACTAAATGTAGGCATTACTGACTTAGTCCTTATAAAATTCTAAGAAATAGATCTTATTATTGTCTCCTTT
This sequence comes from Phacochoerus africanus, assembly GCF_016906955.1. Classification (NCBI taxonomy): domain Eukaryota; kingdom Metazoa; phylum Chordata; class Mammalia; order Artiodactyla; family Suidae; genus Phacochoerus; species Phacochoerus africanus. Next base: position 50,696,481 of record NC_062550.1, on the reverse strand, counting down.
TACAAATTAAGAAATTGAGGTCTCAGATAGTTTAGAAACTTGTTTCAGGTCACATAACCAGTCAGTTGTAGAGATAGGACTTGAAACTAGAAACCTGATATTAGAGGCTGAATCTTTTTTTTTTTGGTCTTTATAGGGCCACACCCACGGCATATGGAGGTTCCCATGCTAAGGATCGAATCGGAGCTGTAGCTGCCAGCCTACACCACAGCCACAGCAATGCAGGATCCGAGCTGCATCTGCAACCTACACCACAGCTCATGGCAACGCCAGATCCTTAACCCACTGAACAAGGCTAGGGATTGAACCCACAACCTCATGGTTACTAGTTAGATTCATTAACCACTGAGCCACAGTGGGAACTCCTAGAGGCTGAATCTTTAATCAATGTGCCTTACTTAATTGTAAACTAATGTTTTGAATGAATTAGTCTGTTCCTTTAACTTTTTATTTTGAAAAATTTCAAAATACTGAGGAGACATTCCCTAGATCTAACAGTTGTTACAATTTTGTCACTTTTCAGTGATCCCTTTAAATTTTTATTTTTAAAGGAATATGCAGTCAAACTAATACATGTATCAATTCCTAAGATCACCAACACAATCAGAACTTGGAACTCTTGGAGGTCCCGCTGTGGCTCAGCGGAAATGAACCTGACTAGCATCCATGAGGATGCAGGTTGGATCCCTGGCCTCAATCAGTAGGTTAAGGATCCGATGTTGCCGTGAGCTGTGCTGTAGGTCACAGACGCTGCTCAAATCTGCTGTTGTTGTGGCTGAGGCAGCATAAGCCAGTGGCTACAGCTCCTACTGGACCCCTAGCCTGGGAAACTCCATATGCCGTGGGTGCAGCTCTTAAAAAGACAAAAAAAAAAAAAGAACACAGAAATCTTATGACTTCCCCACAATTCCCTCATGGTAACATGAGGATTCAGTCACACTCTCCCCCTCTGTCTGTAACTCCTGTCAACCACTAATTTGTTGTCTATCACTATAAATTTGTCTTTTCATGAAAGTCATATAAGTGCAATTACATAATATTAGCCTATTAAGACTAGTATCTTGTAACATAGCATAATTTTTTTTTTGTCTTTTTGCCTTTTCTAGGGCTGCTCCCATGGCATATGGAGGTTCCCAGGCTAGGGGTCCAATCAGAGCTGTAGCCGCCGGCCTACATCACAACCAACAGCAACGTGGGATCTGAGCCTCAGCTGCGACCTACACCACAGCTCACGGCAACACCAGATCCTTAACCCACTGAGCAAGACCAGGGACCAAACCCGAAACCTCATGGCTTCTAGTCGGATTCGTTAACCACTGCGCCACGACGGGAACTCCACATAGCATGCATAATTTCTTTTAGACACTTCCACCTCGTGCATGACCAGCATGGGTGAACTACAGTTTATTTATCCATATACCTATTGAAGGACATTGTTTCCAGTTTGGGGCAATTGTGAAGTTATGTTCTATTGTGATATAATTAATTAATATTATATTAAAATTTATTAATTAATTTAATTATTATGACACGAACTTTCATCTACAGGTTTCGTGTGAATATTAGTTTTCATTTCTCTAGGGTATGTACCCATTAATGGTATTGCTGTGTCATATGGTAACTATGTAATTAACTCAATTAGGAAACAGCCTTAAAAAACTAAATATAGAATTACTGGGAGCTCCCATTGTGGCTCAGTGGAAACGAATCCAATTAGTATCCATGAGGATGTGGGTTTGATCCCTGGCCTCACTCAGTAGTTTAAGGATCTGGCCTGGCCATAATCTGCGGTGTAAGTTGCAGACGCAGTTTGGATATGGCATTGCTGTGGCTCTTGTGTAGGCCGGCAGCTACAGCTCCAATTAGACCCCTAGCCTGGGAACCTCCATATGCCACCGGTGTGCCCCTAAAAAGACAAAAAAATAAAAACCAAAAAAACTGAAAATAGAGTTGCAGTATGATCCAACAATCACACTTCTGCTCATATACCCAGACAAAACTATAATTTGAAAAGATACAAGTATCCCAATGTTCATAGCACCGCTATTTACAATAGCCAAGACATGGAATCAGCCCAAATATCCATCAACAGATGAATGGATGAAGAAGATGTGGTACATATACACAATGGGATACCACCCAGCCATAAAAAAGAAGAAATAAGGTGATTTGCAGCAACATATATGGGCCTAGAGATTATCATTCTAAGTGAAGTAAGTCAGAAAGAAAAGACAAACACCATATGATATCACTTATATGTGGAATCTAAAATACAACACAAATGAACATATCTACAAAACAGAAACAGACTCACAGGTATAGAGAATAGACTTGTGGTTACCAAGGGCAGGGGAGAGAAAGATTGGGAGTTTGGGATTAGCAGACACAAGCTATTATATATGGGATGGATAAACAACAAGTTTCTACTGTATAGCACTAAGAACTGTATTTAATATTCTATGATAAACCATAATGGAAAAGAATATATATGCGTGTAACTGAATCACTTTGCTGGATAGCAGAAATTAACACCGCATTGTAAATCAGCCACATTTCAATACAATTTTTTTTTTTTTGGTCTTTTTGCCTTTTCTAGGGCCGCTCCTGAGGCATATGGAGGTTCCCAGGCTAAAGGGTCTAATTGGAGCAGTAGCCACCAGCCTATGCCACAGCCACAGCAACACCAGAGCTGAGCTTCGTCTGCAACCTACACCACAGCTCACGGCAACGCCGGATCCTTAACCCACTGAGCGGGACCAGGGATCGAACCTGCAACCTCATGGTTCCTAGTCAGATTCATTAACCACTGAGCCACGATGGGAACTCCTCAATACAATTTTTAAAAAATAAAATTGCCTCTGATATGTCTCTTACAATCGGGAACATTCACCCCCTACCCTGGGTATCATTTTCTCCTTAGAGACACCAGATATCTGGGGTAGGTAAGGCCCAGTCAGTTAGAGCAAGGAGTGCAGAAAGGCCTGAGGACTGCGGGGCTGGAAAGGCAACTACCTGTTGAGGATGGGTTGGGCCCTGGGGACATGTAGCTCCCAATGATCATTCCCAGATTCCAGCGAAGGGTGCCTAGGTGAAAGGAAAGAGTGGATGGAAGCCCTACTTTACTAGCAGGCACACAAGTCCTACAGGGGAGTGCTGTTGTAAAATTATAGCCTATGGGATAGCAGTAATATTCCCATTAAGGATACCTTGGCCTTTTCACCCTAACTCAAGGCCTGTGAACAGGTGGATGGTGATGATGTATTATTGTAGCTCAAGAGATGTTCCTTTTCCTATCTCCTAAAATACGAGAGCACAGTATGCTTTCTCTTTTTTATTTTATTTATTTTTTTGTCTTTTTAGGGCTGCACCCACTGCATATGGAAGTTCCCAGGCTAGGGGTCGAATCAGAGCTGTAGCTGCCGGCCTATACTACAGCCACAGCAACGCAGGATCTGAGCCACGTCTGTGACATACACCACAGCTCTCGGCCAGGCCAGATCCTTAACTCACTGAGCAAGACCAGGGATCAAATCCGTGTCCTCGTGTATTCTAGTTGGGTTCGTCACTGCTGAGCCACAATGGGAACTCCGATAGTATACTTTTAATATATATCTTCTTGAGCTCATTAGACAAAAATCACATATAAGTCTAGTTGGAAAACAATGTTGACCACATTGGTTATAGATCAAGATCATGGCCGCTTCCTCTACATATCAATTTATAAACGAATGTCCTTAGGTTTAAGTAGTATTTATTTTTTTCTCTTAAAAAGATTTTATTAGGTATAATTATGTTATGTTTAATTTCACGTGCTCAATATAACAATTTGATACCTCTCTATATTGGGAAATGATCACAATAAGTCGAGTTAACATCTTTCACCATATATATTGCTACGAAAAATTTTTTGTGTGTTGAGGACTTTTAAGATTAACTCTCTTGGCAACTTTCAAATATGCAATACAGTGTTATTAGTAATAGGTGCCATGCTGTACATTACACATAAGCAGTATTTTTAATACGCACCATTTTTAGGATCCTTAAGGACACTACTCTATCTTCTATTTTATAAATTGGACGATGGGATATATATATATATATATATATATATATATATATATATATACTTTTTTTTTTTTTTTGGTTTTTTAGAGCCAAACCCTCGGTATATGGAGGTTCCCAGGCTAGGGGTCACATCAGAGCTACAGCTGCCAGCCTACACCACAGCCACAGCAATGCAGGATCCCTAACCCACTGAGTGAGGTCAGGGATTGGACCCACATCCTCATGGATATTAGTCGGATTCGTTTCCACTCTGTCACGATGGGAACGCCTAAGTCTCATTCTTAATTTTTATTTTTAAATGTAAGTATAAGCTCCCAGCCCCTTGAAGTGTTGAATGAGTACATATTACACTATGTTTTTGACTCTCCTTTCCTGAAATCATTGCCAGAACGGAGTATCCTCTGACAATGTTCCATAGCCTATGCCATAGAATCTGGATTCCAGAGGAAAGAAAGATGGGAAGTGTATTTTTCATGTAGATTTGACTGTTCATATACTACAGTATACATCTGGTACTGATGGCTTGAAACAAAGCAGCTATATAACAAATATTATCAATAATCAACTCAGTAATAGCTAAATTCTGGAAAGAACAACAATTAAGGCAATTACATTCCATCTTTATAATTAATAAAGATGGTTTACCTAAAGCCCAACTTCCATATTTCAAAAGGCTTAATAGAATTTTACAAGAACAATTTTTGAACAAATGGTGAGAGAGAAAAATATCTAGTAGAAAAGAGTGTTTTCTCTGGTTCTATAACATTTGGTTTGGTTATAAGCTGAGTAAATTTGATTTACGTTTCATAGAGCTCTATCATAGGACTTTTGGGTCTATACGACTGATTTTCTTTTTCAAATTACAGAGATAATGCCAAGCCATAATACCCTATTACACGCTGCACAATTCTGTTGCTGAATTACATAAGAAAAATCAGGTCTTTTTCTTACTCTCTTGTGCCTCGTAATGCATCATCCTGGGCCTCTTTCCTCTTACCCAGCTTCACCCTTTCTCTTCATAGAAGCCATTGTCTGGCTTATATTAAAAGTGTGCTTTAGTCGGCTTTTTTCCTAGTTCTACCAGAGAAAACAAAAACCTCATTAGGAATAAAGTAATTAAACACTAAAAGGCTATCATTAGAGCCTTACTTCTTTCATGTACAAAGGACTTATTCTAGTCATTTCATTTTTCTTGAATTTTCTTTTACCCAAAAGAGTGCTTTTCTGTACCTGCTTTCACAGGAAATGTCTCCACACAATGCGATGTATTTTCTGCCAGTTGTTCTGTACCCAGGTGGGTACCTTTTTTTTTTTTTTTTTGCAGAAGTTGTTCAAATTGAGTACATGTTGATGTCTCTCACACAGAAACCACAAGTCTCAGTTTCTCCTCAGTCAAGGCAAAATAATTCTCCCCATCTTCGCCATTTTTCGGCAAACTTGCTCTTTTACAACCTGTTTCATAAACTTGACGGTGTTCGTTACCATTAACCCTCTGAATTGGCCCAGGCTCGGGGTCTATTTTGTACCAGAATCTTTAAAACAGATGAATGGAGCCCGAAGGCATTTTTGGAACCTGTAAGGCCATTTCTAAGCGTGGGAGGACGCCTCTAACCGCCAGATGGGACGGCCTCAGATCAGATCCTAGTGCTGCCACTTCCTAGGTCTGTGACCCCAGGCACACCGCTCAAACTCTCTAGGCTTTAGATCCCTCTTGGACTGGTGTTGCCCTGTCCTGACATCCTGTACTGAGCCCCACAGTGACCAGTACCTCAAGCCTGTACCACCCAGACGCTTCAGCCAATAGGGAGCCTTAAGGAGGAAGAGTATTTATTTTCCCCAGTACATCACCGACAGCCCCCCTACCAGCCGGCTCACTTCCTGCTCCCCCACAGCCCACAGCACCTGGGTTCTGGCCACATCCCTCCATGACCATGGAAGGCTCCTTAGCACAGTTATTCCTTCCTCATCTGGCTCTAACGATACCGTTTTCGAGACTGTCCTTTCAGCTGAAGACTAGAAACAGCTTCCTGCTGTGGCTAGTTTCCTGGGTGTCTCAATATTCCTGATTGATTCCCTTAAATCTGCCTACACTACACACCTGCAAGTAGACCCTTCTTTGAATTCCCTTCAGAATTTCCAACTGTGTGTGCCTCTTATTTCTTGCCAGAGCCCTGACTAACAGACCTCATAGGACTGTTGTCCAGATTAAATAAATGAACACGTATAAAGTACTTAGAACAGTAGAGGGCACAAATTACATGCTCTATGATTTACTATTGTTTTCGCTAAGGCTGCTCTCTCTTCCTTTCCTATCAGTCTTGGGAGACACACCATTCCAGCTGCCAAAACAGATAGGGGTCCTACCTCTAGAAAGCTTTGGGTGTCTGGAGAGGGGCTCTGCCAACCTTCATCCATGGGACATTTGCACAGGCTAGGATGGGAAGCTAGCATGAAAGGGACTCAGAAACAGATGGGAAATCAACAAGCTGGGGCAGGTGGAAGCAGGCGGAGTCAAGGAGTCTCCACAAATAAACAGGCAGAAGCTGAAGCACTCAGTCCTTCTGGCAAGATCTGGGCTCCAGGAATTGAAAATGAGAGGAGTCATTGGTTGACAGGACACTTAGAGGGCATGGCAGAATGCAGACGAGTATTAAATGCCCAAGACAAACTTCCTGTACTTCACAACTCAGCCAAGGGCCAGCCTGGCTGTTTTCCAAGTTTCTGAAGACCAGGTGGACTGAAGTGTTTGAGACTAACAGGATCTTATCTAAAAGAATGCCAGCTGGCAGAGTTCACATTCACATATTTATACTGGTGAAATCTAGTTGGGGCAGGAACCAAGACCATTCTTTCCTCACAAGACTGAGAACATACATGGAGGAGGCTGAAATGCAGGCTCTCAAGTCAAACTGACAAGATTCAAAATCAACTCTGTCACTTTTTAACTGGGTGGCACTGAGCGAGTCACTTGGGCTCTTGAAAGCCTCAAAAATTTAGTCTGTAAAAACAGTAACAGATTCTACCCTGAAAGTGATGATGAGAACTAAATAAGGAAATTCAGAGGCATGGCTTCACATAGTGCTTGACATAGCCTAAGTACTCAGAAATATTTGCTTACATAATTGCCATCATTTTTATGAGCTCCACCATGTTTGTTTTGTTTTTGTTTTTGTTTTTTGTCTTTTTAGGGCTGCTCCTGAGGCATGTGGAAGTTCACAGGCTAGGGGTCGAATTGGAGCTGCAGCTGCTGACCTACGCCTCAGCCACAGCAACACAGGATCCTAACTGAATCTATGCCCTACACAACAGCTCATGGTGACACTGGATCCTTAACCCACTGAGTGAGGCCAGGGATGGAAGCAGCATCTTCATGGATACTATTTGAGTTCATTACCACTGAGCCACGGCAGGAATTCCCATCCACCATGGTTCTTAACTATCAACTGGTAAAATTCTTACAGGCATAAGTTAATGAAAGGGTAACAAGGTTTGTGAGGATATTATAAAGGAAACGGAATTTACACTGAATGATAGTATTAAATCAGCCAAAATATTCTTTCTCTTTTTGTCAGAATAACAGATGTACAAAATCCAGACCCCGGAAAATTTCAATAATTAGCTAATTAAATTGGTGTATCTGCTCTTTTTTTTTTTTTTTTGTCTTTTCTAGGGCCGCACCCACAGCATATGGAAGTTCCCAGGCTAGGGGGTCTAATCAGAGCTGTAGCCATGGGCCTATACAACTTTGGATTTGAGCCGCATCTGTAGCACAGCTCATGGCAACACTGGATCTTTAACCCACTGAATGAGGCCAGGAATCAATCCTGCAACCTCATGGTTCCTAGTCAAATTCATTAAACACTGAGCCACAATGGGAAGTCCAGTGTGTACCTGCTCTTTAGCATAGAGATTTAAGAGTTAAGTTCTAGAATCAGACCCATCTGAGTTCAAAGGCCAGCTCTGCCACTTAAGAGCTTAATGGCCTTTGGGCAACACACTTATCTTATTAAGTTTCAGTATTCTCATCTGTAGAATGAAAAGGACAATAGTTCCTACCTCATAGAATAGTTATGAATATTGAGATAATGCAGCAAACATTAGCTCTCAGTTTATTTCCAACAGATAAAAGTTGTGAGAATTCAAATGTTAAGTGAAATAGAAGACATCCTTAACTTTTGGGGGCTTTCACAATAAAAAAAAATTCTACCTGCCATGTTGGTGGGAGAATTGACTAGAAAGGGGTATGAGGGTAATTGGGGAGGGTGATTAAAATGTTAAACACTTGGGAGTTCCTGTTGTGGCTCAGTGGTAATGAACCCACCTAGTATCCGTGAGGAGGCAGGTTCCATCCCTGGCCATGCTCAGTGGACTAAGTATCCAGCGTTGCCATGAGCTATGGTGCAGGTCACAGATGCTGTGAGGATCCTGAGTTGCTGTGGTTGTGGTGTAGGCCGGCAGTTGCAGCTCTGATTCGACCCCTAGCTTGGCAACTTCCATATGCCACAGGTGCAGCCCTAAAATGCAAAAACAACAACAACAACAACAACAAGTTAAATTCTTATTTGGGGTGGTAGTTAAATGTGTGTACCAAATTCTCAAAAACTCATTGAATTGAACACTTAAGATCCGTTCATTTTATTGTATAAAATTCAACTTCAATTAAAAAGAGAAAGAATAGTTATGAATTCTGCTCTGGAGCTAAGATTTTATCCCATCCAACTTTCCACGTGAAGCCTGGACATTATCACAAATAACATTTAGTTAGATAAGAGGTGAAAGGCATGCTGTTTTCTATGTTCCACACAATTAAACGCTCCCCGTTATTACATTACTCTTTCTGCTCTAAATCACTCCTTCCCTAGAAGACAGCAAGGGCAATGGGGAGGCCCTAGTTATGAGTGTTTTTCATCAGATGCTTGGAAATAGTGAATCAAGGGCTCATCTCCACTGATCTTACTTAGGGCTTATATCTACAGCTGACGGAATGAATAGAGCACTCACACTCACCCAACAACCTATCTGTACGTATTGCAAAAGGTTCACTAACAGTAGCTGTAGTCTTGCTATACTGGAATAAGGCAGGCACACCCAAAAAAGAAGGGGTGAACACATGACTGTATAGATGGATGAATGAATGAAGTAAGAATCTACAGAATGGCCTCACTTTGTTTATTTAACATTATTTAGTTCTCACCAGAAGAAATTTGTGCAGTAGAGGTTATTATCGCCATTATACAAATGGAAAAATCTTGCTTAGAAGGGAAAGCAATTAGCCTAGCATTCCACAGTCAGATCACAGCCAAGATGGACCCCATATAAATCTAACTATATCCTAAGTAATTTCCACCTGTTGCAAGTAATATTTTCAGTGCTCCTATGTATTGTACTAGAGCATGTATGCATCACTTATGCATCAAATCTTTTGATGCATAGGACATCATTCCAGGCTGTGTTTCAGACCTCTGTTATGAAATTAATTAATAAAAGTTATGAGATATGATACTCTTTTGAAGTACTCATCAATGTTTTCCTTTAATATTTCCTCTACTTCTTCATTCTTACCATCTTCCAAACAGCAGATAGGTTATTTGAATCCTATCACCCTCAGGCAGAAGAAATAAGCTTCTTTTGACTTTTGAGTCTTCGAAATCCAGATCCCAAGGGGAATGGCAAGTGTGCAGGGCATAAATAAGATGTAAAGGTCTACGTGGTAATTTAGAAGAGCTTCCACCCAAGATTACACAAGTTTTCCCAGTGTAGGGAGGAGTCAGAACATAGATGCTAATGTGACCCTAAGACAACCCCGCCCGCCTCCTTCTTCCTCATCTGTTCAAATGTCAGGTGGGAAGGAGGCGTTACCAAAGCTCCAGATAGGTTTATGGATTCGCAGATCAAAGGGAAGACTAGATCAAGGAAAACATAGAAGGAAAGTGACTGTGAGGTGTGTCCAGTAAGTAGGTATGGAAGGTGTGGTCTAGATTGGGGAGGTAGAGTAGTGGGAGGTAGTGGGAGGTTTTATGTTCCCTGTGTTGGCCATCACAGTGATGCCAGCATGGACAAATGATGACCGGAAGTCAGACTCAAACCTTATGGTCCCACAGCCAACCACCGTCACTTGGAACATCCTCCAGAAATAAGATGCAACTCTGAGAAATGTGGCTGGAAATCCCTGAATGGACAGAGATGAATGTCTGCTTCATTGGAAGAATAGGGGCTCAAATCAGAAATTAGCTGCTAGGAAAAGAGACTTCTTACACAGTTCAGTTTGCTGATTGGCATTCATTTTGCTACAGTTGTATCTGTCTTACATAGTCATACTTCAGATAAAGCCAGAAGGGAAAAGTACTTGAAGCTAACAAACAAATCTAGGGGGGGAAAATGAAATTCACTACAGACAAAATGTTCCTTTCTTTTTCTTTTCTTTCTTTCTTTTTTTTTTTTTTTTTTTGGCTTTTATCTTCTTAGGGCTGCACCCACAGCACATGGAGGTTCCCAGGCTAGGGGTCCAACCGGAGCTGCAGCTGCCAGCCTATGCCAGAGTCACAGCAACATCAGATTTGAGCCGCATCTGTGAACCACAGCACAGCTCACGGCAACGACACATCCTTAACCCACTGAGCGAGGCCAGGGATCGAACCGCAGCCTCATGGTTCCTAGTCGGATTCGTTTTCACTGCACCCATGACAGGAACTCCAAAATGTCCCTTTCAACTTGGCTCCTGTGTTTAATGTTATCATACTCACAGAGGTCATCCTATTTTGTTTACACAGACCCAAGTTTATCTTTGCTTGAAAATTCCTGGACCTTATTCCTTATGAGTTATGTGACCTTCTGCTTATGCCCTTCAGAGTCTCTAACTATATTAAACTTTTGTCCTGGACCTTGTTTATTTGGCAGCAGAAGTTTCTGAAGAGGAGCATTATTTATTGGGGCAAAAAAAAAAAAAATCCCTCTGTCCAACATGAATTAGCATATTCTTTTCATGGCTCTTCTGTGTGTGCTCCACACTCCACAGAAGCTCCTTACTCTTCCTTACGTAGTAATTTCTAGTCTCCCACACATCACCTGTCAGAGATGACACAGGGATAACCATCCAGATAAGGTAAAAGCAAACTGTGGGAGGGGGCATGGCCGTCAAGCCAGTTTCCACGAAAATATTTTGTCATTTGCAACTTTGGAGACTCAGTGCCCAACCCAAGAGTTTGAGGGGTCTGAGGGTTAATAGGAGGTCCTTGAAGTAAAGAAAACAATTACAAGTCTATTTCAGTGGTCTAGGAAATAGATCACAGTGTTTTGGACTGAGATGTTAAGTTGAAACATGCTGATTTAGGAATAGACTGTATTTTGAAAGTAGAACCAATAGGATTTGGATGTATGGTATGAGGTAAAGAAAAGGTCAACTCTGATCTCTGTTCAGATCACACTTACCTGGAATTTCACATGAGTAGATGAACTGTGCCTGAAAGTGAGTTTAAAAACTGAAACTGACTCACTAGAAGCCAAATAAGAAAAAGGAAACTTGAATGAACTTTTTTTTAACCTAGGGAAAATTGAATCCATTATGGAATCAGCAACAACAAAGACCTGAGTTCTTTTTCTTTTTTGTCCTTTATTTAGGACCGCACCTGCGGCCTCTGGAGGTTCCCAGGCTAGGGGTCTAATCAGAGCTGTAGCCACCAGCCTACGCCACAGCCACAGCAACGCAGGATCCGGGCCACGTCTGTGACCTACACCACAGCTCATGGCAACACCAGATCTTTAACCCACTGAGCAAGACCAGGAATTGAACCCACAACCTCATGGTTCCTAGTCGGATTTGTTTCCACTGCGCCACGACAGGAACTCCAAAGACCTCAGTTCTAATCAACTAATCAAGCTATTTAACCTACTATTAAAAATCCACATAAAGCATGAAGTTGCATCTGATTTTAAAAGTTCAGGCAAAACCAAGATCCCCAAGTTAATACTGAAAGCCGATTGGTTTTCCTGCTCTATGAGACTTCAAAATGCAATCACCCGACTATAGTCTGCTAGGCCCCTCTGCTGGTAAGTAGAAAAAGTGGCCTCTAGGTAAATATGTGCTAAGTGGTTTTGTGCTAATTTTGCCTTAAGCAAATGTGAGGTAGGCTGAGTTATCTTCTTTTATCCTGGATCCCTCTTTTCTCTGGATGCCTAACTCACTTCCACCAAGACTATCACCTCACCTAGGATGCCCACACAGCCCCCCCAACTCCAGCCTATCATCCTAAGAAATAACTTTTCATTTTCTTCTCAATAACATAATGGTTTTAAACTAAATACAGATGTTTTTCTCATTAAGAGAAAATAAGTGTAAAATGTTCAGATAGCAATAAGAAAGGCATATTGAGCAGAAGAATATTGTGGAAGATATTAAAAACAAAGATTTTTCGTTATGCCAGGCTCTCCTGGTAAGCATGATGCAATATTCCCTGCTGAAAACTTGGCTTTTCCATTCCCACATCCCCTTCACCTGCTTCCCCTCAGGGAAAAGGGTGGTTGCCCTGATCTCCTGATCCAGAGAAAAAAAATGCATGGGGAGCCAGATGGCAGAGGCCCAGGGGAAAAATACAGCAGTCTGGGCTTCTCCAGGCAAGATGCAGACAAAAGCTCACAGACCTGGAGTTAGGCTTCCACTACAAACAATAAGGGAAGGATCAATTACTTTGTGCCACAGTCACCAAGGAGACAGCCCCTAAAATGCTTAACTATCAAACTTCGCTTTTGTGCCCAGAGCTCAAGCAGAGAGAACACAGAGAAACCAGGCACTGACAGCAGCAACAACCAAATTATAACCACACACGGAAGGGGGCGCTGACGAGTATGCCAGCATTTAGGTGTGGCATCCGAAAAAGGAGAGCAAATGGTCTTAGGCACCAATGGGAGTATTAAGCTTTATCTAACTATTATTCTTGAGAAAATGACAACACATACTAGTGCTAGAGCCATTCCTGTTCATTTCAGAGCCTTTATGTTGATGGGCTTTTCTTCTTCTTCTTCTTTTTTTTTTTTTTTTTTTGGTCTTCTTTTTAGGGCCACACCCATGGCATATGGAAGTTCCCAGGCTAGTGGTCCCGTTGGAGCTGTAGCCGCCTGCCTACCCCAGAGCCACAGCAATGGGGAATCCAAGGCTTGTCTGTGACCTTCACCACAGCTCAGGGCAACGCGCAGAATCCTTAACCCACTGAGCAAGGCCAGAGATCAAACTGGCATCCTCATGGATTCGTTAATCACTGAGCCAGGATGGGAACTTATGGGCTTTTCATTCTGTAATATATGATTCACTTATGCAGCTGCATTATAAGGGGGTGTGCTCAGAGCTTGCAACCAAGATGCCAAATATTTGTTTTCAAAAGACTTTAGTATAGAGCAGCCTTAGGTTCACAGAAAACTTGAGTGGAAGCTACGGAAATTTCCCATTTGCTGCCTGTCCCCACAGATGCCTGGCCTCCCCCATTATCAACATCTCCCACCAGACTATACATGTGTTATACTGCTAAACCAACACGACACATCATAATCGCCCAAAGTCCATGGTTTACCTTAGGGTTCACTCTCAGTATTGTGTATTCCATGGGCTTGGGGAACCCATAATCATGTATATCCATCATTATGCTATCACACACAGTATTTTCACTGTCCTAAAAAAATCTTTACCTAAGGATTTAACTAGGAAAATTAAACTATTTTTATTTACAAATAAAATATTAAAATTTTATGGCAAAATGCTAAAATTTGATTTTTTAGTTCCAAACTTAAAATTTCCTTCACTTCCTTTTCTCCATCGTGTCCAAGAGTTACATGTGCCAGGCAAAGGTACCAGTGTTTTGTTTATTACAATGCCTTTCTTGACATAATATAGTTGAAACTTCCCTGAAAGGTCAAAAAGGGTCAAATCATTGTAATATTTTCATCATCATTTCTTGCTCCCTTTTCCACCCCACCCTCCATATCTCTTTTATCTTACACAGACAGTTTCTAGCGTACTGTATGATATGCTGTGTTGTGACATGTGGGACAATTTTGACTAAAAAGCTCCATAAGGAACCAGTAGAATGGACACAGGTGGTTAGGTAGGAGCTTCCACCATGCCTCTCCAGGCCCTCATTAGCCTCCAGTAGTGGAGTTCCCTGGTCGCTCCAAGCATTAAGAATCCAGCTTTGTCACTGCTGTGGCTCGGATCTATCCCTAGCCCCGGGAATTTACACATGCTGCAAGCATGGCCAGATAATAATAATCATAATAAACATAAAATAGGAGTTCCTGTAGTCGTTCAGCAGGTTAAGGACCCAACATAGTGACCATGAGGATGTAGGCTGGATCCCTCGACTCACTCAGTGGATTAAGGATCCGATGTTGCCCCAAGCTGTGGCATAGGTTGCAGATGCAGCTCAGATCCAGCATTGCGCTGATTCAACCCCCTGGCTCAGGAGCATCCATTTGCAGCCCTAAAAAGTAAATTAATTAATTAATGAAAAACTCTAGTAATGGAATCATCTCTTTCTCCTCTGTCCTCCACTCGAGGACTGTGAGCTGTAGGAATGGGGTTGTTTTGCTCACGATTGGATCCCCAGCACTTAGAAAAATGACTGGCCAGAGTAAATACACACTTTTTGGTGGTGGGGGTGGGGGGGATATGAAAGTGAATATTTATTTAGACTTAGAAAAGAAATCAGGACCAAATGTAAATTTTTGAAAGCTGACAAACTAAAAACGTTTTTTAAAAATCCAGAAAAAAAGAGTTTAAGATTGTTATTAACTGTCTAACACACCTACATAATACTTTTAAATAAGTTATATTTACTTGGAAGCATTGGTAATGCCACCAAAAACAGTCACAACTTTTTTGCAATTACAGAATGATGTTTAGTTAACAAAACCACATTCGTGTCTTTAAAGCTGCATCAGATATGACTGACAATGAAGAAATCACTAACCTCCCCATAACGATTTTTTTTCTGTGCACAAACATGAACCTGCTTTTAAATTTCCATGCCACTTTACAGCTCCCATATTGGATCAGGCAAAGGCACACAAGTGGTGATATCGTCTCCTAGATGTTTGGCAGAAGAAAGTAAAACCCAGACCTCAAAAATTCCCAGAGATAAAAATGCAAGGAAAGGAGCAACTCACAGTTGAATATCACAAAAAAGGAAGCAAAGCACCATGAATAAGAAAGAGGAGAACAACAGGGGAAAGATCCCCAAAGGCTTCTGATGTTGGAATTATTAGGCACAAAATATAAAGTAACTATGTTCAATTTTTTTTTTTTCTTTTTAGCCACGCCCAGGGCATGTAGAAGTTCCCAGGGCCAAGGATCAAAATCTGCGCTGCATCAGCAGCTGAGCTACTGTTGTGGCAATGCTGGATCTGGAGTTCCCATCTTGGCTCAGCAGAAATGAATCTGACTAGCATCCATGAGAATGCAGGTTTGATCCCTGGCCTTGGGTCAAGGATCCAGCATTGCTGTGAGCTGTGGTGTAGGTCCCAGACACGGCTCAGATCTGGTGTTGCTATGGGTGTGGCATATGCCGGCAGCTACAGCTCTGTTTCCACCACTAGCCTGGGAACCTCCATATGACATGGGTTCGGCCCTAAAAAGACAAAAAAAAAAAAATCCACACACACAAAAAAGACAATTCTGGATCCTTAACCTGCTGTGCCACAAGGGAACTCCCAACTATATTCAATATATTTAAGTAATAAAAGTAAAAACTCAAAAGGTGAGTACAGAACAACAGACTCAAAAGATGAAAAAACAGATTTTAAAGAGAAATCAAACAGAATTTCTAGAAGTCAACCATTGACTTAAAATATCACCAGCCAGGAGTAAATGGTTGGTTACACTGGAAAAGGAAATCTGACAATTAGAAGAAAGATACAAAGTAATTCAGGAAATATCCCAGATACATGAAAATATGAACTAGAAGTTGAAAGACATGGAGTCTAGTGTGAGATGTAATTCTCCCTCCAGAATGAGGGTAACAGAATAGTTAAGAAATAATATTTGTCAGGATAATGGCTGGGAATTTCCCAGAATGGTTTAAGGACACAGACCCAGGAAAACCAAACCATACCAAATAAAAACAAAACACAGAATGGAAAAAAAAATTCTTTACCTAATCATAACTGCAAAACACCAAAAGATAAAAGGCCTTCAACAGCACACAAGAGAAGACACCCCTACCCACAACAGGATAGCAATTAGGCTGACAACTGACTTCTCAATAGCAACAAGAGAAGCCAGAGGTGATGGAATATCTTCAACAGGCTGAGATGCAACTAACTGGCAATCTTTTAGTTGACATCCTTTAAGAACTAGGGGGAAATAAAATAATTTTCAGATGAATCATTGAGAGACTTTACCACCAAAGGGATCACAAAAGTAATTTTAAGGACTCTGTTGCAAAAGAAATTATGAAAACAGACATTGGTGATATACGGACAAAGTAAAGAAACATTGATTGTAATAGTTGATTATCTTGATTTTAAGGTAATAAAAATCAATAGGAATAATTGGCCTAAAACACTGTTATAATAGCTTACAAATAGTGGGAGGTGATCAGAATTAAAACATCCCCAGGTCTTTGCATTCTTTGGAAGGTAAAAATACTGAACAACTATAAACTCTGACAAGTGTTTATACTGAAATTATCGGAATAACCACCAAAGTAAAAGACACAGAATTTATTACTTCAAAGTTTGTACATATGAAAGGATCAAATAAGAGGAGGAAAGGAAATTTCAAAGAATTTGAAAGAGAGCAATGTGAAAAGGGGAGCCAGAAAAAGTAGCACAAAGAGAGGTTACCATCATGGCTCAGTAGAAACGAATCTGA
Organism: Phacochoerus africanus; assembly: GCF_016906955.1. NCBI lineage: Eukaryota > Metazoa > Chordata > Mammalia > Artiodactyla > Suidae > Phacochoerus > Phacochoerus africanus. The sequence goes on along the minus strand of NC_062550.1, from coordinate 50,679,560 downwards.
TTAGGATCCAGGAGGATGCAGGCTTGATCCCTGGCCTTGCTCAGTGGGTTAAGGATCTGGCGTTGCCATGAGCTGTGGTACAGGTCGCAGACACAACTCAGATTTGGCGTTGCTGTAACTGTGGTGTAGGCCAGCAGCTACAGCTCCGATTTGACCCCTAACCTGAGAACCTCCCTGTGCGGCAGATGCAGCCCTTAAAAAAAAAAAAAAAAAAAAAAAAAAAGCAGCAGTAGCACAAAGAGAAAGGACATAGTAAAATTTATTTCTGCAATCTTAATATTTCAATAACCACAATAAATGAAAATGTATTAAATTTTCCCACTAAAAAGAAAGCAAATAAATTGGATTTTTTTAAAGTCCAGTGTTTAAAGCTGGTACTCCTAAAACATAAGAAAACAGGAAGTTTGAAAATCAAACTGATAATCAGTCATTTAGTGTTTGTGTTTTCCCTGAATTTTCTAGTTTTAGAATCAGGCTAGAGGGAAGTGGTCACTGTAAATAAGCAGTTACTAGGCAAACCGTCGCACACAGTGTATCTAACTGTGCTGCTGGATTTCTTAGGGAAGAAAAAGAAGCAACTTGGAATCTTGCAGCTCAAAACTTTATGAGTTTTCTAGCCATGGATTTTTTTTTCCATTGGAATGGTTTTAGATCTGGCATATGAAATGTTTCTTGGGAAAAGTACCTTAAAATCAAGATTTTTAAGAATGAGATAACTATTGTTTACATCTTTGATCAATCTGTTTGGCAAAAGGAACACAGAATCCAAAACTCTGGCAAAGTTATCCTATTATTTATATTCGAATTGTTCTCGCAAAGAGAACAGAAGAATGGAAAAAATAAAACATAAGTTCCTACGTATTTAAATGAAGAGTTGCTTTCTAAGGACTCAATCATGTATTCTCAAGTTTACCCCGTCAACCTGTTTTAGGATTTCTTAACGGTGTGTATTATGAAATGGAATTTGAGCGTTTAGTCGCCTCAACCCTCCTGGAGTCACCAAAGTGCTTCCAAGTAAGACAGCCAATAAGCAAGGGTAGTCACTGCTGTTAATTCTCTTATAGTTGCCACAGGGTGAAGCATTCACTTTGGTAAGTTCTTGACACCTATCTCTACAAAATCATAAAATGCAAGAACCTAAAGAGACCAGAGAGCACTTCTGGTCCCACCCTCTCTCATTCGACGTCTGCAAAATCTGAGACCCAGAGAAAGAGTGCAGTTTTCCCAAGTGGTAACCAGCTAGTTAATTGCAAAAGGGACAAGAACCCAGGTCTCTTAACTCCCTCCAATTCATAGAGCTTCCCATTCATCCCCCCACTTTCCATTTGTCATTGTGGTTAAAGCTTTAAATGCCTAGTAAGAGGAGTACACACTGCTGAAGAACAGAAGACTAGGGGAAAAAACCCCATATGTTGGCTACATATTTAAATGAAGAGTTGCTTTCAAAGGACTCAGTCATGTATTCTTAACCTACCCAGGAGCTTGAGAGGCGGGAGCTTTCTGTTTTCACGACTCATCGGAATGATGGATTCTAACTTTCTTGGGTCGTTAACTCCCAGATGCTACAGTGAAACAAATGGCAGTTTGTTCAGATCCGCATTCCCTGTTGGAAACACTCATGCCTTCCCTCTGGGACCATCACCTGTTCACAGGGAGTTCACTGCCAGACCCCAGCAGATGTGGGAAACCTGCAGGGGTGGTGGTCATTCTCATACTACCCTCGAATTTCCCAAAGGCAGCTTTAAATGTTGCTAGGGCTTTGTCACATTTTCCCCGTAATCATTTCAGGGAACGGGTCTTTTTATATTTGGACGAGATGAAACCCTTCCTTAAGGTCTATGTTCACTCTCCTCATGTGAAAGAATGTTGGAGAAATTACAGAGGGTCTAAGATAGCAAGGGAGAAGCCTAAAGGACAGGAAGTGGTTTCTCTGCAGGGGTCTAATAATGAGGTGGGGATGTTTACCTAAAGAAGAGACAGCTAAGTGGTGATGGAAGTGCAGAAAATAATACATTAAGAGATATTGTAAGGTGGGACCATCTCATTAAAAAGCAAAGTGTGGGAGTTCCCATCATGGCTCAGCACTAATGAACTCCACTAGTTTCTATGAGGATGCAGGTTCGATCCCTGGCCGTACTCCGTGGGTTAAGGATCTGGCATTGCCGTGAGCAGCAGTATAGTCACAGACATGGCTCAGATCCTGCATTGCTGTGGCTGTGGTGCAGTCTGGCAGATGCAGCTCCAATTCGACCCCTAGACTGGGAACTTCCATATGCTGCACATGCAACCCTAAAAAGCAAAAAAAAAAAAAAAAAAAAAAAAAAAAGAAGAAGAAGAAGAAAGAAAGAAAAAGAAAAAAAGAAAAGTGTGGAGTTTTCTGGTGGTGCAGCTGGTTTAGGATCGGCTGTTGTTATTGCTACGGTGTGGTTCAATCCTTGGCCCAGGAATTTCCACATACCTCTGGCACTGCCCCCCTGAAAATGCTGATCTTTAAGGTAACTTCAAATTGGAGGTTCTGATATGTTATGCTGAACTAGAAGTAATAATAAACTGTATAGTTGATAAATTCTAGAATTATGGGATTAGCACTGTAAGAAACTGTCAATGTGTTTTTCGAAGTGGCTGTGCCATTTTGTAACTCCATTAGCAATGTATGAAGGTTCCAGTGGTTCCATATCATTGCCAGCACTTGATATTGTCAACTTTTTAAAAACCATTTTAGTCATTATGTGCTTTTTATATCCTATCTAAGAACCCCATGTCTAATCCAAGGTCATAAAGTTTTTCCCCAGGTTTTCATCTAGAAATGTTATAGCTTTAACTCATATTTGTAGATAGAACCTTGATTTTTCAATCTAAAGTTAAGTGTGAGGCACAAGCCAAGGGATGGGCTTAGAAATTCTTTGGCAAAAAATAAATAAATAACTTTTTTTTGAAAAAAGTATGGGTAACAGTTATTAAGGTGAGTAGTATTTCGTTTTTTTCAATTTACCAGTAAAACCAATAATCATTTCAGTACTTCTGGATGTTCTGTTTGCAATAAACACAAGCAGGAAATGTGGGCAGAAAAGGCTCCCAAAATTCCCTCTGTGGTTCAGTGGTTAACAAACCCGATTAGCATCCATGAGGACAAGGGCTTGATCCCTGGTCTTGCTCAGAGGGTTAAGAATCCAGTGTTGCTGTGGCTGTGGTGTCGGCCAGTAACTATAGCTCAGATTAGACCCCTAGCCTGGGAACCTCCATATGCCTCGGGTGCGGCCCTAAAAAGCAAAAAAAAAAAAAAAAAAAAGACTCCCCAGAATGGTAGGTAGAACCACTGACTTTTTCCTAATGTGTTCATTTATTGAGAAGTGAGATTTTGTTGTTGTTGTTGCTTTTTTAGGGCTGCCCCATAGCATATGGAAGTTCCCAGTCTGGGGTCAAACTGGAGCTACAGCTGCCAGCTTACACCACAGCCACAGCAACCCGGGATCGAAGCCGTGTCTGCAACCTACACAACAGCAGAGATGTGAGAATTTAAATAATAGAAAATGTTTTATAAGCAGTACTCACTTCACTGAGAAGGATGAAGTATAGACCAGTGACTCTCAACAAGAAAGGCACCATAATCTTCTATGAAGACATATCAGAACTACTGGGGAGACTCTTTCAAATTATACCTGCCTCCCCCCCCCACCACCACACACCTGAGTGCTGAGATTCTGGCAAAAACCCTTCCTTTTCCCACTGAGGGTAATAGATATTAAAAGGGCATATTTTATTGGTCAGATAAGCAGCTGTGGAAAAAGCTGTGCATCACTGCTCTAAGCCCTTTGGGCGCTGCCTCCTGAAGGCTCATGGATGGGTTCAAACTGGGTCTTAAAGCATAGGGTTTGGAGAGACAGAGAGGAGGATGAAGATCATTTCAGGGTTTCTCATTGGTTCCGAGGCAGGAAAATGACCAGGAAATGTTTACTTTCCCCTAGACCAGGGAGAGAAGTCTGGAAGGATAGATTAGAGTCAAACTGTGAATAATAAACTCCATAAACATAGGAGCTTTGCGTATCTTGTTCACTTCTGTATGCCCGCCACCCACCACAGGGCTTTGCACATTACAGGCCCTCATGAATGTTGAATGAATGAAGTCTTGACTGTCAAATTAAAAATTCAGGACATTCTCTTCCAGCATCTAGACAATGGAGAAAAAACGATGATAGTCATGGTAAGCTTAGCGTTCCAGCAAGACAAAGCTGTGGACGTGAGAAGCCGAGGTATGGAGAGAAGGCAAAAATCAAGAACCAACCTCCTGGAAACATCCAGAAAGAGGGCGAGGCTAAAGAAAATAAGAGAGAGGAGCTGCTGGATAATAAAAACAACAAACCTAAAATATCACTTTAAGGGTTCCTGCTGAGGTTCAGCAGGTTAAGAACCCAACTAGTATCAATGAAGATATGGGTTCGATCTCTGGCCTCCCTCAGTGGCTTAAGGATCCAGCATTGCCACAGGGTGCAGTGGAGTTCACAGATGCAGCTGCTGGATCTGGCATTGCTGTGGCTGAGGTGCAGTCTGGCAACTGCAGCTCAGATTCAACCCCTGGCCCAGGAACTTCCATATGCCACAGGTTTGGCCATAAAAAGAAAAAAAGACAGAAAGAAAAATATATCACTTCATAATTAACAGACTTTTCCATATGCACAATAACAGGTAAGACAGCGACTGTTTCTCCCATTTTACATAGACCTCAAAGGTGAACAGTAATAATAAAACACTAACAACATAGAGCTAAGAAGTGAACCAAGCTAATCACAGAAACTAAAACTAATGTCAAGAATAAGGTAGCTTAGTGGGTTAAGGATCTGGTGTCGTCGCTGCTGTGGCTTGGGTCACTGCTTTTGCTCATGTTCCATCCCTGGTGAGAACTTCCATATGCCCCAGGCATGGCCAAAAAAAAAAAAAAGAAAAAATAGAGGTGAATAAGTCTGGACAATCAGGAAACAAAGTAATTTGAACAGGGAAGGTTTTATGTAAAGAATTATTAGCTAGGACAGAAGAGTAACTTTTAAAAAAGGACTCTAAAATGTACCTACAACTGCTTAAGAGTGCCTAAGAGAGAGAAAACTTGGAAGAGGGTTTAGACCTCCTTAGGGAAAAGGACCGTTGCCACCCACAGGATGGCAAGGAAGTTTGCTGGGTTGCTTAAGCCAGAGCTGGTCCAGGAGGAAACAACCTTCCAGGATATAGATGTGCCCTGGCTGGTGGGTGGATACACAGAGAGGCTCTGAAACACACCAGTGTCCAGGCAGTAGGATCACGGTTAGCGGTCAGCTGGGCCTGGGCCAGGCTGCAAGGTCACCAAGGGACAGTGTGTGGCTGTTGCAGAGGACACTGGATGTCTGCTTCCACACACAACCTTGCTGAGCCTTCCTTCCAGCAGCAGGCAGCCAGAGTAAAAACCTCGCAGGGAAACCAGCCTTTCCGTCTCCCTGCAGCGTCTCTCTGGTGCCCTCTACTGACCAAGCCTAACCTCGTGCTCACGGTGCAGAAGAAAGGCTCTAGCCCTCAGTCCGTTGAGAGCTGAAAAGGAATTCATTGTAACTAGTACCCTGAGTGGCTGTACCTGTCTGGGCTGTTCTGTAACAAGTTCTAGAAACCAGAAAAGGCTAGTCTGGGGGTTCTGCCAGAAGATTGGGGTGGAGTGGAGATCTGAAGGAGTAGAGATGGGGAGTGGCAGGTTAACACAGCAACTCTAGAGGAAAGGGAGTTATGTCCCAGCATGTCCATGTAAAAACCCGGAAGACAGTAAAAGGATCTGGTAAGCCGAGCCCGGGTCTCTTCCCCAAACCTGGATTTTCCCCACTGCAGGAGGAACTGAGGATTATGACTGACCAGGCCAGAGTCATTTGCTCACGTCTTTGGCCCAGAAGATGGGTGACTGGTTGGGAGCTACATCAGTTTGTAACCGAGCAGGGCCCCATGGGGCTCCTGGGCACAAAAACCTTTCTACGCCCCCCATTTCTTTCTTTCTTTCTTTTTTTTTTTTTTGTCTTTTTAGGGCCATACCCACGGCATATGGAGGTTCCCAGGCTACGGGTCGAATCAGAGCTATAGCCGCTGGCCTACACCACAGCCACACCAACTCCAGATCTGAGCCGTGTCTTCCACCTACACCACAGCTCACGGCAACGCCGGATCCTTAACCCACTGAGCAAGGCCAAGGATCAAACCCGCAACCTCATGGTTCCTGGTCGGATTCATTTCCACTGCACCACGACGGGAACTCCCCCCAACCCCATTTCTTACTTTTAGGAATTAGACCTCATTCAGCCTCCATGGCCTTCCCTAAGTTCCAAGCGGCAGGTTCAGACAATTGCTGATCAGGGAAGGAAGGGGATGCAGAGACAACGGTCAAAAAACCATAGTACAGTCTTTGGGCAGGATCCTGGTTCCCCCTCAAGGGGCACACAGAATGATGTAGGCATCTTATACACCTAAGAGAGAAGTGATATTCCTTATGCTTATATTAAAAGTAAATACTTTAACGCTGAACAGCTTAGAGTCCTTCCTTGTCCTTCTCCTGGCCTTAATTGCACCCTAAACACAATCACCTGTAAGCTAAAGATTAGGCACCATGAGCACAATTGCCTGTGGGTTCACATGATGTTTTTCAGGAACTTTCCTACTTTGTTCTAATCTCTGATAAATACACCCTTTTCACAAGTCCTGTTATTCTAGTCAGTGACCCAGAAGACCACCACCAAGATCATGCAGAGATCTGAGGCCAGCTTTGATGACCAAGATTTACCCAAAGAAAGAAGAATGCATGTTTGCCCCAATCCTAATTCTTATCTGAAAGCTTGTTTTTCTCCTTTTTACTATAAAACTTCCCACAAATCTTTCCAGTGGAGGGCAGAGTCTTCTTTTTTTTTTTTTTTTTTGTCTTTTTTGCCATTTATTGTGCCGCTCTCGCGGCATATGGAGTTCCCAGGCCAGGGGTCTAATCGGAGCTGTAGCCACTGGCCTACGCCAGAGCCACAGCAACGCGGGATCCGAGCCGTGTCTGCCACCTACCCCACAGCTCACGGCAATGCCGGATCGGATCGTTAACCCACTGAGCAAGGGCAGGGACCGAACCCGAAACCTCATGGTTCCTAGTCGGATTTGTTAACCACTGTGCCACGACGGGAACTCCGACACAGTCTTTAAGGCATTAGCCTGCTGTGGCCTCCTTTGCCTGGCAAAGAAATAAAAGCTATCATTTTCTCCTTCACCCCACACTCTGTCTCTGCATTTCTAGTTGGCACTGGTGGACAGAGGCCAAGTTTCAGCAACAAGTTGAGGTAGGTGAGGAAAATTTTCCCAAAAATCAAGGTCATTATAACCCAAAGAGGGACAGGGTTGCTGAGAAACCTCTGATGTCTCTTACAGGGGCATCAATGAAAATGGAAATAAGGCTTTTTCTTTTTCTTTTTCTTTCTTTCTTTTTTTTTTTGTTTGTTTTTGCCTTTTTCTAGGGCCGCACCTACGGCATTTGGAGGTTCCCAGGCTAGGGGTCTCATCAGAGCTTTAACCACCAGCCTATGCCAGAACCACAGCAATTTGGGATCCAAGTCTGCGACCTATACCACAGCTCATGGTAACACTGGATCCTGAACCCAGGAGTGAGGCCAGGGATTGAACCCGCAACCTCATGGTTCCTAATGGGATTCGTGAACCACTGAGCCATGGGAATTCCAAGGCTGTTTCTGCAGAAGGCTTTTTGTTGTTGTTTTCTATTTGTATTTACTGTGTTATTACATAACTCATTGTATTATGAGCCTCATATTACCCTCTAGGTAAAACTGGATGTAGATCACTAAAGGAAGCCGTGCAAGGCAGACTCTATGTCAAACTGCATCAGTGGGCTCCCTCTCCTGCTCACTTAGTGAAGTCACTACAGAGCAGTGATGTTTTGAGACAGAGGGAATTTTTAATTCATTAGTTGAGGGGAATGATATGTGGAAATAAAAGGATTCTAAACCTTAAATATTGCTCTGCACAGAGATACCAATCAGTTGAGCTCAGATGTTATAGCTTTTGTTGCTCAGCACTTGAGGTTCAGTAAGGTGCTATCCAGTTACCCGAGTGGAGCTAACTGTACAGAAGCCATGGGTACCAGTGAGAAATGCCGGGGAGCGGACACTGCCAGCATCCACCTGTCCCTGAACTGGATCAGAAGAGTCCCAGCGATACCACATCTTGTGCTGGTGCTGTCGTCTGTCTCTACACATAGGCTGGCCGTGACAACTCACTCTTCATGTGAGGTGATCCGAGTTCTTCATGGCATTCCAGACACAGTTGCTATCCTTGGAAAATTATTCTATTATCCAATCTCTCCATATGCCTTCCAAGGAAAAATAAATCAGGTTCAGGTAAGCATCTAGATATCTCTAACCCATCTGTTCAGCATTGTGTTCTTGTAGATATTAAAAATAAACAGGGCTCACTCGGGTTACAGGATGCTTGGATGCTCAGAGCCTGATGCTATTGCCACCAGGACTGTGGGGGAAGGGGGAGGGACTCTGCTCCGGCCTTTCAATAAAGCCATTGGTCTAATTTTTAAAAACCTAAAAAACTGCAAAAAAATATAAAAGGGCTTAACTTTCCAAGTTGTCCCTATAATAATTTGTATATGTGTGTCTCAGAGAACCACCGAGGAAATGAAAGTATTTTTAAAGAGTCGCAAATAATAACCTACCATATAAGGAGCCTAGTCTGACAAGAAAAATAACTCAATTTTCGAATTTAATAGAATATCGCGTTTTTAGACACAAGCCTTCATTGTCAAGAATATTAAATAGTTACTAGGTTTGGGTAAAGTTTTTCTAGTGAAATACTTGGCCACGTATTTTAAGGAGTTTATTGATTTCTTCTCAAAGTTGGTTTTTCATAAGAGCTTTATGAGGCTGAGACCTAAAATGGATATTCTTAGGGCTTAAAGAAACTGGTTTGCAATTCAACTTGACGTTTGTACCACAACAGAGATCTCTAACTCTTGTTATCAGTACTCTGCCACAGGGACGGAGCAAACAAATGTAAAACCTCTTCTTTCAGGCAAGTTCAGACTTTTATTTCACATGTGATTGAACAGGTTACACTGGTTCATAACGTCAAATTGCCAGGATGGTTGGAATATAGTCCTTCTAGCAAGACCTACAAGGACTGCCCTTAGAAGGTGAAGGAAGAGATTACCAACTCTTGGTGCTGGTGTCTGGGGATTTCTGTTTCCAGTGAACACAAACAGCCTCCATCACCTTTACCCTTCGGGTGCTGGACAGGAGTGAAGAGAGGGAAGCGAGCTTGATTCCTTCCTCAAGGGGGTAAGGGTCCTCATGAAAAGGTACCCCGGCAGCTGTGTGTGGTACTCAGCCTATGAATGTGGTCCAAAGAGCAAAGGCTGGATAGGAAGAAGCAAAACTTTGTTCTAGAGAAGGAGTAAGGACAGAGGAGCATCGCAAAGGGGAGAGGTAGACACGTTTCACACCGTTGCTCATCAACAGGAGCTTAGAGCAAAGCTTTTTACGGTAATTCCTTGAACTGGAAAACAACCTCCCCAAACAAATGAACTCTTGGGAACTAAGTTTTTATTTCTCATACTACTTTATTTTACACGCCTGGACCATGTGGTGATTGAAAACAGTGCTTTTTCTTTTTCTTTTGTTTTAGGGCCACACTCTCAGCATATAGAGGTTCCCAGGCTAGGGGTCTAATCGGAGCTGTAGCTGCTGGCCTACACCACAGCCACAGCAATGCCAGATCTGAGCCATGTCTGCAACCTACACCACAGCTCACGGCAATAACAGATCCTTAACCCACTGATCGAGGCCAGGGATTGAACCTGGGTCCTCATGGATGCTAGTCAGATCTGTTTCTACTGAGCCACAACAGGAATGCCCCACCTCTTTTTCTCTTTCAAAAGGCAGCATCCTCGTAAGTGTGAAGTACATCAGAATGTCATAACAACAGTCCCAGAGTCTCACTGTTGCCATAGGAACAGTAGGGAAACTGAGAGATTGGGAAACTAGAATGAGGGGCTAAAAAAGGAACAATGTACACTTTGTGTGATTTTCATCTGTAGGCCTTTTGAATTTTATATTGTGTTCATGTATTATCTATTTTAAAATAGATTAGAAGGCACTTCTATATAGTTTAAAAATTCACATTTTTTTTTCTTTTTTTTTTTTTTGCTATTTCTTGGGCCGCTCTTGCGGCATATGGAGATTCCCAGGTCTCATCAGAGCTTTAGCCACCGGCCTCAGCCAGAGCCACAACAACGCAGGATCTGAGCCACGTCTGCAACCTACACCACAGCTCATGGCAACGCCGGATCATTAACCCACTGAGCAAGGGCAGGGACCGAACCCGCAACCTCATGGTTCCTAGTTGGATTCGTTAACCACTGAGCCACGATGGGAACTCCCCTGTGATGGATTTTTAAAGTTGGAATCACCTAGCCAGAAAAGGAGGAAAGGCACCACACGATCAAAGAAGGACCTATTCAGTGGTTACAAAAACATTAAACAGAATGATACCTTTGGGAAGGCACACAGAAATTTGGGCAGTGCTGGACCACAGGGTGAGCTGGGTGGTACCAGGAAGTGAGGCTGGAAAAGTTAGCAGAGCCTGGATCTCGAGAAGCCTTGCAGGCTCCACGGCACATTTGAAAGTCTTGTCCACGAAGGGGAGAAATGGAAGCCTTAAGAATTCATTAAAAACTGGGAGTTCCCATCATGACTCAGTGGTTAACGAATCTGACTAGGAACCATGAGGTTGTGGGTTCGATCCCTGGCCTTGCTCAATGGGTTAAGGATCCGGCATTGCCGTGAGCTGTGGTGTAGGTCTCAGATGCAGCTTGGATCCCACGTTGCTGTGGCTGTGGTGTAGGCTGGCACCTATAGCTCCAATTAGACCCCGAGCCTGGGAACCTCCATATGCCGCAGGAGCAGCCCCAGAAAAGGCAAAAAAGACCAAAAAAAAAAAAAAGAATTCATTAAAAACTGAATCTGGTCATTTCACCCTAGTTATAAATCCTGTTTTCCTTTTCTTGAAAGACCTAAAATGTTTTTTATACTTTTTGGTTTAGCATGCCTGCTCCTTTCAACAGTAAACTCAGGCTATCGTGTGTTGAGATCCTTTCTGGATCTGTGAGAGTTATTCCTTGAGTTTCCATTCAGCAGAGCCACCATCTCCGGACTGAAGGGGAATCAGGGGCTACCACTTAAAAGAGTACGTGTAGTAACTGCAGAAACTACTAACCAATACTTCCATTTAAGGGACCAACTGCTGGTGTAGATGCAAAAATTGTGAAATGAAGCAAAGTACGGAGTTCCTGCTGTGGCTTAATGGGTTATGAAACAGAGTATTATCCATGAGGATGAGGATTTGATCCCTGGCCTTGCTCAGTGGGTTAAAGATCCAGCATTGCTGTGAGTTGCAGTACAGGTGGCAGATGTGGCTCGAATTCTGCATTGCTGTGGCTGAAGCATAGGCCTGCAGCTGTAGCTCTGATTTGACCCCTAGCCTGGGAACTTCCACATGCCATGGGTGTGGGCCTAAAAAGCAAAAAAAAAAAAAAAAAAAAAAAAAGACAAAAGAAAAGCAAGAGGAAGGATGCAAGGAAGAAAGGGGTACAGAAGGATAAAAGGAAAGGAAGGACACCAGGAAAGGAAGGACACGAGCTCAGATGGAAGGACACAGGGAAGGACACAGGTATGGGAGGGATAGGCAGGGTCACAGGGAAAAGAAGAGAAGGGACAGAAAGGAACAGGACAGACGCAGTAGAGTGAAAGACTTCCTGTGGGCCAGGTAAGTCTCAAAGTGCCTTATAACAATTCATGTTTGAAATATCTCTGCAAAGTAGATGTTATTATCCCCATTTTCTATTCTAAGAAACTGAAGCTCGGATCAATTAAATAATTCAAAACTTTGTGACTCCAGAACAACTTTTCCACTGAAACTTACCTTCTGATTTGAGGTCAGAACATCTGGGCTTGGCTCAGGCCCTTACTCTAGCACTTTGAATCTCAGTTTCTTCAAGTATAAATCAGAGATTATAATAACTGGCCTCCCTACCCTCCTAGTTATTGGAGGCAGCAATAAGATGAGGTATGTGAGAATATGACTCTGAAGGACTACGTAAAAAGAAAAGAGATTGCTAATAAAGCATTAATCCATGCTGTATTATTCTTTTATTTAGTTTGCGATTTTTGAAATTTATTTATTTTTGCTTTTTAGGGCCACACCTGCAGCATATGGAAAGTCCCAGGCTAGGGGTCGAATTGGAGCTACAGCTGCCGGCCTACACCACAGTCACAGCAACGCCAGATCCAAACCACCTCTGCTAAGTACACCACAACTTACAGCAACACTGGATCCTTAACTCACTGAGTGAGGCCAGGGATCGAACCTGCATCCTCATGGATACTAGTCGGGTTTGTAACCTGCCGAGCCATGATGGGAACTCCACACTACATTGTTCTTTTATAGCTTCAGTGTTCGTGCCCGAGGGGGCTCCCAGGAGTTTTCCACCGTTATAGCTGAAATTACTCTTAAAGCAACTGCTGAAATTCTTGTTCAGGACCGTCTCTTTTTGGTGTACACACTGGTGGACTATTTCCACTTGGATCCTTCTTTAGTGACTATGAGCTCATTCAGAAGCAAGATAAACAAGCACCTCTGGAACCTTCCTGTGCTGGCTGAAGAGCCCAGGCATGTCATTCCTTTACAAGGTCACTCTGTCCAATTCCACTGGCCCATGGACTCTGAAGTTTCCACAACGCTGCCAGAGCTATGCAAGTTTTCCAACAGCATGCTTCCTCTAAGGATCTGGCCCACATTTTAGGCTATAAGATTGATGGTTGGAGATTACTTCAAAAATCTCAACGACGACAACCCAGGCAGTTAAGGGCTCTCCCAAGCACAGCAATGGGGGCAAATGAAATGACCACAGAACTAAACAAGCCTTTCTCTGTTTCATCTCACACCTTGGTGACTCCTTGGATTGCTGAAGATGACACATCGTCAGTTCTCAGCTTATTTGCTGCCTTAGGACAGATCACTACTGTCCTCCATCCTGACGTCATTCCAAGTTCTCCAAGGTGCCCAAAGATTACAAGGCCACCGCAGGCGGTAGGATCACAGAATTCATTAATGGAAACATCTCTGACAACAAACCTTGACTCTTCTTTCACTTTTCCTGAGGTCATTCCCTCTATGGTATTAACAGGTATTTCACTCACAGATTCTGACCTCTTTCAGCGTAGAACTTCGACAGTATCAGTGTTATTAGAAAACCCGAATTTGATAGAGTGGGAAATAAAGGGTCACACCCTAATCCACAGAACAGAAACACACAAGTATCCTGCCCTTGTGTCTGAATCAGTTAGTCAAGCTTGGTATTCACATGCCCTCCTTGACTCATCCAGGTGCCCTCGTTGTCTTGGGTCCTCAATCTCAGAGGAAGGCATACAGGATATGGCCACACCTTCCGAGGGACTCTCTTCCATGACATCATTCCTCAGCACACAGAGTGGCTCTGACCCAGTCTACCTGGAGAGGTTTGTACAGTCACCTAACAGTCTCCTGACACCGTCAGCATCAGCAAGGGAGACATTGCCAGCCTCCCATCTCCCCCTTGAGTTTAGCCAATTTCCACTGTCAAGCCAGCTGGGTCAGAAGCATCTTCATGAACATGTGTCTGAGACTCTTACTAAAGTTTCTCAGCAGATTCATTCATTCGTCCCTCCTACAGAAACAGTTTCACCTCTTGGCATGAGCATAAATACAAAATGTGCATGGGAGAGTACCTTCGACTCCACTCTGTTGCCGTGGGCAACTGCTCGATTCACCAGCAACCAATTAGAGGAAGACATCACGTGGTGTGATTGTGAAAACTCAATCTTATTCTAGGGAGACTTCATCATTTACTCATTTACCTGATTTATCAGATTCGTCCCCTTCTGAGCTTGCCCAGATTTGTAAGTGCACTGGAGTTACCTGAGAGTCTGGACTCAGAGACTGTCATGCATTTTTTTAGTGACTGGTATTCAGGGATAGAACATTTAGCTTTCAGCAAATTCTCAAGAACTAGCAAAACTTCACCAGGTAACACTATGTCTAACCTGGATGCTACTGAAGTGACAAGTCACCCATCTACCTCCAAAAATGTATTGACAAGATATGGGAGTATTTCTGATGTTAACAACATACAAGGTAAGATTGTGGCAGTTGCTGAGTTTTCTGTTTGAATGATTTTTCAGTAGATCATTATACTAACAAGTAGCAACCGACCATTGTTGGTTAAGATATTCAGATTAAAACAGTATTAAGATTAAAATATGATGCCTAATATTAACTGTGATTACATTATGAGGGCTTGATTTGCTTCTCTTTATATTTTCTGTTTTTTCCAATTTTCCAATGTTTTCCAACATTTTCCAATATTTCTACAAGGAACATGGTGATTTTTCAAGAGGAAAAAATTTTAAGAAATTATTATGTAAGAAAAGTCAACAACAAAGTATAATACCCATTTTATACCCTATACACATTAAATACAATTTATATTTATCGGAGATCCACAAACTTGAAAGGGATTCAAGCCATCATTTAGACCATGCTCTGTCTAGTTATTATTATTCCTAAATTATCTCAGAAAGACTTAAATCATCTATTGGAATCTCATGTTTCACCGTAATTAGGAAAGGCTTGCTAACAATTCAGTCTCTGCTGGTAAAGTTCAAACCATCTTCTGTGTCACCATATACTGCAAACACAGTCAGTATTATGATTAAAAAGTTGGTATCTATAGTCAGACAAGTGTTCAAAATCTAGTTCTATAGTACACTATATACAAATAGTATACAAATATACTATTTGTGTGACCTTGGGTAGCTACTTAATTTTATTACTCCATTTTCATCATTTATAAGTTGAGGATAATCTTTATCCCAGTATATTTTTGGTGCAGATAACATGAAATGTGCACTTAGCACAGGGCCTGGAATCTGGTGAATGTTCTTCAAATGCAACCTGTTATCATCTCAGCCCATCTTCTCTTCTCTTCTCTGAACCAGATCACTCATATCAGAGTGAAACTTAAAACTTGTTTCATACTGAAGTATATTTGTATGGTAATGTCCATGGAAAAATTCACGGATGATTTTTAATTCTGGGGGATTTCCTGTGTTTGCATGAAACATCTAATATAAATTGATGCTCACCATTTCATTTTGGATTCACTACAGACTTTCCAGAGACATCATTTAGACAAGGTACAGCCCGTTTGTGTCTCCCCACATATGAGCTGCTTCACACAACAAAGCTGCTGAAAACACGTGCTCTCCATCCTGAATCTCAAAAACCTGAGGAAACATCCCCCCTGGGTAAGCAGTTCTGTCACCGGGCAGGAGAGCTGACGGAACAGGAGCCTGTTTGAAACTTATCTCCTCAGTAGTCAGAGCAAATACTGCTAACCAACCCCATGAAATATGCAACAGTGCTCAGATCTCACTTCAAAATAGTATTTCTGTTCATCTAGCAGTTTTCGTATTCTGTCTTCTAGATTCATTGTTCTTTTCCCAGGAACGTGACACTCCTCTTTCCAGCTTCTTGTGACTCACAATATCTAAAGCCACCTGTGTCGCAATACATGTTTCTTTGAAGACTCCATCTTGTCCTTCTTTACTTTATCCCATCTTCTTGTCTTACTTTATCCCATCTTCCTGCTTGGAAAAACAGTCACAGTGCTGGTAAATGACTTAAGCTTAAGAACAAAGACCTAAAGGCATAAGTGACTTAAGCATAAGAACTGTTATGTGCCTAGAGGTCAGAGTAAGAGCTTAACCTTTTACCACCTAAGTGGCTTTTTAAATAGTAAAAGAACTTATATAATAGTTATATGGGTGGATGAAACCCTGTATCATCCACCCATAGCCACTCCTCACTTGATCTCATCTAAAGAGCACAATAAAAGCAGTGTGGTTTCTTGAGGCAGGGCTCTTGGTCCCTGAGACCTTGAGTCCCCCGGTTCCCACCTTTACTTAAGATAAATGTCTCTGTGTCTTGTTTTATGTTAACTTTTTTCCTTAAGTTTCACAGCACCCATTCTTCAGCCCCATCCTGCTGAGCTGGTCTCGGCACACCTGCCTTTGTTACACAGCAGCATGTCCCCATTTTTGCGATGTTCAGTCACCTCGCCTTCTCTCTCAGACAACACCAAACCTTTTCTACGCAGAGCTTGAGTTGTTTTCCAGCTTCATTGAGATTTAAATGTGTTCACTGAAATTAGAGTGCTAGTTCATGACTATGTTTCTGTTCAGTTACACAACTTTAATGTCCTGAACTTTAAAAAATGTCCCTGTTGAGCTTTTACGTGCGCGCGCGCACACACACACACACACACACACACACACACAATCAGCTTAAAAATTTGGGCCCACTGCCAAATCATTGTTTTCCTGAAGCCTTCTAATCCAGATTTAGTGACTTGATGCTACTAATGAGCTAATCTTGAGATCTTCTTTCACACTATAATTTAAAACTGAAAGGATCCAGGAATTTGGAAACTAACAAACTTAATGAACGTGCTGAAGAGGCATCAAGGCTATAATACGAAATCTACCAGTTGATGATAAGAGATGAAGTTGGGTAGAGGAGCGGGCGAGGGAAATAGGAGAAAGAAAATGGGAAAGAAGGGCAGTCAGAACTTAAGATGAATGAAACTGAGCCTTGAGTAGATGACAGAAGTGTCCCCAAATCAAAGGCTAAAAAACAGAGACAAAAGAAGTCAGTCCCTTTCACTCCTTCCTGGAGCTGCTTATGTGGTACTCAAATAGAGGATGTATGTGCTTTCCCACATTCCTAGCCAGTCAGGTCAAAAAGTGAACATGGAGGGAGCTAAGTCAACCATCAAGACAACCTAAAACATCTAAATAAAAATGGTATTTGGTGAAATACGTTTCTTGTTTGTGTCTTCTAGGTCAAGCCAACACATTTCCAACAGTTGTTAATCCAATTCAGTTGATAAGGGCAACTGTTGGGCACAGACTGCATTTTCCAGTCCCTCCTGACACGTTTTATGATCAGGAAGACGACAACTCCCCTTACTTGACACTTGCAATAAAATCAGTAAATGAATATCCTGCAGACGCAGAAAGCTGGCTGCAATTGAATTCAACTCATCAAATGCTATACGGATACCCCCTGGAACTGGATTTTCAATATTCCCTTCAGGAATTTATTCTTTGCGCCACCGATTCTGGGGGGGCTGGCTGCTCAGATGCTTTTCACCATTGAACTGATGCTGCCTGGAAGTACGCCCTGCCACACGTACACTCTGCACACAAAAAAACAGTCTACTCATTTATAAAGAAGAGAGAGAGGGTCGGTTTGTTTTTTGCTAAGCTCATTGACTACCTCAAATCCAGTAGCCCTGAACAAATTGTATTAACCACCCGGAGACCAGGGTCTACTATTATATCCTGGTATAACAGAACCTTATGCGTAGTCAATGGCAGTTCTCTGAAAAGGTGTCCTCACAGAAAAATTCAGGAAGTGATGCTTAAACTAAGGAAGCCTGATGGAAATGTCCATCCAAACTTTGCATATGCTATGTCACTGGCATACAAAATTGGCACGGTAGAGAACATCACATATAGTGGAATCTGCCTTATTCTGGAGCCAGACAATGGGTTGTTAAATGACAACAGCATTTTTGCCTCATCTAACATAAAAAATAGCCCCTGGATTAGAAATCTTCTTCCAGCTTTGTTGGTAAGTATATGTATACTGATTGTGACAGCTGCAGCAAGTATAGCTTACCATTGCTGTAGGACCTCTAAGACTTTGCTTATTCCTCAGTCCCTGGTGTTTCAAGGGACAACTTTAATAAGTAATTCTGTCCAGGAAATGGATGTGCTAAGGCCAAGAAAGCCTCCTATCCTGGCGTGTGACGTGCCACCCTCACTTTGATTACGTTGTCTCAACATTGACCTTACAGAGAAAACGTGACCTCAGCCAGAGACGCAAGAGTAGTCAATCTTCCAGCCTCCAACACATCAACTCCCATTGCATAATGAAACAGATCTCATTAGCCAGAGGAGAAGTGAGTAATATGATCAGAAATCCAAATGCATCAACAACTGGTTGATAAACAGAAATAATCGATCTAAAGAGCAGGTAAAATAAACAACTGCTGAATCAAATTGTAAAAAGATAAGCAACAAAAAATTCATCCTGTGTGTTAATTGTATTCACTACTACCAATTAACTCTAATCATTCATTTCTCCTCAGAAGCCTGATGGTCGATTATAAGTTTATGTCCCCCAGGCCACCGCTACCGTAAACAAATCATGTCATGACTCATCCGTTATGGAAAGCAATTGCATCACTGGCCACAGCATTTCCAAATGTAAAAGACGTGGTAAACTGCCAGCCCACGGTCCTCATTACAACTTCCAGCATGAAGGCATCAATAATTGAACTGTAAATAATAAGTTCTGCTGTAAGTTAAGGTTCAATGATCTGTAAGAAAGAATGATTAAATTTATACCTCGCCACTGTATTTTTTTAGATTTTTTCCCAGTTTTATTGAGTGCTAAGTTGACATACAGCACTGTAGAAATAATTACTTCACTTACATACATCATTAAATGATTACCACAATAGACTTAGAGAACATCCATCATCTCATTTATACATGAAAGAAATAGAGAAAAAATATTTTTCCCCATTATGGGAACTCTTCGGATTTACTTTCCTAACAACGTTCATTTATAACGTGTGGTGGTGTTAATTATCTTTATCATGTTGGACATTACATCCCTAGTACTGATTTATTTTACACCTGGAAGTTGGGAAGTTGGTACCTTTTGACTGCCTTCATCTATCCCCCTCTGATGGCCAGAAATCTAATCTCTTTTTTTTTTTATGAGTTTGGTTATTAGTTTTTTTTTTATTGAAGTAGAGTTGGTTTACAATGTTAATTTCTGCTGTACAGCAAAGTAACTCAGATATATATGAATACATACATTCATATGTATATTATAATATACGCTCGTCTTTAAATATTCTTTTCCCTTATGGTTCATCATAGGACATTGACTAGAGTTCTCTGTGCTATACAGTAGGACCTTGTTGTTTAACCCCTCCATGTAGAAGAGCTGCCATCTGCTGACCCGAACTTCCCATTATTGGTTTGTGAAGTATAATTGACCTGCAGCGCTATGTCAGTTCCTGATGCACAGCACAGTGATTCGGTATTCCTCCGCATTTCAAAATGATCACCATGATGCCATCTGTCTCCATACAAAGATATTACATTGCCTGTATTTCTCACACTGTACATTTCATACCCTTCACTCATTTATTTTGTAACTGAAAGGTTGTACCTCTTAATCTCCCTCACCTATTTCTCTCCTCCCCCCACTCACCTCCCATCTGGCAACCACCTGTTTGTTCTCTGAATCGATAACTCTCTTTCTTTTGGGGGGAGGGGGCTGGGGTTTTTTGTTTTTTGGTTTTTTTTGGGGGGGGGGCTTTTTTTTGGCCAGGCCTGTGGCATGTAGAATTCCCTGGGCCAGAGATTGACCCCACAGCACAGTAGCAACCTGGGCCACTGCAGTCAAAATGCTGGATCCTCAACCCACTGAGCCATCATGAGGGAACTCCTGTTTCTGTTTATTATGTTTTTTCATTCATTTTTTTTCAAAGTCCATGTATAGGTGAGATCACTCAGTATTTGTCTTACGCTGTCTGACTTATTCCACTTAGCATAATAGCCTAGAGGTCCATCCGTGTTGTCACAAACAGCAAGATTTCATTCTTTCTTATGACTTAGTAGTATTCCATTGTACCATATACCCTAATTCTTCTTTATCCATTCATCTACTATAGGCACTTTAAGTGGCTTCTGTATCTTGGCTATTGTAAACAATGCTGCAATGAACACAGGGGTGCATATAGCTTTTCAAATTAGTCTTTCGGTTTTTTTTTTTTTTGGATAAATATCCAGAAGTGGAATTGCTAAGTGGTATGGTAGTTCTATTTCTGGTTTTTTGAGGAATCTTCATATTGTTTTCCATAGCATCCTGCACCAATTTACAATCTCACCACAGAGCACAAGGGTATCCTTTTCTCCACATCCTCGCTAACACTTGTTATTTGTAGACTTTTTAAATAATACCCATTCTAAAAGGTGTGAGGTGATATCTTATTGTGGTTCTAATTTGCTTCTCCCTGATGATTAGTGGCATTGAGCATCTTTCCATGTGCCTGCTGGCCCATCCATGTGTCTTCTTTGGAGAAATGTCTATTCAGGTCTTCTACCCATTTTTTGATTGGGTTGTTTGTTTCGTGGGTTGGTTGTTGTGTTGTATGAGTTCTTTGTATATCTCGGATACTAATCCATTGCTGGATGAGTCATTCGCAAATATCTTCTCCCATTCAATATGTGGCTGTTTTATTTTGTTATTTCTTTCACTGTGCATAAGTTTGCTGTAGTCCCATTGGTTTATTTTTGCCCTGCCTGAGGAGACATTCAAAAAATATTGCTAAGATTGATATCAAAGAGCATACTGCCTATAATTTCTTCTAGAAGTTTTATGGTTTCAGATCTTACATTCAGTTTTTAAGCCATTTTAAGCTGATTTTTGTATGTGGTGTGAGAAAGGAGACAAGTTTGATTCTTTCACATGTAGTTGTCCAGTTTTCCCAATACCATTTATTGAAGTGGCTATCTTTTCCCCATTGTATATTCTTGCCTCCCTTGTCAAAGATTAATTTCCCATGTAAGTGAGTTCATTTCTAGACTCTGTTCTGTTCCATTGATCTACGTGTCTGTTTTTGTGCCAGTACCATACTGTTTTGATGACTTTGTAGTATAGTTTGAAATCATGGAAGTGATACACCTATTTCATTCTTCTTATTTCAGATTGTTCTGGCTATTCAAGATCTGTTGTGTTTCCACACAAATTTTAGAATTACTTGTTCCAGTTTTGTGAATAATGCCATTAGTATTTTTTTTTTTTTAGGGGCCACACTCACAGTATATGGAAGTTCCTGGGCCAGTGGTTGAACAGCTGTGACCTATGCTGCAGTTGCAGCAATACCAGATCCTTTAACCCACTGCACTGGGCTGGGGATCAAACCTGTACCTCTGCAGCAACCCAAATCACTGCAGTTGGATTCTTAGCTCACTGTGCCACAGCAGGAACACTTGCCATTGGTATTTTGATAGGGATTGCTCTAAATCTATAGATTGTCTTGGGTAGTATGGTTATTTTAACAATATTAATTCTTTCCCCAAGACTGAGTCAGAAAGAAATATAAAATATGAATGAACCAATTGAATCTGTAATCAAAAACTCTCAGAATTCCTGTTGTGGTGCAGTGGAAACAAATCCAACTAGTATCCACGAGGATGTGAGTTTGATCCCTGGCCTCACTGGGTGGATTGGGGATCTGGCATTGCCATAAACTGTGAAGAAACATTGCAAATCAACTATACTTTAGTAATAATTTTTTTTAAAAAGGATAAATCTCCCCCCAAAAAAAGACTACCAAAAAATAACCATAAACCTTCCCTCAATTCTGTTCTCTTATTGAACTACCATACAGGCAAGAGCACTTTTGTCACCACACTTATGAAGCAGCTGACTCATGCTCTCTACTTTTTTTTTTTTTTTTTTTTAGGCTGCACCAGCAGCACATGGAAGTTTCCAGGCTAGGAGCTGAATCTGAACTGCAGCAGCTGGCTTACACCCCAGCCACAGCAACACTGGATCCTTGACTCACTGAGCAAGGCCAGGGGTTGAACTGGCATCGTCATGGATCCTAGTCAGGTTCATTACCACTGAGGCAGGATGAGAACTCCTATACAGTGATTTTGAACAATATTCAAATAAACTGGAGCTTTTTGGAGTAAAATATCACAGTATTTATGACTATAATAATTTGTCAAACAAACCATGCTGTTATAAGATTATGAACATTTTGCCTTCTACTGTGATTACAAAAATAAGAGTTTTTAGTCAGTAGAACCTTTTCTCCCAGCTTTATTAAGATATAATTGAGGTATAACATTGTGTAAGTTTAGGTGTACACTTGATATACTGTACTTATATATTGCAAAATGACTACCACCGTAGCATTATCTGTCACCTCCATCACGTCATACAATTACCATTTCTTTTTTGTGGTAAGAACATCCAAGAGTTACTCTTAGCAACTTTCAAATATACGATGGAGTAATATTAGGAGTTCCCATTGTGGCACAGAGGAAACCAATCCGACTAGGAAACATGAGGTTTCGGGTTTGACCCCTGGCCTTGTTCAGTGGGTTAAGGATCCAGCATTGTTGAGAGCTGTGGTGTAGGTCGCAGATGCGGCTTGGATCCCTCATTGCTGTGGCTGTGCTGGTGGCCAGAAGCTGTAGCTCCAGTTGGACCTCTAGCCTGGGAAACTCCATATGCCGCCAATGTAGCCCTAAAAAAAAAAAAATAAATAAATAAATAAATAAATAAATAAATAAAAATAATATTAACTAGAATCACAATTCTGTTTGTTAGATCCCCAGAACTGATTTGTCTTATAACTGGACATCTGTACCCTTTGACCAACATTTCCCTGTTTTTCCCCACCCTCCCAAACTCCCGGTAACCACCATAGAAGTCCAAGTTTGGCTTTTTTAGATTCCATACATAAGTGATATCATACAGGAAATGTCTTCCTCTGTCTGACTGATTTCACTTAGCATAATGCCCTCAGTGTCAATCCATGTCATTGCAAATGGCAAGATTTGCTTCTTTCTTATAGCTGAATAATAGTCTGTTGTCTATATAGGACACAATCCATTCATCTGCTAAAGGAAACTTAGATTGTTCCTTATCTTGGCTATTATGAATAATACTGCAATGAACTTGGGAGTTCATATATCTCTTCAATATCCTGTTTCATTTCCTTTGGATATATACCCAGAATAGGATTGCTGAATCAAACAGCTGTTCTATTTTTAATGTTTTGAGGAACCTTAGTAATGTTTTCCATGGTAGCTGTACCAACTTACAATCCCACTAGCAGAGTTCAAGTGTTCCCTTTTCTCCACATCCTCATCAGCATTTGTTATCTTTTTCTTTTTCTTTTTTCTTTTTTTTTTTTTTTTTGTCTTTTTAGGGCCACACCCGTGGCATACGGAAGTTCCCAGGCTAAGGGTTGAATTGGAGCTGTAGCCTCTAGCCTATGCCACAGCCACAGCAACACCAGATCCCAGCCACATCTGCGACCTACACCACAGCTCATTGCTTATCCTTAACTCATTAAGCAAGGCCAGGGATCGAACCTGCATCCTCATGGATGCTAGTCAGAATCTTTTCCACTGAGCCACGATGGGAACTCCATTATCTTTTGATGATAGCCATCCTAATAGTTATGCATTCATGTCTCGAGTTTTTGGGTTTTTTTTCCTCTGTGGCTGCTCTCATGGCATATGGAAGTTTCCAGGCCAGGGATTGAATCTGAGCTGCAGCTGCAACCCATGCCATAGCTGTGGCAATGCTGAATCCTTTAACCTGCTGTGCCACAGCAGGAACTCCTCACTGTGGTTTTGATTTGTATTTCTCTGATGGTTAGTGATGTTGAGCACGTTTTCATATATCTGTTAGCTGTTGTGTATCTTTAGAAAAATGTCTGTTCTATCCCCCTTCTGCTATTGAGCTGTATGAGTTCTTTATATAATTTGGATAGTCATTCTTTATCAGACCTGTAATTTGCAAAATTTTCTCATTCCAAAAGTTGCCTTTCATTTTGTTGTTTCTTTGGTGTAATAGCTTGATATAGTCTCACTAATTTTTGCTTTGGTTCCTTGTAGTTTTGGTGTCATATCCAAAAAAATCATTGTCAGAAACTTTCCCCTCTATGTTTTCTTCTATAAGTTTTATGGTTTCAGGTCTTGTGTTTAAGTTTTAAATCCATTTCAAGTTAAATTTTATGTGATAGGGATCCAATTTCACTCTTCTGCATGTGGCTATACAGTTTTCCCAACACCATTTGTTGAAAAGATCACCTTTCCCCATTGAGTATTTGTGGCTCCCTTTTCAAATATTAGTTTGATCATAGATGCTAGGGTTTATTTCTGGGCTCTCAAGCTGTTCCATTGGTCTATGTGTCTGTATGCCAGTACTATACCGTTTTCATTGCTATAGCTTTGTAGTATAGTTTAACATCAGAGCATGTGATGCCTCCACCTTTGTTCTTTCTCAGGACTGCTTTTGGGGTCTTTTTGTGGTTTGATACAAATTTAAGGACTTTTATTTCTGTGAAAATGTCATTGGAATTTTGATAGGGATTGCATTGAATCTATAGAGGGCTTTTGATATTATGGATAGCTTAACAATATTAATTCTCATCCTTGATCGTAGGATATCTTTCCATTTGTATCTTCGATTTCTTTCATCAATGTCTTCTAGCTTTCAGTGTATAAATCTTTCACCTCCTTGTTCAAATTTATTCTTAGTTTATCTTTTCAGATGCTATTGTAAATGGAATTTTCTTTTTCAGATATTTCATTGTTAGTGTATAGAAATGCAACCGAATCCTGTATTTTGATGCTGTATCCTGCCACTTTACTGAATTTTTGTTTAATTCTATATATTTTTTTTTGTCTTTTGTCTTTTGTCTGTTGTTGTTGTTGTTGTTGCTATTTCTTGGGCTGCTCCTGCGGCATATGGAGATTCCCAGGCTAGGGGTTGAATCGGTGCTGTAGCCACTGGCCTACACCAGAGCCACAGCAACGCGGGATCCGAGCCTCGTCTGCAACCTACACCACAGCTCACGGCAACGCCGGATTGTTAACCCACTGAGCAAGGGCAGGGACCAAACCCGCAACCTCATGGTTCCTAGTCGGATTTGTTAACCACTGCGCCACGACGGGAACTCCTAATTCTATATTTTTTTGGTGGAATGTTTAGGTTTTTCTATATGTAAGATTATATCATCTGCAAACAAATTTAATTTCACCTCTCCTTTTCCAATTTGCATGCCTTTTATTTCTTTTTCTTTCGTGATTACTGACCAGGATTTCCAGCATTATACTGAATTAAGAGTGGTAAGAGTGGGCACCCTTGTCTCATTCCTGATCTCAGAGGAAAAGCTTTAAACCTCTCATCAATAAGTATGTTGTGAATTGTGAGCTTATTATACATGGCCTTTTATTATGTCGAGATATGTTACTTCTATGCCTAATTCATTGAGTGTTTTTATTACAAAAATGTATCTTATCAAATTGTTTTTGTATCTATTGAGGTGATTATATATTTTTTATCTTTCATTTTATTAATGTAGTGTATCACATTTACTGACTCTCATATGTTGAGCCACCCTCCCATCCCAAGGGATAAATCTCCTGTAATCATGGTGTATGTATTCTTTATATTTGCTGTTGAGGAGTTCCTGTCGTGACTCAGGGGAAACGAACCCAAATAGCACCCACGAGGAAACAGGTTCAACCCCTGCCCTTCCTCAGTGGGTTAAGGATCTGGTACTGCCACAAGCTGCAAAGTAGGTTGCAGATGCAGCTACTGTGGCTGTGGCCTAGGCAGCATCTGAAGCTCCAAATCCACCCCTATCCTGGGAACTTCCATATGCCATAGGAGTGCCCCTCCCCCCAAAAAATGCTATTTGCTGTTGAATTCAGCTAACATTTTCTTGAGAATTTTTGCATCTAAATCCATAAGATCTCATTTTCTTTTCGTGTAGTGTTCTTATCTGAGTTTGGTGTCAGGGTAATATTAGCTTCATAGAATGAATTTAAGAGTGTTTCCTCTTTTTCAGTTTTTTGGAAGCATTTGAGTAGGGCTGCCATTACTTCTTTAAATGTTTGGTAGAATTCACCAGCGAAATTATCTGTTCCTGGGTTTTTCCTTTAGGAGAATTTCTTTTTTTTTAATTACTGATTCACTCTTCTTACTCATGAAAAGTCTGGTCAGATCTTCTGTCAGTCTCAGTAGGTTGTATGTTTCTACGAATTTATTCATTTTTCCCATGTTATACAATTTGTTGGCATAAAATTGTTCACAGTAATCTCATCTTTTGTATTTCTGTATTATTGGTTATAATACCCCTTCTTTCATTTTACAATTTTGACTTTCTTTCCCTTATCTAGCTAAACATTTGTTAATTTTTTTTTTTGTCTTTTGCCTTTTTTGTTGTTGTTGTTGTTGTTGCTATTTCTTGGGCCGCTCCTGCGGCATATAGAGGTTCCCAGGCTAGGGGTTGAATCAGAGCTGTAGCCACCGGCCTACGCCAGAGCCACAGCAAGGCGGGATCGGAGCCGCGTCTGCAACCTACACCACAGCTCACGGCAACGCCGGATTGTTAACCCACTGAGCAAGGGCAGGGATTGAACCCGCAACCTCATGGTTCCTAGTCGGATTCGTTAACCACTGCGCCACGACGGGAACTCCAATTTTGTTTTTTTCAATAAATCCAGCTCTTAGTTTTACTCATCTCTTCTGTTGTTTTTCCAGCCTCTATTTCATTTATTTATGCTCTGAACTTTGTAGTTCCTTCCTTCTGTTAATTTTGGGCTTAGTTTGTTTCTTCTTTTTTCATTTTATGTGGTGTAAAGTTAGGTCATGTACTTCAGATCTTTATTTCTTTCCCTAATGTAGTTGTTTACCACTGCAAACTCCCCTCTTTAGTAGCATACCATATTTTTTATATGCTGTATTTCCACTTTTGTTTTAAGATATTTAAAATTTTCTCTTTTGATTTCTTCGACCCATTGATTGTTCAGGAGAGTGTTTTATTTAACTTCCACATTTTTGTACATTTTCAGTGTTCCTCCTATTATTGACTTCTAGTTTCATACCATTGTAGGCACAAAAATCAATGTTGTCTAATATAAGTGTAACTCTCCTGCTCTCTTTTGGTTTTCACTTGCATGGAATATCTTTCTCCTCTCTTCATTTTGAGACTACGTGTGTCCCTAAAGCTGACGTCTCTTGCAAGAGGCATATAGCTGTGTCTTGTTTTTTTATCCATCCAGCCACTATATGTTTTTAACTGGAGAATCCAATCTCTATACATTTACAATACTTATTGATAAAGACTTAGTAAAGTCATTTTTTTTTTCCTGGTTGTTTCGTATTTCTTTTGTTCCTTGCTTCTTCTCTTGCTATCTTTCTTTGTGAATTGATTATTTTCTGGAGTGGTATGCTTTGATTCCTTGCTCTTTATCTTTCTGTGAATCTACTGTAGGTTTTTGCTTTGTGGTTACCATGAATGAGACTTACATAAAATATCTTATAGACGTTATCAGTCTATTTTACACTGATAATAACTCCAATCAAATACACAAACTATACTTTGATTCCCCTCTCCATGCTTTTGATGTCATAATTTACTTTTTATATTGTATATTTATTAACAAATTATTGTAGTTAGTTTAATACTCTTGTCCTTTAATCTTTATACTAGAGTTAAGTGGTTAACACTTCACTGTATTATTATTAGAGCATTCTGAACTTGACTATACACTTACCTTTACCATTATACTTTCATGTTTCTATGTTACTAATTAAATAATGCCTTTCCATTTCAACTTGAAGAGTTCTTTTCCTCATTTCTTATAAGGTGGGTCTAGCAGTGATAATTCCCTCAGCTTTTGTTTGGGAAATTTCTCTCCTTCATTTCTGAAGAATAGCTTTGTCATGTAAAATACTGTTTGGCAGGTTTTCCTTTAAGCAATTTGAATATCTCATTCCACTCTCTCTTGGCCTATAAGGTCTCTTTTGAGAAATCCACTGATTGATTGAAACTGATTGAAAGTTCTTTTTTAAGTTATAAGCTTCCCCCACCCCATGATACTTCTAAGATTCTTTTTGATTTTTGACAATTTTATTATGGTATTATTTTGTAGTGGAGATTTTAAAGTTAATTTTGTTTGATGACGTATGAACTGCATGAACTTGGATATCCATATCTCCCCCCAGATTTGGGAAGTTCTCAGTCATTTTTTGTTTCCTGCCCCCTTCCTGCTCTCTTCTGGAACTCCAATAATTCAAAAATTGGTTCTTTAGATGGTATCCCATAGAACACATTGGCTTGTTTCACATTTTTTTCATTCTTTCTTCTTCGTATGCCTCTAGAGGACTGGATAATTCTGAAGTTCTGTATTCTGTCTCATAGATTCTTCTGACTGATCCATTCTAGTTTGTCTTTTTGGCTGCACCTGTGGTATGCGGAAGTTCCCAGGCCAGGGATCAAACTCTTGCCACAGAGGCAACCAGAACCATAGCAGTGACAATGCTGGGTACTTAACCCACTGAGCCACCAGGGAGCTCTGGGGCTTCTTGATAGAGATTACAATGCAATTAAGATCCACTTTCCTTTAATGCCCTCTGGGTGTCCTATCTGACACTCTTTCAGCATCTTTCACCCCACCCCACCCCCGCCACCAATTCTCCTGTCATGTAGCTCACAATTCAGTACTCTGGGTGGGGCAAGAAAAAAATTAGCCCCTATGGTAACATTCCATACAGCTAGGGAAGATAGGTACTGACTCACACACTTTCCCTTTCCCTCACAGGAGATATCATCAATTGAGATCTCTTTCAGCCCTAAGCTGGGTCACCTTTGAGGAAGGGTGATGTGGGTAAAGTCAAGCTGATACTCTTATACACTCTAATGCCTCCAAATGCATTTTTTTTTCTTTTTCTCTCCAATGGTGTGCTGAAATTTCTCACCTAGAAACCTGGAGTTCTGCAAAGGCTCTCATGTCCATGAGTGACTGCCTAAGATAGTGTTTTCCAGGAGTTCCCAGACTATGGCTGAGAGGATGTGCCATTGCAGGGTCCACAGCTGGGACCAAGATTTGTCTATTTACCCAACACACAGGTGGGTGAGACTTCCCAGGTCCCGTGACATGGGGCTGGATGCCACAGTTCCCTCAAAGGCACTTTTGTCCATGAATAGACGCCAAATTTTTGTTGTTGGGGGGGGGCAGGAGGACAAAAATGAGGGACATCTTTTGCTACCATGATACTGATGTCAGAAGCTTTATAATATAATTGAAGGTACACGTGTTCTCTCTAAGGTAACGTTGATACTGCAATCATTAGGTCTGGACTTAAGCTTAGAGTCCAGTACTAATTCCAGTACTAGATTCCAATACTAGGTGATAATTATTTTTTAATTTAAATGTTGTCCATTTCTCTTGACTAGCAAATTCTCAGTATGGATCCTGTTTTAGAAGAATCTAGTCATTCTTCTATTTTTGTCCTAAAACAGTCACTTACACCAAAAGGCTGTAATATGTATCTCAAGATAAAATACCAAGAATACATAGCCTGATGCTCTGTGGGAGGTAGAGGAGGGGCTCAATTTTAGGTGCTAAAAAGGCATCTAGTTAAGCAGGCAGAAGGAGCCTGCCAGACAATCTTAACCACCACCAATACATGGAATAATACAGAAAGCTACTGGTACATAAGTAGTTCAAAATGCAACCACAGAAACATTTTCCCAGGTGGTAGAACACTGCAATATATATGCATAAATAATACCTAAAAATGGAGACTGAAATGTAGATAAGACTATCAACAAGTAGCATGGTTAGCACATGGGAAAGGAGGAAGAACAAATTGAGAGTAAAAAGGATCTCTTTGAAATGGGTTATGAAAAAAAGACTTTTAGATAAGAAATAGGGGGTTCCCGTTGTGGCTCAGCAGGTTATGAATCCAACTAGTATCCATGAGGACTCGGGTTCCATCCCTGGCCCTGCTCAATGGGTTAATGATCCGGCATTGCTGTGAGCTGCGGTGCAGGTCGCAGGCGGGGCCTGAATCTGCTGTTGCTGTGGCTATCCTGTAGGTCAGCAGCTGCAGCTCCGATTCGACTCCTAGCCTCGTAACTTCCATATGCTGCAGGTGCAACCCTAAAAAGCAAAAAGAAAGAAAGAAAGAAAAGAAAAGAAAAGAAAGAAGGAAACCAGGGACCCCAACTTGGTACAAGCTGAATGTGTATCAAAAATAAGACACAAAAGGTCAGAACTCAACCACAAGTAAATATGATCCAGTAATTCAGTACCGGGTTACAGCTACTCAAATCCTACAAGTCTAGGTGCTAACTAGGCCTGCTCTTGCTTTTGAGTGGTGTATACCTAAACACAGTGGTAAGGAATAAAAGCAGCTCTGGCGTAGGGGAAGAGGGGAGATGCAAGGCTGAGACTGAGAAAGGAGTTGATAAAAGAGAACAATGTAAATTTCACTGGACTGACAAGGGAGCCTGTTGAACCCTTGTTCAGCCACCAGTTATTTTTTCTAAATAGAAAATATTTAAAGAGGTTTTCCCCTTCTCTAATAAATCCTCCAGGAAAACTGACATGCCTGGAATTAACATTTAACATTGAAATAACATGTTTTGTGCAACATGTTATGAGATTCTAGAAGCACAGAAGGAAGACTCACCAAATATACACCATAAACCATGACATTTCTGAGATGAAGTGACCAAGATTCTATTCAGGGATTAAAATAATAACACAGTAACTCTTCTCTCTCCTACATCTGCTAAGCAATCTCCTTCATGTATCTCTTTCAATATGAGAAATTAATGGAGAGTAAGTTTTTGAGAAAAAAATACATTAAATCATCCAATATAGGTAAATATAAATTTACCCAAATGACCTGAAAACTCTGCTTTTAAATGGGCAACACACACACAAAATAATTTAAAATACAAAATAAAAAACAACATTGTTTTTGGAAAAGCACTGCATATGTTGCAGATTAATAGGGAATATTTTATATTCTCATCCAGAATCTGTTAAAATTGCTTAAAAATTTCCCAGTTGTCAGTCATTATATCAATAATATCTTTTTCCTAAAGGAATACCACAATATCTTGCATTTCAGATATTTTAATAGTTTTATTTGGCAAAGAGAAGCCTATGAATTTTTTAAAAAACATTTCCAGAGGGAATACCCTTTACCATAAAATAAATTTGTTTAATTTGGAAGGACAAATGTATATTTTTGACATATGTGCCAATTTTACAATTAATACAAAAAAGATAAAGTTAGTTGAAATATTTTAAAAATGTAAAAACCAGTCCAGGCAACATAACTGTACAATCTTGCTGTAAAAGTACTTATATCAAATTCCATCCAAAATATTTATGCGATATACTAAATTTAATTAAGTCACTCTTCACTGCCGGCTGGCTTTTCCATTTTCTGTTGTCTCCATTCTGCAAAATAGGAGGAAAAAAATGAGTTTGTAATTCAAAACATTCATTAACTATCCATATTTTTCTCCTTATCCACCTTTCAAATGAAATTAAACATCTAATATATTCAGAAAATAAAAAAATGTAAGCACTTTAGCAAACTAAAGTTAGCATTCTCTTGGTTGGTTTCATTTCCTCATTCTGCAAATGAGTGAAAATTGAGGGAGGCCTAGAGAGATTACATGACTTTTTCAAGCTTTCATTTCAAAGGCCACTGATTTTTTTTGTCTTCACTGTATCCCTCCAAGCAAAACTAAGGAAAAAAATCTCTACCATTTAGTCAAGGATGTATTTCCTTTATCATTAAAGAATTCCTTTATCAATACATTTTTAAGAGACTTTGTTCTAACAAGAGATTAAAATTACATGTAAATTATTTTAGATTTGTTTTAGTAAATCTTTATTTTTAGATTTTTGGTTTATTCAATTAAAATCAATATTCCTAGTACTGTATTACTTACTAGGAAAATATTTTTTTCCTGTTATTTTATACAAGATGTAGTATTATACACTAAGATTTTTCTATGGTTTTTCCATCTATGATGTTTACTGAACATTCACAGTTATAATCAATAATTTCAGGCCTTTTACAAGCAGCAAGAATCCAAGAAGGTAATTTTTTTCTCTTTAGTGTTCATAATATCAGTAATAAAGAAATTATTGAACATAACAAACAAGCTGTATTTATTTTTTTAGACTTACAATAATAAGGCAATTGGGGAGGGATAAATTAGGGGGTTGGGATTGGTATATACACACTACTATATTTATATGGTAGTAAACAAGGACCTAATGTATAACCCAGAGAAACTTACTCAATACTATGGAATAACCTATATGAGAAAAGAATTTGAAAAGGAATTGATATGTACAGCTGATTTACTTTGCTATACGCCTGAAATTAACACAGCTTTGTAGGTCAACTATATTCTAATAATTTTTTTTAAAAAAATAAAGTAATTAGCACAACTAAAGTCCACAATAAATCGTACAAACCCATTTTCCTCTTTAAGATGTTGATATAACTCAGCTCTGTTATTAACAGAGTTCAGACGTCCAGCAAACTCCTGATGTTTTCTGGAATTGGCAGTATTGATTCTATTACTCCATAAGGATAATAAGGACACTGGCCCTGGTGTCATATTTGAAAGAAGAGGGAAAAAAAAAGTAGAATAATTCATTACTTCAAAATTTACAAATTTAACCTTAATTCTATTGTTTTATACAATTTAAGCAATATCATCTTCCCTTTATTCTAAAATTTATATGTATTCAGGGATCCCCAGACCACCTACGAGCTCAGTGATTTACTGGAAGGACTCAAATGACTAAGCATAAAGTCACAGACAGAGCTAAGAATCAGTACAGTAGCGCAGTAAGGACACATAGCCAGACCAGTGTGGGGGATGCGAGGTGGGGTGGAAACGGGGGAGACACATTAGGCAAAGACCAGAGGAATCCATCTGCAGGCTTTCCATGCTCTCTCCCTCTGGTGAGGGTTCACACAGACAGCATATTCGCTCCAGCCACAAAATGCAGCCATGTGTGTACAATATTTCTGCCAGAAAAGAACCTTTAAGACTCAAAAGAGTTCAAGGTTTTTATGAGGGCTGGTCACGTAGACATTCTCTGCTTAACTACAACTTCCAAAATTCCAGACTCCCAGAAGGAGAGCAGGTGTGCAGTTCAGATATACGGCAAAATAACTTCATTATTTGAGCACTGTATCAAAAGCCATAGTCCCAGATGTCAGCCAAGGGCCAAACTTGCAAACAGGCTTTTCGAATGATAACATCCTCAGGACTGCTATGGTTAACTCTTTTCTGTACCATATGAAAAGGCAAAAAATATTCTCTAACACCATATACAAAAATAAACTCAAAATGGATTAAAAATGAAAATGTAGTAAGACTGCTAACCATAAAATTACCAGAGGAAAACATGGGCAGAACTTTCTTTGATACAAATCATAGCAACATTTTTAATGAACTATCTCCTAAAGCAAAATAAATAAAAGCAAAAATAAAGAAATGGGACCTAATTAAAATTCAATTTTTCACAGCAAATGAAACTATCAACAATACAAAAAGAGAGAGAGTTCCCTGGTTGTCCAATGGTTAGGACTCAGTGCTTTCAGTGATGCAGCCCAGATTCAAAGCCTGGCCTGGGAACTGAAATCCCACATCAAGCCACTGCATGCTGTGGCAAAAAAAGAAAACAATAAACAAACAAAAACAATACAAAAAGTTAGTATTATCCCTACTGAATGGGATAAAATATTTGCAAATGATATAACCAATAAGGGGATAATACCCAAAATACATAAACAACTCATACAACTCAACATCAAAAAACGAACAACTCAACTAAAAAATGGGCAGAAGACCTGAACAGACATTTTTCCAAAGAGGGAATGCAGATAGCCAACAGGTACATGAAAAGACGTTCAACATTATTAATCATCAAAATACAAATCCAAACTGCAATGAGGTATCACTTCACACCTGTCAGAATGACTATCATCAAAAAGAACACAGATCCATGTTGGTGAGGATGTAGAGGAAAGGGAATCCTCATACACTAATGGCAAGAAAGCAAATTGGTACAGCCACTATGGAAAATACTCAAACATCTAAAAACAGAACTACCATATGACCTAGCAATTCTACTTCTGGGCATGTATCCGAAAGAAAAAAACAAAACAAAAAAAACCACGAACTCAAAAAGATGCATGCAACCAATAGCAGCATTATTTATAGTTGACAAGATACGAAAGCAACCTAAGTGTCCCCAGCAGATGAATGGATGAAGATGTGGTACATACATACAATGGAATACCACTCAGCCATAAAAAGAATGAACACAATCTGCAACAGCATGGATGGATTTGGAGGGTATTATGTTAAGTGAAGAAGTCAGATAGAAAAGACAAATGCTGTGTAATATTACTTATATGTGGAATGTAAAAAATACAACAAATGAGTGAATATAACCAAAAAGAAGCAGACTCTGTAACTTACACAATACTGTACATCAATAATACTTCAATATAAATTAAAAAAAATAAAATTATAGCACTCCTAAAAGAAAACATAGGAATAAATCTTTATGACTTTGGGCTACACAAAGATTTCTTACATATAACACCAAAAGCATAATCATAAAAGAAAAATTTAGGTGTTAAACTTCATCAAAATCAGAAACTTCTGGTCTGCAAAGGTCACTACAAAGAGGAGAACAATCCACAGACCTGGAGAAAACATCTGCAAATCACATATCCAACATAAGATTTGTATCCTGAATAAACTAAAAATTCTCAAAATTCAAAAATAAAAAAACCCCAAACAACCCATTTAAAATGAGCAAAAAAAATTTGCCACAAGCTACAGCATAGGTCACAGATGCAACTCGGCTCTGGTGTTGCTGTGGCATAGCTCGAGACTGAGTTGCGGGTTCAATCCTTTGGCTGGACATTTCCATATGCCATGGGTGTGGCTGAAAAAAAAATGTCTCGGAAGAATAGTAGAGGCAAGCTGTCAATAAGCAATGTCAATGCAGAACTCTAAGTGCTACCACACCACCAATCCTGGGATGTAATGGAAACACAAAGAAGAAGCATCAAACTTAATTATGAAAGGAGGTCAGGGAAGTCTTTCCTGGAAAAGGAGTGACTTAAGTAAAAACCAGAACAATATACATTAGCAATAGGGAAGAGTAGGCATTTGTGACAATAGTTATTCTGGGGCTTTATACATTCCACCCTGTGGAAACATCATCATCTGAGTCACTCCCTTACTAGTAATGTGTTTCAGTTCTTATAACTTTTTGCTACTATAAATAATACTTTTTAGAGTTCTAGTTTCCAAACAATGTTGAAGCACTGCTTAGACTAAACCTGTATTAACTGCATCCCAATCAATAGCGGCACGCGAGTAAAAGGATAATTTATCGAGACATTTATTTAATCCTATAATTTTCCAAGTAACCTGGCAAATGCCTGAAACACAAATATGTTGAGATTACCCTTATTTCTGATTTTAAAGAAATCAGTGAACTGGAGAATATTACCATGTATCAAAATGTACACTACATCAGCAGTATATATATAAAAAACAAACAAGCCTACTTTTTCCCTAGGATGAGCTGTCAATAACTATAACCTGACCAGCCCTGAGGTCATACTGTACTAATAAAGGCACAGTGATAAGAATTCAGTTCTGGAGTTCCCACTGTGACACAGTAGAAACGGATCTGACCAGGAACCATGAAGTTTCAGATTCGATCCCTGGCCTCACTCAGTGGGTTAAGGATCCGGCATTGCTGTAAGCTATGGTGTAGGTCGCAGACTCGGCTTGGGATCCTGCATTGCTGTGGCTGTGGCTGTGGCGGGCAGCTGTAGCTCCGATTCAACCCCTAGCGTGGGAACCTCCATATGCCATGGGTGTGGCCCTAAAAAGCAAAAAAAAAAAAAAAAAAGAATTCAGTTCCTTATTATCCTATTTCCCATTTATCCTAAAAAAACTGAATTTAGTTTATCATCAAGATAACTAAGGCCTACAATTATTTCAAGAGCCCAAACCCAAATCATATCTTTGATGCCTAGAATTCCTCAAGAGGAAATTAAGATTTTAATCCCACAAATAAAACATAAAAGTGTACAATAAAAATACAGGAATTCCCTGTTGGCTTGGCAGTTTCAGGACTCAGGGTTGTCACTGCTATGGCTCAGGTCACTGTTGTGGGGCAGGTTCGAGCCCTGGCATGGGAACTTCAGCATGCTGGCAGGCGTGATCAAAAAAAATTTATATATGTTGTTTACGATACTTTTACTGAAACTCATTCACATGATATTTTAATTTATCAATAAATGGGTGATATAAGATCTTTCCCTAAGTCCCCTAAGTTTAAAGTTTTCTTTAAGCTAACGAATATATTCACTGCCTATATTTTCTAAGGCTGTGAACAAAAGGCCTCCTATACAACATCAGGACCAGTGAGTAGCTCTTCCTCACTCACATGAAACGACAACGTGCAACAGAACTAAACTGGAAAACTTTTTCCAAATACAATTACTTCAGTTCTATCTTACCTTTTGACTTTTCTATTGGTGGAGTTTCATCCATCTCAACAAGAGGCTTTTTATTTGGAGGTTCTGGGGAATCAGGTGAATCTTTGATAATCTCAGCTTCAGCCAACTCTTCTTTTCCACGTTCTAAGATTCCTTTTAATCTTTGAGGATAAATGATAAAAACTTAAAGTTGAAATTCTTAGCAATCTAAATGGTTCAACTATACTAGACTCTGCATCTCAGTTTTAGTAAAAGACACCTGTTGTCACAACATAAACCCAGAACTAATCAGAAGCTAAACCTCGGGCTAAAATCAGCTAAGAGAACTTAATGAATTTAAATACAAGTTTTCCTTTTCCTTCCTTATAGTGTAGTAATTCAGTGAGGTAGTTAGTTGGAAAATGGAGCTAAACTGTAAAAAAAAAAAAAAAAAAAAGGAGGGCAATTTAAGAAGGTAAAATAAAAAAGGTCATAAGTAATGCAATCTTTGGAAGATATTTCACAATTTTAATTTCTAAGATCTGTACAAAATACTATTTCATGTAACAAATAAGAGTAAGCAATCTACTAGTATTTGTTCCCTAGTTTACATACTGTAGAAATGTACTTAAGTTAGGAACTCAACTCCAAGCTTATTTTGAGTATCATAACTTGAAGATCAGTGGGATGTGAATGAGAATACTCTTTGCTGCTCTTCTTTTTTGTTGTTGTTGTTGTTGTTGCTATTTCTTGGGCCGCTCCCGAGGCATATGGAGGTTCCCAGGCTAGGGGTTGAATCGGAGCTGTAGCCACCAGCCTACACCAGAGCCACAGCAACGTGGGATCCGAGCCGCGTCTGCAACCTACACCACAGCTCACGGCAACGCCGGATCGTCAACCCCGGATCGTCAACCCACTGAGCAAGGGCAGGGATTGAACCCGCAACCTCATGGTTCCTAGTCGGATTCGTTAACCACTGCGCCACAACGGGAACTCCTGCTGCTCTTCTTAAAGCAAGACAATTCTGTGTCAGAATCTTAGCAGCCCAAAGGAAGAAGTGAACTTCTAAGGCCAAAAAGAATAAAAGTGTTCTATTCATTTATGAATGAAATAATACAATTTATAGAATTGGCTTCAGGAGTTCCTGTTGTGGCTCAGTGGAAACAAATCTGACTAGTATCTATGAGGACACAGGTTCAATCCCTGCCCTTGCTCAGTAGGTTAAGGATCTGGCATTGCTGTGAGCTGTGGTGTATGTCACGGATGCAATTCAAATCCCACGATGCTGTGGCGTAGGCCCGGCAGCTGCAGCTCTGATTCGACCCCTAGCCTAGGAACTGCCATATGCCGAGGGTGCAGCCCTAAAAAAAAAAAAAAAAGAATTGGCTTCAAAATATTCCCATGGGGGAGATGGAGCATGGTGGTGTGATGGGAATGGATGTGGATATATATGAAATGAGATCTGCCATGAACTGATAACTGTTGAAGGTGGGTAATAGGTAACTATTTGCTCTACTGTCATGTACATTTGAAATTTTCCATAGTAAGTTCTGACAGACTGACTACATTGCCATTATAATAGTGGACCTGGTTCTTTGCCTATTTCTGGTCAGGAGGCAGAAGACAAAACCAACTAGTATGTTAAGATATTTTTGTTTATAGACCTTTATTACCTACGTTTTGTTTTGTTTTTTTAATTTAACCTTGACATCTCTATACAAGTCATGAATTGAGGAAAAAGAGTGTACTATAGAGGAAGGTTTTCAGACTAGGACTATGACCTTCCATGCTTTCAAGGGATCCTGTGTCTATTTTCATAACAGCATCTTCCAAACCTTATTGTAAATCATTAAATTTACTTGCAGATCTCTACACAACACTGTACATTCCTCCAGGGCAGGGATCTTATGCCAAATGCCTGGCACATCACAGGCATTTAATACATATTCACTGAACAACAACAAAAAGCTGTGTTATTCATAACATATAAAGGCACTTAGTGATACCAAAAGTCATGTATTGATTTTCAGAAATTAGGAAAAAATTAAGCACTATCTTTGTCCCCAACAGTAAAAAAAAAAACCCATACTTCTTTAAGCACAAGAAAGACCTTCCAGTTTTAAAAAATGATAAAATAACAGCTATAAAATGCAATAAATACACATTAGATGAGTTACGAACAGATAAGGTTTGAGATTTCAAATGTGCTACATGCAGAATGTGATGTCCCAAAAGGCACCGTGGTGCCGTATAAATGTCAACAAATCACCTCTCTGAATCTTGCCAAGATTTCTCCTGTTCATAATCTTTCACTGCTTTCTCTGACTTGTCCTCTTTGTCCTCCCTCTTTCTTCCTCGTTTCTTCCGCTCTTCTTCTTCTGGGGGTTTGCTCCTACACGCCATCAGACACTCCAAGACTCTTTGATGTTTCTCCGAATTGTTGATGTGGGCTCTGACAAGGGTTTCTAATTCATTCCACATGATGCGGTATTGTTCATCTCTAAAGCAAAGATTTAAAATAATGTTCTTATAAAACACTCTTTAAATAATATCCAAAGGTCACTTGTTACCGCTAAGGAAAAAGAAATAATCAAACGTAGGCTTCCTTTCTCCTTCTCCATAGTTAATGGTACAATTCTATGTTATAATGTATCTAATTCTGCTATTTTACATACTATATCATCTCACCTTAATCATACGTATGTATATATACACCCCTTCAAACATATAATTTACATGTGGAATAAGTCAGCTCAAAAAAAAAAAAAGTTATCAAGTAAATGTGATATATGAGAAAGAAAGAAAAAAACCCCTACCTTTTAGGTCCTTTTCCTCTTGTACCAACTGTGGAAATAGGTAGAGGATCATTTTTTCTTTCCATATCAACTAAGTTGTATATTGTTTTTTGACAGTTTAACACATCTTCTTCTGTCAAAGATTCTTTCACAATAACACTGGCTAATGGAACTACCTATTAGATTTTAAAAAAGAAAAAAGAAAATCTGTCTTGAAAAATAAATATCAAAGCATCTAGGCAGAACATGAATTGATTTCAAATGTCACCATGGAGAGAGAATCTATAACTACTGCTTCAATTTTCTATTAAGACTTCTGGAGTTTTCAAAGTGGCTCAGTGGTTAATGAACCCGACTAGGATCCAGGAGGATTCGGGTTCGATTCCTGGCCTTGCTCAGTGGGTTAAGGATCCGGCGTTGCCGTGAGCTGTGGTGTAGGTCGCAGACACAGCTCGGATCCCACGTTGCTGTGGCTGTGGTATAGACCAGCAGCTACAGTTCTGATTAGACCCCTAGCCTGGGAACCTCCATACGCCATGGGTACAGCCCTAAAAGACAAAAAGACCAAAAAAAAAAAAAAAGAAAAAAAGACTTCAACTATAGCAAACTCATATAGTTCATTCTTTGCTTGATAAAGGGCATCTGAAAAGAATATGTAACTAATCCACAAGAAAACAAACTATGTAACACTTACCGCTTGCATGTTAAAAATGGTGGTTTGCGAAATAATCATAGGCCAATAGCGGGTGTGTTTTTCTAACTGATCTTTTGCTCGTTCCAAAGGGATCTCAAGACTTCCATCGATTTTATATCTGGGGTCTAGAAAAGGAGTTAATCTGTTTTCCCTCATAAATTCACCAAAATCCTAATGATAACCAAATAAGATAAAATTAGAAATGATTTTCTAATGTTGCAGTATGGATTACATGTAACAGTCTGTTTCCCTGATGTCTTCTGTCCTGTGATATGCAACAAAGTATTTTCTCTAACAGTCCGTTTCCCACACACTAATTTTTTCCCCTTCTTTTGGAACATAAAACCTATCAGCCTTTATTCAATGGAGATGAAGAAAGCATCAAACATAAATACATCCATGGTTCTTTCCACTTTTTAAAAACACTCATTTTTCTTCACTTCCATAATTTAACTCTTTTCTATGATATGCAGATCAAAGAATGAGTTTATCACATTAGAATGCCATTTTGCTTACTTAAAAATTACCTTGACACAGCATTGAAATGTTAACAGGGGTTATCTCTGAATGGTGGAATTGGATAATTTATAGTCTTTGTTTTTGCTTTTTTTAAAAAGAATCTATATTTTCTAAGTTTTCTACAACGAATACTTACTAGCTTTCTCCTTATTAAAAAAACTAGGTAAAAATAAAAGTCAAAAGCCTAATCAAAAACAATTACTTACAGTATATAATACTTTGTGGTTTAGAAAGAATATTCATATACATCATTCACATTTAATTCTTACAACCACCTCAAAAAGTAGATAGCTATGAAAAATCAAATATAAAAGAGGAGTGGAGGTCATGAAAAACTCAAATGAGAACAGACAATTTCTACCCAAACAGACACAACTTCCTTGAATGTACCTCTCAATAATACAAAAATTTATAGTGTTATTTAAAAGTAGCAGAATTCAAATATTTAGATGGTTATAAAGTTCCACCTAAAACATTAGTTCAAAACAATTTTTCATTCTTTCCTATAATTCCAATGTGTCAATTTGATCCAGATACTTCTCCGCATACACTGAATACAGAAGGAAGATGACCAAGCAGTAAACAGCTTTTGATCAAACACTGAAATTCACTAACTAGAATAAAAATTAAAAATCAACTTTTCTAAACTTCTTTAGGTCACAGATCTTAGCATATAATAGGTACTCAATAACTACTTGCTGAATGACAGACTCAAAATTTACAGATATTACTGTCTTACTGTAATCCGGTAGTCAGTAACTCTTCCTCCACAACCTTCACTAATCGAAGGCGGATCTTCTAAAATGGATCGAGAACTGCTAAGGACGTGCAAAAAAATCTCTCCTCCATGGCTACTGAGCATATGGCTAATGACTTTGGAACCTGACTTTCGTGGTTGTTCCAATAAAACAGAACGGCCTGTCAAAGACAAGATTACTCTATCAGTGATGAAATTCAAATGACTCAATTTTTCCATTAAGATTTATGTTTAGATTTTTCATTTTATTTATGTTCTTCATATTTTAACCATCATTGCTAAGTGAATATACTGCATTTCAAGTCTTAAAAATCTGAATTCTAGCCGTAGCTTTTTCTTGTTACCCCAAGCTTACATAATATAGACATTATGTAGATAATAAGACAGTTTTCCAAGATGAGTATAGGGGTCCCTGGTATAATGTTTGGTTATACTGTTCATACAAGTTCATATAAAATATTCATCCTGGATATTAAGAAGAAAAGTGGGACAATGTTGATATAAAAGGTTATCAAAGCTACAAACCATAGGGGGAGAAAGCAAGTCTCGATTCACTTCTACAATACCTCCTTATCAGCACTGTTACCATAACTACTTTCTACTTTACATGACCGAATGTCACTTAATCTGGACTTTACACAGTCTGATTATCAAATGTGCTTAACATAACCATGAAATTAACTTTTTGATAAAGGCAGAGTAACTCTTTACAACAGTGGTTCCAAAACCTAGTTACTGTAAGAATCACAAGAGAAGCCATTAGAATTTAGATTTAGTAAATGGAATTCAGTAATTTGGCTTAAAAATTTTTTTTACATAAGGAAACCACAGCTAAAGTCTTATCTGTATGAATCATATGGTATAGTATTGAAAATACAAAGTCTATTTATCATGAAGGTATAATGTTTAAAGAGAAATAAGTCCACATATATTTTGTAATTTAAAATTCAATAGGCCAAGGAGTTCCCTTTGTGGCTCAGTGGTAACGAATTCACCTAGCATCCATGAAGATGCGGGTTCGATCCCTGGCCTCACTCAGTGAGTTAAGGATCCAGCATTGCCGTGAGCCGTGCTATAGGTCGTAGACGTGGCTCTGATCCCTCGTTGCTGTGGCTGTGCTGTAGGCCAGCAGCTGTAGCTCTGATTCGACCCCTAGCCTGGAAACTTCCATATGCCTCAGATGTGGCCCTAAAAAGACAAAACAAACAAACAAACAACTTATAGACTCTAAATGTCAAATTTTTAAAATAAAAATACTTAAAATTATATTAAATATTAACTTATTTAGATACAACAGCCTGAAAGACATAAAGTCATCTTATTTTTAATTTTTTTTTATTTTTGTCTTTTTGTCTTTTTCTAGGGCCGCTCTTGCGGCATATGGAGGTTCCCAGGCTTGGGGTCGAATCGGAGCTGTAGCTGCTTGCCTACGCCAGAGCCACAGCAACGCAGGATCTGAGCCGCGTTTGCGACCTTCACCACAGCTCACGGCAACACCGGATCCTTAACTCACTGAGCAAGGGCAGGGATCGAACCCGCAACCTCATGGTTCCTAGTCGGATTTGTTAACCACTGCGCCACGACGGGAACTCTGATCGTATTTTTAAATATCAGTAAAACTGTGAATGGATATTTACAATTATGCAACTTTAAAAGTTTGGAGAAGCAAAGTGGTTAGACTATATTGAAGAAAACAGCTTTCCCAGGGTTCACATTTTCACATATTCTCACAAATCATTTCACTTGTAATAATCTCAGTCAAAACATTTAAATGATGAAAGTTACCATTTAGAAGAAAATTAGTAAGGCAGGAGGAAGGTCTACTGTTTACATCTACAGGTGAAATTCGATAAGCGCCAGTGCAATAGTGTAATTCTGAAATAGAAGAAAATACTGATTTGAAAGAATATAAAGAAATATTTCCACAATTAAAAGAGACAAACAAAAACAAAAACTTGTTCCTTAAGCCCCTAAGACACTGAAAAACAAAAATTCAAAAAGAAACAAATGATCCCTACGTAATACCTAAAGAACCTTTTGATTTATTATTCTTTTCTCTTTCAATCATCTTTAAATACCTACCAATGTTATTTGTCCTCGGTGTGCACCACTTCAATGTGATTGTTTCTTTAAATGAGCCTTCTCTACTGCTGCTACCCAAGTGGTTATCACCTTTAAAAATAAGATAGAGAAATAGTAACATTACTAAATAGATCACAGATTTCAAATGTTTACCAAGACTTCCCAAAGCATTTAAGATCTCTAAGA
Source organism: Phacochoerus africanus (assembly GCF_016906955.1). Taxonomy (NCBI): domain Eukaryota; kingdom Metazoa; phylum Chordata; class Mammalia; order Artiodactyla; family Suidae; genus Phacochoerus; species Phacochoerus africanus. The sequence continues at coordinate 50,636,185 of NC_062550.1, read as the reverse complement.
GAAAATAGAGAACTTTTTTTATAAAATCTCCTAGAAAAATACCAATAGAGTTTGGCTATTAGCTATGATTACAATAAATACTTTTAATTTTCCTCCAAATTTCTCATTAATTAATTATTTCAGTCACTACACTAAAAGTCAACAGCAAAGATTTTATAAAGAATCTATATCTGCTTCCCTCTGACACCAGTAAATGATAAAATAACACGGTTAATGTATTCAGAGAAAGCTTCAGGAGTCTAAAATGCACAGCTGGATTATACTGAATCCCAATACATTTATTTGGAGAAACATAAAATGAGGGATTTATAATGTAAATATATTAAGGAGATACAATGGTGAGGATTTTTTTGCCTTAATAAAGTCTACAGTAAACAGACGTTAAAATAATAATGAACACTAAAGTCTTAAATCCCTCAAAGTCCACCATGAGGGTTGGAATCAACTTCTTCCAAACTCCTGTTAATGTTGACATTTTGATCTCTTCTCATAAATCACAAATATTTAATAGCACCTAGAATAATGAATCCTTTCCAGAAGTGTTTTTAACTTTCTTTGCCCAGACCCATCAGAAGAATCACTATGGCAGGCACAGCTTTACAAAGCATATTTCTTACATAGTAAGTCTTGAAAGTGAATACTACTCCTTGATCCATGGGCCGCAGAATGGATGCTGTGTTAGCAGGCATGAAAACAATCTTAATCTCACTGTACATCTCCATCAGAGCTCTTGGGTGACCAGATGCATTATCAATGATCAGTAATATCCTGAAAGGAACCTTTTTTCTGACAGCAGCTCTGAACAGTAGGCTTAAAATATTCAGTAAACCATGTTGACAACAGCGACGCTGTCATTCAGGCTTTGCTGTTGCATTGGTAGAGCACAGGCAGAATAGATTTAGCATAATTCTGAAGGGGCCTAGGATTTTCAGAACAGTAAATGAGCACTGGCTTCAACTGAAGGTCACCAGCTGCACTGACCCCTAATAAAATTGTTCACCTGTCATTTGAAGCTTTGAGGTCAACTAACTTCACTATAAAAGTCCTAGATAACACCTTCTTCCAATAGAAGGCTGTTTCATCTACACTAAAAATTTGTTGTTGTATAGCCACCTTCATGAATTTATCTGAGCAGATCTTCTGGGTAACTTGCTGCAGATAACATCAGCATGTGCTGCTTCACCTTGTACCTGAATGTTAAGTTTCTTTTCTTAATCCACGTGAACCAACGTCTGCTAGCTTCAATTTCTCCCTCTCCATCTTACCTCTTCCAGCCTTCACAGAATTAAAGAGACTTAGGGCCATGCAGTGGAATAGGCTTTGGTTTATGGGAATGTTATGGCCACTTTGATCTTCTATCCAGATTACTACGGTTTCCACCATATCAGCAATAAGGCTGTTTAACTTTCTCATCATTTGTTGGGCTCAATAAAGCACTTTTAATTTCCTTCAGGAACTTTCCCTCTGCACTCACAACTTGGTTAACTGGTATAAGGGCCTAGCTTTCAGTGTACCTCAGCATTTGACTTCCTCACTAGGCTTAATCATTTCCGGCTTTTTTTTTTTTCTTGTTTTTTGTCTTTTAGGGCTGCACCTGGGGTACATGGAGGTTCCCAGGCAAGGGGTCTAATTGGAGCTAGAGCCACTGGCTACAGCCACAGCAACACCAGATCCAAGCCGCATCTGTGACCTACACCACAGCTCATGGCAACACCGGATCCCCAATCCACTGAGCGAGGTCAGGGATCAAACCTGCAACCTCATGGTTCCTAGTCAGATTCGTTTCCACTGTGCCACGATGGGAACTCCCCCATTTCCAGCTTTTTTTTTTTTTTTTTTTGTCTTTTTGCCATTTCTCGGGCCACTCCAGCAGCATATGGAGGTTCCCAGGCTAGAGGGCCAACCGGAGCTGTAGCTGCTGGCCTATGCCAGAGCCACAGCAACATGGGATCCGAGCCGTGTCTGCAACCTACACCACAGCTCACGGCAATGCGGGATCCTTAACCCACTGAGCAAGGCCAGGGATCAAACCTGCAACCTCATGGTTCCTAGTTGGATTCGCTAACCACTGAGCCACAATGGGAACTCCTCCAGCTTTTGATTTAAAGTGAGAGACAGGAGTTCCCATCGTAGTTCAGTGGTTAATGGACTTGACTAGTATCTATGAGGATGCAGGTTCGCTCCCTGGCCTCGCTCAGTGGGTTAAGGATCCGGCGTTGCCATGAGCTGTGGTGTAGATCACAGATGTGGCTCAGATCCCATGTTGCTGTGGCTGTGGTGCAGGCCAGCAACTGTAGCTCCGACTGGACCCCTAGCCTGGAAACCTCCATGTGCTGCCGTGTGGCCCTAAAAAGACAAAATAAACAAATAAATAAAAAAGTGAGAGACCGGCAACTCTTCCTTTCATCTGAACACTTGGAGGCCACTGTAGGTTATCAACTGTCCTAATTTCATTGCTGTATCTCAGGGGATAGGGAGGGCCAAGGAGAGGGAAAGAGCCAGGAAAGAGCCAGTAAGTGGAGCAGTCAGAACATACATAACATTTATGGAATAAGTTATCTGCCTAACTTATTAGTTTGGTTAACTATGGGTATGGTTTGTGGTGCCCCAAAACAATTACAATCGCAAAAAACATCACTGATCATAGATCATCATAACAAATATAATAATGATGAAAGAGCGTAAAATACTGGGAGAATTACCAGAACGTGACACAGAGACATGAAGTGAGCAAATGCTGTTGAAAAAATGGCACCAACAGACTTCCTCAACCCAGGTTTCCACAAACCTTGACTTCATAAAAAAAAAAAAATACTCCACAGCATCTGTGACATGCAATAAACAAAGCATGGTAAATGAGGTATGCCTGTATTTGTTCCATCAGACTAGTTTTTCCAAACTAAATTCAACAGAACACTAGATGAATGGCCATTAATAGGTGATATTGTCAGATAAGTTTGGAAGGGATGGATTAAAGTCAATCAGGTTTATTTACTCAAGAACTTTTCAAAGCTATTAGTAGACATTTGGTATATTAGCGCTTAGAAAATACTTCCCAATGTCTCTTACTTACCGCTTTTCAGGAAATCTACATGTGCATCTTTGTGATGAAGCAGCTCCACATCATAATTGGCAGATGTGTTAGCATGTTGCTCTTCCTTAAAGGAAATTTTATAATACTTAGTTTTGTTTCATTAAAATAATGAAGTTATTATTCATTTTGTCTATGTGAGAGCAAATACACTCAACAATAAATGCCTATAACAATGGGATAGTTTCCTCAGTAATTCATCGATTTAAAGATGCACTAATTTTCCACAGCAATATAAACTGTATTTAAAAAGCTACTTGCTATATATCAGTAGTGAAGTATTTAATGATTTTACCTATGTTTTGTTAGAATTAATATAGATGACTCATCTAGAAATTTTAGAAGTTTTTTTACTCTCAATGCACTATCCTGCCAGTACTGTTTATACACAAATATGATGTATCCGAAGTAGTTCACTCAATGTGAAATAGTTGCTTAAAGGAGGAAATAGCATCTTTAAATACCTATGGTAATGAGCAAACACAAATGACGTAAAATAGTAAATACAGATACTGAACAAGTTTAGTAACTTGTTTTCGCTAAATAGTAAATAGAAACTTCAATACTATCTATTTACAAGAAAATGCAATGACTGAAGAGTTACACCAATAGCACACCAATATGGTCAAATTTAAAAAGCAAGGTATCTGTCATCCTCAGCATATTTTTCTTATAACTCGTGAAACTGTATATATTAAAGTGTACCTATTATGGTATTTTACTTGTTAAATGCTTCCCCAATTAACATGTCAATCAAACTGTTCTATTGGTTAAGGCTATAATTTCTATTAAAGAGCCAACCAATGGTATAAGGAGGAAATTAATAACAAAAGATTACATTTGTCCTGCAATTTAGTTTTCATCATATGGCGGGAAAAATGAAATTAGACTTAAAGAAAGCCAATTTAAATTTTTAGATATAGTGGCTACTTTATATTTATAAACATAATCAATAAAATTAAAATCCACTCATTAAAAATTCTTATAAAGCTTTCCCTGGGCCAAACATTATGCTAGTCCTAGACAACTAAATGATAATATAATGAAAACTACAAGGTAGAAATAGATTCCTAAGAAAATCCATTAGCAAAATCATAAAACTCATATGGATGGTTTTTCAGCTAGAGTAATAAACCTGTTTGAAACTATGAACTATTTTTCCCTAGTTAGACTTATTAATTACAAACACCTTTATAGTGGGTAAGCAAGTACAAAAATATAGGAAATAAAACATCTACTAGAACACACAAAGTAAGTAAAATCTAGTAACAGCTGTCAGGAAAAGAATCACAGAAAAAGTAATCATTTCAGATAAAAATTATATTTTGATGAAAATCATGAGAACAAAATTAAAATCAAACAAGCTGATAAAAAGCCAATTAAAAAAAAAGTTGATAAAAAGTGTTCTTATTAGAAAGAAAAATACAGCATTTTGTTCTGTGATCCTTTCTTGCTGCTTTTCATCATTTACTAACCTGGTCAAAGACACTGAATGTGGGCTAGCAAAACAGAAAATATAATATGGGAAGAAAAAATTAAGGTTCATTAAAAGAAATAATACATGTCAAACAAAATATTTAAAAAGCAAAGCAGCGCTTTCAGAATAGCAGGAAAAAGAACTGCCTACCTTCATTGGAATATTTGTAATAGTAGTTGAAGCCAAGTCAAAATGCTGCTGTACTAAAATATTTAATTTGGTAGCTAGATGCCGTCCTGCACGAACACTATGTACTTCACTGGTTAAAACAGGAGACAACTACAGAAAAGTATGAAAAAAAGTAAGTTAGCACTAAATATTTTACTTCAACCCATAAAATTGAGTACTTTTACTTTTGAGAATTTAGAAAAAAAAAGTCCAAGAGTTCCCATTGTGGCTCAACAGTAAGAAACCCAACGAGTATCCATGAGGATGTAGGCTCCATCCCTGGCCTCGTTCAGTGTGTTAAGGGATCGGATGTTGCAGTGAGCTGTGGTGTAGGCTGCAGAGGCAGCTTGGACCTGGTGTTGCTGTGGCTGTGGTGTTGGCTGGCAGCTGCAGCTCCGATTAGACCCCTAGCCTGGGAACTTCCATATGCCACAGGTGCAGCCCTAGAGAGACAAAAAAAACACAAAAAACCAAAAAAGTCCCATAAATTAACCATGATCATTATTTCAGCAATATATTTTTATACATTCATTCATTCAAAGACAGGCAATAAGGAGAACTTACTGTATTAACTGCCAGAAATTGTATGAGCAGTGAAGAGGCAAAATCCCTGTCCTCTTGAAATTTAAGAGTGGAATAGTCTTTGACCTAAACACATATTTTTAATTTTAAATTTTCCCTTCTTTTTATCTATATGCAAAACTGATTTGAAATGGCCATAAAAATATTATTATTGTAGAAAAATAATTAATTTTGTGAAAAGACAAACCTAAGATGAAACTACTTACTACAAAGAATGGAAATCACTAAAAACATCATATTTTGTCACCCATAAATGCAAAGTTTATTATAACAAAGTAACACAATATTTCACTCATTCCAGGGTAATAATATTTATTGTAAATAAATTTTTTACTCATCACAAAGTAAAGCCAATATATTACCATGTTATCAAGAGTTAGAAAAAAGCTAAAAAAAAAAAAGACTTAGGGAGTTCCTGCTGTGGCGCAGTGGCTTGTCTCTGTGAAGGTGCCAGTTCAATCCCCAGCCTGGCACAGTGGGTTAAGGATCCAGCATTGTTGTAGCTGTGGTGTATGTCGTAGCTCCAGTTTGGATTTGATCCTTGGCCTGGGAACTTCCAGAGGCCTCGGGTGTGGCCAAAAAAGAAAGAAAGAAAAAATGGACCTTTACTCAAAATTACCTGAAACACAATGAAAAAGATAATGACCTAAAAAAAATCAACTATAAAAAATTCATAGACAAAGTTAATATTTCAATGTTTATATTAAATAATGCTAAATAAAATAACAGATACAGGTACACATTTAATATAATTATAAAAACACATGTATTTGTCTTTCTAAATAAAGACCATTGATGGAAAATATTACAAGTGAATCCATTTAACAATCATTAGATTCATCTTTTCCTTTAAAATTGTTCAAATTTATTTAAAAAGTAAACCAAGGCTGGAAATTAAGTTTCAAAAGTAAAAAAAAAAAAAAAAAATTAAGTTTCTTTCCCCTCTGGATAGGCAAAATTAACTTCTTTGTTATAGGAGTGTGTTTTGATTAAAGAGTGTATTATTTTCTTAATGAGGGGGAAAAAAAAGATTTTTACAGAATAAAAAGTCATTAAAGCCAATGAAATCTATTACAGTAATTAAAATTTGAGGAACAATACAAATTTTGTATGGTTTGACAACACATTTATTTAAAATAAACATCAACAGGTAAGCAAAACAGAAAACACTTCAAAATCTACCACTATAACATAAAAAACCAATCTAGGTGTTTTGCCATACAGGTTGCTTTCAAAACTCTAAATTTATATTCAGCAGAAAATGTTGACAATGTGATCATTTTCATGCTAAACCTTCCCAGCATTTTTATTAATAACTAACAATGATCTTTTCTTCCATTACTTCTGCATTTACCTCTTTTTTAGGACGATCAGATACAAGGCTGTCTTCACCAACGGGGTAGGTATGGATCAAGACCAGCTCACACTTCTGAATCTGCATGAGACTTAAAGAGAAACTTCTCACTTAGACTATAATACATACTATGAAAAGAACTCAGGTAGGTAAACTATAAAAAGTTGAATATATCAAAACAGTGTTATCTCTACAATCAGAAACTACAGTTAACATAAATGATTTAGAAACACTGTATAGTGGCTGTACTCATACGAACATTTAACGAATAATTTAGGTGAATTTAGTTCAAATGCAAAAATGATAACCTTTTATGTGTTCAAAGGATAAAATAAAGGGAAAATTCTTGTAATCTGGTATAATTTTCAACAGGTAACTGCCGCAGAGAAAATGAATATAATGTGTATTAATTTAGCTGTTACTAATGCTTAAGGACAAAAATCAGGCAATATTACCTATAATTGGTTATTTCCAAGAATACAGGATTTGTTATTACTCCCAATTTATATAATATTTATTTTTTGCCCCCTCCAATTTTTTTTTTTTTTTGGCCGCACCCATAGCATGTGGAAGTTCCCAGGCAAGGGATCAAACCCATGCCATAGCAGCAACCTGAGCTGCCTGCAGCAAAAATGTTGGATCTTTAACCTGCTCTGCCACAATGGAACTCCTATTTTATTTTATTTTTAAATGGAGGTAGATTTGATGGTTGACAAAAAACATTTCAGGTATAAATACAGTGATTCACAATTTTTAAGGTTATATTCTATTTATAGTTACTATAAAATATTAGCTATATTCCCTGTGTTGTACAATATACCCTCGTAGCTTATTTTATACCATGTTATACATAATAGTTTATACCTCTTAATCCCTTCCCCTATCTTGCCTCTCCCCATTCCTCTCCCCACTGGTAAACAATAATCTGTCCTCTATATTTGTGAGCTAACTTTTTTACTTTAAAACTTCCAAACCTACAGAAAAATTGAAAGAAAAGGTCTATTCATTGAATGCCCATATATCCTTAACTTAGACTCATTGTTAGCTATACTTGTTTTCTCTATAAATCTCTAATAGATGTACACTCTTTTATTTTTTACTAAGGCATTTGACAGTAAGTTGCAGAGGAAATGATACTTCATTCCTAAATACCTCAGCATGCTCCCTTCTCCTAGTGAGAATAATCCTACTCATTAACAATAATACCAGTACTCCATCTGGAAAATTAAACAGTAGCTCAATCTAACAAACACGCCATACTGCAACTCTCCCAAACATGTCTTTAGTAGCTTTTTTCTTTAAAAAAAAATTCATACAGTCCAACTAGTGGTTATATTTTGATCTGGCACATACTGAATAATGCACCAACAATTTGCTCATTTTACAGATTTGTAATACAAAATATGAGAGCAAGCCATCACAAAAATACACATTATTATACATTATTTAATCCTTCTGCTCACCTTTTCTGCTTTTCAAAAAGTAAAATTTTAAAGGGAAAGAGAAAATGGGACAAGAAGTTTCTGATCAAACAGATTTTTGACTAATTTATAGAGCCAGTAGAGAATTCAAGAGAATGCTACCAATTACTGTTAAAATTGCTGGAATAGTTACAATGAAATATATATGACTATAAAATGGATTATACTCACTGATCTGAATTTGCAGCTAGTTTGTTATGCTCGTGAATTGTTTCCTGGACACAGTCCTCAAGCATTCGCACATGACTATCACTACGGCATAAGAAAGATATAACCAACTTAAAGAAACAAACAGTAGGAGAAAAAAACTAAACACACTTTTCAGCTGTAGTATCTTGTTATAGGTACTTAAAATTGCTTCAATAAGGACTGCCTTCAGTGTGTTCATTCACAATACCAAAAAACCAGCTGAATGAAAAACTAGTGAGAGAAGAAAGTCAAATTGATTTCCATGATAAACAGTTTTCACTGAGATGCATCTTTATTTTAGAACTAGATAAACATAGCTTCAATATTAGAAAGGCCAAATGTGATGTGCTTAAATGCTAACACGTTGTCCCTGCTTTTTAAAATTAAAACTGCAACAGAACATTAAAATTTCCCCAGTGAAAGAATTACTGTGATTAACATCTTACCTTTTTGCGTTAGTAATGCAAATTATCCGTCCTCTATTTCCAACACGTTCAGCATTTTCCATTAGTAAGGTACGAGCCTCGTGTTGGTACTCTGTAATTTTACAGAGGGTTTCCACTGCTGCAACGAGACCATGCAGAATACTGCAGCATTCTGGATCTGCACGTGGATTAGGAGGCCCAACAGCAGCTAATGCTGCCATCAGCTAAGTAACAGGGAAAACAATTATGTTGACAAGAATAAGCACAAGTCAAAGGCGTTACAAGCAAAGGAAACTACAGATCAATGTATTTTAGAAATATGGACACAAATATCTTAAACAAAATACTAGCAAAATGAATCCAGCAACTTATAAAAAGAAATATGCACCATGACTAAGTAGGACTTATCCCAGGAATGCAAAGTTGACTTAATGTTCAAAAATTAGTTAATGCAAATGATATCAATAGAATTTTCAAAAATCCCATGATCACCTCCATAAAACACAGAAAAAGCATTTAACAAAATCTAAAACCCCTTCACGATAAAAACACTCAACAAACTAGAAATAGAAGGGAACTTGCTCAAGCAGATAAAAGGCATCTATAAAAAACCTACACATAACATCAAGCTAAATAGTACATGTGTGGTCCCTCTAAGATCAGAGGGATGTCCATTCTCACCACTTCTATTCAATACTGTACTAAAGGTTCCAGCCTGGGCAATTAGGAAAGAAAAAGAAATAAAAGGAATTCAGACTGAAAAGGAAGAAGTAAAATTATCTTTCTGCTGCAAATGAAATCATTTTCCTTAGAAAATCCTAAGGAATCCACTAGACATTTTTTAGAAATAATTAGCAAGTTCAGCAAGGCTGCAGGATACATGATCGACACACAAAAACCAACTGTATTGCTTTACACTTGCAAAGAACAACTCCAAAAATGAGATTAAGAAAACAATTCCATTTACTAAAGCACTAAAAAGAATAAAATGCTTAGGAATAAATTTAACAAAGCAAAGGCAAATTTTATATTCTGAGAACTATAAAATATTGTTGAAAGAAATTAAAGATCTAAATGAACAAAAAACATTCCATGTTCATGGACTAGAAGACTTAATATTGTAAGATGACACTATTACACAAACTGAACTACTGATTAAGTATAATCCCTGTCAAAATCCCACTTAACTTCTTGGTAGAAATCTTCAAGCTGATTCTAAAATTCATATGGAATTGCAAAGGATCCAGGATAGCCAAAATAATCTTTAAAAAGGACAAAGTGTGAGGGATTGCTTTATATATGCATAAAGCAACACATAAACACACACACACATATGTACATATACATACATATATAGGGAGGACCCATTCAAAACTAATAGTGGTAGGGATATACAGTGAAGTGCTGGTAAATCAGCTCTCCAAAGGAAAAAGAAACCCTAATTTATGGTGTTTGCCAATATCTATGGTTAAATACTCACATAATCGCTAATTTCAAGCTTTCACTAAATGCAAAGTTGACAGGAGATACACACACTCAGTTCTCCCAAGTTAGTATAAGCAGGCTCCTGCATGCCACTAAGTGGGACTGGGGCAGGGGCCACAACATTTTTCAAAGAGAAGCTTTTACTTTTACACTCACACATACACACATATATATATACCTATGTATACATACAAATACATATGTAAATTTTATTTTTAAACTACATAGGGGAGTTTCCATTGTGGCTCAGCAGTAACAAATCCAACTAGTATCTATGAGGAAGTGGGTTCAATCCCTGGCCTCGCTTGGTGGGTTACAGATTCGGCACTGCCAGGAGCTGTGGTCTGGTGTAGATAGCAGACACAGCTTGGATCTGGCACTGCTGTGGCTGTGGTGTAGGCCAGCAGCTGCAGCTCTGACTGGACCCCCTAGCCCGGGAACCTCCATATGCTGCAGGTGTGGCCCTAAAAAGACAAAACAACAACAACAACAAAAAACCCCAAAAACTACATAGGTATTATCTATTCACGAAAAGTAATCAAAAAGAAAGAAAAAAATACTGTGTATACATGACTATATAAAGTTCCTAGCACTTAAGAGAAACATAATAATAATTTAGGGGAGGGGTGTTGTGGTCCTGGGAAAGCAACAGAAAGAAAGCTTAACCTTTAGAGTCAGATAAATATAAAGTGAAATTCTGGCTCTGCCTTTTAAGATTGTGTGACACTGGTCAATTTCTCCTAGCCCTTTTCTTAATCTGAAAGTGAAATTAATAACAGAAGCTGTTATTAGTATGGGGGATGATACTTTCAATTTTTTTTCTTTTCGCCAATAAAACAAAACCAAACCTCCTGAAATCTGACAAAGTTTTTTGTAATAAAATATATGACATACAGGATAGAGTTATGAACTGTAACAGAATGAGCCCTCGATCCAGGTACACAAGTCAAACTACCTCTGGAACTTGTGGGCCTCTCAGTTCCATTACCTGCACAAAGGAATCAAAGGAAAAGATGTCTACAATCTTTCTAGCCTACATATTCTTCAATCAATCCACTTCAATTATTTCTCATGATTACTCACAATAACCAGAGTAAAATGTGACATGGATAACCATAGCTAAACATTAAATGTGTTAACACAGGCAAGATTATACATAATTTATACAAAGTGTCGATTATTTTATATCATCTTAAACATCAGTGATTTGTTATATAGTTGCCTTCATAACTGGAGTTTCCCCTTCTGGTCTCAATCTAAAAGAGTATGATATAATATCCCTTCACCTTCAGAAAGCAGAAGGAAGTACTAATTCTTCTATCATCAGTATTGCTACCTTTATCAAATACGTACCTTTCACTGCATTGCAGAGATGCAGTAAGAAGATTTATATAAATTTGTACTTATTTTTACTCACATATAAATAGAGAAGCTTCAGGCTTCTTTCACAGTACCTCCTGACAGAACAAAGCTCTGTACATGCTATTTCAAAAGACAGGAGGAATGTATGGAATACTCTTTTTTTTTTAAGCAATGAGAGAATAAAGAACATTCTGGAGTGATACAAATTCAAAGCCAAGCCAATAAGACCACTCCTTCAGCAAGTTACCTCAAAATGTTTATATATTATATTAATCACAATTATTTTAGGAGTTCCCGTCATGGCTCAGTGGTTAATGAATCTGAATAGGAACCATGAGGTTGCAGGTTCAATCCCTGGCCTCGCTCAGTGGATTAAGGATCTGGCCTTGATGTGGGCTGTGGTGTAGGTTGCAGATGCGGCTCGGATCTGGCGTTGCTGTGGCTCTGGGGTAGGCAGGTGGCTACAGCTTGTATTAGACCCCTAGCCTGGGAACCTCCATATGCTGTGGGAGCGTCCCTAGAAAAGACAAAAAGACAAAAAACAAACAAAGAAAAACATTACTTTAAGACCAAACACTGTGATAAACACATTTTCTTTATAAGTGTTCCATTTAAAATACATTTGGATGGGATTATTTCCATTAAAGGGCATCCATTAACAAAAATTTTTTTTTTCTTTTTAGGGCCGAACCTTCAGTTCCTGGGCTAGGGTTCAAATTGGAGCAGCAGCTGCTGACCTATGCCACAGCCACAGCAACGTGGGATCCAAGCTACACCATAGCTCATAGCAACGCCAGATCCTTAACCCACTGATCAAGGTCAGGGATTGAACCCGCATCCTCATGGATATTCATTGGGTTCGTTACCTCTGAGCCACAACGGGTCTCCCCATTAACAGAAAAATTTTAACATGAAAGAGTTCAAATCATGTATTCAAATATTTCACTGATGCCTGTCTCTAGTGTTCATATTCATCAGTGAAGAACCTAGCAGAATGAAGTCTTCTATCCAACTAAACAACAGCAAAGACTATAATATACCACAACTCAATACCCTTAGACACATGTTTCAAAAACATAAATTTGATGTATTGAGCATGGGCTTATTTATTTCTTCTCCTTCCTAAAACTCTACTAAAACTAGAGGGAATTTAGTTTTAAAAAACAAACACCAAAAGGGAAAAAAAAATCCATAAATCTACAAAGATGAAAAGAATGGAGGCAGAGACAAGAAAACAAACAAGAAATGTCAGCAAGGGTGTTTGAAAATGGATGGAGGAAAGGTCATGAGTTTAGTAAGACTGACTAATCTGAAATCTAAGTGCCCACGGGAAAAAACCAAGATGACATGCCTTTCTAAATCCAGGAGAGGAGTTCCTGCTGTGGTGCAACAGGATCGGCGGTGTCTCTACAGCACCAGGACATGGGTTCCATCCCCAACCTGGCCGGTTAAAGCACCTGGCATTGTCTCAGGCACAGGTCATAGTGTTGGCTGGGATCTGATCCCTGGCCCAGGGACCTCCATAAGCCACAAGGTGGCTGAAAAAGAAGAAGAAATCCAGGAGAAGTTCAGGAACTGGAGGCATCAAGAACCACACAAAGCAGAGGTGAGACATGATACTGAAAACGATGAATGACTTGAAGTCAGAAAAAAGAGCAACCTGACTCCCAGTTTTACTCACAACCCACCCAGGTAAGCAACTATCTCTCCCTGATTCTCCCAGATACAGAATCACATTCCTCAGAAGAAATGAACCAGAAAGGTACCCGGCATGGAAACCACAAAGCACAGCCGACTATAAGGGTGAGATACTGACCAGTGCTGCATGTAAGACCTTTCTGTGATGATGGAAACATTTTCTATCCATGATGTACAATAGCCTTTCCTCATGTGACCTAGGGAGCATGTGAAACATGGCCAGTGCTACAGAAAAACTGAATTTTTTACATGTATTTAATTTTGATTGATTTAAATTTAAAGAGTAGCTTTTTAATAGCTAATAGAAGCTACATATGGCTAGAAGCTACTCTACTGGACAGCACAGTATTAGACCAAAAACAGAAAGACTGGGTTAAAGTTCACCTGTTGGATGGTAGAAGCTACCCTCTTCCCTGGCTTCCAGAGCTGACAGGTAGAAGAGTGGAAGACCTTCTCTGGAGCTCCTGCATAGTCCCAGAGAGATGACACCTGGAGGTCTCCCAGGGAAACCAATGAGATGAAGCCACAGTGAAGGCCATTTAGCAATACCTCCTTCACTCCACAACATGCAGATCTTCTAATCTGCTGTTTGATGCCCTACTTTCAAGTAAGGCTGCATAGCTAAATATCAGTAGGCATTTAAGAGAAGCCCCTCAATGTGAAGAGAATGCTGAAATGACAAAGAGATCAAAACTTCAAATAAACTATTAATACCTTCAGATTATACCCATAAAACAAGAAAAGGATATGAACAAGACAGGCATAATTAGAGCATGAATAACAGTTCTTGGAAATTAAAGACATGATCAAACAAAAAGTTCCATATAAGGAAATAGGTAAAAGGCTCAGAAAGAACAACAACGAGAGGACCAATTACAAAAAGAATAAGGAATTTAATCCAGGAGGTCAGACACCCCACTCAGAGGGATTCCAGAAAGAGCTACAACACAGAGTCAAGAACATTATTCAAGAAACAATACAGGGAAATTTTCCTGAAGAAGATAAAGCCTAGGAGTGCCCTGGCAATTTTGCTGCTGTGGCACAGGTTTGATCCGTGGCACAGGTTTGATCCCTGGCCCAGGAACTTCCACATGCCCTAGCATAATGAATGAGAAAAAAACCAACACCAGGGCAAATTATCATTTCAGGACAAAAGGGGGAAGAAGAGATTCTAAAAGGTTTCAGAGAGAAATTATGAAGAAAAATGGTACTGAACTTCTCAACAACACTGGAAGCTATAGAACAGTGGAGTAAGGGCCTCAGAATTTTGAGAAAAAACTTATTTCCAACCTGAAATTTTTTGCCCTAAGTATCAGTAAACTATAACATAAGTTACATGAATTCTGGAGGTTATATTCTACCCAAACAAGAGATTACACACCAAAACAGAGGGGAAAAAATTGGGACCTGAAAAATGGGGAGCAAAGAGGATGATAGCAGTCCACCAGGCCTAGAAACCAACTAACTTAAACTTCAGCCAAAGACTTCAAGAAGTTTTTCAAGGAAAAAAAAAAAAATCAAACTGCTAAAATTCAGAGTTGCCGTTGTGGTGTAGTGGTTAACGAATCCGATTAGGAACCATGAGGTTGCGGGTTCGATCCCTCGCCTTGCTCAGTGGGTTAAGGATCTGGCGTTGCCGTGAGCTGTGGTGTAGGTCACAGATGTGTCTTGGATCCCGTGTTGCTGTGGCTCTGGCACAGGCCGGTGGCTATAGCTCTGACTGGACCCCTAGCCTGAGAACCTCCACGTGCTGTGGGTGTGGCCCTAAAAGACAAAAAACAAAAACAAAAGAGAACTAAGCAAAGTAAAGTGGGAAAAGAGGAAATGATAAATTCCAAGAATACACAGAAAGTCAAATAGAAACAACACAAATCATTATGCTTAAACTTATACAGTGCAGGAAGTCAACTATGTCACAATAAAACCTTAAAAAAAAAGAAATGAAATAACCACATATACTGCTTGGCTTAGCAGTGCATAACACTTTATGTAGACATTAGAAACATGTAAACATGGAATTCTGAATTAACCAATACCTTTGCTGTAACAACATTGAGAAAATCCAGAAAGGGAAGGGGGCAGTTATAGCGGCATGGCTGAGAGGAAGTATAAAAGGTAAACCGTCATCAACAGTGATGATAAATAAGGTTTAAATTGAGAACTCTATAATTAGCAGTAAAACATGTTATTTAGAAACATGGAAGTAAAAAGTAGATGGGCTACAGAGATGAAAGGTTGCTTCTAGGAAGTGGAGAAATACTGGAAGGTAAATACCTGTTTCTCTTTTGATTTTGTCTTTTTAGGGCTGCACCCACGACATATGGAAGTTCCCAGGCTAGAGGTCCAATTGGAGCCACAACTGTGGGCCTGCACCACAGTCACAACATCTGATCCAAGCCACGTCTGTGACCTACACCACAGCTCACAGCAATGCCGGATCTTTAACTCACTGATTGAGGCCAGGAATCGAACCTGTATCCTCTTGGATACAGGTAACCCTAGTTGGGTTCATTATTGCTGAGCCACAATGGGAACTCCAGATAGCTAGTATTTGTTGGTGTTTCAAAACTGTGTGCCAACACTGTATCGATTTAAAAAACTATTTTACAAAATATTTAAGAAAGTATTACCACATTCAGATAATTTTTAAAAATAGCCACAGCTCAAAACCTAAGCATACCTCCTGCAAATTCTGGTCTTCTTGAGTCCACGAGTTTAAAACATGTGCTCCAGAGTCACTCACAATGAAATTCACCTAATAGGGTCAAAGAAATAATTAGTATTCAGCTCCAATTTCACTCAGTCACATCATCTTTAAAATATCTTTATTATAAATATCTTTTAATATTAAGTAACATAAACATAAATAGAGTGCAGTCTCCAGCTGTTTCGCTGATTGATTCATTCATTCATTTTTATAGCCACAGAATGTCTAGTACAGGCCAGGCGCTATTCTCAGCCCTGGGGATATGGGAATACAGTGATGAAGAGAACAGCTGTGCTGTTCACAATATGAGAAAGTATAGGGATGCTGGGGTGTGGTGAGATAGAGGGCAGTGCAGGGAGAATACAAACAAAAACAAACGAACAAGATAATTGCAGAGAGTAAGAAATGCTATGAAAAAGAAGTTGTTTAGCTACTTTAGGTTGGGTGATCAGAACAAGGCTCTCTACATAAGTGGCAATTGAGGGGAGTCCAAAATAACCAAAGGAAACCAGTCATGGAGGCGCTCCCTTGTGGCCCAGTGTGTTAGGAATCAGCCATTGTCACTGCTGTGACTCCAGTCACTGCTGTGGTGCAGGTTCATTCCCTGGCCTGGGAATTTCTGTATGCCGAGGACGCAGCAAAAGGAAGGAAGGAAGAAAAGGGAAGAAGGAGAGAGAGAAAGAAAGAAACAAACAAACCAGTCATGGAAAGAGCCGGAAGTAGAAAATTCCAGGTACAGCCAACAGCAAATGCAAAGGCTTCCAAGTGTGTACCCTCAAAAGGGTGAAGGTCAGAGTGGGCAGAGAGGTAGGGAGGAAGGTCAGAAAAATAAGCAGTATCCGTATCACATAGGGCACTGAAGGCCAAAAGAATAGCTCTGGACTTTACGCTAAATTTTAAAGTAAAATGCAAAAAAAAAAAAAATACTATCAAGTAAGATGATGATAGTACAGATATATTAGAAAACATATCAAATGATGGCTTATGTTTCCTTTGGGGAGGATGGTGAGATTATTTGTTTCCCCTGGACTATATGATCTAATACATCATCTTTTTTCCTAACATCTGTGAAACACTAGTTTTGCTTCCCCAATAATTTTGATAAGTAGCCTTCTCTTCTAAGACTTATCTGAAAGGGACATATTTTACCAGCTACTTGACTCACATTATCTCACTGAAATCTTGCAACAATCAGAGGAAGTAGGTGTTATGATCACATGGAAAGAAACTGAGGCTTGGAGAGATTAAGTAAAAAGATCAAGGTTACACTGCTGGTAGCTTAATGATGTCAGGACTTGAACCAAAACCTATGCCCTACATCACAATCTTAATACTGCCTCTCATATATATTGTTTTACCCTACATGATGCACAAGTTACAGGGGGGCTAAAAACAATTTTTATTTTAATTTGGAATATATCTAAATGTATAAATTATATTAGACGCTCTAGGTTCAGCCTTACAGTTACTATCCTGCCTGGGCCAGTCTACAAAGTGGCTAGATCCCAGCCTACTATGCTGCTCCAAATGACACAGAAAGCAAATCATCCACTTGTGGCTAACCAAATGACATTCCCAAAATAAAACAGTTGCGATTCTGAAACCTGAAGATAATTTTCATATTTGGAATTTCTATCAGTCTTCCACTTCTCTTCTTAGTGGTAAAAATAATTTCCACTTGGCATTCTTAAAAGCATTTCTTTCTAATATGGCCAAGTCCTGTAGCAGTTTAGGACATTTTCATTAAAACTCTAAGTAGCCAGGCTCAAACTTTGGTTCTGCCTCTAACTAGAGATATGACTCAGGGCTAGCTGCTTCTCTTTATCTCAGGTTCTGCCATCTCTAACATGGCAGTAATAATCATAGCTGATATTCAGATGGTACACACCAACACAATTTGACAAAGTGCTTACAACCAAAATCCCTTCTGCTTAGGCTGGCAACAATTCTCCATGGTCAGTGTTTGTTCCATTCTGGTTATTTTATACTTTGAATATTGTCCCAGCAATTATAGTAGCTACCTCAAAGGATTGTTGAGAAATAGACCACATTTTTAAAGTCGTAAATAAACAGTTATAAGTCAAATCTATAGCAAACTCATATACAAAGAAGGTACTAGGCAGTTAAGTACATCCCCCAGATCATGATTTTACTTGTATTCACACTCACCAGCTTTTTGAAAGGAAATATATCATACATTATTCTACAATATTCCATGGAAGATTCTACTGAGCAAGTCCATAATGATTTAGATATGGGGGCCAAAGGGATGATTCCTTGGGTCCTATTCTTCACCAGCATATCAAACTCCACATGCTGTCTGCATGATTCTGCCATGTAAGGGCAGTGATCCACAACAAATACTGTTTTATGGGATTCAGAAAAAATCTTCATTTTGTTTTAACCTGTAAGGGATAAAATACATTAGCCAAACATACAAAACATTTACTATCTTAAATTATTTCTAATGAATGTGTCTTTTCCTCAAGAAGATTTGGTAGGGGACATGAATAATCAGTATTCAAAGGAATTTATCCAACAAAGGACAAATTTAATGAGGTCATGACCATAGTGTAACTATCAATTCAAGGGATGAACTATACCATATTAACCTGTCACAGGCAAGATTACAACCCATGTATATATATATTTTTGCTTTTGGAATGAACTTAAATTTGTCAGAAGAAAACATTTCTACAAATAATCGTACTTGTTTCCCTTACATAACACATAATAGCGACAAATACTCTTCAAATACACTTCTGATGATCCTTGTGAGTTGACATCAATCACATAAAAACCTGCAAACTAACCCAGGTCAGCATTTTTGGGCTTCCCTCCAAAAAAATTCTCAAGACTTCTGAAAAACTTCTGGAAACTGGAAAGAGGAGTGACAACAAAAGGGAAGCCCCAAACATAAACATTTCCTAGGATAACTGCATTATTAGATTTTCGCATTAGGATAAGGACCTCAAATTCACACTCTCCCCATTAGCTTTAGAAACACCACAGTAATTTATCATGTAGAACAGAAAAACTTATGTGCTATTATCACACTGATGGGAGGAAGAACTTTTAAAACTTTCTTACAAAACTCCCTTGCTTCGCTAATACAATCTTATACCGAATAGACAATTCACATTAGAAAAGCACATGGTAAACAGAGCAAAAGTGTTCATCAAAACGAACCGATTTTTTACAGCCCGGCCGCTTTCAAACGCATTTCCCCTTCATGCAAAACTCTTCTTTGAGAAACCTAGACACACTCTGCCAGAGGGTGGGGGGTGGAAAGTACAAGGTGAGTGGATAGGGAAGATCTCAGGATCGAGGTTCGCTTACTTTCGTGCCTGGTCTTGCAGTGAAAACGAACAGAGGCTATGAACCACAGCCTCTCTGGAAAAGGCTGCTGGCTGGGTGGGGAGGGTCAGCGCACAGTCAGGAATGTCTGGTACCAAAGACCGGGGACTAGGTTTTCCCCGCTCATCTCCTAGCACACCGGTCCTTCCCAGGCTTCCTAAATGCAGGAGCGCGCGCGCGCCTGCGCGTGAACACAAACACTCACACACTCGGACTGGCGCGTGCGCAAAGCGCCCTTGACAGCCCCGCCAAGCTGCCCTTCCCCCTCGGTGGGCCAGACACTAAGGTCTCTAACAGGAAGAGGGCGGAGCCAAGGGGAAAAGAATGCCTCCAACCATCAGGATTTTCTATCCGCTAATTTTCCCAGTCACCCATTGGGAAGATTGATCCGGGCGACCTGAGAACCTCCCCACAGCGAAGTACCAACCACAGCACCAGCTAAAGCAGCCACGGTCCCCTAAGCGTAAGGCCCTCCCACCAGGTCTCCCTTCTCAGTCTCTCCAACCCAGGCCGATTTCCCCAAGCAAAATTCGCGAGACTTAGCGAGAGGCCGAGCAAAAGCTAGAATGTGGATCAGTGGGGAGGGACGTATAAGTGGCCCGCCCCTACCTCTTGCGCATGTCAGCTAGAGGCCTCAAGTAAATCGCCGGGCTCTGCCTCCACGGTAACGCGAGGGAAGAAGTCTCGCGAGGTTGAGGCGCTCTGAGAGCGCAGGTCGGAGGCGGTGAGCGGAGGTTTTTACCCTGACCAGTGATGGGACTGATCACCTATGACCCTCCCATCTGCCCCAACACTACCTCTGCTGGGGTCTGCGTCTGCTAGCTGAAGAAGCTGAACAAGCGAAAGGAGTCTCTTCCCTTGGTGCATAGGTCCCCGTTGGCAGAGGCTTTGAGTCCTAGTCGCCACAGCTGACGGCTGCGAGGGATTGAGACCAGAGTAAGTGGAATCAGTCCAGGGACCAGAGCGGGTTTAAGAGAGTCGGAAGCTTCCTTCCCCTGACGGTGCTCTTTGCCCCACCTCTTGAACCACCGGCTGCCCGTGCCTGGGCGCGGTACTTCCTCTCTGTTCTCAGCTCTGAGACCGTCTTTCCGGAGCTGAGGTACGGAAAGTTTGATGGAAACCCTTGGCCCAAACCCTGTGGACACACCTTTCGTCTCTGTTTTCTTCCTGCCTAACCCACCTGGGAGCTCAGCATTTGCGAGGCGGGGTGGGGGTGGTCGGCAGGGATGGAAGAGGCGTCCTTTTCAGTTTTCAGTTTACCCCTTTGCAGAAGATGACTTGGTTAATCATTACTTCTTTCTTGAAACTGCCCTCCAAGAAGTATTGCTCTTTTCCTAGTTCTCTTCCTGGATAATCATACTGCCTTGAAGCTGCCCTCCAAAGAATCCTTCTCTTTTCCTGGTTTTCTTCCTGCCTTTCTTCTGTATCTCATCTCAAATGATGGTATACCTGTATCCATCCTGCTGTCCAGATTAGGAACCTAAGGCTCATCCTTGACTTATTTCCACTTTCACTGCACTATGGTATTTCTTCTTTGACCAGAGTCATTGCCCACCCCCAACTGATTTCCCTACCATCATCCTTCCCTAGAGCTGCCATTCTGAAATACAAAATCTGTTTATATCAACCCTTTCTTTACACCTTTTTAGTATCGATATTGCTGACCAAGTTGTTAAGTATATCACTTAGGACCTTTTACTGTGTGTCCTTATCCACTTTACCTTTTCCGTCTTTTTTTGCCTCTCCTCCAAATACCTCAGTATCCTGTCATGCCAGACTACTGGCTGTTTCTCCAACGCTTTCACAAGCCTTTGTATATGCTGCATCATCTGCCTTTAATGCTTACTCTTCCTTTTTTTAAAAAGCACCTATCAAGATCCAATTCATAGACTTCTCAGATTCCTCCAGGTGACACTGATAGTACCACCGTGCTCCCAAAGCACTTAAAACAGTCCTTCTGCAGTGTTTTTTAGATTGTGTGAGACATTATTTGTTCAAGTATCTGTCTCTTGTGCCAGTTTGCGCTTGAGCTGGAATCATGTCTTATCTTTCTCTAACAGAAGTTCGTCCAATGCTTGGCACATAGCAGATATTATATATATATATATATATATATATATATATATATATATGCGTATTTATAATGTAATAGAACCCTGACCTGTTTTGAATATGAGGAACTTGTTACCCCAACACACAAGAAGTTGTACTTTTAGTATCTATTAGTTGAGGTTGTGCATAGTAGCAAAAAACTTCTATGCTTTTAAATGATTTTGTATTTTATTATTACCAGTCTCTGCCTATAAAAAAATAGTGGGATATATATGTATGAGAAATATTTTAGACTATAGACCATGCTTGGTGTAAGTATATCCATGTAACTCTTCCAATGAATCCTTGCCCATAGGTTAGAAATAATCAAGATTAGGTTAGTCCTTTGCTGAATTGTCTTTCCTGTTTAAACATATGTATGTGCAACTTATATTTAGCTACAATTCCAAGTAGCATGTAGTTAAAAAAAAATTCTTCTGTGTCCTTACTTTCAAATTCTGTTCTTCCTTTAAAAATTCATTTTCTTCATAAAGCTCCAAATGTGTTCATTCCATCATTTTCAAGGACAGTGAAAATTTCTTGTACTTTCTCATACAGTGATATGTCTGTATGAGATGCTTTTCTAAAATACATAATTTACATGTTTTCTTTCTTGATCTTTTTAGACTTGGGCTTCTAAGAAAGCTTTAACTATGGCTTTTTATTTTTCTATTTCCATATGTGTCAGTTAATATTACCTACTAATTAACTTTAGAGGCACCTTGCTAAGTAATCTGATAAAATTTTTTAACTGAACTGGACTGTTGGTGTTCATAGACACATTTATGGTATGTCAGTGGTCACAGTATTTCTCTGTAGTTCTAGCTATAATGGGTTTGTGGATAAAAAAGAAAGAAGAGTGAATTTTTCTTAACCAAAATCCAAAACTAAACAGCTGGCAGTTGCAAAATTGGGTGGGTGGTAGTTTTTCTTTTATCATCAGCAGAATGTTCTGAACCCTCTGCCAGGAGTCTGGTTATGAATGTCTTTGGGTGGTAAAGTGGGCGAGAATGTGGCTAATGTGGAGCAGGGGAGCAGGGAACTGCGTTTAAAAAATTTCACCTATAATTTGAACCTGCCTGTTGAAGATATTGTTAAGCAAGTACACTGGGACTAGTTAGGACATTCACTGTAAGAATGGACAAATAAATTGAGAATATCTTTTTTAAAAACTAGAGTCTTTTTTAAAATTTAAAACATGTTAGAGAATATGGAAAACAGTCTTCCCATTCCAGTTAGCAGCCAAAAAAGGGAGGAAAAGCACAATGGTTTTCAAAGAAAAGGTGGCAAAGTAAATGCATATTCTAAAATATTTTAAACTTTTCTGTGGTTTCACATACAGGAAATGAACATGCGGATTCTTAGAAACTTCGTGTCACTGTTTTTCTGAAATGCTAATAAAAGTATACTTTGAATTACCTGCTGTTTATAATTCTTTTCTCTGAATAGGAATGTTTTTATAGTTACAAACAAATTTTAAATGTAGTTCATTTTGATAATAGTATTTTTTATTTTGTTTATTTATTTATTTATTTATTTTGCTTTTACGGCTGCACCCGCAGCATTTGGAGGTTCCCAGGCTAGGGACTGAATCAGAGCTGTAGCTGCCGGCCTACGCCACAGCCACAGCAGTGCAGGATCCAAGCCATGTCAACCACCTACAGCTCAGCTCACAGCAACACTGGATCTTCAACCCACCGAGCAAAGCCAGGGATCGAACCTCTGTCCTCATGGATGCTAGTCAGGTTCATTAATCACTGAGCCATGATGGGAACTCCAATAGTAGTATTTCATTCTGCAATCCAAAGAATGTTTTTTAAAGTAGATGTTAATCATAACTTTTAAAAGCCAAATTGGTCCTGTTAAAAAACAACATTCAACTGAATAAACTTTAAAGATCTTATTGGCTTTATTCAAAGATTCATGAATCAGGCAGCCCATCTAGCAGATAGGAAGGAGTTACAAAGAACTGAACGAAATTAAAGACTTTTTTATAGGAGAAGGGAGTGGGACAAGGAAGTTATACTAGAAAAAAGCAGATTGGTTGTGACAAGATTACTTTCCTTTAGGGCATGGCAAAGGTCTGTCAGGCCTTACTTGTGAGATGACCTCACTGGTGCTGACTGGGTGATTCTAGATTGACTGATTTAAGTTTCCATTTCTGGACAAGGCTGAGACTCCAAGCAAAGTCTTGGTTTGGTCATGTGGGGCTGAGCATAAGTGACTCCATTTGGGGCCTTTTGTCTTCTTTTAACAGTCTTATAGGTAACTGTGGTGGCTGGTTAGAATAGGTGCTAGGTCATAAGGAAAAATATTAGAAATTTGTTATTTTTTTTGTCACACTCCCATTTCTTTTCTATAGTTGGTTTTAAATGCAATTTATATAATATTTTGGAAGTCTTATTGGTAGAGTCAAAGAATTTGCTTTGTTTTCCCACCCAGGAGGCCAAAATAGGTTTTGTGTGGGTAAAAGCAAACAGAGCCCTTGAGATCCACCTTGGCTCATGAGTTTGCACTACAGTGGGTCAGAAGTTCTATTTCTGGTACCATCCTGGCTCCTTCCTTGCTACATGGTGCTGTCAGTCAGCTCCTTACCTTTGAAATCCCAAGTCTATTTCCTCATTGATAAAATGGGGATAGCCTTATCCATTGACCAAAAAACAATGTAAGGTGATATTCCTCAGGTTCATAAAGCCACTAGCAGTTTTGTCTTCCACCTCACTTATTCGTTCTTCTGCCTCCTGTATTCTGCTGTTAGCTGCTTCCAGTGAATTTTTTATTTGTTATTGTATTTTGCATCTCTTCTTGCTTAAGCTTTATATCTTGTATCTCTTTGCTCAGTGTTTCCTTTAAGTTACCCATTTTGCCTCCAGTTTATTTCCAATGTCTTGCATCATCTTCAGCATCAACAGTCTAAAGTTTTTTCCCTGGAGGCTGAGAATCTCCTGATCAATTAACTGATTTTCTGGGGTTTTTTTCTTTCTCCCTCATCTGAGTTACAGTTCTCTGTCTTTTTATTTTTATAGGTTTTTGGTGTGGTGACCTTTTTATAGATAATAGAGTTGTAACCTCTCTTACTTCTGATGTCTGCCCCCTTTGTGGCTGAAGTTGGTATGGGGGGCTTGCTTTAGGCTTCCTGATGGGAGGGACTGATGCCTGCCCACTGGTAGGTGGAGCTGATTCCTATCACTCTGGTGGATGGGGCTTTGTCTCTGCCTGGGGGGACTTTAGGCAGCCTGTTTACTGATGGGAGGACCTTCGTTCCCACCTGGAATGTTGTTTGGCCTGAGGCTTCTCAGCACTGATGGGTGGGGCCATATTTTCCCAAAATGGCCACCTCCAGAGAAAGGCACACTGCTGAATACTCCCAAGAACTTTGCTTCCATTGTCCTTCCTGCACAATAAGCCACAATCACCCCTCTTTTCCCAGGAGGTCCTCCAAGAACTGTAGTCTGGTTTGACCCAAGATTCCTATGGAGACTTTGCTTTGCCCTGGGACCCAGTGCACGTGAAAGACTATGTGTGCCTTTTAAGAATGGGGTCTCCATTTCCCCCAGTTCCTTGGAGCTCCTGCACACAAGCCCCACTGGCCTTCAATGCCAGATGCTCTGGGGGCTCTTTCTCCCAGTGCCAGATCCCCACATGTGAGAGTTTGATGTGGGGCTCAGGACTCTCACTGCTGTAGGTGAGTCTCGGTGAACCAGTTCCTTTCCAGTCTGTGGGGCTTCCCACCCGGGAGATATGGGGTTGCTTATATGGTATAATCACCCCTCCTACCTCTTGATGTGGCCTCCTCTTTGTCTTCTGGAGTAGGATATCTTTTTGAAGCTTTCTGGTCCATTTGGTTGAAGATTGCTCAGCATGTAGTTGTAAACTTTGTTGTTTTTAGGAGAGAAGTTGAGCTCCAGTCCTTCTATTCTGCCATCTTAATAAAAAATTTCCACTAGCAGTTTTGAACTAATTAAAAGTATTACCTAGCAGTTAGTGGTCCATTTGGATTGAATTAAGTTGGGGAAAAGTCATAAGCCAGAAGAGATGACTTGCCATATCAGATAGCAAGAATCATTTTACAACTCTAACAGCTGAGGCAGTGTATTGATGTAAAGATAGATAAATAGACCCAGAGATAGACTAGAGAGCTCAGAAGCATACCTAACATTTATTGAAAAAAACATACAACAAATGTGGCTGAATTAAAATTCAGTGGGGAAGAATGTATTATCCAATAATTGGGGACTGGGGCAACTAGCTGCCCCCATAAGAAAAAGAAAATATAGTTAGATATCTTCCTTATA
Organism: Phacochoerus africanus; assembly: GCF_016906955.1. Taxonomy (NCBI): domain Eukaryota; kingdom Metazoa; phylum Chordata; class Mammalia; order Artiodactyla; family Suidae; genus Phacochoerus; species Phacochoerus africanus. Next base: position 50,610,423 of record NC_062550.1, on the reverse strand, counting down.
CCACATGCACATAAGCAGCAGATGAACTAAAGACAAAGACAAAACCTTGGGGACAGGTAATTTTTTTTTTTTTTTTAGTTTTTTTTAGTTTTGCCCCTTTTTTGGAGAATAGTTCTGTTCATTTTAACATGTATACAGATTCCACCACAATCAGGGTACAGAACTATTATTTCAGAATACTCTCTGTGCCACATCCTCCCCCCTCCCACTCCCAGTTCCTGACAACCTCTGATCTCTCATCCATCACTATAGTTTTGTCCTTTTGGCAGTGCCAGGTAAATTATAGAAACAGTATGAGATGGTCTTCATTCACACACTCAGCATAGTATCTTTGAGATTCATCTCTATTCTTGGCCTTATCGATGCTTCATTCCATATTATTGCTGAGTAGTATTCCATCGAATGGATTGTATATACTGCAATTTGTTTATCCACTCATCTCTGTACAGTAAATACCCAGAAGTGATGTTGCTGGGTCTTATTATAGAATATATTTAATTTTGTAAGAAACTGCCAAACTGTTTTCCAAAATAACCGTATTATTTTACATTCTTGTACTTCTCATAATGGCTCATAATGTTGAACATCTTTTCATGTGCTTGTTTGCCATCCATATATCTTTTTGCTTAAATGTTCAAGTCTTTTGCACATTTTTTAAAAGTTAGATCATTTTCTTATTGTTAGCTTTGAGAGTTCAACTGTTTTAAATACAAGTCCTTCGTGATATGTGTGATTTATAAATATTCCATTTTTGTAGCTTGTTTTTTCAGACTGTTTTAACAGTCTTTCCCAAAGCAAAAATTTCTAATTTTGATGATGTCTAGTTTATTGAATTCTTATTTTATGAATCAAACTTCTGGTGTTATGTCTAAAAATTCTTTGCCTAACCCCAAGTCACAAAAATTTTGTTCTGTTTTTTTCTTCTAGAAGTGTTGTTTTTCATTTTGCTTTATGGTCCTTTTTGAGTTAATTTTTGTAAAAAGTGTAAGAATTATGTTGGGGTTAATGTTTTTGGCATGCAGATGTTCAATCTTACATAGCACCATTTGTTGAAAATCTTATCCTTTCCCCTTTGACTTGCCTTTACACCTTCTTCAAAAATCAACTGGCCATGATTCTGTGGGCATATTTCTGGACTCTGTTCTATTTCATCTAACTGGCTGTGCCAATACCATACCATCTTTATTGCTGTAGCTTTACAGTAATTCTTAAAATTTAGTACTGTGATTTCTCCAACTTTGTTTTCAAAATTGTTTTGGCTATTCTAGTTTCTTTGCATTTTCATTGCAACTCCATAGAGTTAGTTTGCCAATTTCTACAAAAAATCCTGCTGTGATTTTGATTGGAAATTGAATTAAATCTGTAGCTCATTGGTGGAAAACTGACATCCCTGCTATGTTGAGTCTTCCAATCCATTAACACTGTATGTCTCTCCATTTATTTGGACCCTCTTTGGTTTTTTATATCAGCGTTTTGTAGTGATTGGTGTACATATCCTGCATGTTTTGTTAGATTTATGCACCAGTATTTCATTATTCGAACCATTGTAAATATATATTTTTAAATTTTGGTTTCCAGTGGTTCATTGGTAGTAAATAGAAAAACTTTTTTTTTCTTTCTTTTTCCTTTTTTTACAGCCACACCTGTGGTATATGAAAGTTCCCAGGCGAGGGGGTCACATTGGAGCTGCAGCAACAGCCACAGCAACGTCAGACCTCAGCCGCACATGCAACCTATGCCACAGCTTGTGGTAATGCCAGATCCTTAACCCACTGAGAAAGGCCAGGAATTGAACCCGCATCCTCACAGAGACAACATCAGGGCTTTAACCTGCTGAGCCACAGTGGGAGCTCCTTAGAAAAACTATTAATTTTTATGTGTTGATCCTCTGTCTTAAAACATTGTTAAAATTACTTAATAGGTTTAGGAATTCTTTTTGTATTCTTTGGGATTTTTTTTTATGTGGACAACTTGTTGACAGAATTGAAGGGCTGTTTATTCCAATCTTTTATTTTTCTTGCCTTATTGTGTATAATGTTGAATAGGAGTGATGACTGAGGACCTCCTGGCCTTGTTCCTGATTTTAGAGGGAAAACATTCAATCTTTGAACATTAGGTATAATGCTTACCATAGGTTTTTTGGAACTGCCCTATCTCATTTCTATTTCTAGTTTGCAGAGAAGTTTATTAGGAAAAGATGTTGAGTTTTTTTTCAAATGCATCAATCGGTATGAACAAATGATTGTTTTTATTACATTGATTAATCTTTGAATATTGAAACAGCCTTGAATTATGGGATAAACCCCATTTGGTTATGGTGTATTATTCTTTTTTATATGTTGTTAAATTTGAGTTGCTAATATTTTCATGAGGATTTTTACATTTACATTCAAGGAGGATGTTGGTTTGTGGTTTTCTCTCTCTTTGTCTTGGACTGTGTTGGTTGTGGTGTCAGCGTAATGCTGGTGTCATTTCATGAGTTTGGAAATGTTTTATTTTCACAAAGAGGCTGAATAGGAGTGGTGTTATTGCTTCTTTATGTGTTTGGTAGAATTTGTCTTTGAAACCATCCTGATCTGGAGATTTTGGGCAGAAGATTTTTAACTACAAATTCAATTTCTTTCTTTTTCTTTTTTTTTTTTTTTTGTCTTTTTAGGGCAACATCCGCAGCATATGGAGGCTCCCAGGCTGGGGTCCAATCAGAGCTGTAGCTGCCGGCCTACACCACAGCAACAGCAATACCAGATCCAAGCCACATCTGCAACCTACACTACAGCTCACAGCAACGCTAGATCCTTAACCAGCTGAGCGAGGCCAGGGATCGAACCCACAACCTCATGGTTCCTAGTTGGATTCATTTTCTCTGTGCCACGACGGGAACTCCACAAATTCAATTTCTTTAATGGTTATAGGACTATTACTTAGAGTAATTATAGGAATTTATTAGGTATAGCTGTAATAACTGTAAGCATTATAGGACTATTTAATAGTTACCTATTCATCTTGTGATTTTATATAGTTTGTTGTTTTTAAAGAATTAGTCCATTTCATCTAAATTATCCAATTCATGTGTATGAAATTTATTATTGTATTCACTTACCCTCTCAATCAATTAAGAGTCTGCAGTCGGAGTTCCCGTTGTGGCTGAGGGGTTAACGAATCCGACTAGGAACTATGAGGTTGCGGGTTCGATCTCTGCCTTTGCTCAGTGGGTTAATGATCCGGCGTTGCCGTGAGCTGTGGTGTAGGTTGCAGACTCAGCTCGGATCCCGTGTTGCTGTGGCTCTGGTGTAGGCCGGCGGCTACAGCTCCGATTCGACCCCTAGCCTGGGAACCTCCATATGCCGCAGGAGTGGCCCAAAGAAATAGCAAAAAGACAAAAAAAAGAGTCTGCAGTGATATCCCTTCTTTCATTCCTGACATTAGTAATTTATGCCTTCTCTCTTTTTTTTCTTGGTCAGTTTTGCTGGCGGTTTAGCAACTTTATTTGCCTTTTCAAAGAACTAGTTTTTTGTTTCATTGGTTTTTTTTTTTCTGTTGCTTTCCTGTTTTCAGTTTCATTGATTTCTGTTCTTTTGTTATTTCCTTCTTTCTGTTTACTTTGGGTTTATTTTGGTCTTCTTTTCCTGATTTCATAAGATTAAGGCTTAGATAATTGATTTGAGAGATTTCTAATTTTCTTTCTGTCTTTTTTTTTTTTTGGCTACCCCCACAAAATACAGAAGTTCCCAGGCCAGAGATCAGACCTGTGCCACAGCAGTGACAACACTGAATCCTGAACCTCTAAGCAACCAGGGAATGCCTCTAATTTTCTAATATAAGCATTTAATACTATAAATTTAAAGACTTTCTTTTTGACTCATGGTTTATTTATGTGTGTTGTTTAATTTACAAGTGTTTAGAGATTTTCTTGTTATCTCTTTGTTATTTATTTTTGTTTATTTCCATTATGGTCAGAGAACAATTTGTGTGATTACAGTTCTTTTAAATTTGTTAATTTTTTTTTTTTTGATCCAGGACATAATCTATTCTAGTGAATATCTCATGTGCATTTAAAAATAATATGTATTCTGCTGCTGTTGCTTATAGTGTTTTATACATATCAATTCCATCCACTTGGTTTCTTCTATATTGTTGCTGATTTTCTTTGTACAAGTTCTGTTAATTACTGAGAAAGAAGTGTTGAAGTTTTCAGCAGTAAGTGTGGATATATAGCTGTTTATTTTTTCAGGTTTTTGTTAGTTTGGATCCTGTTTTTTAGTTCGGATTAAAGAATCAGATTATCAAACTGTACGTTCTAATGTGTGTAGAATGTTTATATTTAGTGTAATTATTAAAATGTTTGTATTTAGGTCCACTGTTTTATCATTTGTTTTCTGTTTCTACCCTCAGTATTTTATTTCCCCCTTTCTCCTCCTTTTGGGTTATTGAAACTCTTTTATTCATTTTAATTCACCTGTTATGTTTTTTGTTTGCTTTTTTAGGGCCACACCTGCCTCATATGGAAGTTCCCAGGCTAAGAGTTGAATCAGAGCTGTAGCCTCCAGCCTATGCCACAGTCACAGCAATGCTGGATCCAAGCCGTGTCTGTGACCCACATTGCAGCTCATGGCAGTGCCAGGTCTTTTAACCCACTGAGTAAGGCCAGGGATCAAACCCACGTCCTCATGGATACTAGTTGGGTTCATTACTGCTGAGCCACAACAGGAACTCCTTATCTATTATGATTTTTACTGTTGTCTCTGTACAGCTTTTTTTTAGGGGTTTCTCTAGGATTGCAATATATATGCATATGATTATATATAAAAATAGAATAATAATCATATATATGATTATTTTATAGTTTACAAATGACATTTTACAGTTGGCATTTTATCATTTCAAATGAAATGTTGAAACCTTATTATAATATAGGTCCGTTTACCCTCCCCCTTTATATTATGGTTATATGTTAACATATACATAAATTGAAATTTCCATCACAAAAGTTACAGTTTTTGCTTTCAAGAATTAGATATTTTAAAACACTCAAAAAGAGAATAATCTTTTATGTTTACCTAGATATTTATGATTCTATTGCTCTTCCTTTATTCCTGATGCTCTGAGTTTCCTTCTGATATCACTTTGCTTTTCTCTGAAGTATTTCCTTTAGAACAAATTACTAGACGTGAGTTCTCCTTTTCTTTATCTGAGAATGATTTTTATTTCACCTTCATATATGACGGGTGTTTTCACTGGATATAGAATTCTGGGTTGAGAGTTTCTTTCAGCACTTTCTACTGGCCTTTATGATTTCTGATAAGAAATCTACAGTCATTTAAATTGTTGATTCTGCATAAATAATGTGTTGTTTTCTTCTGGCAGCTTTCAGGTTTTCTTCTTTGTCTTTTATTTTTAGAAATTTGATTATGATGTGTTTGAGCTCAGACCTTCTTGGTTTTATTCTGAATTTGCTGAAGACTGGGAGTGTTACAAACAAATACTTCTGAAAAATAGGCAAAGTGTTACATAATTTAAATTAATGAATAACTGATCAAGTTAAATATATTTCCCTATTACCTTATTGACAAGTTAGAATGTTCTTGGAAGGAAACACAAAATAGGATGGTATTTTATTCATTGTTGAGTATTATGTTATTTACAAAAAGGTTTTCACATCTTCTGCCATTCATGAAATTTTCCCAGGAATTCCTTGATGACTTAGTGGGTTAAGGATGCCACATTGCCACTGATGTCACACAGGTTCATTCCCTGGCTCAGGAACTTCCACATGCTATGGGCATGTCCAAAAATAAGAAAGAAAGAAAGGAAGGAAGAAACTTTCCCATAAGTGTTTAATATTATGGTTGGTCTCTTCCAACTGGAATTAGATGTTTCATGGAGATTTTAGTGTTCATTTTGAGGTTTTTGTCAGGGGCTATTAGGTAGTCATTCTGATTTTATCAGCCCTTATACTTATGGATTTTATAACTGATCATCCCAAGTTTCTTTTTGGAGTTTGGCAGGCCAGATTTTGTGTGTCTGTGATGGAATCTTTGACATGCTCCATGGATTTGTTATGATTGCATTGTTTTATGTGAAGCCCTTGCATAAGGACTTTTAGTAAAAAGTAATGTATTTATAGCGACATACTTTAAAGTAATTCCATAGTATCTGTGGTATAGGATACTAGCTTGTAGTATTTTTTTTTTATGGTGGGCCCCTACCTTATTATTTTAGGTAGTATCAAGCCATCAAGTAGTTAATATTTGTTGTTCTTTAAAGGATGTCAGAGGAGGAACTTCATCGCAGCCTTTAAAGAAGTGAATTATTCTAAAAACAATTCAGCTACTATTCAGCATATATTTACTCTTTCATTTTAGCAAATTGCTCTGTCTTAGAGGGCCATAGCTAAGTCATTTGATCAGTTTAGCTTCTGGTAAGAAATTGAATTTTATCAGTGTGACCTAAGCACCTGTTGATACACATGTCAGATCTGGTGTATATCACTTTTCATATTTAATGTAAAACCCATTAACAAACACTAAAGTCAGGATTTGGTGTACTAGAGATTCACAAGTTTTGTTTTGGGCTAGGACACTTCTTGAATTATGGAAACACAGTTATGAGATTTTCTTTCAGTATGTATGGTGGTTGGAGTAAGGAGAAAATAACGATATTTCATAGTTATTTAAAGAGTAGAAAATTTAGGGTGGTTTCATTTAGCTATTGGAATTTTTTTTTTTTTTTTTTTTTGCTTCCCCGGCGGCATATGGAAATTCCTGGGCCAGGGATCAAACCTGCACCACAGCAGGACCCAAGATGTCACAGTGACACCACCAGATCCTTAACCTGCTGTGCCACAAAAGAATTCCTGGGATTTACTACATATGGGAATATTAGTTATAAAGACCTAGTGTGAGCTCTGGAGATGCTTTGACTAATTTAGTCAAGGCCCATGTGGTTTCTCTGAGGCAAGGAAGGTGAGCCTTAACTATTTAGTTAAAGCATAGGATTTAATGGGCAGCAGGTCTTTGGTGCCCTGTTGTCAAGTTGATAGCCCTAGAATGTAACGTAACTTTTTCAGTGTAAGTATTCATGTCTAGATCACCTATCATCTGATCATATATAGCAACTTCAGTGCATTTTATTTGGAAACACATCCTGTCTATTAAGTTGTATATGTTGTGTTACAAAGCATAAAGTGGTATTCTTCTGATAGTAGTCCCAACAGTACTGTTGAGAGGGTAGGACCTGGGACTTGAGTTCTGTTAAGTCAAGGTAAACGTGTGTGTGTGTGTGTGTGTGTGTGTGTCTTTTTAGGCCCACACCTGTGGCATATGAAAGATCACAGGCTAGAGGGTCTAATCAGAGCTGTAGTCACTGGCCCACGCTATAGCCACATCAGTGCCAGATCTGAGCCATGTCTGCGATCTACACTAGAGCTCACAGCAACGCCGGATCCTTAACCCACTGAGCAAGGCCAGGGATCGAACCCGTGTCTTCATGTTTACTAGTCGGGTTCATTACCGCTGAACCACAATGGGAACTCCCAATCAAAGTAAACTTTACTTCTCTGATGTCTTTTCCAACTTCCTCTAGACTTTCAGTTGGTTTTTTAATTTTCTTTCACCATCTGTTAGAACCAGTTATTTTTACTGAAAGACAAATATTTTTTCCATTTTCAATTTTTTTTAGCTATTACAAGTCAATTTCTTCCCCTTATCCCCTTCACAACATTTTTTTTTTTTTAAGATAACTTTAAAATTTTACTCTAAAGAATCTGGTGTGCTATAGTAGTGAGATTAATAGGCGATATGTGGAGATATAATGACTGCAGTATAAACAAAAAAGCCGTGGGAATTCCCTTGTAGCACAGTGGGTTAAGTATCTGGCATTGTCACTGTAGTGACCCAGGTTGCTGCAATGGCTCAGATCCTGGCCTGGAACCTCTACATGCCATGGGTGCAGCCAAAAAGAAAAAAAGAAAAAAAATTTAAGCAGTGTTATTATCTATCTATAATTTTATTTTATTGTATTGGTTGTGGCATATAGCAGCTTGAATGTAGGATCTCAGTTCCCAGATCAGGGAATGAACCCAGGCTGCAGTGGCGAAAGTGCCTAGTCTTAACCTTAGGCCACTGGGGAGCTCCCTGTCTATAATTTTAGGTAATTTCCCCCCTCTGAAAGTTTAGAGGAAGGGCACAGCATTGTCAGAGGCTAATGTCTCTCTTGGAGCAGCATCTTAAACAAATTGTGGATGGTCGACCTTTTGTGTTTTAGCCATTATGAGACAATGGTTCTTTTCATGGCCCTTTTGCTTGTATTTTGAAGTACCCTTATCTAAACCTTTTAAATCTTAGAAGACAGATGTTTTGGTTGTTTTATCTAGAGAGCCAGAAATTATTAATTTCCAGTTTTTAAAGCTCTCTGGAAATGTCTAGTCATAAATTAAATATTTTCTTAATTGGTGGTTTTATATGTTAACTTATTTTGATTAAATCTTTTTATTCAACTTTGACCCTATTTATAGTAACAGGACAATATACTCTTTGCTTTAGCTGTTGGGTACAACCAAGAATACAGTTTTAATGTTTTTTCATCTTTATTTAGTTTGCAGTTTTGAATCTTTCTTATATATTACCTTAAATGAAAGTCTACTAAAATGGCCTGATGTGTTTTCTTTCTTTTCAGGTGTTAGCAGTTGAGTTAGTTAAATCTCTTTTGTACTTCGCTGAATGTTTCTGTATCTGAGGACCTAATAATTAATTGAACTAGTCAGTACAGATCTGGAGTCAAGTGCAGTAGTATCTAACAAAGTTCTGCATTCTGTAGCAAATTTCCATCTTCCTAAACTTGATGAAAATCCTTAATTATAGCCCTTAATTTGGATCTATCCTTGTGTTTTAATTTAACTGCTATAGACTTGGCTTTTGGCCCAGTAATTTTACAGTATAATTTCATTTTTTTGAGAAAATGTTGAAGAAAGAGTGACACAGACAGAAAGTAAGGTGAAACCTAGTAGAAAGAAAATTTCAATAATGGTAAGTTTCAGAAAAATTAAAGGTTTGAGATAAATCATTTTTAAATTAAAATTTTGTTTTGAGGTCTCATCATACCAGCTGAAAAAGCTATTGGCTCTTTCATGTTTTATCTTTTTTTTTTTTTTTTTTTTTTTGCTGCACCTGTTGTCATGTGGACGTTCCCCTTGCCAGGAATTGAATCTGAGCCCCAGTGGTGACCTATACCACAGCTGTGGCAATGCAGGATCCTTAACCCACTGCACCAGGCCAGGGATTAAACCCACACTGAGCCACTATAGTCAGATTCTTAACCCACTGTGCCACAGTTGGAACTCCTGTTTCCTAATTTTTTGAGCTCGTTTTAGACATATTAATTATTGATTTTAGCATATCAGAAGTTTCCCCTAATGGCCAGTGTTGTCCTAAGTTAAAACTTTCTTTGCCATTTACTAAGGAAAGTACAAGAGTTAGGATTATATACAATTTTATATAAGAAGCCAAAGTTCCTTCAGAAGGAGGTTTGACACTTTGACACAGGGTGACACATAGAGGCCACTTTGGCTGGCCAGTAGTGTGTGTGTGTGAATGACACTTTAGGTCATGTGACAAGCAGAGGCTCAGAAGTGTCATGTGGTCAGAGAACTGGCAATCATTGACTGCATAATGCAGATTAATTAAGTAACCTTTTTCACAAACAGCAAGATAAGGACTGCCCTCATGAGAAGCACAATTTCTGTATAACATAAAATATATTTATTGGCTATGTACTTTTTTCTCTCACCATAAATTCAGGGTGTTTTTAAATACATTCTAATTATGTCTGGAAATCATTTATAGATGTTGTCATTTCTTGAATGTTATAAATTCACTTTCAAGTTTGTACCATCAAAACAGAAGCAAAACCACAGGTGTTCTGAGATGATTCTGCCGAACAAAGAACAATCCAGTAACAGTTGTAGCTTAAGCATGTCAGTGTTAACGTGAAACTAAAATAAGATCACATGCCAGCCTTGTTTTAAATCTTGATTTTAACTTTTGATTATAGGCATTCCTTTGGAAATGAGTTGCACAATTGAGAAGGCATTGGCTGATGCTAAAGCCCTTGTTGAAAGATTGAGAGACCATGACGATGCAGCGGAATCTTTGATTGAGCAAACCACAGCTCTCAGCAAGCGAGTAGAAGCTATGAAGCAGGTTGGATCTTTTTTCTTTCTTGTTGATTCCATTTTTAAAAAGCGGTCATCGACATTTATGTGTCGCTTACATCGTAAACTTCTGCTCAATTAGTATTTCACTATTTTTGTTAATGTTCTCTGAAATTTTAAAGTAGCTTGACTTGTATGTTTCAGTTTAGACTTGTCAAGTTTGGGTGACATGTATTTGTATATAGATGTTCTAAAACTTATAGACTTGATCACTTATTTTTCTGACAGGGATGCACATTTGAGTTTAGAAAATATATGCATTTTTCAGGTCTAGATATATTTGACAAAGACCAGATAATCTTTTTACCAATATGGACATATATTTTGCTCTGTCTCCTATTTTTATAATGTAGAAATGTTATATTTTTCTTTATAAAAGTATTTAGATAAAAACAAGTATTTAGGTGATGCTACTTAACAGTAAAGTAGTTTCTGAAAGTGATGCAAAGCAATATCTGATTTACACCTGTTGCCATTACTGCATCCCTGTTTGCTGCCTTATTTTTCATTTAATGCTGCCAATTAAAGAAGAAATAAAAAGGACTTCATTTCTTGTTATCCTTACTGCTGTATTGAAGAACTTTACAGTGTGCCATGGAGTTGAGCTGACATTTTAGGCCTGCTTTTGATAAAGATTTTCAACTCTAAGTAAGAGAATTATACGATCTCTGATATTATGATGAAAATCACTGGAGGAAAGTATGTATTCACATCTTACCCTCTTGAAATGCATGTTCTGTAAAAGGAAGCAACCCAGCTAGCCCCTGGCAACCACAAATCTTTCTATTGCTAAGGATTTGCCTATTTTGGACATTTCATATGAGTGGAATCATACAGTATGTGGATTTTTTTGACTGTTTTTTAAATGTAATATCAAGTTTCATCCAGGTAGTAGCATATGTCAGCACTTCATTTGTTTTTATTGCTAAATAATATTCCTTGTGGAGTTCCTGTCATGGCTCAGTGGTTAATGAATTCAATTAGGAACCGTGAGGTTGTGGGTTGGATCCCTGACCTTGCTTAGTGGGTTAAGGATTTGGCATTGCTGTGAGCTGTGGTGTAGGTCACAGACGCGGCTCAGATCCTGCGATGCTGTGGCTCTGGCATAGGCCGGTGGCTACAGCTCCGATTTGACCCCTAGCCTGGGAACCTCCATATGCCACAGGAGCGGCTCTAGAAAAGGCAAAAAGACAATAATAATAATAATAATATTCCCTGTAAGGATACAGCACATTGTGTGTATTTATCAGCTGATGACCATTTGGATTGTTACTACGTTTTGGCTATTATGTATACTACTGCTGTGAATACTTATGTATAAGTTTCTTTGTGGACATGTGTTTTCAGTATTCTTGGGTTATAAACCTAGTTGTAGAGTGGATAGGTCATATAACTCTGTGTTTAACTTTTTGAGGATCATCCTGACTATTTTCCAAAGCAGCTATAACATTTTCCATTCCTATCAACAGTCTACCAGAGTTAATTATTTCTCCACATCCTCTCCAGTGCTTATTAGTATTTGCTTTTTGACTGAGGACATCCTAGTGGTTGTTAAGTGGTATCTCATTGTTGTATCAAATTGTATTTCCCTAATGACTTAGGACGTTAAGCATCTTTCATGTATTTATTGGCCCATTTGTGTATCTTTTTTAGAGAAATGTCCCTTCAAATCCATTGCTGATTTTTTTTCAGCTTTATTGAGATATACTTGACATACAACATTGTATAAGCTTAAGAAGTACAATGTGTATCAATATATGTATATATTGTGAAACAGTTACCTACCACGCTAAAGTTAGTTAATATCTCCATCACCTTACATGATAAAGATGTGTGTGTGGTGAGAACATTTAAGAAGTACTATCTTGACAACTTCCAAATATTTAATATAATATTGTTAACGCTAGACACCATGGTGTACATTTCATCCTCTGAACTTACTTGTTTGCCCATTTTTAAATTAGGTTTTTTCGTGTGTGAGTGGAGTTGTAAGAGTTCTCTATCAAATATATATGTGTGTGTGTATATGTACATAGATCAGATATATATTTTCAAATATTCTCTCTTTTTTTTAATCTTTTCATTAGTATCAAGAGGAAATTCAAGAACTAAATGAAGTTGCAAGACATCGGCCACGGTCCACATTAGTTATGGGAATACAGCAAGAAAACAGACAAATCAGAGAATTGCAACAAGAGAACAAAGGCAAGATATATTATCACTGTGTATAGAGAACGTTAATCTGCACTTGTACTGTCAACTTGGGGGCCAATTAATATTTTTAAAAGTGGGGAAATAGCCAAAGTTACTTTTTCACATTAATCCCATTTCTGATTCATTATGCCTAAATCATATCTAGTGCTCTTTTACACTATCCTACATAATGAATGTCTACCTTACTTGGAAGTAGACAAGACAAGGTATTGAGACTCCCAACCCTCAATATCCAGTTTGTACTATTGTCATAACCTTTGAAATAGTTCGGTTTCATCCTCTGCAATCCCACTGCCTTGGCTCCCAGTTTAGTTGTTATAATCTCTTTCCTGAACTCTCCTAATTCATCTTCCTGATTTCAGTCTCTCTTTTTTTTTTTTTGTCTTTTTGCCTTTTCTAGGGCCACTCCCTTGGCATATGGAGGTTCCCAGGCTAGGGGTCGAATCGGAGCTGTAGCTGCGGCCTATGCCAGAGCCACAGCAACACAGGATCCGAGCCGCATCTGCAACCCACACCACAGCTCACGGCAGGGATCGAATCCACAACCTCATGGTTCCTAGTCGGATTCGTTAACCACTGTGCCACGACGGGAACTCCTTAGTCTCTTTTATCCCTCTAATCCATCAGAGTGATTTTTCAAAACTATTTCTGATCATGTTATTCTTTTGCTTAACAACCTTCATTGTGTGCTATATCCTTATCCAGAGGCCTTCAGAGTCAACTCCAAGCCTTCTTTTTCATATCCTTTCCATAGCTCCCTTCTCCATGAAACCTTTGCTCTCGCCATCCTGAATGGGTTCCTGATCATACCATTTACTTCCACGCCTCCCTGCCTTGAATGCCCTGCTCTTTATTTTTCAACTCAAGGAATGCAGGTTCATCTCCTTACTATTCTTCCATGAATCTTTCACCAGTTTTTCCTCACAGACTTTTTACGTATATTTGGGTAGAGCTCCAGTAGGCATTTGCCTCATTGTATTATAATTATTTATGTTTTGTTTTCTCCACTAGACTCTGAGCTTTATGGCCTTTTGGTGTTCCTAGTATAGGGCACAATCTGATCCTGAACTGTTGTTCAGTAAATATTTGGTAAAACGATTCTCAAAAAAATGATTTTAAAATGCTCCTTTAAAAAACCACCAAAGGAGTCTACTTGGTGTTCTGTATTTCTGTGTGGCTAGATTCTTGCATGCCATGTTTTCTTTTTAAAAATACCCCCTTTATAAGCTACTTTTTTGATAAACGTAATGTGGAAGAAAATACTTTGTATGTCTTGAATTCAAATTTGAATAAAATATACTGTTATTCTTGGTAGAATTACGTACATCCCTGGAAGAACATCAGTCTGCCCTGGAACTTATAATGAGCAAGTATCGAGAGCAAATGTTTAGATTGCTAATGGCTAGCAAAAAAGATGATCCGGGTATAATAATGAAGTTAAAAGAGCAACACTCCAAGGTAATCCACTCTGTAAATATAATTCGAAATGGCAAAGAAGGACAGTTAGTTAACTTGAGTTCAGGTTTTTAAAGAAATCACAGGTAGTTTATTTACAGTATATGCTGAAATCTTCTCTTTTGACTTTTTCTGCTTTTCCTTATTTTTTTATGTTACATGTCATCTTCTGTTTGATTTACTCTTCTAACACCCATTCTTCCCTAATAGCTTTAATATGTATTCAAAAATAAACTTCATTCAGGAAATAAAGGTAAGTCTATTCAATTCAACATTATTTTTATAAGATTATCTGCTTATAAGAAATATTTCTTCTAATAAATTTGTGTTCTTGTAATAATTTTGTGTATTGATATCTGTCGCAAAAACAAAAATGTAAATGCTTTAAAACTTTTTAAAAAATCTGAAAGCAGCTAAAAGTAGATTTGGTTTTCTTAGGACTATTTTCAGAATGAGGCTAATTCATCCAGACTCTAGATACATCTCCTTGTTAATGGAAGCACCATGGGGTGGGAGAGAGGAAAAAGAACCAACATATTAAAATATATTGTGCCCCCCAATCACATACCTATTAACATCATTTTTAGAAACAGTTGAACTAGTTAGAAATTAGTGTTTTTCCTGCTGTTCATCTTTCTTGTGGTCCCTCTGTCTGTTCCCTCTGTGTATGTCCTGTGTTTGCTAGTAGCTGCTATGAAAATGGGTAGAATAATCCTTTTCCATTTCCATTTTATTTTAAACTGATTTTTCACTGCTGTTATGAAATTAAAATAATAGAGTGTGACTACTAGGCCATTTTCTCTATTGGATAGTGGTGAGTTATAACTAATGTTATTTAAGAAATATTGATTGTTTAAGACATATTTTATCTTTCTCAATTATTGAAACACTAAATTTTAGATCCCTTAAATATTCTTCCATCTTGGAGCTTGTAGGTATTTTTTAGTTATTAATTCTATTAAAATTAAATATCTAGTAAATTGCTTTAATATGTAAAGTCAGTTTTACATATTAAAGAAGTTAGTAATAGATACTTCTTATGTCAAATAGTAAATTAATTAATTAATATAGATTTAATATTTAATAATATTATGTAATTATGCTAGTCATCTTCTAACCAAAAGGAAACCTTGGATAGTTAAGTGGCAATATTTTGAATATGAAATGTATCTATCGTTAATGAGATCATTATAAAAACATTTAAATTTAAAGTATAATTTAAGAGGATTTTTTGTGTGTGTGTGTGTCTTTTTTTTGAGGGCCACACTCGCAGCATATGGAGGCTCCCAGGCTAGGTGTCTAATTGGAGCTGTTGCTGCCAGCCTATGCCAGAGCTACAGCAAGGCCAGATCCGAGCTGCGTCTGCGACCTACACCATGGCAACGCCGGATGGTTAACCCACTGAGCAAGGCCAGGGATGGAACCTGCAACCTCATGGTTCCTAGTTGGATTCGTTCCTGCTGCGCCAGGACAGGAACTCCCTGAATTTTTTAAGGTACAAACATGAATGGACTTAACTTGAAAAATTCTAAAAGGCCCTTATGTTTAGCAATTTAAGAAATAAATTTTGTTTTGTTTTGTTTTTGTTTTTTATTTATTTATTTTTATTTTATTTTAAGGCCGTACCCGTGGCATATGGAGGTTCCCACGCTAGGGGTTGAATTAAAGCTGTAGCCACTGGCCTATGCCACAGCCACAACAACGCCAGATCCAATCGGGGCGTCTGCAACCTACACCAAAACTCACGGCAACGCTGGATCTTTAACCCACTCAGTGAGGTCAGGGATTGAAACTGCATCCTCATAGAAACTAGTCAGATTCATTTCCACTGAGCCAGGATGGGAACTCCAAAATACATTTTTTAAGATCTGGAGAAAGGACTATTTTGGCAAACAAGTGCTTAGAATAAGATACTGAAGTTAGCTAGTTCCTTGCGGTAGCAGTTATGTCAGAAGCGAATGTTTTCTAAAATATATTACATTTTACCATTCGTCACAGCTGTTTTATTAATTAGCAAAGTCAAACATTTCTTAAGATAGCTGTAAACCATCCTTTTTCATCATGTAGATTGAAGTGTTCATCTAAGTGCTGACCCTTCCTTTCCATAAAATGACTGTCTGGTTACTTGTTATTAATTCTAACTAATACATATTAATGTTTGTGATTTTGATTTTTCCCAAAAAGGAGATACTTGTATTCAAAGAGGTATTTATTAACACTTGGGCTGGCTTAGTTATTAATAATAAGATGAATGAAGAAGTTTCATTATTCCACCATAGAAGTTTCCAGTGTAATGGAAGATGCAGACACAAACATAATATAAGATGGGATGTGATGAATCCTAAAGGAGAGATATCAATTATTACAGGAATACTAGAGGAAGCAAGATTAGTTCCCATGAGGAGAATCTGGGGAGATACTAAAGACAAGTAGAAAATCTGTCTAAATCTAGCCTTGAATTAATTATTGGAGGGGGAGGGTCAGCAAACAGAAGTGAGTGAGCAGGAAACTTGTCTGCCAAAGACACAGAAATATGAGTTTTCAGGATTTATTTAGATACAAGTGCTCTCATATGTCTAAACAAAAATTATTTTCTAATGCATTTAGGAGTAATAAAAAGAATTACACATAATAACAGCATTTTGGAGTAAGAGACCTTTTTGAGACAATGGTAGAATTTTGCCCTCAACTATAAACTTTTGAGCATACATTTGAAAAATCAATCAAAAGTTTGAGGATAACTCATTTTCATTCAAATACTCACGTTTACATGATTTTTGAACTGCTTCCTTTTTGGAAATCTTAAAAAAACAAACATTTCAAACAGTCGGCTAATACGCATGAACTAACACTCATTCAGTTTTTAAATTACGGATAATATCCGTATTAACATTATAATGACTCTGTACTACAGATTGACATGGTGCATCGTAACAACTCCGAAGGATTCTTCCTTGATGCATCTCGACACATCCTTGAAGCACCTCAACATGGACTGGAGAGGAGGCACTTGGAAGCAAATCAGAATGTACACTAAATCAAACAGTCAACTTCTGGGGTGTGGGTGGAAGGAAGGGGTTCATTAAAAAGTTCTTTTACATTGAATTCTCCCAAATTAAATCAGCAAATAAATGATACTGCTTTTTAAAATGCTGTGCTTTTGATAGCCTTGCAGAGATATTCAGTGCAGAAACTTTAAATCTGGCATTAGTTCTCTGTGTATGGTATCATACTCAGCCTGTTAAATAATTGCAGGCTTTAAAAGGTTCTTTAGGCCAGCCTTTCATTTTGTTGCTCTTTTAGCTCTTGCTGCAGTATTTTAGTAAGTTTCAGTCGTCCTCTTTTTGGACATCAAAATATTTTCTTGGAAGTAATTTTAATCTGATTTTATAAAAATTTTGTTCAAGCAAACTGTTAAAAGAAGTATTTTAATTCAGATTTTTTTAATAGTCCTTTAGTTTGAATTCACAAAAAAATAAAAATTGCCTTTGGTTAGGTGTTATGATGAAGTATATAGTATAGTTGTACACTCTCCATTGTGTCTATTGTGTTTTAACTGGGTTTTGCTTTTTTTGTTTGTTTGTTTGTTTTTAATCATGGCAGGTCTTTATTGAGCAAAATTGAAATAAACCTAAACAAAATTTACAAATGAAAAGCATTTCAAGACAGTCAGTCCAGAGATTATGTTGCTCACATTTCTTAACTTTGAGACAGTTTTGAAAGCACAGGTCTTGCCCTCTTGTGCTCATTAAGAGATCTATGATACTTCCCTAAAGATTTTATTGTAATAAATGAGCCTATAAAATTACAATTCTATTTGAAGTATTGAAAGGTTTTTTAAATGATGATTTTATTAGAATAGACTGTCCTGAAAAAATTAGTCATGTCTTACTTTCTTCTGTTTTAAAGGCAAATAATTACTTGCTTTCTGTGCAGTCACTTGACCCAGGTCAGTGCCGTAAGTCACCAGACCATAAACTGGGAAAGCTCTTGAGCATTCAAAATTTGCTGTAATTATCTATACTTAAGTTGCTTTTAAATATTATGCTGCCTTTAGTGGGAGGAATTTAAATCATTTTTAAAAACTATTACAGAGTATGGGAGTTCCCGTCGTGGCTCAGTGATTAAAGAATCTTACTAGGAACCATGAGGTTGCAGGTTCGATCCCTGCCCTTGCTCATTGGGTTAAGGATCCGTTGTTGCCGTGAGCTGTGGTGTAGGTTGCAGACGCAGCTCAGATCCTGCATTGCTGTGGCTCTGGCGTAGGCTGGCGGCTACAGCTCGGAATCGACCCGTAGCCTGGGAACCTCCATATGCCGAGGGAGCGGCCCAAGAAATGGCCAAAAAAAAAAAAACCTTACAAAATATGACAGATGTTTGTCTTGGTATCATTCTTGCTACCATAATCTAATCCAGAGCTGTCCAACAGAACTTTCTGCAGTGATGGAAATATTCTTTATTTATGCTGTTCAGTATGGAAGCTACTAGCCACGTGTGGCTCTTGAGCACTTGAAGTGTCACTTGATGCAGCTGAGGGACTACATTGTTAATTTCTTAAAAGGTATTTGACTTTTTTGTTTTTAGGGCCACACCTGCAGCTCATGGAAGTTCCCAGGCTAGGGGTCGAATCCGAACCACAGCTGCCAGCCTATTCCACAGGCACAGCAATGCCAAATCCAAGGTGCATCTGTGACCTACACCATAGCTCACAGAAATGCCAGACCCTTAACCCACTGAGCAGCGTGAAGGATCAAACCTGCATCCTAATGGATACTAGTTGGATTCATTTCTGCTGAGCCACAGCGAGAACTCCCTGACTTTTAAGTAATTTTACACCATACTGAACAGCATAGTTCTTTTATTTTGCTTTCTTCTGTGTACTAGCGTTGTAGAGGTTGTGTGAAAATTAATATAACAATCTATATTTTGTTGCTTAAGATATTAAATGTATGGTTTATTAAAGATACTCTTGATTGTTCTCTAAGATATTGCTTCCATAGTTTACTAGTTTTGTAGTTTTGAGGGGTCTTGTTCAAGTCCTTTTTACAAATAGAGTATATACGACTTTTTAAGAGACTTAGTGTTTATCTGGGGAGCTATTAACATTTATATTTTGGTTTTGGCCTTACTATAACAAAATAACCCTCAATGCCAGTGAGCAGTGGGCTATATAAGTTCATTTTTTTAAAAATCATGTTTCTGTTTATTTTAAACCTTTTATCTGTCTCTTTCATTGACTCTCAGCGCCTTGAAATCAGGGAACATTCCTTAATAGGCTTTGTATTCTTGTTGCCTAACACTTGCCTGGCACATTATAGGTATGCATAGAAAGAGTAAAATAATGAGATGGGAAGAAACTTATGCTGCTTGCTCTGCCAAACAAATGTGGATGTCTGTACTAAAATTATATTTTGAACAGTTTGCAAGAAGGCCATTTATTATTTTAATACTTAAAAATAGAACTCTCTTCATTTCACTTGATGTTTATTATCTATTATGTACCTAACTTTAAATAATAAGCAAATATAAACAGTACACAGTTCCTGTTCTCGAGGAGGATTATAATTTAGAAAGATTCTAGATAGAGTTGAGATCAATTTCTAGGTATGGATAATAGAGAAAGTATTTGTAAAAGAGGGATTAAATGTTTATCTTTCACATTACTTTGACATTGGGGTATGTAAGTTCCCCCCAAAAAAGTTTGCTGATCATTTGCAGTGAGAGAACTATGAAATATGAATATTCTTCTTGTTAATGGATTTAGTTATATTGTGCTGCTTATCCTTAATCCTAGTCCCAACAGAAATCTGATTTCAAAAACACATATATGGTCAGTCAACTTTCTTATAAATATCTGTTTGATGTATTACATTTATGTTAAATGACAAGGTAAAGATAGTATGTTTATATTAAGTAGCAATGCAGGTTTTATAAAAAGGAGAGGATCTAGGGTGTCCCCTTCTTGGATCAGCGGAAATGAATCTGACTAGTATCCATGAGGACACAGGTTCACTCCCTGGCCTCGCTCAGTGGGCTAAGAGTCCGGCATTGCCGTGGGTGAGCTGTGGTGTAGGTCGAAGACTCGGCTGCGATCTGGTGTTGCTGTGGCTGTGGCGTAGGCCAGCAGCTGTAGCTCTGATTTGATCCCTAGTCTGGGAACCTCCATATGCTGCAGGTGTAGCCCTGAAAAGAAAAAAAAGAGGAGATCCAAAAATAAAAATAATCAAGTATTTCACTGATTCACAACTTCCATCTCTCTCTCTCTCTCTTTTTTTTTTTTAAGGAATTACAAGCACATGTTGACCAGATAACTGAAATGGCAGCAGTAATGAGGAAAGCCATTGAAATCGATGAGCAGCAGGGTTGCAAGGAACAGGAACGAATATTACAACTCGAAGTAAGTTTTAAATTGCAAATGTAGGTAAAACCTGTCTGTACAAAGATTTATGCCATTTTTATTTTATTTTTATTTTATTTATTTTATTTTATTTTATTTTATTTTTATTTTATTTATCCCAGTTTTAAATACATACTTTCTGGGATACTGGTAATGTTCTTTTTCTTAATCTGGATATTAGTTATATGGTTATATAATGCAACACCATTTATATAGTAATGCAAGTCTGGGGTCAGTAGTAAACAAACTAGTAATTGAGAAAATTGATTTTTTTAATCCTGTGTTGCTTCTGTTCTTAAATGAATATACTTCTTCATTTTAGTAATTAAAAAAAAAAATGTTAGAATTCTCATCATGGTTTGCCAGTAACGAAGGATGAGGATGAGGATACAGGTTCAATCCCTGGCCTTGCTCAGTGGGTTAAGGGTCTGGCATTGCTGTGATCTGTGGTTTAGGTCACAGACACAGCTCAGATCCCTCGTTGCTGTGGCTGTGGTGTAGGCCAGCAGCTGTAGCTCTGATTCAACCCCTAGCCTGGGAACTTCTATGTGCTGCAGGTGCAGCCCTAAAAAGACAATAATAATAAAAATAAAAGCTTCATTTTGAAATCATAGTGGAGAAATTGGTTACAGAAGGCCAAAAGTGACTTTTCTAAGCATATAATGTTTTCTTATTCTTCATAACAAAAGTAAGGAAACTTTTTCAGTAAAAAGCCAGATAGTAAATCTTTTTTTTTTAATTTATCTTATAAAAGTAGAGTTGATTTACAATGTTATATTAATTTCTACTGTATAGCAAATTGATTCAGTTATACATATATATACATTCTTCTTCATATTATTTTCCTTTATGGTTTATCACAGGCTATTAAATACAGTTGCCTGTGCTGTACAGTAGCAAACAGTAAGTCTCTTAAGCTTTGCAAACCAGGCAGTCTCTGTTGCAGCTCCTCATCTCTGCCATGGTAACACAAAAGCAGCCAGACCCACAAGAATAGGATTGGACTCAACTGTGTTCCATTAAAGTTTAGTTTACAATAACAGGCCTCAAGCCAGGCTATAGTATGCCAATCCCTGTTTTATACCGTTGATGCCTCGAAAGTAAGACCAAAGACAAAGCACTAGAGAATATATTATAAAATTTATTTTAAATGTCTAAAAATGTCTTACAGTAACTAATCTAGGGGAAAAAAAAAAAAAAAGGCAAAGATGATTACCAGTGCTAGATTCGGCCACTTACTCTTCTTCTTGAAAAAAACACTCCTATCTATTCAGCCAGCCCTGCTGCTATTAAATCCCAGTGAGGGAAGCAAACCAGATGGCTTGCCCTGCATTCCATGCTATCATGAAAGTAATAATAATAACCAAGTGCAGAGTGCTTAGAGGTTCTAGTCCCAGGATATTATTCACAAACTTTCTGAGAATTTGTATTCACGAATGTAAACCTTGATGTTATTTTCTATACTGTGCTTACAACATAAGGCAATTTCTGAGGTTCTGTGTACACTGAATAGCTGCATGAATGAAAAGGCTTTGCAGTGGTGGAAGACACTGAACACATGAGTCCCACCTCAAAAAGTGTTCTCTGCATTCAAGTTGTCAAGTTCAGCTGTACAGATCATTTAGTACATTTCTGCCAATTACAGTTTACTAGTTTTTTATCTATCATACCTTCTTATGTTTGGCTTAAGATATGTTTGTACTCTTAGAGAGCCGCTGTGGTGACTACTTCTTTCTTTTTGTTTGCTTTCTTATAGCAGGAAAATAAAGGCTTGAGAGAGATCCTTCAGATAACTCGAGAATCGTTTTTGAACCTTAGGAAAGATGATGTGTCGGAAAGTACATCTTTGTCAGCATTAGTGACCAATAGTGACCTGAGTCTGAGGAAGAGCTGAAGAGCTTTTAAGTCTGTGAACTTCTTACAAGGCTCCACGTAGTCACTGGGACTGGCCTATTAAGTGAATGAATTAACAGAAAAGTCCATCTCAAGCTACACTTTGTTTTATTTTTTTCTATGATATGTACAGTGCACTGGCAATGACATTTTAAAAGATAGCAACAAAAAAATGCATAGTTAATGGTCATAGACTTTATTCCAAAATATAATTGAGAAATAGAAACTAAGCCTTTGTTAACTGGTAAACAAGTTGAAGATTTTCACGGTGACCGCTAACATATTAAGAGCTTTCAGAAGTGCTGTTGGCTTTCTGGATGATACTTGAATAAACAAGAATATTCCCAACAAATGTCTGGGAATTCATCAAATTATCCCAATTTTAAAGTGCAGATTTTGCCACAATACTATGAATGGAAGACCATCATACTAAATTATATCCTCCCTATTTGGTGGAAGTTAACAAACAGCTTGTGTACCATGAGACTTCAGCTTTAGTGATTGCCTGTCTACCTTCTCCTTAATTCAAATTTTTGTCAAAGAAAGTTCAATTTGAAAGGCTGTTAGGAATGTTTTACATGCACCATCAACAAAGGAGGTAGTTTAATTTTACCTAATTTATCATAATTAATACTGAGCTAGCAGTTATCCATGACTTGCTTTAGTATATGAACTACCATTTCAGGAATGAAAGAAAAGGAAATACTACTTTCTAAGAAAGAAGATCTTATAAGAGACATATTCAGTAGGTTAAACTACTCTTTTGAAAGAATACATTTTGGTTCTAAATCAATAAAGAAGATGAGATTTTTGTCTTCTCTGGTTGATCTTTAAGGATATTACGTAGTTCATTTAGCTAACAGTTGACATGTTTGATATAGCAAGCTAGGTGTGGTAATTTCAAAGTAAATTGGAAATTCCTCTGCCTCAGAACCTTTTTTTAAAGTAATTACTCTTAAGAGATACAGAAACAGTAAATTAAAATTTTAAAAGATTTTTTTTTCTAGATCTATTCTTAAGCTCCATCTAGTCCTCAATCTCTGTTTCTTGTAACCTTTCAGTCATCGGTCTGGAGGGTGACAGAAGGGGGAAATCTGGATTTAAAAGTATTTGTTTTATTTTTTACAAAATATATATCCAGTGTATAAACTTTTAAAAGCCTCTAGAAATAGAAATGTGCTTTAACATCAATTGAAATCTAAATTTTTCATATTTTGTCGTGATTGTAGAAGAAAAGGATATGTGTGTCAAATATGGTTATTAAATATACTCTACTCATTTATTCTAAATATATTAAATTAGCATGATAGAAAATTCTACTTCAGAGTATAAAATTTGTTAAAGTAATATCCACATTATTCACATGGTAACTTTTATGTATAATTTCATGTATTGGGAAAATTCAAAACTACTTTTCACTTTGGAATTTTTTTATCTTATGTTTGGGTTATGTGGGGTTGATGGGACTGATTGAATAGAAAAGAGCTAATGACCCAAACAGTAAATAGATTTCTTTTCTCATTCAGAGGCCTTAATTTATATTTTATAAACAAGTGACAGTTTTTATTTTTAAACTTTTCTATTGATTTTGGGGTAAGTGCCCTTTAATTTGGTGGCACATTCATTCATAGAGTTTTTATCCTGAGTCAGAACTAAAATAAGCTACACAATTGAGATTTAAGTCTGAGGCAGTTCATTAGGGCAGCTCTACTATAAAACATTATTTGTTAAATAATTATTTTTGTAAACAAATAAGTTGAGTTAATTTATTCTTGGTCTTCTTACTTGGGTGTTACTTTAAGAACTTGGTGTTTTGAAGACATTTACTTTGTTATATAGAAACAGTGTTTTAGCCCATACTTTTTAAGCAGAAACTTAAATTTATGTCTGAGAACATGTACTGCTAGGAACCTATTTTATCAGTAATAAAGATGAGTAATTAAAATTGATATGGTCTCCACATTAATGTGAAAACTGCATACATTTATTCTTACATATAGTTTATTTTAAGGGCTTCGTATTTATCTTTTTGAACCACGGAAAATACTTAGTAATAACTTCTTAGTACTTAGCAACAACTTCTATTTGTATTTCTTAGGAATTGGCCAACAACTTATTGCTGATTCTGCAGACCTTTTGATCACCTATAGTGGGTTAATGGTGTCCCCCCAGAGGTATGTCCAGGTCCTAACCTCCTGTACCTGTGTTTGTGAGCATATTTGCAAATAGAGTCTATGCAGATTTAAGGATCTCAGGATAAGATCTTCCTGGATTTAGTAGGGGCCCCACATCTGATGGCTGATGTCTGCATAGGAAAGGAGGAGATTTGAAACAACAAGGAGAAAGTCATGTGCAGAGAGAGGCAGCGAGTTTTGCAGCTCAGGGAAATCTAAGGTTTATGAGGTGCCACCAGAATCGAGAGATGCTTGGGATGACATTATATCCCTCAGCGTCCAGAGGGAGCCAGCCTTGCTTGACTTCAGACTTCTGGCCTTTGAATTTTCAGAGCTCTGGGAGAATAAATTTCTGTTAAGCCACCCAGCCTGTAGTAGTTTGTTACAGCAGCCCCAGGAAGTGAACACATCATCTATTATTTATCACCTGTCCACTATATTATTAGCGGATAATCACTATAAAGGGAATACAATTCTGAAAGACCAAATATGGGCATTCCCTGGTGGCTCAGTGGGTTAAGGATCCAGCGTTGTCCCTGCTGGTGGCTCTGGTCACTGTGGTATGGGTTCAGTCCCTGGCTCAGGAATTTCCTTATGCTGTGGACACAACCAAAACATAAAATAAAAGACCAACTGTGTACAATCTCGAGATAAAATGTTTTCCACTCAGATATATATTCTTTAATTTCTTTTTTTTTTTTGTCTTTTTGCTGTTTCTTGGGCCGCTCCCTCGGCATATGGAGGTTCCCAGGCTAGGGGTCAAATCAGAGCTGTAGCCACTGGCCTACGCCAAAGCCACAGCAACACGGGATCTGAGCTGCATCTGTGGCCTACACCACAGCTCAGGGCAATGCCAGATCCTTAACCCATTGATCAAGGCCAGGGATTGAATCTGCTTCCTTATGGATGCTAGTTGGGTTCGTTAACCAATGAGCCACAATGGGAACTACCTTTTTTGACTATCAGAATGAAGCAGGAGTACGTTTTTTTAAATGAAATACTGATGAAGAATCATTTTCTAATTGGAATTTGAAAGGACGTTCTCTTTTTACTGCCCCTCAGTCTCCTTTGTTTCTTTCTTCTCTCTCTTTTTTTTCTTTTCTAGAGCCACGCCCATGGTATATGGAAATTTCCAGGCTAGGGATTGAATCGGAGCTGCAGCTGCCAGCCTACACCACAGCTCAGGGCAACATCGGATCCTTAACCCACTGAGTGAGGCCAGGGATTGAACCAGCATCCTTATGGATACTAGTTGGGTTTATTACCGCTGAGCCACAATAGGAACTCCTCTCTGATTTCTTAACGTTAGAGAATCACAGGGCTCAGTTCTTATTCCTGTTCTCTATTTACACTCACTTCTTTAATGATCTCACCCAATCTCATGACTTTAATTACCACCTGTACACAAGATGACTCCCAAATTTACAGGTCTCATTAGACCTCGCATTAACTCCAGACTCATCTATCTGAGAGTATCAAAGAAAGCTGAATTCCCAACTTACTCTCAGACCACTCCCTGTTTTACCCCATCTCAGTTGATGACAACTCCATATATCCAGCTAATAGGGCCCAAAACCTTGGTGACATCTTTGACTCCACTTCTTATATCTTGCACCCAATCCATCAGCAAATTATTGACACCCCGTTCTAATACGATTAACCCTTGAGCAATACCACGTGGGAGGGGTTGACCCCCTTATTCGATATTCAGATTGTTTGCATGTTTTGTCAACACAAAACAATGCTGCGTTAAATATCCATATACATAGTTTATGCACTGTACTCTAATTTCTGGTGAATAAATCCCCAAAAGCTTATTAGGTTATGTTCACTTTTGTTATAATTCACTTTTTACAATAAGGAAAAACAAGTGTACATAGTTGAAAACCTAGCATACAGAAAACATACAAGTCAAGTAAGTCAACCTCATCCTACAGCCCATTGTCTTTCCAGATTTCTTTTTTGCTTTTTTTAAGGCCGCATCTGCAGTGGTCAAATGGGAGCTGCCTATGCCACAGCCATAGCAATGCTAGATCTAGATCCTTAACCCCCTGAGCAAGGCTGGGGATCGAACCCACATCCTCATGGATACTGGTTGGGTTCGTAACCTGCTCAGCCACAGTGGGGATCTCCCTTTTCATATTTTTTTATGAATCAGAAAAACCGGAAGAATCTAATATATGTTTTTATATACATACACGCACATACACACGCAATCGGAATCTTACCTTGCTTCCTCACCTTGATTTTTCTTTTCATCTGATGGTATCTCATGCAAATCTTTTTTCCATATGAACAAAAGGAAAAGAGTAAGCCCACTGTCTTGGAATAACCAAAAGCCTTCAGAAAATTCACCATATTGAAATTAATAGGATATAACAAACGTGGGAATTATACACCAGAAATCAAAGTACTGTCCATAAACATATATATAGACGTTTAATCCAGCATTGTTTTGTGTTAAAAACTGCAAACAATCTGATTATCCATCAATAAAGGAATCAGCCCTCCCCACCCTGGCATTCGAGGGTCAACTGGGATTTGTTGGGAGTGTCAATAGGATTTGCCAATGGAAGATTTAAGAGGTGGTCAGGGAGTTCCCATCATGGCTCAGAGGAAATGAATCTGACTAGTATCCATGAGGACCCAGGTTCAATCCTGGCCTTGATCAGTGGGTTAAGGATCTGGTGTTTCCCTGAGCTGTGGTGTAGTTCACAGACATGGCTCAGATCTGCTGTGGCCATGGCTGTGGCATAGGCCAGCAGTTACAGCTCTGATTTGACCCCTAGCCTGGGAACCTCCACATGCCACAGGTGTGGCCCTAAAAAGACAAAATACAAAAATGAAAAATAAAGTGGAGTCAAAGATGCCACCAAGGTTTTGGGTCCGACTAGCTGGAAATATGGAGTCATAAAACACAGGGTGTATTTCTTAAGTATCAGAAGGCTACGTTTGGGCTTTTTATAAAATGAAAAAGAAACCTGGTTAGAATCAATGCTCCCTAAGAGCTTGTCCCCATCATGTTTGTACATAACCCTGAGTCTCAGCACGTTGCTTTGGTTTGTATAAACAGATGATGGATGAATAGGGCTAGTAGCCCTTGGCTGTTTTAACATGCCAGATTTGTCAGCACTGTCTCAGATTTCAGCACCACTCAGGGGTCAAGTGCTCAGTCCTACCAAACCAAAGGCTGATGTGAGAGCAAATGAATGAATTTCTCAAATATTAACTTCCCCTATAATAGGTGGTTCTTCTTCTCCTTCTTCTTCCTCTTCGTCTTCCTCTTCGTCTTCCTCTTCTTCCTCCTCTTCTTCCTCTTCTTCCTCCTCTTCTTCCTCTTCTTCTTCCTCTTCTTCCCTCACCTGTGGCACAAGGAAGTTCCTGGGCTAGGGGTTGTATTGGAGCTGCAGCTGCCCACCTACACCACAGCCACAGCAACACCAGATCCAAGGTGCATCTGTGACCTACACTGCACATTGCAGCAATGTTGGATCCTTAACCCACTGAGCGGGGTCAGGGATTGAACCCACATCCTCATGGACTTTATGTTGGGTTCTTAACCCACTGAGCCACAATGGGAATTCCTAAAATAGGTTCATTTTAAGACCTGTCTCAATGATATAATCATTTTTCTTCCTAGGTCAGGCAAACTCTAGACATACATAGAATACAAGGGTGAAAACCACCTTTATTCAGTAGAAAGTAAATCACTGGTGTATATCATTGAAGGGATTCGAAGGGATAGCTGGTTTGGAAGAAAGTTTGAGTATCTCTACTTATACATGGAGAACTCTCCTGTGTTGAAATACCTTCAGGCATTAATAAGCAAGATGTAAGTGAGTTTTTTCAGAGAGAAGCCTTTAATCTCGTCCCTGAAATTTTAGACCCTTAGAACCCTAGGCCCAGCTCTAACAATACTTACATTTTAGTCATTTTAAGGAATTTTGATATATGGATGATCTCCTTCAAATGAGAAAGCTAGTTTACTTTTAAAAGGAATTGGGGGGGAGGAGTTCCCTAGTGGCTCAGTGGGTTAAGAATCCAGCATTTTCACTGCAGCAGCTGTGGGTCACTGCTGTGGCATGGGTTATATCCCTGGCCCTAGAACTTCAGCATGGGGCAGACAGGGACCAGAAAAAAAAAAAAGGAGTTGAGGTCTGGTTCAATTCCTGAAAACACAGCCGCTGGAGAACTGGGGGGCAAAGGCACGAATAGTAATTGCCCTCTTGCTTCTTCCAGCTGCATTCATCTTTTGATCCTCTACCCCTTTTCTCAAAGCTCCCAGATACAGGCATCCATGCTCTCCTCAGCATGCGGTACCACATTCAGGAGGGCCAAGTACACTCAGGCTAGCCTGGGTGGGAAAGAATCCACTAGCAGAAGGGGCCATGAGAACCTCATGTGAGGCAGAGTAAGCCTTTTAGCTGTTAAGGACTTCAAAGGAGAAAGACTCCAGAAAGAAAAAAAAATTGCAGCCGGTCTTTAACCTTCCAAGGGAAAGAATTCACTCTAGGGCCAGTAGGGTCAGGTATATGATTATACTTTGTACATACAGGACCCTGAAAGAGAAGGAAAGACTTCAAGGGCCACATCTTATGGGTCACTCATGTTCTACCTGTCCACCAGGGTATGATTACTAAATTCTGGAGTCTTGGGAGGAATGGAAAAAGAAAAGTAAATTAAAATTCCAGGTATGGAGTTCCTGTCGTGGCGCAGTGGTTAACGAGTCCGACTAGGAACCATGAGGTTGCGGGTTCGGTCCCTGCCCTTTCTCAGTGGGTTGACGATCCGGCATTGCCGTGAGCTGTGGTGTAGGTTGCAGACACGGCTAGATCCCACGTTGCTGTGGCTCTGGTGTTGGCCAGTGGCTACAGCTCCGATTTGACCCCTGGCCTGGGGACCTCTATATGCCGCGGGAGCGGCCCAAAGAAATAGCAAAAAAAAAAAGCCAGGTGTGCTCTGTGCAGCTTGGTAGTTCAGTTAAAATGTAATGAGGAAGAGAAGACTGACCAAAAAAAAGTAGAAGAACTACCATAGGATCTTGCACTCCCACTTCTGGATATATATCCAAAAAAATGAAAACAAGATATTGAAAAAATATCTTTACTCCCATGTTTATTGCAGCATTATTCCCAATAGCCAAGACAGGGAAACCACCTGTGTCCTTTGGTGGACAGATGGACCAAAATGTTGCCTTTGTACACAACTGAATATTATTCAGCCATGAAAAGAAGGAAACTCTGCCGTTTATAACAACATGGATGGACCTTGAGAGCATTATGCTTGGTGAGATGTCAGCAGAGAAAGACAAACACTGTATGCTCTCGCTTATCTGTGGGATCTGATAAAGCCAAACTTCCAGTAACAGAGAATAGGATGGAGGTTACCTGGGGGTGGGGGTGAGGGGAGTCGGGGAGATGTTTAAGTGTCCAAACTAATAACTAGTAGAAGAACACATTCTGGAGATCTCATTCATAGCACAGTAGTTATAGTCAACAATACTGTATTATAAACTCCAAAGTTGTTGAGAAACTAAATCTTAACTGTTCTCACCACAAAAAAATAATTATGGAGGAGTTCCCTGTTGGCCTAGCCATCAAGGGATCTGTCCTTGTCACTGCTGTGGCTTAGATCACTGCTGGAGCATGGGTTCAATCCCTGGCCCAGGGGCTTCTTCCATGCCATGGGGTGGCCAAAAAAAAAAAGAATTATGTGACATGACAGAGGTGTTAGTTAATGATGGTAATCATATTGTAATATATAAAGGTATTAACTCAACATTGTACGCCTTTAACCTATACAATGTCGTATGTCGAGTATATCTCAATAAAAACAAAACCTGACAGCATCATGTCTGGATCAGGTGCTCAAAATACCAAAAGCTGAGAATGGGAGAGCTGATCCCACCAAGCACCAAAATGAAGGGCTGCAATGACTGGTGGGTGTGCAGATGAGACTCCACTGGGGCACCTCCAAAATGAGAAGGGAAGGCCTCCAGGCTCTTTTCTTTATTTTTTACTGAAGTACAGCTGATTTGCGATGTGTTCGTTTCAGGTGTACAGCAAAGTGATTCAATTATACATATACATATTTTCATTCCTTTTCAGTTTCTTTTCCCATATAGGTTATTGCAGAATATTGAGTAGAGTTCCCTGTGCTATACCTGTGCTAGAGGTCCTTGTTGATTACATATTTTATATATTTTACATATTTTTATATATGTATACAGTAGTGTGTGTATGTTAATCTCACACTCCTAATTTATCCTTCCCTCCCTCTTCCCCCATAGGAAACCATAAGTTTGCTTTCAACCAAGCTTTTGTTTGTGTATCCCTCAGCTACCTGGAAAGCACTGAGCTTCCTTGTTGTCCTACACATCCAGTCTCTGCTTAAATGTCACTTCTGCAAAGAATTCTTCCCTGGCATCCCAGATGCTACACCCCCCACTCCATTATAAATTTTCATTGCATACTGTACTTCTTTTGTGTAACTATTTTGGTATCTGTCTCACTTACCACACTCCAAGCCCTGAAACAGGGACCAGGCCTATATTGTTGGCTGTCTTCTTAGTGCCCAAGGCAGTGCCTGGCACTTAAGAAACTCAAGAAAACCTTGATCGAATGAGTGAAGATGAGAGTCAAGTCAGACCATTATCGCTGTATTACAATTTTTTTTTTGTCTTTTTGCCTTTTCTTGAGCCGCTCCTGTGGCATATGGAGGTTCCCAGGCTAGGGGTCGAATCGGAGCTGTAGCCACCAGCCTACGCCAGAGCCACAGCAACACGGGATCCAAGCCACATCTGTGACCTACACCACAGCTCACGGCAATGCCAGATCCTTAATCCACTGAGCAAGGGCAGGGATCGAACCCGTAGCCTTATGTTCCTAGTTGGATTCACTAACCACTGCGCCACGACGGGAACTCCTGTACTACAATTTTTAAACAGTTGCCCCTTGTGCTGATGTGGCTTGATCCAGAAGGGCCAGCCTCCTCAGGGTGATGATTTACATAGCAGTCCCTGGTAAGCCCAAATCTCCACTCTCTACCTCAGTTTCATAAAGGGTGGTCCTTGAAACAGTCTGAACTGCCCAGAGGTCTTTCAATCAACAATCAGGATAGGAGTTCCTGTTGTGACTCAGTGGGTTAAGAACCCGATGTTGTCTCTGTGGGAATGCGGGCCTCACTCAGTGGGTTAAGGATCTGGCACTGCTGCGAGCTGTGGCAAAGGTTATAGATGCAGCTCTGATTCAACCTCTAGCCCAGGAACCTCCATATGCTGCAGGTGCAGCTGTAAAAAGAAAAAACAAAAAGGATAAAAGGACTTCCAAGGTATGTTAGTCTGCGAGGGCTGCCATAATAAAATACCACAGACTGGGTGGGTTAAATAACATGTTTATTTTCTCGCATTCTGGAGGCTGGAAGTTCAAGATCAAGGCTGATTTCCTCCGAGGCCTCTCTCCTCGGCTGGCAGACAGCCACCTTTTCACTGTGTCCTCACATGTACTTTGCCCCAGTGTCTCTGTTATGTTCTAATCTTTTTGAAAAGACTTTAGTCAGATTTGGAGTTCCCGTTGTGGCACAGTGGTTAACGAATCCGACTAGGAACCATGAGGTTGCGGATTCGATCCCTGCCCTTGCTCAGTGGGTTAAGGATCCGGTGTTTCCGTGAGCTGTGGTGTAGGTTGCAGACGCGGCTCGGATCCCGCGTTGCTGTGGCTCTGGCGTAGGCCGGTGGCTACAGGTCCAATTCGACCCCTAGCCTGGGAACCTCCATATGCTGAGGGAACGGCCCTAGAAAAGGCAAAAAGACAAAAAAAAAAAAAAAAAGCTTTAGTGAGATTGGATAAGGGCCCACCCTAAGGCCTCCTTTTAATTGAATTACCTCTTCCATAAAGCCCTCTCTCCAAATATAGTCTGATGTACTGGGAGGTTAGGACTTCAACATAAGGATTTTGTAGCGGGAGTGGGGAGACTCAATTCAGCCCATAGCAAAAAGGAAAACACAGGTAGCCTCTCTCTCCCAAAAAAGGTTATGGCACAATGGGAAAGCCTCCACACAGGTCTCTGGAAATCAGAGCCCAGAATTCTAGTTTTAATGAAAATTAATAACAGGTATCAATGACATCATCAAGGAGTGACCTTCACTCCCATACATTCTATACAGATGCTGCTGCGGAGAAATTCTTAGAGACATTGGAAATTTTAGTTATCTATCATGTACTTTGTAATGAATAGGACATGGTCCATAACTGCAGAGAATTAACTTGGAAAAACATGTTTTCACTGTGTAAAATCCCCAAAACTAAACTAAAACTCTCCAGAAGAAGAGATCATACTGTTAACATTAGGCGCTTGCTATGAATTCACCAGCAGAAGAAAATTGAAAATAATCAATGGTTTATATTTTCATTAGAGTGTAAAGCACATGTGGACAGGCAGTTCTCAAATTTTGGTCTGGGTACTATTATTTGATAACTGTGACTTCATATAATTGACTCTCTGGTTAAGAATTTCCTCAGCTTGGGAGTTCCTGTTGTGGCCCAGTGGACACAAATCTGACTAGTATTCATGAGAATGCGGGTTCAATCCCTGGCCTCACTCAGTGGGTCAAGAGTCTGGCATTGCAGTGAGCTACAGTGTAGGTTACAGATGGGGCTCAGATCCCGAGTTGCTGTGGCTGTGGTGTAGGCCAGCAGCTGTAGCTCTGATTCGACCCCTAGCCTGGGAACTTCCATATGCCGTGAGTGCAGCTCTAAAAAAAAAAGAAAAAAGAAAAAAGAATTTCCTCAGGTTTAAAAAACCATGATAACATGTTAGATCAGGAAATGTAATCACTAAAATTCATTCCTGGTCTAAAATTGTAGCAATTTCTTTGTTAGAATCAGTTTTCCAGCCCACTTCATACAGGACTCAACTTATCTACAGCACAGGTTAGCTGCTGTGGTCTGGCAACCTAGTAGCTAATCTAAAATAGGTTAATCAGAACCAAAACATTTAAATAGTAGAATCAAGTTTCTGGTAGCACTGCCATTTGTCTGGTCTGACACAACCACAATGCCCATGACACCAACACAAACTGATGCATTAAAGACATGTTTTCCTTCTAACAAAGAATATAACTTTTAACACATTACCCCAGATTTTCTTCATTTCCTATCATTTCATTTATGCTTATGCGGATTTTTTAAAATAAAGAAGTGTTTGTCCTGATTAAATAATTGTTTTTATAGCTATGACACTGTCCTCTCATGTCTTGGTACTTTGGTACAAACACAGTTGGTAAAAATTTTACGAATTTTATTGTAGTAAGACTTCATGTGTTTTTTTTTTTCAAAATAGGTATTTATTATTTAAAAAATTATACAAAATGGCTTATTACTCACAAATTATCATGAAAAATTTTAAACACTTCGTCTCCCCCCTCCAAGAAAAGTTATGTCTGTCCTTACAGTCTTCACTGACAGTGCATTTTCATGGTATAGGAAAAAATTCAAACATTCCATGTACCTTTGTTAGAATTTACAATACAGCAGAATCCAGAATCCCTACAGTGAATTATTAATACAAAACCACACATTTTTCTTCAACTTTGTGTTACTGAAGTCATAGAAACAAGGAAGATTACAAAATAAATAGTAAACAAACACCTGTGTATACTTTCTTCAAAGCAAAAATGATTTTTTAATATATTTTTTATTATATTTTTAATGTATTTTTTCATTTTGTTTCAGCCTCTCCAAAACATTTTTTTTCTGTTTTTGGCTTTTTAGGGCTGCATCCGTGGCATATGGAGGGTCCCAGGCTAGAGGTCCAATCAGAGCTACAGCCGCTGGCCTACACCACAGCCACAGCAACATCAGATCCCAGCCACGTCTGCGACCTACCCCACAACTCATGGCAACAGTGGATCCTTAACCCACTGATCGAGGCCAGGGATTGAACCCACAACCTCATGGTTCCTAGTTGGATTTGTTTCTACTGTGCCACAATGGGAACACCCCAAAACACTTTTTTTAAAAGCAAAAGTTGAAAACTTCAGTTATCTGAAACTTCAAATACCTATTATACTTTGAAAAACTCTTTAAAGCGGGGGGGTGGCTCATTGGGTTAAGGATCCAGCATCATCACTGCTGTGGTTCAGGTTGCTGCTGTGGTGTGCGTTTGATCCCTGCCCCTGGAACATGCTGAGGGTGTGAACAAAAAAAGAAAAACTCTTTTTTAAAAGCAGCATCATTTAAATAGTGGTTAACTCACAAATGGGAATGCAGCAACCATAACAGACCTCAAGGCCACTTGGGCATGTCACAGTCATCAAATTCAAGGCAGAACCTCGGCAAGGCTCTGACAGTTAAGAGAAAAGACCATGAGGGGTAGGGATGCAGCCCAGGGCACCCTGGTGCTTTCTTGTGGTGGAACAAAGTCAAAACCAAAGGGACTCTCCTTACAGAATCCAAGGCCCACCTTAAAAGCAGCTCTTTAAACACCTGAATCCTTTCTGACTCCCTCCTCATCACTTTAAAACAGTAAGTACAAAGACTTCATACAGAAATTTTCTGAAACTGTATTTTATATCAATGTTCTACCAAGTTTAGCAGAAAGAACACAAAATGCAAAAGGTTTCCTTATTAATGGGACTATAGATGATGCTAGGAGCCAATTTGTTTCCTAAAAATAAAACAATTCATGTCATCTAATGCAGATTAAATTAGAGATCAGTGGTCGACACTATTTAAGGCCTTGAAAGGAAAACAAAAGGCCATATTTTATCTGGAATATAAATAAAGCATCTATATAAAAGTTCTGTTATCTATATAAGTTGGCATTGTCAAATAATTGAAATAATTCAGCTAGTTAAATTACTATTTTAAGCAATAAAAGGCAAAGATAAGGGCCACCTACTGAACTATACACTTACAAATGATTGATACGGTAAATATGTATTTTACCACAATTAAAAAAAAACAAAAGGGTACCTCTGGATAAAATATGGTAGTAAGAAAGGTACAAGGTATTCAGACGGGTTTTAGGAAGAAAATAAGTTAGTTCTCCTTCTTTTGTACTCTGAAGTTCAAAGGTGCAGTATCAAATCCCTAAACCTCCATAAACAGTAGCAAATAAAAACTCAGTCTAACTACTCTCCATGCCCCAGCCCTTGAATTTAGACAGACTCGGAAGAGAGACTTGTTCAAGGAGTTATATAAAAAGAAAACACCAGGGCTTTACAGGAGAACCATTGTTTTTTTAATTTCTGTGTGTGTGTGTGTGTGTGTGTGCATCTATTTAATGGAATTAATTGACATATATTTACAGATTGAAAGAGAATTTCTTAAGTATTCAGTCATAAGGAAAAACCTCCTTACCACTAACTTTCTGGCCATCATCCTCCCTCTCCGTTGGGATTATTGTCACCTCCCTGGCATACCCTTAGGCTCTCTCAATAAGAACATCACAAAACTGTACAAAGCAGGTACAAAGGCCGGGTTCTTAGCAGACTTGCCCCAGAGACTGCTGAAGCACCAGGGCAGAAACACCCAATGTGCAGTGATGCCTGGGTTGTCCTTCAAGATCACAAAGACCAAGCTCTCTGGCGTCTATAGAAGTAGGGGCGTTCTCTCTCCGGCTGGCTGTTCCTTCTGGAAGAGTGCTTTGATCTGGGCTAACTGGCCGTACAGCCTCTCTCTCAGGGGCGGGATGTGGTAGCTGGGGTCCAGAATGTTCGTCACTCTGCGTTCACGCTCGCGCTTCCATAACATGTACGGGTGGGGAGGGAAAAACGGCTGCCCTCTTTCTCTTCGAATCTGTAACGTAATTCCACTTACAGCCAGCATCCCCCATGCTGCCAGGACAATAAAGTCTGAAAAACAGGAGAAAAGCACCGTTGGAACTCTATTTGAAAACCTAACAGAGATCTGATACAATCTTTCATTGCCTCAACCTGGATCGTCTTTTCTCAGTTACTATGACACTTCCTGGTGAGTTTGTCCAAGCATCCATGTACGTCCTCACTCACCAGCCAGGGAATGAGCGAGGAAATTCAGAATTTCCCACAACAGGCATTTGAAAGTCCAGATAGGTTGTAAAGGAATTAGTTGTTTGGATCATGTGGCAGTCCCATATTTTTGTTTTATTTTGTTTTGGTTTTTGTTTTTTTGTTTTGTGTTGTTTGTCTTTTTGCCTCTTCTAGGGCCACTTCCTGTGACATACGGAGGTTCCCAGGTTAGGGGTCTAATCGGAGCTGTAGCCGCCAGCCTACGCCAGAGCCATAGCAACTCAGGATCCGAGCTGCATCTGTGACCTACACCACAGCTCACGGCAATGCCAGATCCTTAACCCACTGAGCAAGGCCAGGGATCGAACCTGCAACCTCATGGTTCCTAGTCAGATTCGTTAACCACTGAGCCACGACAGGAACTCCGAATTCCATATTTTATGACTGGTGCCCACAGATAGAGCTGTTTGTCGTGTTTTGCCAGAGGAGGGGGGAAAGGCAATGATCCCTCACAAAGTTACTTCAAGGAACATCAGACATCACCTTGTACTTTTTTCCCATTTCACCCTAAATGGGGTCCCATCCCACTCATCAATAGGATGCAGAATATTATATGGCCTCTGTGGATACAGAAATGCAGGAAGAGATGCAACAAATTGTACTAAGCATCCAGGAAAAGGCTTGGCAAAACACTGTCAAACTTCCAAGACACATGGATTTTCAAAGGCTCTTCCATCATGTCCAAAACAATGAGGGCAGGCTCGGGATAGCAGAAGGAAAGATTTGCCCTTAAATAGTCAAAACCAGCACGATTGTGCTTCTCTATCTTCAGTTCTAAGACCTGCTTTGCCATCCTCCCTATTTTAACATTTCTTTTTTTTTTGTCTTTTGTTGTTGTTATTGTTGTTGTTGCTATTTCTTGGGCCACTCCTGCGGCACATGGAGGTTCCCAGGCTAGGGGTTGAATCGGAGCTGTAGCCACCGGCCTACGCCAGAGCCACAGCAACGCGGGATCCGAGCCGCGTCTGCGACCTACACCACAGCTCACGGCAACGCCGGATCATTAACCCACTGAGCAAGGGCAGCGACCGAACCCGCAACCTCATGGTTCCTAGTCGGATTCGTTAACCACTGCGCCACGACGGGAACTCCTTATTTTTTTTTTTTTTTGTCTTTTGTTGTTGTTATTGTTGTTGTTGTTGTTGCTATTTCTTGTATTTTAACATTTCTGAAACCAACACATCTTACAGGTTTTGTGAACATGTAATTTAACAGTCATTTTGTTTTTCAAAAAGTTAATGGAAAATCTTTAATGGGTAGAATCTTACAACTGAGGAAACAATATAACTACTGATCGAAAATCACTTTCATTTTTGACTAGTAAATCACGTGCTTCTTTATAAGAGGCAAACAAGAAAACAGCTTTAAACACTAGGTTGCTGCTCTCACCCCTCTCCCCACCCCCCACTTCTAAGGTGCCAAACAGCCTTATTCTCAGCGTTTCTCTCACAACTGGGATTGCCCAGGTAAACCTGAGTAATCCTGATTTAGAAACATCTTCACAAAGTTCACTTATCTTGGCTCCTGTGATCAGAAGTTCTTGTTAACACAGGGCTCTTATGGTTTGGTGAGAGTTTATTCTTGCTATCCAGTTAACCTTTCAACCTGGCTACTAAGGGCTCTTGTTTGCACACGTGGACCAATATTCCTATTTGATGATCACCCTGGTTCTTTTTTTTTTTTTTGTCTTTTTAGGGCCCCAGCAGCAGCAGCATATGGAGTTTCGCAGGCTAGGTGTTGAACTGGAGCTGGAGCTGCTGGCTGATGCCACAGCCACAGCAAAACCACATTGGAGCCGTGGATGGATCTAGTTCAAGCTCTTCCGTTCACCACCCACATCACAGCTCACAGCAACACGGAACCTGATCACCCCGGTTCTTGGTCTTACCATTCGTCTGAAAAGGCACATTTACGAAAGCTCTGCGGAAATCCACATGGAGCGCTCTCTTGAGGACATTCAAAGTGATGTAAGAAAGGCTTGTATACAAGTAACTGTCAATGGCCAAGATCACCGAATAGGAGCCAATGAATCCACAAGTCAGTATGTTCAGCTGCGGAAGAGAAGTGTTTAGGTGTCAGCTCTGGGAGCACAATAACAGTTTCTAACTTTTATCATTCCTGAGCCTCAATCCCAAGGAATCACTTCCGTATTTGAAGAGGGACCAAGTCATAGAGCTGAATAAAGGTCACCTGAAAAGATAAACTGAAAACAAACAAAAAAGACAAAAACCAAAAAACAACAAAAAAAGATAAACTGAAAACAACCTTCAACACCTACAGTTTGGAGTTCCCACTGTGGCACAGTGGATTAAGGATCCAACATTGTCACAGCTGTGGTAGGTTGCAGCTGCAGCTGGGATTCAATCCCTGGCCTGGGAACTTCCACATAGGTGCAGCCAAGAAAGAAAAAACAAAAACAAAAATGCCAACAGTTTGTAAAACACAGTTTTCCTCATCTTGAAAAATATCTTCCCTGTGAAAAAACTTTGACAATAAATACTAATTCTAATTAGACAAAGAACTGTTCTCCTGGAGAGACCCTGAAAACAAATGATCCATCAGGTTGCTGCATTACCATAAGCCCTACCTTCTTGCTCCCACTGTTAAGTGTGAAGATCTGCTCTACTTGATGGAAAATCAGCATGATAATCACAACTAGAACTTCTCTTGCTTTCACAGTAAGGAGGCTATTTAAAGTCAGTCATCTGATATGGATTATCAGAGAGCTCGCTTTAGTGAATAAAAATGCAAAATGATGCAATAAGTGAAATGATGCAATTTATTCATCCTGTGGACAACAGGATGAATAAATTGACCAGATGAAACACGTACTATTCTTAGGCAGCCCATGAAAACCACTGGAATGAGAACAGCTATGCAAGAGAAGGTCACCCAGAACACAGCATCGTCACGAAAAATCTTTAGATTTCCTGGAAGAGCAAAAAGAAATCAAGAGTAAACAACAGGTTCACCAAGTTAAATTTCATTTTCTTAACAGGTGAGCAGAGACACACATCGAAGGTTTAAGGTAACAACCAGGGAATAGGTTGGCAATTTGAATTGAACTGACTTTTTTCACTTAATAGTCAACACAATCACCTGAGGGGTGTGTCCTAAGAAGGTGGAGGAGTGGGAGGAAAATCAAGCAGGTAAATGCTCTCCATTTATTACCAGGATAATGTAGAAGAGGCTGGACTAGTCCAAGCTCTTCCATTCTCCAGCTGTAACACAAGACCTCAGTTTTCTGACCCATAAAATGAGAAGGATGAACCACTTCATCTCCAAATCATCCTTCCTGGCTATACATTTCTATGATTCCTTGGTTTTGTTTTTCGGTTTTTTTTTTTTTTCATCTTTTTGTCTTTTTAGGGCCAAGCACTTGGCATATGGAGGTTCCCAAGCTAGGGATCTAATTGGAGCTGTAGCTGCTGGCCTACACCACAGCCACAGCAATGTCAGATCCGAGCCTTGTCTGCGACCTACACCACAGCTCATGGTAACAGTGGATCCTTAACCCACTGAGTCGGGCCAGGGCTCAAACCCACAACCTCATGGCTCCTAGTCGGATTCGTTTCCACTGTGCCATGATGGGAACTCCTAATTCCATGATTTTTGTACTGCAAAATAAAAAAAATACCAGGAAGGGGCGTTCAGAGTTAACCATATGAAAT
This sequence comes from Phacochoerus africanus, assembly GCF_016906955.1. Classification (NCBI taxonomy): domain Eukaryota; kingdom Metazoa; phylum Chordata; class Mammalia; order Artiodactyla; family Suidae; genus Phacochoerus; species Phacochoerus africanus. The sequence continues at coordinate 50,570,363 of NC_062550.1, read as the reverse complement.
CCCAATATAAGCAGCAAAATCTGTTTAATAGATTTTTACCATCAGTGCATGTCCTGCCAGCTATTGCACACTGGAAGATGTGATTTCCTCAGGCATCAGGAAGGAGGAGAGCTGACCAGTTACCTGCCCTACTAAACCCTTCTCCAAAAGGTGCACACCTTGGGGCGACCCAGGACAGATACGTTAGAATTCCCATTGTAAATTACATTTAAGTAACAAGACTATAAACCTGACAATTATTTAATACTGACGCTGGCACCATCCCTCAGTCCAATTGGAGGTGACCTCTCTCTTGAGACCCATGTATCCTGGAAGAGCAGGAGTTCTGTAGTGAGGGGATCTAGCCTGGAGACCCCACAGTCTCAGAAAGCAAACTGAAACATGCCATAGTGAAGCCAGTGGATAGATCATATTCTCTAGTTCAACTATGTGAACCTTTGCACATGTGGCTCTAAAGAAAAAGGAATCCAGGGCTTAAAAATAATAGTTATGATGCCAGGCAGGTGAACAATGACTCTTTCAAAGTATAAGCTCTTGAGAGTTCCCATCATGGCTCAGTGGTCACAAACCTGACTGGTATGCATGAGGACCCTGGTTCAATCCCTGGCCTCACTCAGTGGGTTAATGATCCAGCATTCCTGTGAGCTGTGCTGCAGGTTGCAGATGTGCCTCAGATCTGGTGTTGCTGTGGCTATGATACAGGCTGGGGGCTACAGCTCTGATTCCACCCTTGGCCTGGGAACTTCCATATGCCATGGGTGTAGCTCTAAAAAAAAAAAAAAAAAAAAAAAAAAACAAAAACGGAAAAAAACCCAAAGCACAAGCTCTTTTTTTTTGGCTGCACCCTTGGCATGTGGAAGCTCTTGGTCCAGGGATCAGTTCCGAGCTGCAGTTTCAACCTACATCACAGCCACAGCAATGCCAGATTTTAACCCACTGCACCAGGCCAGGGATCTAAATCATGCCTCAACAGAGACCAGAGCTGCTGCAGAGACAACACCAGATCCTTAACCTGCTGCACCTCGTCAGGAACTCCTCAGAGTACAAGCTCTATGCTAACCATAGAATCAGGTAGTTTTAAAAGTAATTTAATTAGATCTGAGAGGTCAGCCAAATATTTTCAAATGCTTAAAAATATGATTTTGCATCCACTCTCATTGAGGAGACACTCACTCTAAATGTCCTTGAGCAGTGAGATAGCTCATATACATTAACTACTAAAAATAAGACAGTTGGGAGTTCCTGTTGTAGTGCAGTGGAAATGAATCTGACTAGTATCCATGAGGACCTGGGTTCAATTCCTGGCCTTGCTCAGTGGGTTAAGGATCCAGCATTGCCATAAGCTGTGGTGTAAGCTGCAGGTGTGGCTCAGATCTGGCGCTGCTGTGGCTGTGGCGTAGGCCGGCAGCTGTAGCTCCAATTTGACCCCTAGCCTGGGACCTTCCCTTATGCTGCACATTCACGCCCCTCCCCCCCCAAAAGCAATAAATAAATAAATAAAAAGGAGATAGTTCGGGGAGTTCTCTTCTGGTGCAGTGGGTTAAGGATATGGCTCTATCACTGCAGTGGTCCAGGTCACTGCTCTGGTTCGGGTTTGACCCCTGGCCAGGGAACTTCCACATGCTGCATGTGCGCCCCTCCTCCAAAAAAAGATAGTTTAACACATTAACTACGAAAAAATTCTATCCTCCCTCCATCCTCTAACAAAAAGGGGGAAACTCACTAAGTGGTATTTGATTTAGCACTTCTAGAGTAGAACACTGAATCTGCATTTTCAACAAACAATCCTGTGAATCTGTCATTTAGCCAAATCTAAATAATGCTCCTTTGCAGACAGATAAAAAGCTACTGATAGGAGACGCTATAGGAATGAACTTGGTTAGAGGTTTGCTTGCCATGGTCAGCAAACACACAGGTCACTAGCTCTCTCTGGTCTTTAAAAAAAAAAAACTCTTTACAGAGCAAACTGCACTCTACATCCTGTTTTCAAGAGTTGACTGCCTCAAGAGACAGCTATTCCTTTTTTTTTTTTTTTTGTCTTTTTAGGGCCATACCTGAGGCATATGGAAGTTCCCAGGTGGGGTCACATTGGAGCTACAGCTGCTGGCCTATGCCACGGCCACAGCAATGCGAGATCCGAGCTGTGTCTTTGACCTATACCACAGCTCATGGCAATGCTGGATCCTTAACCCACTGAGCAAGGCCAGGGACTGAACCCGAGTCCTCATGCGTACTAGTTGGGTTCCTTACCTGAGTCCTCATGCATACCAGTTGGGTTCCTTACTGCTGAGCCACAATGGGAACTCCAGAGATAGCTAATCTTATATCTAACATTTCCATCACCTTGTATCTGATATTGTAATATAAGAACTAAGCACTATCATGAGAAGGAAATACCATAATAGAGTACTTCTGAATGTAGATACTCCTTTTAAAAAAAAATTGGCATATAGTTGATTTACAATGTTGAATTAGTTTCAGATGTATAGCAAAGTGATTCAGTTATATAAATCTATTCTTTTTCAGATACTTTTCCATTATATATTATTACAAGATAGTGAATAGAGTTCCCTGTGGCACATAGTAGGTCCTTCTTGTTCATCTATTCTATATACAGTAGTGTGTAGATACTTTTTTCTTTTGCATTTTTGACAACAATCAGTAAATGTCAGTTGTATAATCAGGAATTATACAACTGCAAAATGAAGGGGAACAGAACAGGGTACCCCAAAACGTGCCTTTTGGGTCATGTGCATTATTTTGAGCTAAAGGCAATCAAGACCCAGCAGGTTCAGGAAAAACTTTTCTCTCCCTTAGATGCCTAAAATAGTTTAGATCAGAGCACGGGAAGAAAGCATTTAGCAGAGATAACTTTTGATCTCCAAAGACTTAACAGAACTTCAAGCATCTTATTACCAAACACATGATCTTCTTTTGATCCTGTGAATTGCCCTCCTCCCATTTAAAGGCCCAAACTCCATTCATTTCTTAGCTTAGGATAGCAGATAACTCAACTACTTAAATACCTTTGAGGCTTATACTTTTATGGGACTCCACTAATAGGAAATTAAATTTGTTTCTCTCCTATCAACCTGCCTTATGTCAATTTAATTATTAGAGCAGGCAAAGAACCTAAAAGGGTAAAAAGAAAAATTTTTTCCTCCCCGATACAAGGAAGTTAACTTAGAAGTCAACTAGACTTTTAAAATTAATGGAAACTGAATTACTTTAAAAAAAAAAAATCCCCAAGGAGTTCCCCTTGTGATGCAGTGGAAACGAATCTGACTAGTAACCATGAGGTTATGGGTTCAATCCCTGGCCTTGCTGAGTGGGTTAAGGATCTGACGTTGCCATGAGCTGTGGTGTAGGTCGCAGACAAGGCTCGGATCTGGCGTTGCTGTGGCTGTGGTGTGGGCCTTCAGCTGTAGCTCTGATTTGACCCCTAGCCTGGGAACCTCCATAAACCAAGAGGGTACGGCCCTAAAAAGACAAAAAGTAAATAAATAAATAAATCCCCAGAACCATCCCTGTGCTACCGCCCTAGGATGACTACAAGTGGGTACCTTAGGAATACTCAGGGTTTGGCAAAGGGTGGGAGCAGAGGTTAGGGTCACAAGAGAAGACTGGGAAAAAAGCACCAGGTTCCCAACTGAGCTGCCATCAGAGCAGCACCAAATTTAACACTGGGCTTATGCTTAAGATTCACTTGAAGAAAGAGTTCTAGGATTTAAAGAAAGAAAAAGGAAAACCCACCGTTCTGTCGCATGTAAAGAATCTCCTTTATTTCCATTAATTCCAGCTAAGAGAAACACCCCCCCATCACAATAGGTTCAAAGCTACCTCCAAAGACCTTTGTAATTCATTATACAGGGTGCCTTTGAGAAAAGAGGGATTCTTATTAGTACTGATCCTCCTTAAAGTACCACATGATCAGGGTCAATTTCCAGAACCCTCCAGGAGAGGGCCCCAAGTCCTGGCCAAGGTGGTATGTGTCTTGGAGAGCTGAAATGACGTCTTCGAAACAATGGAGTGAACACACAAACCATCAGTTACACATCTCCTACCCAGTGGAGTGAAGAAAGTCACTGATGAGACGAGGAACCCCAGCACCAGTCCGACACACAGCATGCAGGGCACGAGGATCCCAAATCGCCACCAGGCAGCTACCAAGCAAATGCCACCAATGCTCCCGGCAAGGGCTGTCAGAATCAGGCGGACTGCACAAGGGGAGAGGGTGAACGGTTTGATTAGAGGCAGCTCTTCTCACTGCATGCTTCTATACCCAAGACCATTACCAGAGCTAGCCTTAGTCTTTCTGATGGCTGGGCACCCAGGGTGCATCAGCATGGCGCGGCCCTCTCCAGGGAGGAGCCTAGTCTGAGACTAGAAACCAGCGGGGAGCTAAACCTCCCAGGACTAATGACAGGCATGGCTTGGTACAACCTATCATTGGGGCTGAGGGAGAAGTATCCTGTTACATGTGACATAGAAGGAAGGGTTGTGTTTGTGTTCAGGTAAAGAAAATCTTAACATTCTTGGAGTTCCTATTGCAGCGCAGTGGAAACAATCCGACTTAGGAACCATGAGGTTCTGGGCTAGAGCCCTGACCTCGCTCAGTGGGTTAAGGTTCTGGTGTTGCCGTGAGCTGTGGTGTAAGTCACAGATGTGGCTTGGATCCTGCGTTGCTGTGGCTGTGGTGTAGGCCAACAGCTGCAGCTCCAATTAGACCCCTAGCCTGGGAACCTCCATATGCCGAGAGTGCAGCCCTAAAAAGCAAAAAAGAAAAGAAAATCTTAACATTCTGATTATTGTAAATGTCATGTCATCAATACACCACATAGCTAGAACATAGGTTTATAATCAGTATGGCCCTTCATTTCTCTTAAGTACCAAGAACTTAACCACGCAGATTAAAAACCCAGGAGAGAAGCTTCCACCATGGTACAATGGGATTGGTGGTGTCCCTGCAGCAACGGGATGCAGGTTCAATCCTTGGCCTGACACAGTGAGTTGAGGATCCAGTGTTGCCACAGTTAGCAACTGAAGCTTCGATTTGATCCTTGGCCTGGGAACTCCATGGGCTGCGGGGTGGCCAAAAAAGAAAAAGAAAAACAACAAAAACAAAACCCAGGAGAGAAGGTCTGAATAAGTAGTTTAGAAAAGAGGTGTAGCCTAGTTATTTTACACACATAAGGATATGACAAACAATACTCTGTAGATGGAAAGGTGGTTATAAACACAGCACTTTCTTTTTTTTTTTTTTTTGCCATTTCTTGGGCTGCTCCTGTGGCATATGGAGGTTCCCAGGCTAGGGGTCCAATCAGAGCTGTAGCCTCCAGCCTACACCAGAGCCACAGCAACACAGGATCCGAGCTGTGTCTGCAACCTACACCACAGCTCACGGCAATGCCGGATCCTTAACCCACTGAGCAAGGCCAGGGATCGAACCCACAACCTCATGTTCTTAGTCGGATTCGTTAACCACTGAGCCACGACGGGAACTCCGCACTTTCTTTTTTGAACAATCAAACTATATAATATTCACTTACCATCATACTTAATAGGTGTCAGTCTTGTAATCAGTATATAAAAGAAGAATCCCATGAGGATAAAGCCTATGAAGAATAGTTCTAGTAGCAAACCACCAGGAAAGGAAAAAAAACAAAAACAAAAAACACAAACTATGGTTAGTAAATGAAATTTAAAAGTCTAATCTACAAATCATGTTTATGTTCCCAGAATTTACTCATGAGGGCATTCAGAGAAGAGAAAGAGTTACCGAAAAGGCAAAAAAACTTAGAGGTCATTGGTAGTAAATATTATTATCACAGGGATATAATATTACAGTATTAACTGTTGGATACATTTTCTTGTCCATAGGTCAATTTCAATTAAGTTGTTAAGTGTTCATTTAACAGCTTGTCTTAATATACTTATACTTCCTACTTAAAACGAAAATAGTACCTTTGTCATTGTACTGATCTGAAATTACACACTAAAGTTCAATTTGTTACATCAGCAAAGATATAATTTGAAAGGTAAAAAAATGAAACAAAGTATTTCAAAGCAAAATGTGATTTTTATGTCTTCTTTTAAATCATCCTTTCCTGTGGAGGGTGAACATCAACCATTGTCTTCACCCATCGAAAAAACCTAATAGTATTTTTGGGAACTTACATACAGCCTAACCCTGAAATTCTGTTTTCTAGAATCATTCTACATCTTAAGGAGTTAAATATTCTTCACAATATTCTCTTTGCAATCAATAATTTTCTGAAAAAAGAAATACAGTAAGGGAGGGAAAGGAGCTGCTATTTCAAACGATTTACTAAAGCAACTTCAAAGAGTTTCATAAGGTCTGAGTTACGTCCACTCTCCCCTTGATGCTCCATTATACTCCTTGTAGATGAATTAAATAAGGATTTTTTTAAAGTAATGGCAATATTAGTTACATAAAAGACAGCCCAAAGAATTCATATCTGTTCAATGAATATAATGTATCTTCTGCTCCCCCCACTAGATTTTAGTGAGCAGATAGTGGAGTTCATTTACTGTCTGAACCTCCCAGGACTGTGCAAACATTCCAACCTCACTGTACCCTGCAGACATGCAGCCTGATATACAAGAAACCGTGTCAACCACAATTACCAAAATCCATATACATTTTTAAAGAGATGTCCTGATTTCTAATTGGTAATCTTGGGTCAACTAGTCAATCTAGTAATTGAAGAAGTTTGATGCACAAATCAAATTTTATTCCCTTTTTTTTTAATTTTTTTTTGTCTTTTTGCTATTTCTTGGGCTGCTCCCGTGGCATATGGAGGTTGCCAGGCTAGGGGTCAAATCAGAGCTGTAGCCTCCGGCCTACGCCAGAGCCACAGCAACGTGGGATCCAAGCCACGTCTGCAACCTACACCACAGCTCACAGCAACGCCAGATCTTTAACCCACTGAGCAAGGGCAGGGACCGAACCTGCAACCTCATGGTTCCTAGTCGGATTCGTTAACCACTGTGCCATGACAGGAACTCCTTATTCCCTTCTTAATAAGAGGAGGTTCTACTCCATTGTTGAGAGGAGAGAAAATATAAAAATGTGGAGTAACTCAGTGGAATCATTATGAAAGACCCCAGCCTCAAATCTATGAAGATAGTGGAGATAACCAGTTGCTTGCTGTCCTTGTACACCGTAAATTCCCCAGCAGCATTTAAGAAAAAGGACCATGAGGCCTTAGAGGAAATACCTGTTTTCCAGAATCTGTGTCCAAAGAAGCAAATGAAGAGACCAAGGAGGGCAAAAAGAGTGAAGAACACTTTGGTAGATACTCTTCCTAAAAATAATGAAAATTATTTTACATCTGATATGATACATTGTATTTAATTAATAAAGAACAAAGCTTCATGAAAAAAGCAAAGTGAACTGACAATAATTTATTCCATACATAAATAATTTATTTTATTTTTTATTTTATTTTTTTGGTCTTTTTGTTGTTGTTGTTGTTGTTGTTATTGTTGTTGTTGTTGTTGCCATTTCTTGGGCCGCTCCCGCGGCATATGGAGGTTCCCAGGCTAGGGGTTGAATCGGAGCTGTAGCCACCGGCCTACACCAGAGCCACAGCAACGCGGGATCCGAGCTGCGTCTGCAACCTACACCACAGCTCACAGCAATGCCGGATTGTTAACCCACTGAGCAAGGGCAGGGACCGAACCCACAACCTCATGGTTCCTAGTCGGATTCGTTAACCACTGCGCCACGATGGGAACTCCCATAAATAATTTATTTTAAAAACATCCTCCCCACCCTTAATGAATTACTCTGTGTGAGCAATGAATACCAATGGCTGCTGGTATAATAAAAAGAGTAACCAGACAACACTGCTTCCTAAGAGAAGTTTGCAACACAGACCCGGAGACATTCTTGGGAGCAAGGGATGGAGAGGAAGAGGGAAAAGAGGGGAGTGTGCCTAAAGGAATAATTCTGTTTCTTCACAAATAAACTACAAGAAAAAAACGGATCGAGAAGGAGGGGGAACAATGACTCAAAAGAGGTTTAAGGAGTTCCTGTTGTGGCACAGTGGTTATCAAATCCGACTAGGAACCATGAGGTTGCGGGTTCGATCCCTGGTCTTGCTCAGTGGGTTAAGGATCCAGGGTTGCCGTGAGCTGTGGTGTAGGTTGCAGATGTCGCTTGGATCTGGCATTGCTCTGGCTCTGGCGTAGGCCAGTGGCTACAGTTCCGATTTGACCCCCCGACTGGGAACCTCCACATGCCTCGGGTATGGCCCTAAAAAGACCAAAAAAGAAAAAAACCAAAACATTTCATTTTGTGTGAAACATGTTACAAACCAGCCACAAATCAAAACACATCAAGTACTTGAGTGCTCAGATGGAAACAATGAAGACTTACATTTATTTATTTATTTTCTTTTTAGGGCTGTACCCACGGCATATGGAAGTTACCAGGCTAGGGGTCAAATCGGAGCTGCAGCCACAGCATCGTGGCATCTGAGCCTCCTCTGTGACCTACACCACAGCTTATGGCCATGCCAGATCCTTAACCCTCTGAGCAGGGCCAGGGATGGAACCTGCATCTCATGGGTACTCGCCAGATTCATTTCTGCTGAGCCACAGCAGGAAATCCCCATGAAGACCTACGTTGTGATCAGGAACACAAGATAGAAGACCAGAATTTATAGGGCATAAAATCTATCTACACATCAGTTTATCTGTGAATGAAGAGCTCAAAAGAAAGAAGAAATGAGGATAACTGCCACATTCTGCTCATCTCAGACGTGCAGTTGACTGCTATTCTATGATTCAATCTTTATACCAAAAACGTGCAGTTCAGGGGAGAATTTTTTTCAAGGGAAAATCTAGTGGAAGTTTCCAGCTAGTATAATCACCAAAGACGGCAACACAAGAAAAAAATGACACACACAGATATGTTCCTCCAGGAACATACAAAAACATATATGAACATATAAAAATATATATGTACCACACATAGTACCAGGAAGAAAAGGGAGAAAAAGTGTAACATATTAGCAAAACCAGAGAAGAAAGAGGGTTTCCTAAGTAGGATCCAGAGACAACACAAGGGATGAATTCTGGGAACAATGACAACAAAGGGGTGAGTGGGATGGGAGAATGGAAGAGAGCCAACGTTTAGATCGTTTTTTTGCTTTTTTTTTTTTGGTCTTTTCTAGGGCCACTCCCTCGGCATATGGAGGTTCCCAGGCTAGGGGTCCAATCGGAGCTGTAGCCACCGGCCTACGCCAGAGCCACAGCAACACAGGATCCAAGCCACATCTGCGACCTACACCACAGCTCACGGCAACGCCGGATCCTTAACCCACTGAGTGAGGCCAGGGATCGAACCCGCAACCTCATAGTTTTCTAGTCGGATTCATTAACCACTGCGCCACGACGAGAACTCCATAGGTCGTTTTTAATCATCACAGCATCGCTGTAGATTATGACACAGGCCAGGGTTTTGATTAAAAGGCAATGTGGGAGTTCCAACTGTGGTGCAACGAGATGAGTGGCATCTCTGCAGCGCCAGGATGCAGGTTCAATCAATCCCTGCCTGGCAACGTGGGTTAAAGCATCCAGCATTGCCACTGGTGCGGCATAGGTCACAAGTAGAGCTCGGATCTGGTCCCTGGCCAGGGAATTCTATATGCCACAGGGCAGCCAAAAAAGAAAGATTAAACACAAAAAAGGCAATGTGGATCCATTCTCCCTACTCCAAGCTCAGGAAAGGCATCCCAGCATGCACGGAGCTTGAAAATGAAAGCAAAAGGACCCACATCACCGGAAGGGTTCAATCTGAGCTGGAGGAACAACAGAACTGGAGCTCTCCTTCTCCTTGGCCTAATGTGGAAAGACAGCACCCAGCGCGATCTCTGATGAGGAGGAGTCCTGGACCAAAGGGTTTGAGGAAAAGGGAGCGAGGGAACCCAGACAAGATCCAGCCCATGGGTCAAAAGCACAGAACTTCCATCTGCCTGGTCTCCTGCAATTGTGTGTCTCAGGGATCTTGCCCATGGCAGTGGATGACCTGGTGGGATACAGCTCTGGCAGAGGAGAGCAGACATGAATCCCTGGCTTGAATACAACTGACACACTTTACTCTTTGAACTCCTTTTCCAATTTCTTTCCTTCTATTTGTCTTTGAACTGAGTCCAGTCAGGCTTCCCTAAAATGCTCTCAGTGGCACCAGTGGCCTCCGTGTTGCTAAACCCAGTGGTCGTTTTCGAGTCTCTTTTCTCAGCTACTCTCTAAGCAGCATCAGACACAGCATAGCATTCTCTTCCTCGAAACACTTTCTTCTCTTAGCTTCAAAAGCCACTTCCTTTTCCGATCTGGTTCCTCCTTGGTGGGCTCTTTTTCAATTCCCTGATTTTTTTTTTCTTCTTCTTCTTAGGGCTGCACACGCAGCATATAGAAGTTCCTGGGCAAGGGGTCGAATTGGAGCTGCAGCTGTAGGCCTACGCCACAGCCACAGCAACGCTGGATCTGAGCTGCATCTGTGACCTACACCACAGCTTCTGGCATATGCCAGGTCCTTAGGCCAGGAATTGAACCCACATCCTCACGGACACTGTGTCTGGTTCTTAACCCGCTGAGCCACAACTCCCAATTTCCTAACTTCTAATCATTGGGGAGCCCTGGGCTCAGTCCTTAGATCCCCTTCCTTTCCTACTGCCATGAACATATACGGAATGATAAATGTAGAAAAAATGCCAGCTGGTAGTAAATGTTTGAGCAAAGATCACTGAATGCTAAAGCCAGCAAGTGAGTTTGAGAAGCACATATTTACCTGCACTCAAAGTTATCTCCCCAAAAGATACAAAGGGAAAAATAGTTACTTTACAGTGGAGAAAACTGGCAGATGCCCCAACCAAGTAATCTAAGTACCCCAACCAAGTAATCCAAGCACTAGTTTTACTACCGAAAAGTACACACCACCACTTCTTTTGGTTTTATGCCCCAAATGCAAAATCTGAACTTAATCATGAGGAAACATCAGCTAAACCTAAATGGAGGACATTCTACAAAAGTAGCCTGTGCTCCTCCAGAAGATAAAGTTCTGAAAGACAAAACACACTGAGAAATGGTTCCAGACCACAGCAGATAAAAGACAGCAGAGACAGCGTGATGCAGCGTGTGATCCTGAAGTAAACGCCAGACAAAAGTTTTCTTTTGGCAATAAAGGGCATTAGTGGAATAACCAGTGCAATTGGATAACATCCATAGGCTAAATGATAGTAGTATACCAATGTTCACTCTGTGATTTGATCATTTTACTACAGTTATATAAGGAAATCAATAGGGCAAAAGGGTCTTTATGTTTGTAACTTACTCTCACTTTGGGAAAATGGTGTGTGTATATAACATAGATAAAGAGAGAATAAAAAGCAAGCAGCATGACATATTAACTAACATTTGTGAAATACTGGTGAAGATTATGCAGAACTCTGTGAACGATTTTTCCATCTTTTCTATGAAACTATTTCAAAATAAAATGCTAAGTGCATACACACCGAATGACCTTGCAACACCCACCCCACCACTGTAACTTTGCTTCTGGATACTACAATGGTGTGCAAATCAATCTCCCTGTTTCTGCTCATGCCCCTGATTTTTCTCAAAAAAGCAGCCAGAGTAGTCTGATTAAAATACAAGTCAAGTCACGGCACTATTTGCTTAAACTCCCCAATGTCTTTTCATTTCACTCCAAATAAAAGCTAAAGCCCAGGAGTTCCTTTCATGGCTCAGCAGTTAACAAACCTGACTAGGATCCACGAAGATGCAGGTTCGATCCCTGTCCTCGTTCAGTGGGTTGAGGATCCACCATTGCCATGAGCTGTGGTGTAGGTTGCAGACTCGGCTTGGATCCCGAGCTGCTGTGGCTATGGTGTAGACCGGCAGCTGTAGCTCTGGTTCTACCCCTGGCCTGGGAACCTCCGTATGCTGAGGGTGCAGCCCTAAAAAGCAAAAAAAAAAAGCTAAAGCCCAAACAAGGACCTACAGAGCTGCCCTCAAGTGGCACCTCTCTCAGCCTCAGGCTCCTGCAGACACCAGGCAGGCTCCTAGGTGAGGGCCCTGAACCACTGTCCCCTCTGCCTAGCACATCCCCCAGGGACTCCCTAACTCACCCTGGGTCTTTACCCGCAAGCTACCTGTTGAGCAAGGGCTTCCCTAACTATGCTTTCTTAAATTCTCTCACCCTTACTGGTCATCTCTCTTTCCTACTTAATTTCTGCTTCTTAGCCCTCCTCACTTAGCTCAGGTACTGTATATTTCATATGTGTATCTCATCTGTCTCATCTCCTCCACTAAAATGCAGGCTCCAGGAGGGCAGGTGTTTGGTCTGTTTTGTTCACTGCTGTATCCCAGTGCCTAGAACAGAGAGTCGAGTAACCTAGGCGTCCAGGATGCATGTGCTGAGTGAATGAATGAATGAGACAGAGGCATTTTTAAATATCCTTAAGTTCTGTACCAGGTCTGCAAAGCCCAAGAAGGATTTTCACTTTAAACCCACATACTCACCGAGGGAAAAACAATTACCCTCCTCAGCCTCAAAGCTGCAAGCATACGTGTGAACAGGAACGTATGCTGCAGATGTATTTAGAAATGGATCCCGAACGATGACATTGTAAATGACACCTTGTCCCCAAAGGGAGGAGAAAGAAACAATTGTCTTATCATCAGTTGTTAAGGTAACCACCTGTGGCCAAAAAAACAGACATGGTTAGTGTTTAGATCAAAAAAAAAAAAAAAAACCCCACAAACTTTTCTGTCAGAACCCCTATTACATGATATTAAATTCTAATATAAAATTATAAATCTTGTTTAAAATATACACCAATCCATTGGATTTTTTTAATTTTTTTTTTTTTTGGTCTTTTAGTTCTGCACTTGTGGGATATGGAAATTCCCAAGCTAGGGGTACAATCAGAGCTGCAGCTGCCGACGCCACATCCATAGAAACTCAATATCCTTAACTCAATGAGAGAGGCCAGGGATCGAACCCACATCCTCATGGATACTAGTTGGGTCCTTAACCTGCTTAGCCACAATGGGAATTCCCTGGCTTTTTTTTTTTTTTTTTTTCAAATTGAAGCATAGTTGGTTTACAATGTTGTGTTAAATTCTGCTATAAAGTGAAAGCAAAGTGATCGAATTATATCTATACAATATTTTTTTCTTTTTTCTTTTTTTTTTTTTTTTGTCTTTTCTAGGGCCACACCTGTGGCATAGGGAGATTCCCAGACTAGGGGTCTAATCAGAGCTACAGCTGCCGGCCTACACCAGAGCCACAGCAACACCAGATCTGAGCCACGTCTGCGACCTACACCACAGCACTCCCTTTTTTCATGTTTTTCCATTGTATTTATCACAGGATATTGAATGCAGTGCCCTGTGCTCTACAGTAGGGCCTTGTTTATCCATCCTGCATGTACTACTTTGCCAACCCACCTGGCTTTGTCAAAAGATTGTCCTACACCATCTGACATGCTAATATGAACAAGCTCTTATAGGAAATGCATTTCAAGATTTTGTATATGTTAATAATTTAATTAAAATGTGAAATAAATAACATGTAAATGCTAGTTAGAACAAAGCAAAATTTTTTTTTTCTCATTTGCTAGGTTGTAAGCAACAGAAGGGCAGGAACCTTATTGATCTTGCTCAGTGGTCCTCTGTGCATCATCTGGTATCATCTGGGAGTTGTTAGAGTTGCAGGCTCTCAGGCTCCACCCTAGATCTATGGGAGCAGAACCTGTATTTTAAGAGATTCTCAGGTGGTTCCTCAGCACATGAAAATTTGAGACTCATGCTCCAGATCATTTTTGTGGAAGGCTGGACTTATCTTTATGTCTTGAAAGGTACCAACATTAGTCTTTTCTACAAAATCATCCTTCAGCCTAATTGTGGATGGGTAGAGTTTTCCTACACTGCTCTGATCTTCCCAGAAGGGTGTAGGTTGCCAGGTTACGCAGAAAGAAATGATTGAAATGGGGCATGTGTGAGTAGCCTAGAGGCTCAGTTTGTTGCAGAGTAAGAACTCACTTTGTTGCTGTGTTCCCTGGACACACACAGCTATGTTCTGCTGCAGTCCTTCACTTTAACAATTTCCTTTTAAAGGCTGTTTTCATTTGTTTGTTTTAGATAGATAGGGGATACATATACTAGGAGAAACAAAAGCCCCATGTAGCCCTAATAACCAGGAATGTTCCTAATAGCAGAAGTGAGAAAAGGAAACAGTTTCAGGAGTAAATTACTTCTGTTTAAAAATAGCCTTCAGGTTTCCAATCATGGGCAGGATCAAGGTGAAAAGGAGAACCCCACGTGGGAACTTTGCATCTGTAAGCTCTGCCTCAACACCTGCGTGGGGAAGAGTAGAGACGGACTGACCCGGGCAGCCAAGGTGCTGGAGTTGCTCACAGGCCAGACTCCTGTGTTCTCCAAAGCTAGACAGATAAATAGTCAGATCCTTTGGCATCAGGAGAAGCAAAAAGATTGCCATCCACTGCACAGTCCGTGGGGCCGAGGCAGAAGAAATACTTGAGAAAGGTCTAAAGGTGCGAGAGCACGAGTTAAGAAAAAATAACTTCTTGGATACTGGAAACTTTGGTTTTGGGATCCAAGAACACATGGATCCGGGGATCAAATATGATCCACACATTGGTATCTATGGCCTGGGCTTCTATGTGGTGCTGGGTAGGCCAGGTTTCAGCATCGCAGACAAGAAGTGCAGGATAGGTTTGCACTGGGGCCAAACACAGAATCAGCAAAGAGGAGGCCATGCGCTGGTTCTAGCAGAAGTACGATGGGATCATCCTCCCTGGCAAATAAATTCCCATTTCTATCCAAAAGGCTAATAAAAATTTTCATTGAAATGTAAAAAAAATTAAAAATAAAAATAGCTTTAAAGGAGTTTCTGTCGTGGCACAGTGGAAACGAATCTGAATAGGAACCATGAGGTTGTGGGATCGATCCCTGGCCTCGCCCAGTGGGTTAAGGATCTGGCATTGCCGTGAGCTGTGGTGTAGGTCACTGACGTGGCTCAGATCCTGCGTTGCTGTGGCTGTGGTGTAGGCCGGCAGCTGTAGCTCCAATTCAACCCCTAGCTATATGCCACAGACATGGCCCTAAAAAGAAAAGAAAGCAAAAAATAAAATAAAAATAAAAATAGCCTTCAAAATATGTTTTCTGGGCAAAGGATTGGTCAAGTCCGACAAAGTGTTAACATTTCTTATTATATTTTACCATATTTGCTTTTCTGCCTCTGTCTTTGTCTCCGTCTCTCTCTGTCTCTCTCTCTCTATAGATATATATGCATTGGGGGTTTTTTTTGACGGAACCATTTTATTATTTATTTATTTGTCTTTTGGGGGTGGCACCTGCAGCATATGGAAGTTCCCAGGCTAGGGGTCGAATTGGAGTTGTAGCCACCGGCCTACACCACAGCCACAGCAATGCCAGAGCTTTAACCCACTAAGAGAGGCCAGGGATTGAACCTGCATTCTCATGGATACTAATCAGATTAGCTTCCGCTGAGCTAGGACGGGGGGAACCCCTGAACCGTTTTAAAGTAACTTACATGTATTTGTTTCCATGATGTTCATTTCCAAATATTTCCATGTGCATGTCCTAACAGTGTGTTTCTAGTGGCCTATGAATGAATCATTGGGGAGCTTGTTAAATTTTAGGTTCCGATTCTTCTGGTCAGAAGAGGTACCTGACTTCTGCTTTTCTAAGAATCTCTTAGGGGATGCAATGCTATGCATTCACCTACTGCACTTTGAGTAGCAAGGTACTAAGCACTAGGATGTTCTCCTAGGTGCCCACAATACCTTAGCTCACTGAATAAAATTACTCATTTCTTATTAGCTAATACACAGTCCATACTCAAATTTTCTCAAATGGATTTTATAGCTCTTCTCCCCCTTAACCAAGATCAAACCAAGTTTAATGCATGGTGTTTATCTCCAATCTCTCTAATCTAGAACAATCCTTCTCCCACCTGCCCAGTGACCTTCATTTTTTTAATTTTTTCTTTTTATGGCTGCAACTGCAGCCTATGGAAGTTCCTGGGTTAGGGGGTGAATCAGAGCTGAAGCTGCTAGCCTACACCATGGCCACAACAATGCCAGAACTGAGCCATGTCTGTGACCTACGTACACCACAGCTTGTGGCAACTCAAAATCCTGAACCCACTGAGCGAGGCCAAGAATCAAACCCACATCTTCATGGACACTGTGTCAGGTTTTGAACCCACTGAGCCACAATGGGAACTCCCCAGCGACTTTTGAGAGACTAAGAAAATCATTTTATAGACCACTCCGTAATCTGAATTGGTCAGACTCTGGTCCCGGTGTCTAAGCTGTACTTTTATCCCATGCATTTCTTGCCAACAGGAACTCTTATAAACAGGAATTCAGGTGAAACGTGTCTTGCTAGAATATTCCATGCTGATGGTGCTATTGTCTGCTTGCATTCACATGAACATATAATGCAGGTGACCCACCATCAGTGAACCTAACTTTGACCACATGGCTGAGGCAGAGACCGTCAGATCACTCCTCTCTGAAGTCGTTTTCCCTTTGCAATTAGCATTCATCTGAGGATGCCATTTAGGCATCCTGGGAATATCCTGTCCCCCAGCACTCTCTCACCAGATCATCCTAGCCTGAATTCTTTCATTCAGGGTCATAAAGTGGTGATTTTCTAACCTATTACTCCTTCTACATTTATTAGCTGGCATTTTTCTGTAAAGAAGAGCTTTCTCTCATCAATTGGGGATGAATTCACAGTTCCTCCTTTAAGAAAGGCAGGGTAAATTCCTTCCTTTTATCAAATTTCAGAGTAATGTTGTATAAGACTCTTCTCCAATGGTAGCAACTGAGGATTTTTCCTTTTCTTTAAGTATGGGTATGGACATGTTTTTATGTATTCAAGACTTATAATTAATCATAGTTTTTTTGAGGACTGAACTATTTCAGAGTTGGCCAGTGTGAGCCTCTTCAGACAGGCTCCCAAGTCATTATCACATGCCCTCATTACTCGCTGAGGGTTTCCTTAAATGCTGGCACACGACATCCTAACACTTAATCAAAAGTTAAAAGCTAACCTAAAAAGGCCCTGTTACATGAAATCTTTACATTTTTCATGGGAATAAAAATGGTCTTCACAATTTCCTATGCACAAAGACAAATTTGCCCAGTAGAGTCCAAACTTCCTAATTTGTGACTAAGCACACCAAGCTTTCTTGTACAATGCTCCCTCTTAGCATGGGGCAATGACAAGCCAGGGGACACAGCAACAAAGTGAGATCTTGCTCTGCAACAGACTGAGCCCCTAGACTACTCACATATGCCCCATTTCAATCACTTCTTTCTACGTAATCTGACAACCTACAACCTTCTGGGAAGATCAGAGCAGACAGGAAAACTCTACCCATCCACAATTAGACTGAAGGATGACTCTATATTAGACTGGTATCAGGCACCTTTCAAGACATAAGGATAAGTCCTGCCTTCTACAAAAATGACCTAGAGCATGAGTCGCAAATTTTCATGTGTAAAGGGATCACCTGGGCATCTCACAAAATACAGATTCTGATTCTGTAGGTCTGGGGTGAAGCCTAAGAGTCTACAACTCTCACCAACTCCCAGATGATGCCAATGAATGCTGCCAGCCTGTACCCTACACTTAGAGTAGCAAGAGTGTTAGGGGTTCAAAATCTCGGAGAAAATTTTTGTTCCAAGTTAGAGACTTTGCATTTGGGTTTAAATCTTAATGAGAACATGCATATCCTAAACTGTTGCACATGATTTTTTATCAAAACACTATAACCTGGAGTTTCCACTGTGGTGCAAGTCTGCTATGCTGGGAGGTAGGTTTGATCCCCAGCCCGCCACAGTGGGTTAAGGATCATAGGTTGAGACTGCAGGAATCTGGTCCCTGACCTGGGAACCCCATAAGCTTTGGGGAAGCCAAAAGAGAAAAAAACAAAAAAATCAAAAGACCCCCACTACAACTTTTATACTTGCCAAATTTTTTAATCTAATGGTTATGGGAATACATAGAAAATTACTACCCACTTCCATCCATACCTCAAGATTACCAGGTAATAGATGTGACTGCAACTAAAACGTAACATGATTCACATGCATCTCCTCAAAAGCAAACACTGGAATTCCTGTGGTGGCTCAGTAGCTTAGCGGAAAGGAATTTGACTAGCATCCATGAAGATACAGGTTTGATCCCTGGCCTTGCTCAGTGGGTTAAGAATCCAGCATTGCCATGAGCTGTGGTGTCGGTCTCAGACGAGGCTTGGATCTGGCGTTGCTGTGGTTGTGGCATAGGCTGGTGGCTACAGCTCCGATTAGACCGCTAGTCTGGGGACCTCCATGTGTGGTGGGTGCAGCCCTAAAAAGACCAAAAAAAAGCAAACATTACTCTGGAATATCACTAGCAATGACTCCTAAGATGACAGCAAAATAAAAAGTGAGAATCCCAGGAAGACCAGGAAAACAATGAAGAAAAAAATAAGTTCCTGGTAGCTTCTCCTCTTCATGACTTTTACAGAAAGAAGTGTCACAATCTGGCCACACAAATTGTGGGAATCAGATTTACCTTGACAGCATTGGCCTTCACCTGAGGGACCTCAGCCATTCTCTGTAGATGCCTTAGCAATGCCTCTTCGGTGAGGTCGTTCTCGGGCATAAAATACTGATAAACGTCATACTGCAACCTCCACCTGGAGTCCTGGCCTGTCTCGATGTCACATGGTGGAGGAGCTGTGCCTCTAAAATCAACCAACAAGACTGAACATCAATCTCTTCGGTCTCATCCATAAAAAGGAACCAAAAGCTTAAACTTTGAAATTCTCCAACAACAACAATTCCAAGTTTGGCATCAAAAGACAAGAGAGGTAGGAGAATTCCCTCATGGTACAGTGGGTTAAGAGGTAGGAGAATTCCCTCATGGTACAGTGGGTTAAGCTGTGGCTTGGGTTGCTGCTGTGGTATGGGTTCAATCTCTGGCCCAGGAACTCTCCATGCCTCTGGCACAGCCAAAAAACAACCAAAAAAAAAAAAAAAAGAAGAAGAAAAGAGAAGCAATCTGTAGTTAAATAACCAGATATGAGTGTCAGTCATGCTGAGTCAATTGCCAGCTTTGCTACTTGTTGGCTGTGTTTATACGGGCAAGTCACTTTCAACAACTCTTAGGGAACCTTTCTGTAAAATAAGAACAGCAGCCCTTCTTCATAAAATTGTTGGTATTAAATGACAAAGAACCTACAGCATTCAGCAGCACCGTGGATTAGGGACAGGGAGCATTCAATGTTACTCAAGTGTTAGCTATCATTACTATTAAAGCAGCAACTAGGGCAGAGTTTTAATTAAAATAATAAAATCCTTATAAAAACATGAGTGCTACACAGCTCCAGACTGCTTTCTGTATTTAAAATTCTTTACAAAATCTAACATGTGCCTCTAGGCTCATAATAAAGACTCAACATCTAGTCCTTTCTAAGAATGGAGAGAAAAAAATATTAACTGTAGATAACAAGTTGGGTATTAGTAACAAGGCTTAAATTATTTCCATTCTAAAAAAATAAATAAGTAAACAATTCAATTTTACTAAAGAGAACTATGGATCTTGAGAGAATTTACTGAATCTATGCAATAGCTAGCCATGCATGTCCTAAAAGGAGTTTTAGGAGTTGGGAGGCAGAATTACCTTGCATAGCCGAGGTTTGCTGGGGCAAATTTGATAGTTGTTTCAAAGAAATTATACTGTAAGTAAATGTTGGGATCGATATCTAAATCAAACTCCAAATTACAGCCTCCGGGAACAGGATCTGGATGGAAATAAGGAGGTTCCTAAACACAGAATTCTTATATATTATTCAGGTCATACTCAGAAAGACAGAACCCCACTCTTACAAGTACTTCCAATACAGAAGTTACATAGAGAGCTAGTTCTGTACAACCTCATGCACTGATGGTAAAGTTAACTAAAGGTTACAGGCTGGGGAACAGGATTAGCAGACCTTTTCTGTACAGGGTCAGAGAGGAAATATCTTGGACTTCAGGCTTTTTAGACTTTTAGGGACTTGGTCTCTGCAGCAACTATGTAACTCTGCCCTTGGGGCAAGAAAGCAGCCATAGGTGACATATAAGCAAATGGATATGGCTGTGTTCCAATAAGACTTGGAGTACAAAATAGGCAGTGAGGGAGCTCCCATTGTGGCTCAATGGTAACAAACCTAAGCATCCATGAGGACAGGGGTTCAATCCCTGGTCTCGCTCAGTGGATTAAGGATCTGGCATTGCCATATGAGCTGCAGTGTGGGTTGCAGACGCGGCTTGGATCTGGCATTGCTGTGGCTGTGGCGTAGGCAAGCAGCTATAGCTCTGATCGGACCCCTAGTCTGGGAACTTCCATATGCGCAGGTGCAGCCCTAAAAAGAACGGGAAAAAAAAAGAATGGAGGACAAGCTCCATATTGTATGCCAGGTCTTTCACACCCCGGCTCCAGCCACACCCACTGTTAACCATTCTCCAAATACACTATTCTTCCTCCAAGCCTTCCTCTGCCTAGAATAACCTGTTCAAGTGTTCCACTAATGTGCTAAGGACCATGTCTTGTCTTTCTGTTTCAGCCTCTCCAAGGGCTCCTTAAATGTTTTCCAAGTGAATAAATGTGTTCTTTTCCGCCTTACATGGGCTTTCAATCATCAAGCTAAGTCTCTGGCTCCCCTGCTGTTAAAACTTTTTTGATCCAATGTATTGTAGTTGTAATGAACACTTGTGATATGATGACAGTTTTCTCTGAATTTTCATGAACAAGTTCTGCATTCTAGAGAGTAACAAGGAGTCGACAATAGAAAGGTTACCTCTTTCTGAGTAGGAGAGGGGAATGGCCACATTTTGGACAGGCTTAGAGTCTAAGGTCTTCAAGTGCCAAGTGCACATACTCTGCTCTGGTCTAAGAATGAAAACCAGTCCTTTGTCAGTTCCTGTTCCCGAGGCATTGGGAAGCAGCATCTGTGATAAGGAAAGAACAGTCACCATGAATCAGGAGTTGAACAGCGTATTTAAATTCCAGAGCTGACCAAGTGTGCATGCCCTTATTCCAAATCTTCTCAAAACAGAAAGGAATAAAAGCAGACCTTCCTGGGGGTTCCCGTTGTGGTACAATGGAAATGAACCCAACGAGTATCCATGAAGATGTGTGTTCGATCCCTGGCCTTGCTCAGTGGGTCAGGGATGTGGCATTGCTGTGAGCTGTGGGGTAGGTCTCAGATGCAGCTCCAATCTGACCTCTAGCCTGAGAACTTCCATTTTCTGCAGGTGTGCCCCCCCCTGCAAAAAAGCAGACTTTCCTTAGATAATTAAAGAATTCTTTTCACCTCTATTGCATGTGCCCTCACATACTTACAGAGAAACCATTTAAAATATATGCTCTTTGAAATTTTCTATGACATATACTGGCTTATTTTTTTTTAATTTAAATCAGGGTTTCTCTTGGCGTTTGTGGCAGTAAGGGGCATTTTTAGTCCCTCGCTCCTGGCTTTGAGGGTTGGGACTTGTTGGTCCAGGAACTCTGGGAGCTTAGAAGAAATCTACTGAGTGTGTTTTGCTTTTTGCCTATTCCTTGGTTTTGTCAATTGCCATGCCTGGTAGTGTCTGCAGGTGCCCTGTGGGGCCACACCTGCCTGCGTCCAACCCAGCATCAAGGACCAGGAGGCCTGGCCAGCTGGTCTCCTGCACACTTGGCTTCAGGGCATCCCCCACTGATCAGTTTGAATAAAGAGTGTTTAGGTTAGAAAAAAAAATTTAATCAAAAAATAAAAAATATGGGAGTTCCCATTGTGGCTCAGTGGTTAACGAATCCGACTAGGAACCATGAGGTTGCGGGTTTGATCCCTGGCCTTGCTCAGCGGGTTGGGGATCCAGCACTGCCATGAGCTGTGGTGTAGATCAAAGATGTGGCTCAGATCTGGCATTGCTGTGGTTGTGGTGTAGGCCGGGAGCTACAGCTCCGATTTGACCCCTAGCGTGGGAACTTCCATATGCCGTGGGAGCGGCCCTGGAAAAGGCAAAAAGACAAAAAAAAAATAATAATAATATACTTTTTGATCAGGAATAGCAGATACAGAGTAAAATTCCCAAACTTCTCAATCCCTCAATTAGGATTTACTATGTTAAGTACTAAGGCTAATGAGTTAAACTGTGTGAATGACAAAACTAAAACCAGGAGTTCCCACTGTGGCTCAGCAGGTTAAGAACCTGACATAGCGTTCATGAAGACGCGGGTTTGATCCCTGGCCTCGCTCAGTGGGTTAAGGATCTACCATTGCTGCAAACTGCTGTGTAGGTTGTGGAAGTGGCTTAGGTATAGGCTGGCAGCTACAGCTCTGATTCAACCCCTAGCCTGGGAATTTCCACATGCCACAGGTATGGCCATGAAAGCAAAAGACAAAACTAAAGTAAAACCATTTGGTAACAAGTCTGATGTCCTTTATTCAAGGGAAAACAACTCATGATTTGAGGGAAGACAGTACTTCACTAATTGCGGAGTCCTATCCCAAGGGATTTGGGGCATGAACTAGTTTTGCAGAGCATTCGAAGGGCATATGATTGGTTAGGTCAGGGACTTCCTTAGAAGGCAAGTGGGTCCTGTTTTCTAGGATAGGTGAGCTAGTTAAGGGGGACTGGAGGATTGTCACTGGTGAAGGTGGGGTTTCCTTGACAGAAGTTCCCTGTAAATGCAGGTTGACTTAGGTTTAGATCTGTGACCTGGGCCAAGCCGCTGGGGGGCCCTCCATGTGTGGTCTCAATATACAAATGAACTTGACCACTACTAAGACAAAAACATGAGCTCTGCCCACCAAAATTCAGTTTGGGGAAAGTTGTTGTTTAATTGAATTGTGATTGACATAAACTACACATGAAGTACACTAATAAGGGTTGACTTGATATAGGTAGACCTCTGTGACACTATCACCACGACCAAGGTAGTAAACATACAGGTCACCTTCTTTGTGCCCCATTCTAACCCGTCCTTATATCCTTCCACTCTCCCATCCCCAGCCCCCATCCGGTAGTAGAGCTTTTTGTTTTTCTTTCTTTCTTTTTTATTTATTTATTTATTTTTTTAATTAGGGCCACACCTGCAGCATATGGAAGTCCCTAAGCTAGAGGTCGAATAGGAGCTACAGCTGCCAGCCTACACTACAGCCGCAGCCAACACCAGATCTTTAACCACTGAGTGGAGCCAGGGATCGAACCCAAATCTTCATGGATACTAGTTGGGTTTGTTACTGCTGAGCCACAACAGGAACTCCTGGGAAAGCTTTTTGAATAACAAAGTGCTAAGTTAAGAGGCTGCAGAATCAGAAATGTTTTTCCTTTTTTTTCTTTTTAGGGCCGCACCTACGGCATATGGAGGTTCGTTCCCAGGCTAGAGGTTGAATCAGAGCTGTGGCTGCCAGCCTACACCACAGCCACAGAAACACCAGATCTGAGCCTCATGCTACCTACACCAGAGCCCACGGCAACACCAGATCCTTAACCCACTGTTGGAGGCCAGGGTTAAATCTGCTTCCTCATGGATACTAGTCAGATTCATTTCCACTGAGCCACAACGGGAACTCCTAGAAATGTTTTGTTAAAGCTAAGGAAAAGAGGAAGAAAAAAGTGCCAGATGGGATGACCCAAATACTAATTCGACAGTTGGAAATAGTTTTTACGGAAGTACTGCTTTGTACTTACCTCGGAAAAAGAAATTGTTGTATTCTGATACTGTGAGTGTAACTGGAAAATAAGAAAAGTCACATTGCTGGAAATATGACGCAAAATAGCTTCCTCTGGAAAGGGCCTGTTGAGCTTGAAGTATCTAAATTTCCCCACTGAAAATTCAAGAAGACCTACAATGGGAGAAATGTTTCATTGTAATATTTGTACCTCTAATATCAACTTGTAGCAATTACAAACTTAGACAACAATTTTCCAACACCTTTTCCATGTGTCTTCCCTGCCTCCATGATCTGGTTGGGTTTCACTCCCTTAGTCTGTGTGTCTTTCTCCCAGCTACTCACCAGTTCTTTCCTTTTCGAAGCTAATTTTCAAGAAATCCACTAACTAGGCTGCTTTTACTTTTATGTGTTTCTGGGTTCCCACCTCCCTCCATGCCCTACAGTCAGTGTATCTTGCATAAACAGCAGAGGAGCTCACAAGCATTACATAAGCAGTCTTGGGGGTTCAAGCCTAAAAATAGAAAAAAAAAATTTCAACTTAATATAGACGAAGAAAAAGAGTTGATGAGGTAAAGATTATACACACCAGAGTCCCACAGTGGCACGATCTGTTTTATTTTAGAAGGAAATTAGAGCCAGTGGGAGCAAAAAGAAAACAGTCCTAATTCCTTCAGTCCAGACAGTCCTAATTCCTTCTTATGTACATTTCCTAAGAAGGGTAATTTTTTCAACACTTGTTGTTAACACAAGTATCCCATCTGGACAATTTAAAAAGGAAAAAAAAAAAAAAAAGACTATCAAGAAAGCCAAACAGAACATACAAACATTGCAAGAACTCTCTAGATTTTCCCCAAACTCCATGATGTTATTACATTTCTTCATAATTTAATATTTTAATTCCTGATAGGAAAAGAGGTTATTTGTGGTTATAATTTAATCTCTAAAAATTCAGAGAAAGAATTTTTTATTAAAGTATAGCTGATTTACAATGTTGTGCCAATTTCTGCTGTTTGGCATAGTGACCCAGTCATACATACATATATGTTCTTTTTCTCATAATATCTTCCATCATGTTCTATCCCAAGAGATTGGATATAGTTCCCTGTGCTATACAGTAGGACTTCATTGCTTATCCATTCTAAACGTAACAGATAAAATTTTAATAGTTGTAGCAGTAACAACTAAAGGCAATGCATTCCTTATTTATAGAACTGGGATGACATTTCACCTTTTATGTGGAACAAAACTCCAGCCTGAACAGAGATAAAAATACTAGGGAGTAGCAAGTATCTACAGATATCTGGACAATGTGGGGAGTTTCCTGGTTTGTTTTTTAAAGGGGAAAAAAGAAAAACACTTTAATATTTCCCAGGCCTTCCCATCATAATTACTTTATTAGAAAATCAAATTATACATAAAATTAAGTGGACCTCAGTAAATGGCACTAAAACATTTCAGATATTGCACTTATGCATTATTTTGGCCATGCCCTCAGCATGTAGAAGTTCTGGGGCCAGAGATTCGACCACACCATCTCTCTCACAATATCAGTGACAGCACCAGATCCTTAACCTGCTGAGCCACCAGGGAACACCTATTGCACTTTAATTTTGGTGCCTCCATCTTCCATCATCCAAGTCTTAAAAACTATTCATAAATCCTATTCTGTCAAACTAAGAGCAGTATCTTTTTCCTAGGAATGAATTGGCTTTCCATCTCCTAACCATCCAAAACACTCAGCTCATTTACTAGCCTGCCTTTCCCAGTTACATTTTCAGTTTTCCTTTTTTTCAGTTCCTTTCCATCCCATTTTTTCTATTTGGCAAATATTTACTTTAGTACTTATGGAGTAGTCAGTCACTCTGCCTACCAGGTACTATAACCAAAGGCTGATATGAGTAAATTCACAAAGGTTAGTATCAATTAACACTTAAATTTGCCCTTAAGCGTAATTTAGAAACTATTTTGATAATCTTTATGTCTATCTCCCATTACACGGGCCTTGAATCAAAATATTACCTAGAACGTTTATAGGCCCTGGAAGAGACTAAAGCTGTCACCTTGGTGAAGTCTTGGTTTTCTTAACCTTTCCTTAATCTGTTATACAAGGGTGAGGATAAATCACAACTCAGAAACACTTGGAGAAACAAAACATTCTGTGACAGTAAGATAGTACTAGTAAGGAGGAATTCCCCTTGGGTTCACAGCATGACTACTCAATGTTGTCTCTGCAACTGCTCTGGTTCAATCCCTGGCCCGGGAACTTCCATATGGTGTGGGTGTGGCCACGTGTTTAAAAAAAAAAGAAGAAGAAGAAGATAGGACCATAAAAATGAAAATAGATTACTAAATAACAGGTAACTTAACAAAATAAGTAGGAGCAATACAAGTAGGTATT
Source organism: Phacochoerus africanus (assembly GCF_016906955.1). Classification (NCBI taxonomy): domain Eukaryota; kingdom Metazoa; phylum Chordata; class Mammalia; order Artiodactyla; family Suidae; genus Phacochoerus; species Phacochoerus africanus. Next base: position 50,544,183 of record NC_062550.1, on the reverse strand, counting down.
CCTGGGAGTGTATGGTGAGCGATTTTTCTTTTCTTTACACATATCATTGTTTTTTTCAAACTTCTATAATGATTATCAGGTGGTCTTACCAGGAAAAAAAATGCACAATTTGAAAAAAACCTCCTTTCATGGCACTCAAAAGATACGTTCTACCTTTAATCTGAAATTTATAGGAGTTCCCATCGTGGTGCAGTGGAGGAGAATCTGACTAGGAACCATGGGGTTTTGGCTTCGATCTCCAGCCTTACTCAGTAGGTTGAGGATCTGGCGTTGCTGTGGCTGTGGTGTAGGTCAGCAGCTGTAGCTCAGATTTGACCCCTAGCTTGGGAACCTCCATATGCTGCAGGTGTGGCCCTAAAAAGCAAAAAAATAAAAAATAAAATGAAATTTATAAAAGACACACCTAATCTAGACAAAATGATGACATTCTCAACATTCTGTCACCTGTTTTGTTTTTCCCTTAAAATGGAATTTTTTTCCAGATCATATATAAACCATATTTTGAAAAGGCATGAAATGCAGAGAAAGTTAATTCCTCCTGCAAGTACCCTGTGGAGAAATAATCACTATTAACTGTTTGGTATACATTTTTCAGGATTGAGACAGATATCAGCATGAAGAAAGACACAAATATGTTTGGTATAGCCCATTTAATAGATCCACATCAACAAAGATAATTCTAGCCTTGCCATTTTAAAAGCTATGTAATATTTCATTCTATGTAACTATGATTATTCAACCAATCCCCTATTGAACAGATAGGCTGTTACCATTCTAGTATGAATAAGAAATAAAAGAGTTCTATTTTGTGAGAGAGTACTCTCAAAAAAATACACACACACGTGTGTATACACCAGGCGATAAACTGATTTGAGAACGTGTGTGTGTGTGTGTGTGCACGCATGTGTGTGTATACACCAGGCGATAAACTGATTTGAGGTTTTTGCTGTGACAGGACAGCAGATCACTTTTGCTTTTAAAGGGTTAAAATAACTAAAAAGTTCTTGTTCTCACTAAGGAAATCAGAGATGAAAACAAACAGCTTATATGAGAATATGTAATGATCAAGACCAAAACAGTAAGTTACTGTCCCTGCTTCTGCTTCTGACTTCAAGAATACCTGGTGGTTCAGAAACAGAATGTTCATCTATTCCCAGATTTCTCAAAGCTACCAAAAGGAAGACAATGCCTCACTAACTCTCTCTCCCCAGTCAAATGCCTGTGGCAAGAACCAGGCAAAAGGGGAGAGATACTATACGTTATTTAATAACATAATAAAGATAATGAAGGGGAAAGACATTACATGTTATTTAAAAAACTGGACACCTGACAAAATAAGTAGGAGTATTAAAAGCAAGAACCTCTGGAATGTAATTTTATTTTTTATTTAAGTGTAGCTGATTTACAATGTTGTGTTCATTTCTGCTGTACAGCAAAATAACTCAGTTACACGCGTATTATATTCTTCTTCATTTCTTTTCCATTATGGTTTATCCCAAGATATTGAATATAGGTCCCTATGCTAAAGGGCTTTCTAGCTTATCCAGCCTATATGTAAGTGTTTGCATCTGCTAATCCCGAACTCCCAATCCATCCCTCCTTCATGCCCCCTCCCCCTGGGCAACCATAAGTCTGTTCTCTAGGTCTGTGAATCTGTTTTGTAGATAGGTTCATTTGTGCCATATTATAGATTCCACATATAAGTGATCTCATATGGTATTTGTCTTTCTCTGTCTGACTTACTTCACTTAGTACGATAATCTCTAGGTCCATTCATGTAGCTATAAATGGCATTAACTCTTTTTTATGGCTGAGTGATGTTCTAGTATATATACACTTATACACATATATACATACACCACATCTTCTTTATCCACTCATCTGTCTATTGATGGACATTTACACTGCTTTCATGTTTTGGCTATAGGGAATAGTACTGCCATGAATATTGGGGTGCATGCATCTTTTTGAATTAGTTTTGTCCAGATATATGCCCAGCAGTGGGACTGCTGGATCATATGGCAACTTTTTTTAGTTTTTTGAGGAGTCACCATACTGTTTTCCATAGCGGCAGCACCAATTTACATTTCTGGAGGGTTTTTGTTGTTGTTGTTGCACCTGAACCACGTGGAAGTTCCCAGTCCAGGGATCCAACCAGCACCACAGGTGTGGCTGGTGCCATAGCTTTGGCAACACTAAAAATTTGCTTTATTTTTTAAAATTTGCTTTATTTTTTTAATTTTAATTTTTTAATAGTCACACCTGCAGCATATGAAAAGTTCCTGGGCCAGGGATTGAATCCAAGTCATAGCTGTAATCTATCAGCTCCTTTAACTGACTACGCCAGGCCAAGGAAGAACCTGTACCTCTTCAGCAACCAGAGCTGCTGCAGTCAGATTCTTATCCCACTTTGTCACAGGAGGAACTCCTGGGGTGTATTTTAAATGACTTTCTCTTTTCTTTACACATTTCCTTATTTTTCACATTTTTCTCTAGAGCTCATGAGGTGTCCTTATTAGAAATTCAGTACAGTGGTCATCCACCTTGGCTGTGCATAACAATTTTCTTTTCTTTTTTTTTTAAACAAGTGGCCGCACCTGCGGCATATGGAAGTTCCCAGGCCAGGGGTCGAGCCACAGCCACTGTAGAAGCAACGCCGAGTAGTTATGTTGTGAGCCACACGGGAAGTCTGCATAACAATTTTCTGAAGGTGCTTTTTAAAAAATATTGTTGGAGTTCCCATCGTGGCTCAGTGGAAACAAATCTGACTAGCATCCATGAGGATGTAGGTTCCATCCCTGGGCTTGCTCAGTGGGTTAAGGATCCGACATTGCTGTGAGCTGTGGTGTAGGTGGCAGACGCTGCTCAGATCCTGCGCTGCTGTGGCTGTAGTGTAGGCTGGCAGATATAGCTCCGATTAAAGCCCTAGCCCGGGAACACTCATATGCCGTGGGTGCAGCGCTGGAAAAAAAAAAGACTAAATAAATAAATAAATAAATAAATACTATTGTTGCCTGGACCCATCTCCAGATCAGCTACATCAAAATCCCTGGGGTGAGAGTCCAAGTATCAATTTTAAAACAAATATTTACTAAAATAACATGAATATGGAGAAGTACACAAAGTTGACACTACCAGGTCAAGAAATAGCATTCCAGCATCTCTGAGGTCCCCTGGGGGCCCCTTCCAATCACTACCTCTTCCTTTCTCCCCAGAGGAAACCATGATCCTAACTTCCTTTTAGGGCCACACCCGTTGCATGTGGAAGTTCCCAGGCTAGGGGTCAGATAGAAGCTAAAGCTGCCGGCCTATGCCATAGCAACCTGGGACCCGAGCCGTGTCTGCAACTTACACCACAGCTCACAGCCATGCCGGATCCTTAACCCACTGAGCGAGGCCAGGGATCAGACCCGCATCCTTATGATTCCTAGTTGGGTTCATTAACCATTGAGCCATGAAGAGGACGTCCTCTAACTTGATCTTTTTTTGGCCACCTGTGGCATATGGCGTTTCTGGGCCAGGGACCAGACCCAAGCCGCAGGTATGGCCACAACAGGTTCTTTAACCCGCTGTGCCAGGCTGGGGATTGACTCTGTGTCCAGGCGCTGCAGAGAGGCCACCAATCCTGCTGCACCACAGCAGGAATTCCCCATGATCCTAACTTCTGACACTATAAACAGGCTGCTGCTACTTCTTTTTTTTTTTTTGAAAATTAATTCAATGAAATCATACAGCATGAATTCTTTCCTGTCTAGCTTTTTAAAAATCAACATTATTTTTGTCAGATTCATCCTGCTGCTATAGCAACCATTATTCATTTACTTTCATTACTGTATACTTCATGAAATAAATATACCACAATTTATCTATTTTATGGCTAAGGAACATTTGGGTTATTTCCAGCTTAGAGTTATTATGAATAACTCCATACAGACATTTTTTGGTACATGTCTGTTGGTGCATGTGTACACATTCCTATTGGGTAGAACTATAAGTAAAATTATCAGGTAACCAGGTTTACTTATGTTCAATTTTAGTAAATCCTCCTAAACAGTTATCCAATATGGTTTTGCTAATTTCCACCCCTAGCAACTTGTGAGAAAGTATTTCAGTTACCCAACAGTCTCACCAACACTTGGTAAGAACATTTGGTTTTACTTATTGGCTATTTAAATATCCTCTTTGTAAAAGAATTTGATCAAGTCTTCTGCCCATTTTAAAAACTGGATTATCTGTCCTTACTGAATTTTAGGAATTCTTTAGGCATCACTGATATGAGTATTTAGTCATATATGTGTTACAAATATCTTCTCCCACTCTTACAGCTTGTCTTTTTACTCTCCTGTTACCTTTAGATTAACAAAAGTTTTAATTTTAATTTAGTCCCAATTTCTCAAATTTTTCCTTTATGATTTTAAAGAATTCTTCCCCAACATGGTATAAGATCATGAAGATACATCCACCATGTTAACTTCTAGAACGCTGTTCTACCTTTCACATTACAGTCCAAAATTCACCTGAGGGAGTTCCCGCTATGGCACAGTGGGTTAAGGATCCAGTGTTGCCACAGCTGTGGGGTAGGTTGCAGCTGTGGCTTGGAGTCAATCGTTGGTCCATATGCCTGGGTGTGGCCACAAAAAAAAAAAAAAGGAATCAACCAGAAACTGACCTTTATCTATGGTGTGAAGCAGGAGGGTCAAGGTTCATTTTCCCATATGAATGTCCCACTGACATGGCAACTTTTATTGAAAATAATTCCCCTACTGCTCAGCAATTCCACCTGTCACATAAGTGACCATAGGTGAGCGTTTGTGTCCTGACTCTTGACTGTGTTGTCTATCTGTGCGTCCTAACATCAATATTATACTTTCTTAATTTCTGCCCCTGTTTGTCCTTCCTCTTCAAGACTGCCTTGACCATTTTTGGCCCATTTTCATTTCCATGTCAATCTGAGAAGGCAGCTTGTCAATTTCTACCCCCAAAAAAAGAAAGAAAAAGAAAAAGAAATCTGCTCGGATTTGATTGGGATAGCACTGAATGTATTAATTTAGGGAGAAATAATACCTTTATCATATAGAATTTTTCTAATCTATGAATTTGAGCTATCCCTCTATGTATTTAGTTTCTCAATTTATCTCAAGAATATTGTATAGTTTTCTCTGTAGAGATAGTTACGTAACCCATTATAAATATCCCTTAATATTTCTCGATGGTCTTATAAATTTTTCTTTTCTTTTCTTTTTTTTTTTTTTTTTTTTTGTCTTTTGTCCTTTTATGGCTGCACCAGTGGCATATGGAGGTTCTCAGGCTAGGGTCTAATCGGAGCTGTTGTTGCCGGCCTACACCAGAGCCACTGCAATGTCAGATCTGAGCCGCGTCTGCGACCTACACCACAGCTCACGGCAACGCCTGATCCTTAACCCACTGAGCAAGGCCAGGGATTGAACCCACAACCTCATGGCTCCTAGTCGGATTCGTTTCTGCTGTGCCACAATGGGAACTCCTACTTTTTCTTCTCAATTTAGATTTCTAGTTGTCTCGTCACCAACATGATTTTTTTTCAAAGTTCTCCAGGTGATTCTAATGTTCAGGCCAGGTTTGAGAACTAACATGATGTTTGATGAGTTAAGGAAGGATAAATATATTTTTTCCTATTCTTAGTAATCTTTATCTAACTTCTATGTGAAAATCCTTTGGCAGCGTTACCTTGGCAATCCTAGAGCCATTTCACAATTTTTATAAAAGATTGCATACTAAAAAACCATTTATGGTTGTAGTCCTGGCTTGCAGGGTTTTGTCACAATTGATGTTCCGGACTGTCGTACAGTACAGGCACCTGGCTGGCGCACAGTAAGTGTTCAATAAATTATGGTTGAAGTGTGTGACCTCGGGCAAGTAATTATTTCCTCTGGGCCTTAGTTTCCTTATGGTAAAATGCAGGTAACTGTGCTGCATACATCACTTGGCTGCTGAAAGTGTCGAATGGGGAAAAAAAAAAACAAAAAAAAAACTGTGAACTGTCTAATACTACATAATATAATATCATTATTCACATCCATTAGCTTTCCAATGTTTTGGAGACTCATCTTATCAAAAAAAAACCCCCAAAAAACCAAAAACCAAAAATAAACCTGCAAGCATTTAGTGTGGTCCTTCCACAAATAAACTAGTGGGAAGAAGCAGTCTAACAAGTATAAATGCCAAGCATATCCATCATAAACATCAAATTGAGAAAGTGGCTTCCACAGAGTGATAAGGAAAAATACTCAAAGTCAAGACAATTGGAACAGTCCTGCCTGGCAGAAACTGCACTAATGTCTACTCATAAAAACAGATGTGGCAAAGAAGACATATATAAAAACTACAAGAGGCTAACAGGAACTTTACTGCTCCTCTAAGTCATCTGGAAAAGGATTCATCAGAAACATTTTACAAGGGATAATTAGATCTTATGACTTAGGGAGTGGGAGGGAAAGACGACACATCAAATGATATTACACAGCAATTGCAGAGCATGAGACAGATCACTTACGCTGTAGCCCTCCTCTAAAAGGCAGTGTGGCTCAGCAGTAACAAACCCAACTAGTATCCATGAGGATGTGGGCTGGATCCTTGGCCTCGCTCAGTGGGTTATGGATCCAGTACTGCTGTGGCTGTGGGGTGGGCCAACAGCTGCAGCTCTGATTCAGCCCTAGCCTGGGAACTTTCATATGCCGCAGGTGCAGCCCTGAAAAGACAAAAAATAAAATAAAAAATAAAAAGCAGTGGCTCTGCTTATTCTGCCAAAAATACTTGTTGCTATCTGACCCATAGCCGGGGACCCCTTTCTGTTTTTCCTTCCTCCATTCCAACCCAAAGATAACTTTTCTTTCCAATAATTCCATTTTAAAAAGAGCTGCCCAATCTTAATATTTTCCTTTTGTTTCTCGATCAGATCCTAAACTTGCAACTTAAACTTTTTCTGACTCTTTCTTTTTACTATTTTACTAAAATGTGCCTCCACTGTTTGTGCTTTAAAGCAACAGCCAACTTCTAGGAGCGATCTGTCAAAGCTTAGTCTTCACTGTTCTCTTCAGATGTAATATTAAAAACCAAAACAATTCAGCTACTTGAGCTGGCCAGCATTCAATTGCTCCTCCTAATTTCTCATTGATGTCTTCTTATGAATTTTCATTAGCCCTAAGAGATGAAAGGAAACACAAAGATGTACACACTTTCGAGAAAAAGAGACCACTTGCAAGTGAGACATCTGCCACCTTCCTTAAAGCACAATGGATGGCAGAAACTTCAGAAGGTTCAAATGACACTGCTCAACTCCAATCCCTAGGTAAATGTCTGCGAGTTATTGGATATGAAACAATAACGAAAGGTATTAAGGACAGTAGGGAACCAGGGTTCCAAGAGAAGGGAAAACTGTTTAGATGTATAATTTATCTCCTGTGCCCTGCTGGTCACAGAAAGCACAGTCCTCAGATATTCTAGGAACTCGATCTGCCACCTTCAAAGATTCACTTAGCTTCCAAGCCATTACTCAAGGTATCAAGTTGGCCTGTCCTGCTAAAGATGGGTAAATCCTCCTAACTTACAGTAGTTGCTCAATTTCAAGTTTGTATAGTTTTCAGAGTCCTCAAATAGAAATCCAGCCATTTTCCAGGAGGATCATGCAAGTCTTAAACTAAACCTTTCTTCATTCCCACACTGATCTTTATCTAAAAGACATGAAGAAGATCAGTTTTCATTAACCCTCAGAAGATAAGTTCCCCCATATTGTCGGTCCCTCTCTTCAACATAACAATAATACTGATTTAAGGCCAAAAGAATGATGTGGCTGAGGAAATACCGGTGCTGTCATCACAGAAAAGAGGTGAGAAACAGTGTCTGAAAAATACTGATTTCTCAAATTGCTTCTCTAGTCTAGTCATCTGTAAACTTGATCTCTCAAATTCTTCTCCTTGGAAGAATGAAGATAGTCTTATGAGGGAGGGAGAAGAGACCCTATTTTAAGGAACGAGAATTCAGAGAATTAAGTGTAAAGCACCATACTGGAGTTCCCATCATGGCTCAGCAATAACAAACCCAACTAGTATCCTTGAGGATGAGGGTTTGATCCCTGGCCTCACTCAGTGGGTTAAGGATCCGTTGCTGAGAGCTTCAATGTAGGTTGAAGAGGCAGCTCGGATCTGGTGATGTGCTGTGGCTGTGGCTGTGGCCAGCAGCTGCAGCTCTGATTCCACCCCTAGCTTGGGAGCTTCCATATGCTGCGAGTACAGCCCTAAAAAGACAAAGACAAAACAAAACAAAACACACCATACTAAGTATTCTCATTGGAAGGCAGCTTTGTAGAGGTGGAGAACCCTGGACTTCACAGCAGGACCCACCTGGGTTCATATGCTGCCTGTGCCCCTACTAGCTGTTTACTTGTGTTACAAGCATCATCTTGAACCTCAGCTTCATCCTCTGCCAGTGAGGACAATATTATTTCATAGGGTTGTGAGGATTAACTAACGCCATGAAAAGCACCTGGTACCTTATGGCAGGCAGTGAATGTTAGTGCCTTATTATAAACAAGGCTATTTTTTTCTGCAAAAATATCACTGCCCTTTTCAGATTTGGCCTTAAGTCCTAGGCAAAATTTTAAGATTCAGTTTGCACAAGAGCTTTTCAACGATAAGCATTCAGAAACACAATCACATTATTCAGAAAATATGATATTTCAGAATGACAACTAGCCTCAAGCTCAAAACAAAACCAAGAATGTGCCTAACCTCCTGGAAAAGCATATGATCATCAGCTTGGTACAATTAGCGCTTTTTACAGTTTATATTAACAAACTACCAACTATTGCTAAAGCCCATTCACCAAGCACATGACCTACAATCTCAAGTCTCATCCTGGGTTCACTTTTCCTCTGAAACTCCGTAGAGCATAACAATTTGAAAGCATCTAGATTTTGGAGTACAAAAACCAGCTGCGTCTTAGCAAGCCATCAACCATAAAGCTGCTTAGTTCTGCACCAAACCTTGCTGTCCAGAGGCTCAGATCAGCCACTCAGGAGTAAAGAGGTGTTTTAGTGTGTTAAACTAAACCTACAAACATGGCTGCGCCCTAAGGGAGAGATTAATGTGTCTGAACAAGAGACTACCCATCTCGTCCCATTTCCCCAACCTAAAAAAGGAGGTTGAAGGTAAGGCCTCCTTAGCAATGGGACTTGCCTTCTGCAGGAAAGGATTCTGATCCATTCTTGTCACTTCTGAACTCACCACCTCCCCTGCTAAGCGGACAGACCGCGGAGTGGACACTGACCTTGCAAGAAATGCAAAACCAACTTTGGGTCGCAGAAGTGACGCGCCCCCGACCTTACCCTCACTGGAGTTCCCGACGGTCTCGGCTCCACCGGCAGCCCCGGGTTCCAACGCCAGCACCGCTAGGACCAGCAGCGGAAGGAGCCCCATAGCTGCCAGAGCCGGGCCCCACAGCCTTGCCGGCGCTACCCCGGGGCGCCCGCGCCCGGCGCCATCACTCGCCAGGTGCAAACGCCACACACCTGCCAGCCCCACGGACCCGGAGCGCGCCCCTGCCGCGAGAGGGTTCCTGTTCCGGCAGTCAGCCCCGCAGCGCAGTCCCGCACCCCCTCCCGCCACTCACGTCACCCAAGCCTGGTCTGGGGGGCGGGGCCCCGGGCGGGGGCGGAGCGGGGGGGCGTGTCCTGGAGGGCCGCATCTCTTTCCACCCAGCCCAGCTTTTGAGGCTTCCGCTCCGGCACTGGTGATCCCTGGAAGTTCTGCGATGTAACCTGTACTTCTCACTTTTGTATCCCTCGCACTTACGCAAGCCAATGTTCGAGTAAAAAATAACCCTTTCGGTTGCGGCCTAACGTCTCCAGGCTCTCGTCCCGTGTTTAACTGTCTTTTGTAAAAAGAAAAAAAAAAAAAAGAGGAATCTGGCGTTCAATACGTTAGAATTGATCGTTTCTCCCTGTCGCAATTATCTTAGCTGCTCGGGGCGATGCTGGTATGGAAATGCGGAGGCAATGCCGTTTCGGTAGTGGTTACTGAGCTAGTGAAGAGTGCCACATTTAAAAAATAAAGTTTCATTTTCTCTAAGCGGAATATCTTCGAAGGCTCAAGACCTTCGTTTGAACTTCCTCTCTCAAATTTTATACCTTAGGTCTGTTTAAAGGGCAGTAGTCCACGTGACAGCTGGCTTCCTGAGAAGATTGTGGAATTAGATCTAGAAACTCAAAGATCTTTGGGAAAAATTGCCCTTTTTCTGCTCTTTAACTTTTTCATTTATATGAACGGGATAACTATGTTGAAAATTACATATTCGGTTAGCCCACTACTAAACTAAAAATCTATAGCAATCACCATGATATTAACAGGCACAACTCTTTCCTGTCCTTCCTCTGCCTGTTCACACATGCTGGTAGCACTATTTATTCCTATGGCATTTATTCACTGTCCCACGTGTCCTCTTTTCTTTATCCTTCAGTACATGAAATCCCAGGACGATGATAGCAGCGATTATAAGGGTAACGTTTGGATCAGTGAATGGAATATTCAATAAATTGTGTCTGATAATTGATTAACTGTACTTTCATGGGTAAGGAAGATTAGATTCTGTCTCATGCTGTCAGAACGAAATTCCAAAGTAATAAATAAAACTCTGAGAGGAGAAATACACATTGTTTTATTTTTATATTATTTATTTATTTTTGTCTTTTTGCCATTTCTTGGGCTGCTCCCGAGGCACATGGAGGTTCCCAGGCTAGGGGTTGAATCAGAGCCACAGCCGCCGGCCTACACCACAGCCACAGCCATGCTGGATCCTTAATCCACTGAGCAAGGCCAGGGATCGAACCCATGTCCTCATGGATCCTAGTGGGTTTCTTAACCACTGACCCACGACAGGAACTCCAAGAATCATATTTTAGAAGGCAACTTATTTATCAGGAAGTGTTTATTAAAGGCAAATTTAAAAGCAATAAATATATATAGTGTAAGCTTTGTTTTTTTTTAATATACAGTCACGTTTATATGCATGGGAAGTTTGAAAGAACATTATCAAAATCTTTAAAATAGTTTATTTCCAGGTGATTGAATTGAGTGATTTTCTTTGCACATCTCTGCAGTTTACAAATATTCTACATTGTGTATGCCTTTTGAAAAAAAAATTAAAGTTTAAAAAAGCTACATGTCATCCTAAGGCTTTTCTTATAAAAGCATTCAGGATAACAGTCCATCTTCCCGGGTATGACATATGCTTATCATGATGTAGCTCCTGTCCAGCTCTCCAGATTCTTGCTGCAACTTAACTCACCTTCTCTGTGCTGGCTGAGTCAATTTCATGTCCCTGAACTAACCCCATTCTCTTTCCTCCACACTTTTGCATTGCAGTGCCCTGTGCCTGCAGAGGACAGTTGATGACGGAAGTGTCGATAATCAGAACAGGGCCTCATTTGCCTCTAAAACACTGTGACAACCTTGGGAAGCATATTGGCTGGGGTTCCTTGATCATGTCAAATTTCCACAAGCAACCTTGTGAAGCAAATGGGCTCAGCAGTTTTGCAGATGAGTGTTTATCCCTATGAATTGATAGGAAACACAAAAACTGACAAGATTCACAAATCTGAGATGTAGATAGCGAGAGCCTTAAGGTCTGCTTAAAATTTAGAAAAGGAAGGTAGGCAAGCAGCCTATCCTAGATTTTTGACAAAACCCAAGACACCTTGGATGGAGGTGGGAATAGGGCTCCAGGGGAAAGACAGGAAAGGTCCTCTGTGAAGTCTGGTCATTTGTCACATCTCATTCTAACCTCACCCTTGCTCTGCATTTTTTAACACTTTTGTTCTTCCTGTGGGTTACATTCTTTGGACCTTATTTATTTTTTTCTTTTTAGGGCCACACCCACAGCATATGGAGGTTCCCAGGCTAAGAGGCGAATTGGAGCTATAGCCACTGGCTTACACCACAGCCACAGCAGTGGCAGATCTGAGCCAAGTATGCAACCTACACCATAGCTCAGGGCAACTCGGGATCTTTAACCCACTGAGTGAGGCCAGGGATTGAACCTGTGTCCTCATGGATACTAGTCAGATGCATTTCTGCTGAGCCATGGCAGGAACTCTCTTGGACTGTGTTTATTAAATTAAATTCAATAAGTATTTATTTAGTTGCTTATAAGGAAATCATTATGCTAGGAAATTAATTCATTTAGTCCATAAATATGTACTCAGTGGCTTCTATGTGTCAGGCTGAATACTAGATGCTGAGTAGTGGAACTATGGAAACAATTGAAATGTTTCCTGCCCACAAGCAGTTTGTGGTGGTGAGTGAATTTGAGCCATGTATGGATAATGAAGCCTCAATATGCTTAGTGCAATAACAGAAGTACAAGGAATAATTGTGGTGAAGATTGGGAGCAATTAATTTTAGGGTTTCAGGAAAGGTTTTATTAAAAAAAATTTTTTTTAATGAGTTTTGAAAGCTGAGTGGATGATCAACAAGGAAACAGAACCAGTATAGGGATGGAAGTGTGGGCTTTTCATACAAGAAAGAGAGATTTATCATGTTTTATATGGTGTGCATAGCAGTGTGAAACAGAACACCCATAGGGGATTGCAAGAAATCTAATGTAGCAAATGCTTATTTATAGAATTTCAGCCTAATGCCTGGAATGTTTAGATGTTTAATACATTGTGACTGAATAGGTAGTAAAGTTAGTTAAGGGTCTAGAATGTCAAATTAAAGAACTGTTAAGGATTTTTTTTTTCCTGAAAAAATAATCACTACAGGTTTTAAAAATCAAAGTACCACAAGATTGGCTATGCGTTGATAATTGAAGCTGGGAGATGGGTGCATGAGTGTTCACAATAATACTCTCTACTTTTGGATATGTTTGAAACTTTTAATAATATAGTTTAAAAGAACATACTTACCAAAAGTGAGTGTTTAAAAGATGAGATTCATAATACTGGGTCCTGTTCTTAAAACCACATGCTCCCGTTGGGGATTCAAGAAAAGCACGTGAGGAGTTCCCAGCGTGGCGCAGTGGTTAACAAATCCGACTAGGAACCATGAGGTTGCGGGTTCGATCCCTGCCCTTGCTCAGTGGGTTAACGATCCGGTGTTGCTGTGAGCTGTGGTGGAGGTTGCAGACGCGGCTCGGATCCCGCGTTGCTGTGGCTCTGGTGTAGGCTGGTGGCTACAGCTCCGATTCAACCCCTAGCCTGGGAACCCCCATATGCCGCAGGAGCGGCCCAAGAAATGGCAAAAAGGCAAAACAAACAAACAAACAAACAAACAAAAAGCACATGAAAAGGCATATGTGAAAGTGTCGAAATCATAAAAGGAGAGAGGAGTAATCCATGTGGACTCTAGTAATTCATAAAATTTACATGAAAATAGTAAAACTTAGAAAAAAAAACCTTTTTTTTTTTTTTTTTTGGCCACCCAGGCATGTGGAAGTTCCCTGGGCCAGGGATTAAAGATGTTGAACCAGTGGGACTTGGAAGACCCTAACCACTGTAGTCAGATTCTTAATCCACTGTACCAGTGGGAACTCCCAAGTATTCTTTAGTTGTTCATTGTGTAGGCTATGTGGTCTGCCTAGAAAGCCAAAGTAATGTAAAATAAGTATTCAAGGCGATGTTTAAAAATGGATACAAACCTTGTGGCTCAGCAGGTTACAAACCAGGGCTAGTATCCATGAGGCTGCGGGTTGGACCCCTGGCCTCACTCAGGGGGTTAAGGATCTTGAGTTGCAGTGAGCTGTGCTGTAGGTCACAGATGCAGCTCGGATCCCTCCTTGCTGTGGCTGTGGCTGTGACTGTTTTGCTGTAGGCTGGCAGCTACCCTCTAGCCTGGGAACTTCCAGGAGCAGCCCTTCAAAAAAGAAAAAGAAAAAAAAAGATACAAAGAGGATAGGGAAACTTACTTTGAAAAACCGCAGAATCCAGTCTCCGCAAAGTGTTTACCTAAAAGCCATGAGAAAGTACGTTGGCTCACGCCAGAAGCCCCCAAATTACTAAACCTGGGCACGGCGGAGCTTCCCCAGGTGGAGCTGGTCTGAACAAAAATAAGCCTCAGAAAATCCCTGCAGCTCAGCGCGGGGCGTGGAGTTCGGCTTGACTCCACCCCCTCCACGAACTCAGCCCTGTGATTGGTCGTGACGCTTCCAAAGCTGCCCAATTGCATCTGAGCAGCTGCTTTAGCGTCTCTTTGTTTGCCCGGAGGAACATGGCGGATCGCCTGACACAGCTACAGGACGCCGTGAACTCGGTGAGCAATTGTACTCGATTTGTCTCCGTCTTCTTTCCTGAGAGAAAGCAAGTTAGAAAAAGGGACTTGGGGGGCAAGCTTGGAAGTGGGGAGCGTCTTTCAGCAACGCACGCTCGGGTCGGCGGGAGGCGGCGCCGCGGTCTGTGAGGCCGAGGCGGCGGGTGGAATGGTGCGGAGCTGCGGGAGCCCGCGGCCTCAGCCTGCGAGGTGGAGGGTCTCCCTGCCTAGTCTCAGGCCTCACGGCCTCGTCATGTTCTCTAGGAACGGCTTTATTTTCTTGTCAGCGGTGCTTATGGGGTCGCCCCTCTTGCGGGGAAGAGAGAGGAAGCGGAAACTCCCTCCCGCCCCCATCCATTTTAACCCTTGGAGGGAAACCCGTGTTCTTAACCATTGGATTGGACCTTAGCGAAGAGTAATCCTTCGCCCAAATTTTCAGGTTGGGGCGGGAGTGACGGTAAAGTGAGTAATTTTGTTTCATCTCGGTCGGTTCCTGTAGACTAAGGGTCGTTGCATCTCTTGGCCACTCCCCCAGCGTAAGTCAAGTTTGGGGAAAACTGACATCTTTATGATAGTGAATCTTCTGATCCTTGTCTCTTTTTTTAAAGTTTTTAAAAATGTCTGCCAAAAGTTTTACTCCCTATTAAAAGTCAGATCTTGTAATTGGCCCTCTTACTTTGAACCTTCTGATTATTTTTCCTGTTGTGTGAAGTGAAAAGTGATGCAAACCAAGGGATTCATATACTTATTACCGTTAAGAGCTAAATTGTTTTCTATCGGTAGTTACATTTCTCTCATTCTGTTTGTAATTTGATGTCCCAGAGAAGATGCCTATAGATGTTGACAGGAAAATCCAGGTACCTCTTGCTAGTTTTTTTTCTCACTAGAAGCAAATAGGCTGGCATTCTTGTTATTGCTCAGTCTTTGTACATGAGCAGTAAGTGTGAATGTACACATATTGAGTGTGAATCTGCATGTTAAAAACTGATCTACTTTGCCTATGAGGGCCAGCCCCTAAATGTCGATGAATTCACCAAGGTAAATTCTACCTTTGGTGACTTTTCTGGGCTACTGAACAACCTTCCTTGGGGAGACAGTCCTTTGAGGTTTTACAAAATCAAATTGTAATGATGCTGTTTGATAGAAATGTTATTTTAGGGGAAATATCGCATAGTCATCCATGTCTCCTGGCCAGAAGGATAGTAAGAACAAAGTGAATATGGCCTTTACTCCAAAAGTGGGCATACTGATCATTGGATTTTGCAGAGAAGCCTCTAGGTTAACTAGTATGTGTAGAAGCACTATAATGTTTATGGAGAGATACTCCTTAAGGAGTTTGCAGTCTGATTAGAAAGACATCATATACTCAAGAGACATTTAAATAAATGACACAAAAGCAGTATATGGTTAGGGAGTTGAATTGAGTGTTTTCAGCAGTAAGTGCTGAAGTAAAAGTGGGCTAGTGAGTGCTGTTAGTTAAAATGGAGGGAGTCTTAGTGTTTTTCTGACTCATAATTGTAAAATTATTAAAATATAATTTTATCCTCTGAGAACTTCATGAGAGCAGAAACTGTCTTGTTCACGCTCTAACTTAGAATGTTTATATAGTTATATACAGTTGATATATCATAGTGTTGATTTTTGATAAATATTTGGTGAATAACTGGATCTTGAGAGCTTCACAAGGACAGAGCATAGTCACAGTGTTGAATATTTTTGTATTTTCTCTGTTCCTCATAACAATGCTGTAATGTGAGAATATTCCCAATTTAAAATTTCTTTTAAAACTCTATTTGCCAGAATTAGAATCCACATTTGTATAGCTTCAGAGCACTTATGGCCACTCCCTTACATTTGCAAAATGTGAGCAAATGCAGTGTTATCAGGAATGAATTTATCACTAGTCAGGTATATGAAAGAGTAGTAGGTAATGAACAAGTTGAGTTGACCTAGATTATTGAAAGCTTGGAAAGAGCCTTAAAGAGTTGGAGATTATCTTGAAGGCGATGCTAGGGTGAGCTCAAGATTTTTGAGCAGGGTTAAGTAAATGACATAGTGAGCTAGAAAATCATGAGGCTATTGTAAATAACTCTTGTGTGAGGTAATTGGTTGAACTAAAACAGCAGTGCGATGGGAGGAGGAAAAGGTAAAGATTTGTAGTAGTATTAACAGGATTTGAAGATGAAAGTTGAGAGTCTGAAGTTAGATTGGTTGACTAGAAGATTTTCAATACAAATTAAGTATTAAACAAAGGAAACAGTTAACTTTGAGTTCTGTCATTCTAATAATGGCAGTCAAACTTAGTGGGAATACTTGTTCACTGATTGCAGATAAGGAATTGAGGTTTAAGAGGTCAGGACTGTTGAGAGAAGTTGGTGGGGAGGGAAAGAGACTTAGGTTTGGAAATAGTAATGTTACCGAGCCAGATAGATGTGTTTGCTGAGGGTGCAGTAATCCAAACACTGAGATGCCTGAAGTTTGCAGCAGAGAGGGCTTTATTTATTCAGGAGACAGCCAAGTGAGGAGAAAGGAGAACAAATTTCAGATTGCTTCCCAGAAGTCAAGAAGCTTGAGATATTTATGGAATAAAGAAGCAGGGTGGTCTCAGGAGTGGGGAAAGGTGAGGTATTGGCATATATTTCTGTTATTTTATGATCAGTGGTCCCAACTATTCTTAACTGGTCTGAACTGGGTGGAAGCCCACTTCAGATTTTCCAAATTTCTGGAAAACAACTTAATAAGCTCCTCTTACCTTGGTGACCCATACATCAGGAGCATTATCTTTAGGGGTGGTAAGAAGAGCTGCATGAAGCTTGAAGGGTATACAATTAGGGAAAAAAAGAAAAACAAAAACTAAAGCAGACTTAGTCATTAAAGGCAGGTTACAAGCAGAGTATTTTCTAACAAGTTGTTCCCTTGAGTTGTAAGACACACTCAAGTATTTTTGTTAAGATGCCAGCTTTTGTTAACCCTATGAAATACGGTTTCAGTAAGGGTTTGTTATTCTTGACCTTTAGAACTTTTAGAGCACTAGAAGTTTATAGCTTGAGTCCTGGAGAAAAAAATTTTGTTTTGTTGTTTTGGTCTTTTTTATTTAGGGCTGTACCAGCGGCACAGAAGTTCCTGGGCTAGGGGTCAAATTGGAGCTGTAGCTGCCGGCTTACACCATAGCACAGCCACAGCCACTCCAGATCTGAGTTGCATCTGCCACCTGCACCACAGCTCGTGGCAACACTGGATCCTTAACCCACTGAATGAGGTCAGGTGTTGAACCTGCATCCTCATGGATACTAGTCAGGTTCATTACTGCTGAGCCACAATAACAACTCCCAAGAAAAACATTTTGGAATACTTAAGGTGTGGTCTTTCTCCCACCATTTCTTTATAGTTGTAATTACTCTGGTTTCAGAAAAGGAATCATATGCTTTGGAGTCAAATTTTAAAATTTACCCTGGGGTAAATTTTAGATATTTGCCTGTTAGATTTGCTTTTTTCTACCACTGTTGCCCTGAAAGTCTTAACTTGTGCTTGCAATCAGTATTGGCATATATTTCTGTTATCATTCTGTTATCTCGGGAAGAAAAATAATTATTTTGTGTTTCTCTTTAACTGTTGCAACTAAATAAATGCCAATGGAAGTTTCTTTGCATGACTAAAATATTTCGTTG
The DNA here is from genome assembly GCF_016906955.1 of Phacochoerus africanus. Classification (NCBI taxonomy): domain Eukaryota; kingdom Metazoa; phylum Chordata; class Mammalia; order Artiodactyla; family Suidae; genus Phacochoerus; species Phacochoerus africanus. The sequence continues at coordinate 50,526,239 of NC_062550.1, read as the reverse complement.
TTAGTAACTTGCTTAATCCAGGATTTATCATATTTTATTCTCTTGCTCAGTCATCATTATTATAGAAACATTATTAATGCCAATAAAATCCTGAAAGCTGATAAATCCTTTCTAATTTTGCCACATTTCTTTTGGCCTGTAGCTTGCAGATCAGTTTTGTAATGCCATTGGAGTGTTGCAGCAGTGTGGTCCTCCTGCCTCTTTCAGTAATATTCAGACAACCATTAACAAAGATCAGCCAGCTAATCCTACGGAAGGTAAATAGATTTTTTTTTTTTGGCTTCTTTTAATTTGACTCTCCCGCATTGCCTGTAATCCCATAAAATTAGATTTATTGAAAAAGTCATCTTATTCATGGCTTTCTAAAAATGTTATTGTTAGAGAATGTTACTACAAGTTTGTCATAAAAGAAATAAATTTTTGTTAGTCAATTTATATAACACCTTGTAGTTCTTTTTATGTTAAATAATGGATTTTTTACTCCTTTAGAGGAGAATTATATGAATTTAGCTGAATTTTACTTGAGGGACCTTAATAAGAAAGGCGTCTCATAAATTCCTTTATTCAAATGATCATCAAATTGTCCTGATACATAATGTACATTATGCTTGATTCCTAACTTGAGTTAATGTTAAAGCTGATTCTCAAACATGTAATAGGATTAATGTGTTAAAATTACACCTTAATCATTAGAAGCCTAGGACAGAAAAAGTTAAGAAGTTTTTTTGTTTCATTAACTTAAAAAATTTGATTGCTGTTTCTATAAACTTGAGGTTCTCAAATACCCTAAATGAGTACAATCTTTCTCTAGAATATGCCCAGCTATTTGCAGCGCTGATTGCACGAACAGCAAAAGACATTGATGTTTTGATAGATTCCTTACCCAGTGAAGAATCTACAGCTGCTTTACAGGTAAAAATCTCTTTTTCTGGAGTTCCCGTTGTGGCTCAGAAGTAGTGAACCTAACTAGTATCCATGAGGATTCGGGTTCAGTCCTTAGCCTTACTCAGTGGGTTAAGGATCTGGCATTGTGGTGAGCTGTGTGTTGGTCGCAGATTCGGCTTGGATCCTGTGTTGCTATGGCTGTGGTGTAGGCTGGAAGCTGCAGCTCTGATTTGACTACTAGCCTGGGAGCTTCCATATGGTTCAGATGCATTTGAATTAAAGGAGATAGCTTTAGTACCCTTCTTCCTTTTTTAAAGAAATTTTTTTTTTTTTTTTAAATTTTTGGCTGTGCCTATGCCATGTAAAAGTTCCCAGGCCAGGGATTAAACCTGTTCCACAGCAGTGGCCTGGCCTGCTACAGTGAGATGTGTATCCCACTGTGCCATAAGAGAACCCCTTTAATTCCTTTTATTATAATATTAAAAGGTACTCTCAATTTTAAAATGGGAATTTTATTGGAAACTACTTTAGTCTATTAAAGACTGCACTGAATATGTATAGTTGTCCAATTTTGAGTTATGAGGAAACTTCCCATTTTCCTCAGTTTGATTCTTTTCCTTGGAAAGAGTGAGAGGACGGTAGCATTCCAGACGTGGAGTAGAGCATAGTGTCTAAAAGCAGTGTGGAAAGGAGTCTCCTATAGAAATCTAGAGAGCTCTCATTGAAAAGTCATCTTTTAAATAGTTCATACAGGGAAAATTCTCAAGTTATATCTGATCTGAGGATTTATGCCACGGAAAAATCTATCACAGTGGTTGCACAGTCATCCAGATTTAGAAGTAGGTACTTCCACTGCAGTTTATTTCCTTAGAAGGAAATAATCTCCAAGTTTTTCATTTGTCAAAAGATTCTTAAATTTATGTCTTATAAAGGCTGCCAGCTTGTATAAGCTAGAAGAAGAAAATCATGAAGCTGCTACATGTCTGGAGGATGTTGTTTATCGAGGGGATATGCTTCTGGAAAAGATACAGAGTGCCCTTGCTGATATTGCGCAGTCACAGCTGAAGACAAGAAGTGGTACCCACAGCCAGTCTCTTCCAGACTCATAGCACCAGTGTACATATCATGTGGCCGAGAAGAGAACTGTTTCAGTGCCGTTAAGAATTCTACATCAGATTTAGATGTAAGCCTTATCAATAGTTAGAGAAACATTAAGCACTATGACACATGTTATCTTTTTAGCTATTTTTAATAGTCTTCTATTTTCATTTTTAATAAATAAGCTTGTAAAATTGTGATTGAACCAGCTTTAAACTGTCATTATGCTATTATTTTGTATTATCTTGAGTGAAATTATTGAGGCAGATATTGCACTTACAGTCAGAATATAATTAAACAGATGTACTATAGAATTGTATTGTGACATAATTTGTCTTTATTTTTGTCCTGTTTCTACAGCCTGTACAAGTGAAAACATCCCCCAAGCTAGAGGAGAAGATGGTAAATGCAGAAATGGTGGATATTTGAATTTAGGTTGATATCCTTCTGCCTCTTTAAAAGTGACATTGTAGAGTTCTGGTGCAGTGGATCAAGGATCTAGTGTTGTCACTGCAGTGGCTTGTGTCACTGCTGTGGCAAGGGTTCAGTCCCTGGCCCTGGAATTTCTGCATGCCACGGGCACAGCCAAAAAGAAAAAAATAAAATAAAGGTGACATTGTATAAATTTGGAGCTGGAGCAAGGAATGGTTCTGAAAACCACAGTGCTTTTTAAGAAACAGAGAAGTGTGGCCAGATGAAAGATTAAGTCACTTTTGTGGAAGCTTTTTCTTTCTTTCTTTCTTTCTTTCTTTTTTTTTTTGGTCTTTTTGCCATTTCTTGTTCTGCTCCTGCGGCATATGGAGGTTCCCAGGCTAGGGGTCTAATCGGAGATGTAGCTGCCAGCCTACGCTAGAGCCACAGCAACTCAGGATCCGAGCCGCGTCTGCAGCCTACACCACAGCTCACGGCAACGCCAGATCGTTAACCCACTGAGCAAGGGCGGGGATCGAACCCAAAACCTCATGGTTCCTAGTCGGATTCATTAACCATTGCGCCACTACGGGAACTCCCTTTTTTCTCTTTTTCTAGACCCTCATACCCATTCTAGATCATCTCCATATTTGTTTCTAATGAGAAATCCTCTTCTCTGGAATTCCCATCCTTCTGTGAGAGAAATTTTCTTCATTCTCAACTATCTTTTCCCATATCTCTTCACCTGCTTTTTGTCTTTTTAGTACTGCACCAGCAGCATTTGGAGGTTCCCAGGCTAGGGGTCAAATCGGAACTGTAGGCGCTGGCCTAAGCCACAGCCATATCAATGCCAGGTCTGAACCATGTCTGTGACCTACACCACAGCTCACAGCAACTCCAGATCCTTAACCCACTGAGCAAGCCCAGGGATCCAACCCACGTCTTCATAGATGCTAGTCAGATTTGTTTCCGCTGAGCCATGACGGAAACTCCCACCTGCTTTTTTTCATTTTTCTCCTTAATTTGTACAGTGAGGTAGGTATGTTTTCTGAGTCATTGATTCCTTCTCATTCTTTTTATTTATCCAAAGGTCTGGCTTCTGATATTGTAAACCTCTCAACCTTTATTGCTGCATTCTCACTGACCAAAACATACTACAATGTCATTTTCTCCATTCTACCTTACTTTGTTATTGCTGATAATCGTGTCAGTGTTATCAAGTGTGATTAGGCATTTAGCTCTTGGATCTCTTTGAATCCAATGATTATCTCCACTAGAAAGTTGGAATTGACATGTGTTCCACATTGTAACCGATTTTATCTCCTAAGGTCACATTTTTCAGGATATCTTGAGCTGTATTTCCTGTAATCTGTTACTATCCAGAGTTTAAGAAAACTTAAGAAAGGTGGAAATTCTCCCTATTTCCATTAAAATCAAGCTCTTCTACAATTCTTGAAAAATACTGCCTAGAGGTACATTTTAACTCCAGTAAGACAATTTATAGAATCATTAACTTTTAAAATTGTCAAATGTTGGAGTTCCTGTTGTGGCTCAGTGGATTAAGGATTTAGTCATTGTTGTCTCTGTGAGGATGCAGGTTTGATCCTTGGTCTTGCTCAATGGGTTTAGGATCTGGTGTATCTGCAAGCTGTGGTGTGGTTTGCAGATTCGGCTTGGATCCAGCTGGGGTCGAATTGGAGCTGTAGCTGCCGGCCTACACCACAGGCACGGCAGTGCCAGATCCGAGCCACGTCTGGGACCTATACCCATTGAGTGAGGCCAGGGATGGAACCCAAACCTCATGGTTCCTAGTCAGATTCGTTTCAGCTGTGCCATGACGGGAAATCCAGGAAAGTTAAGCCTTAATCTGGTAGACTGACTACTGTTAAAATATTACTCTTAGCTGAAAGAAACTTCGTAAATTTGGAATTGCCTCCCCCCCTCCCCCCCAGTTTAAGGCATTCTAGAAAAAGGACACACACATTCTGAAGTATTCATAAAGGTTGTATAACATAATTCATAGATTGCAGCAGCTTCTCTCTGCCATCATTTTGTGGACATGGCTGTTGGAGCAAGAGGCCCTTGGAGCTGCAATAGATATATAGGCAGTGATGATCTTGCTGCCTAGCTTACAACTCTGGCAGGACTGAAAACCATGGATTTCCATGTCTTTGATCCCCGGGTCCCTCCCTTCCCTTTTATCCAGATTTAAGTTGTTTTAAGGAGAAGAATCCCAGATGAGTCTCTTCCCAAAGAAATACAGGTCCTATTTCCCCCGTTGGAATTTTCTGGAGACCTCAGGGAAGAAAGGCTTTGTTGCATGTAGACACCCAAATTTCTGTCATACTTGGTCCAGTGGTCAAAAGAGGCATCTGAATTCAACTTGGGGGCAGGGTAGCCAGTGAGAGAGGGAGATAAATGTAATTTTGTGGCTAAAATCTTTGAGACGAATCTGATAGACTGTGGTCATGGCTTCTGCTGTGAGTATATTGAAATCAACATGTGGGGATTCTCCCAACGTAGATGCCAGAAGGGATACTCCCTTTCAGGACATGCTAATTGTGTGGCACGTAAAACAAGCCCAACCCATCTTCCTGTTCCTTGCCTGTGGGGCACATGGCCACTGACAATTTACTTGAACCCCATGCTCAATAATGCTCCTGGAAAACAGCAACAGTGAAGAAATCCCTCTACTCTGTTGTATTCCACAAAACGACTTACTGCAGAGAACTGCCTTTCCCAACATGACTAAGGTAAAGGGTATGGATGACTCCTTTGACTACCTAGGACAAAACTGGACCTAGAGCCTCCAGATTCCCATTCTTTATCTCACAAATAGTTGAACTGTTTGTCCCCAAAGACCAATCTGGATAAAAGGTCCTCTAACTCTACTTGATAAAACTTTAGGCTGCTCCCCCACAGGCCCTTAAATTTGACTCCACTCTCAGCCTGAGCCAGCACTGGACTGGAAAAGTCTCTCCTCAAGGACACCTGAAGATTGACCACAAAAGATGTTCCCTGATCAACTGTGCCATTCTGTCTTCTCCTCTCCCACCCAGGTCCTTCTAGCCTTGTTTACTCTTTCCCTTTTTTTTTGGGGGGGGGGGCGGGTTGGGGTGGAGAAGGGAACCTAACCCACAGCATGTGGAAGTTCCTGGGCCAGGGATTGAACTTACACTACAGCAGTGACAATGCTGGATCCTTAACCATTAGGACACCAGGGAACTCATTTTTTTATTTTTTGTTTTTTTGGCTGTGCCTGAATCACGTGGGAGTTCTGGGGCCTGGGATGGAACCTATGCCAAAGCAGTGATGAGAGCCTCAGCAGTGGCAATGCCATATCCTTAACTCACCAGGGAATTCCACCTGATCTATATTTGAGCTGCTTGCAGATCTTATGGTCAGAGCATTCTCACTATTATTGTAGCTTCCTGCCCCTGTTGAAATAGTTCCTCTCTCCCTATTGGCAGTAGTTTTTCAAATAAAATCTTTTCTTACCTACGTCTGGTTTTTACTTAAAACCATTAACTTGTGTAGGAAAAAAATCCCATGGCTCTCATTGCCTAGACCAGGGGCTTAAGTCTGGGGCAAAAGGGGTGGAGACACACTTTGAATTAGTAAGAAATATATCTCTGATTCAGAGCATCTTGTGTGTACATTGATAAAGTTAATAAAGATGAGTGTTAAAAACCTAACACTGAGACAGCTTGGGGATAAAAGGGGAAATGATCATGGAGATGAGAACATAGTTCAGAATTTAAGGAAAACAAACTACACATAGAAACTTGGGGAGTTCCTGTTCTAGTGCAGCGGAAATGAATCCGACTAGGATCATAAGGTTGCGGGTTGGATCCCTGACCTTGCTCAGTGGGTTAAGGATCTGGTGTTGCCGTGAGCTGTGGTTTAGGTCAAAGATGTGGCTTGGATCCCAAGTTGCTGAGGCTGTGGTGTAGGCCAGCAGCTGTAGCTGCAACTCAATCCCTAGCTTGGGAACCTCCATACATGCCGTGTATGTATGCAGCACTAAAAAGCAAAAAAAAAAAAAAAAGAGAGAAACTTGGGGAATTCTGCTAAGACAGCATTTAGGAGATGCAATATTATGTTCTTTGCTTATATACTAATATATTCATTATATTAATGAACAAAGCTTGAAGCTGAAAGACAGAAGACATTAAGAAGGAAACCATGATAATAAAACCAAAATTGGGATTCAAAAAGAGTAATAAAAAGGACAATTTAAGCAAATTTGATCAAGGAAAAAAGGTGAACAGAATTTTAAAAAGTCACATATATTGATTTTAAAATATTGAGAAAATTTGAGTAACTTGAAGCCAATAAATTTGAAAATTTTGATGAAAAGTGTATAGTCTGGGATGGGAGGAGACAGTTTAGCAAATAGCCTCAATAGGTTAGAAATCATAGTCTTTTAACCTTTATAAAGAAATTCAATCAGTTGTCAAAACTCTAAACCACAAATAAATCACCAAGCCTGGAGAGTTTTATTAGTTTTCCTAAACAGAGAAAGAAAATTCCGGTGTTACACAAAATGAGAAATCTCATTCCCCAAATCTAACAGGGACAGCACAAAAATAAAAATTACCGCCAGAATCACTCATGAACATGCAAAAATAATAGCAAAGCCAGAGGGTAATAAAAAATTGAATACAGCACAATAAATCTGTGTTTAATCCCAAGAATGCATAGCAGTTTTATCTTTATAAATTACATAGTATTTTATCAATTCTAAAATGTCTGTACTTTTTTCTTAACTATATCTTAAATTGGAATGGTCAGTGGGCAGCTGTTTTTTTCTTTCCTTATTGGAGCATAAAGTTTTAGAATTATAAGATTTAAAAAAATATTTATTGGAATATTGTTGATTTACAATGTTGTGTTTCAGGTGTATAGCAAAGTGATTCACCTATGTGTGTATGTGTGTGTGTTTTTATATATATATATATACACATATATATATATATATATATATATGTATACTTTTTTTACATTCTCTTCCATTATAGGTTATTACAAGATATTGAGTATCAATCCCTATGCTATAGAGTAGGTCCGTTTTGGTTATCTATTTTATATGCAGTAGTATATTTTAATCCCAAACTCCTAGTTTATCCCTCCCCCACCCCATCCCCTTTGGTAACCATAAGTTTGTTTTCTATGTCTATGACTCTATTTCTGTTTTGAAAATAAGTTTATCTTTTCTTAGATTTCACATATGAGCCATATCATATGATATTTAGCTTTCTCTGGCTTACTTAGTATGATCATCTCTAGTTCCATCTATGTTGCTGCAAGTGGTATTATTTCATTCTTTTTTATGACTGAGTAGTATTCCAGTGTATATATGTATAATATCTTCTTTATCCATTCATCTGTCAATGGACATTTAGGTTATTTCCATGTCTTGGCTGTTGTAAATTGTGCTGGTATGAGCATTAGGGTGCACGTATCTTTTCAAATTATGTTTTTCTCTGGATATATGCCCAATAGTGGGATTGCAGGATCATATGAGAGTTCTATTTTTAGTTTTTTAGGGAATTTCCATACAGTTTTCCATTAGTGGCTGTGCCATTTTTACATTCTCACCAATAATGCAGAAAAGTTCTTTTTTACCCATCCTCTCTCCAGAATTTATTATTTGTAGATTTTTGACATTGGCCATTCTGACTGGTGTCTTGATTTGCATTTCTCTAATAATTATTGATGTTGAGCATCTTCTCATGTGCATTTTGGCCATCTATATGTCTTCTTTGGAGAACTATCTTTTTAGATCTTCTGCCCATTTTTTTTTTCTTTTTTACTGTCGTATTCTGGGGCGTATAGAAGTTCCCAGGCTAGGGGTTGACTCAGAGCTGCAGCTGAGGCCCACACCACAGCCATGGCAACACCAAATCTGAGCTGCCTCTGTGACCTATGCCTCAGCTTACGGCAATGCCAGATCCTTAACCCACTGAATGAGGCCAGGGACGAGACCCGCATCCTCATAGGGACAATGTTGGGTCCTTAACCTGCTGAGCCACAATGGGAATTCCTTCTGCCCATTTTTTGATTGAGATTTTTTTTTTAAATAGGTAAATGATAGTCATGATTTATTATCTTAATGATTTAAACTTTACATACTCATCCATATGTTTTCCAATTACATTCAGCATTAATTGTTAAAACTTTTATTGAAGTGCAGTTGATTTACAATGTTGTGATAATTTCTGCTGTACAACAGTGATTCAGTTATACATAGGCACACCTCCATTCTTTTTCAGATTCTTTTCCTATGTAGATTATCTCAGAATATTGAGTAGACTTCCCTGTGCTATACAGCAGGTTCCCATTGGCCAATTATTCCACATACCACAGTGTACATATGTCAATCCCAAACCCTCAATCCACCCCTACCTCCCCTTGTCCCCTTTGGTAACCATAAATTTGTATTCAAAGTCTGGATCTGTTTCTATTCTCAAATATTAAGTTCATTTGTATTCTTTTTTTACATTTTACATACAATTAGTATCATATGATATTTTTCTTTTTTTGTCTTTTTGCCTTTTCTAGGGCCGCTCCCATGGCACATGGAGGTTCGCAGGCTAGGGGTCCAATTGGAGCTACAGCTGGCTGCCTATGCCAGAGCCACAGCAACGCGGGATCCGAGCCACATCTGCAACCTACACCACAGCTCATGGTAACACCATATCCTTAACCCACTGAGCAAGGCCAGGGATTGAACCCACAACCTCATGGTTCCTAGTCAGATATGTTAACCACTGAGCCACAACAGGAACTCCTATGATATTTTTCTTTCTCTGATTTATTTCACTTACTGTGCTAATCTCTAGGTTTATCCATGTTGCTGCAAATGGCAGTGTTTCATTCCTTTTTATGGCTGAATAATATTCTGTCATATATATGTATTGTATCTTCTTTATCCATTTTTCTGTCATTGGACGTTTAGGTTATTTCCATTTCTTGGCTATTGAAAATAGTGCTGCAATGAACATTGCCGTGCATGCATCTTTTCAAGTTATGTTTTTCTCTGGATAAATACCCAGGAGTGGGATTGCTGGATCATATGGTAGTTCTATTTTTAATTTTTTGAGGAACCGCCATACTGTTTTTCATAGTGGTTGCACCAATTTACATTCCCACCAACAGTGTAGGAGGGCTCCCATTTCTCTGCACCCTCTCTGGCACTTATTATTTGTAGACTTGATGATAGCCATTCTGACTGGTGTAAGGTGATACCTTATTGTAGTTTTGATTTGCTTTTCTCTAGTAATTATCGGTGTTGAGCATCTTTTCATGTACTTTTTTGGCCATCTGTATGTCTTCTTTGGAGAAATATCTATTTAGATTTTCTGCCCCATTTTTTGATTGGGTTGTTTGTTTTTTTGATACTGAGCTGCATGAGTTGTTTGTATATTTGGGGGATTAATCCCTTGTCAGTCACTTCATTTGCAAAGATTTTTTTTCCCGCAACCTATGAGTTGTCTTTTCATTTTGTTTATGTTTTCTTTTGCTCTGCAAAATATTTTAAGTTTAATTAGTTCTTGTTTGTATATTTGTGTTTTTATTTTCATTTCTCTAGGAGGTGACTATGACAGGATGTTGCTGCAGTTTATGTTAGAGATATTTTGCCTAAGTTTTCCTCTAAGAGTTTTACAGTGTCAGGTCTTATATTTAGGTCTTTAATCCATTTGGAGTATATTTTCGTGTATGATGTTAGAAAGTATTCTAATTTATTCTTTTACATGTAGTTGTACAGTTTCCTCTGTACCACTTATTGAAGAGACTGTCTTTTCTCCAATGTATATTCTTGCCTCCTTTTTCATAGATTACTTGACTATAGGCAAATGGGCTTGTTTCTGGGCTTTCTACCCTGTTCCATTGATCTATATTTCTGGGGTTTTGTGCCAGTATACCATACTGTTTTGATGACTGTAGCTTTGTAGTTTAGTCTTAAGTCAGGGATCCCGATTCCTCCAGCTCCATTTTTCTTAGGATTGCTTTTGCTACTTGGGGGTCTTTGTGTTTACATACACATTAAAAAATTTTTTTGTTCTAGTTATGTGAAAAATGTGATTGGTAATTTGATAGAGATTGTGTTGAATCTGTAGATTGACTTGGCTTGATTCTTCCAGTCTAAGAACATGGTATATCTTTCCATCTGTGTGTGTCATCTTTGATTTCTTTCATCAGCATCTTATAATTTTCAGAGTACAGGTCTTTTGTCTCTTTAGGTTTATTCCTAGATATTTTATTCTTTTTGATGCCATGGTAAATGGGATTGTACACTTAATTTCTCTTTCTGATCTTATACTGTTAGTGTATAGAAATGTAAGAGATTTCTGTGTATTAATTTTGTATTAATTTTGTATCCTGCAACTTAACCAAGTTCATTGATGAACTCTAGCAGTTTTCTAGTAACATCTTTAGGATTTTCTCTATATAGTATTATGTCATCTGCAAACAGTGATAGTTTTACTTCTTCTTTCCAATTTGGATTCCTTTTCTTTTCTTCTCTGACTGCTGTGGCTAGGACTTCCATAACTATGTTGAATAAAAATAGCAAGACTGGAATCCTTGTCTTATTCCTGATCTTAGAGGAAATGTTTTTGGCTTTTCACCACTGAGAATGTTAGCTGTGGGTTTATTATATACTGAGGTAGTTTCTCTCTATGCCCACTTTCTGAAGAGTTTTTTTTTTTAAATCATAAATGGATATTGAATTTTGTCCAAAGCTTTTCTGCATCAATTGAGGAGATCATATGGTTTTTATTCTTCAATTTGTTAATGTGGTGTATCACTCTGATTGAATTTGTGGATATTGAAAAATCTTTGCATCCCTAGGATGAGTCCCACTTAATCATGGTATATAATCCTTTCAATGTATTTTGGGGTTTAATTTGCTAGTATTTTGTTGAGTATTTTTGCGTCTATGTTTGTCAATGATATTGGCCTGTAATTTTCTTTTTTTTTTTTTAGATGTTTAAAAGAAAGCACCTCTTTATTTAATGAGTAGTAAAGTGATAAAACTCACCTATCCCAAAGACAGCACAGGTTAAAAACACAATAGGTGCCATTTTCAAAGATGAATAAAACACTGTCTTTGTCCTTAAGGAGTCTGTGATTTGAGTTACAGAAGGTAGTGGAGACTGGAAGACCAGGAGTGGGAGGGAGTGGTGGAAGTGGGGAGTAGAAAGAAAACCGCACAAAGAGAACACAAAATCAAACGTAGTATCTCCCATAGTACACAAAACAATGCCTTGTACACATGTTACCAAACCAAACTTGAGTCTGCTCACCCATGTGCAGAAAAGCCAATCTACTGACACTGGGTTGTGGTGAAGGAAGTGCAGCATTTACTCTAAGGCACCAGATAAGGAGTCCAGGGCAGCTAATGCTCAGAAGACCCAAACTCCCTGATGGGTTTCAGGGAAGCGTTTTTAAAGGTGTGTGTGGTATTTTTGTCTGGTTTTGCTATCAGGGTGATGCTGGCCTCATAGAATGAATTTGGGGGTGTTCCTCCCTCTGCAATTTTTTGGATTGATTTCAGAAGGATAAGTGTTGACTTGTTACTAAATGTTCGATAGAATTTGCCTGTAAAGCCGTCTGGTTCTGGACTTTTTTTTTTTTTTTTTTTGCATTTTTAGGGCCACACCCATGGCATATGGAGGTTCCCAGGCTAGGGGTCGAATCAGAGCTGTAGCTGCCAGCCTACACCACAGCCACAACAACTCGGGACCCGAGCTGTATCTGCAGCCTACACCACAGCTCATGGCAAGGCAATGCCGGATCCTTAACCCACTGAGTGAGGCCAGGGATCAAACCCACATCCTCATGGATGCTAGTTGTGTTCGTTAACTGCTGAGCCACGATGGGAACTCCTGGACTTTTGTGTTTGGGGAGTTTTAAAATCACACTTTTCACTTTGAGTACTTGTGATTTGTCTGTTTATCTTTTCTATTTCTTCCTGATTCAGTCTTGGAAGATTGTGCCTTTGTAAGAATTTGCCCATTTTTTCTAGGTTGTCTGTTTTATTGGCATAGAGTTGCTTGTAGTAGTCTCTTATGGTCCTTTGTATTTCTGTGGTTTTGGCTGTAACTTCTACTTTTCCATTTCTAATTTTATTGATTTTGGCCCACTACCTTTTTTTCTTGAGTCTGACTAAAGTTGTGTCAATTTAGTTGATCTTTCCAATAACCAGCATTTAGTTTCATTTATCTTTTCTATTGTTCTTTTTAGTCTCTGTTTCATTTATTTCTGCTCTGATCTTTATGATTTCTTTCCTTCTAACTTTGAGTTTCATTTGTTCTTCTTTCTCTAGTTGCTTTAGGTGTAAGGTTATGTTGTTCATTTGAGAGTTTTTGTTTGTTTCCTGAGGTAAGCTTGTATTGCTATAAACTTCCCTGGCAGAACTGCTTTTGCTGCATCCTATAGGTCTGGATCATCATGTTTTCATTTTCATTTTTCTCTAAGTATTTTTAAATTTCCTCTTTGACTTCTTCAGTGATCCATTGGGTGTTTAGTAGCATATTATTTGATTTCCACAAGTTGTGTTTTTGCAGTCCCCCCCCCCTCTATTTGAATTCTAATCCCATAGTGTTCAGAAAGGATCTTTGATGCAATTTCAGTTTTCTTAAATTTACCTAGTCTTGCTTTGTGGTCTAGGATGCAATCTCTCGTGGAGAATGTTCCATGTATACTTTAGAAGAATGTATATTCTTCTTCTGGATGGAATGTTCTATAAACATTATATGGTCTAATATGTCACTTAAGGCCCATGTTTCCTTCTTGATTTTCTGTCTGCATGTTCTGCCCATTGACGTAAGTTGGGTTTTATAGTCCCTCACCATTATTGCGTTATTTTCAATTTCCCTTTTTATGGCTCTTAGCATTTGCCTTATATATTGAGATGCTTCTATGTTGGGTGCATATATATTTCCAATTGTTATATCTTGTTCTTGGATTGATCCCTTGATCAATTGTAGTGTCCTTTTTTCTGTCTTGTAACTGTCTTTATTTTTAAGTCTATTTTGTCTGATATGAGTATTGCTACTCCAGCTTTCTTTTGATTTTTATCTTTTTCCTTCTGGTGCATATTCCTCTACCATTGCATTTTGTCTAAACTTCTGTTTGTATTTTTTGTATGTTTCTTGATCTTGGAGAAATGACCCTCTGTAGAGGAAGCCCTATGTGTCCCAGCAGTACACTCCCTTCTCATCACCCAATGCCAGGGACCAGCTGGTCCCAGGGTAGGTTCTGACCTCTGTTTAGAGACTCAGTTCCCCAGGCTGTAGGACAGTATATTTCTTGCTTCTCGTGTCTTCCTCTTCCCCCTCCCCCAGTGTGTGAGGCTGTTCTAGGGGCTGTGCAGTCATTCTAGCAGGCATGTCTGGTGCTTGCTCACTGGTGGATGGAGTTGAGTCTTGGCCCTCTGGTGTGCAGGCTCCTGTCAAGAGGATGTCTAGAGGTGGCTGTGGGCTCTAGGAAGTCTTTAGGAAGCCTGTTTGTTGATGAGTGGGGCTGTGTTCCTGCCCTGTTGGCTGTTTATCCTGAGGCATCCTAGCTCTGGAGCCTACTGGCTGTTGTGTGGGGCCAGGCCTTGGTGCTGATGTCCTAAACAAGATGTTAGCCTTCAGATGCATACTCCTGGGTGTGTTCACCACCAGCTTTTATGTCCCAAGAGTGAGCCACAACCACTCCCCCAGGAGGCCCTCCAGGACCCTCCGGGTAGTCTGGCCTAGTCTCCTATGGAGTCACCACTTTGCCCTGGGTCCCAGGATGTGCAAAGCCTTTTGTGTATCCTCCAAGAATAGAATGTCTGTTTCCCTGAGTCCTGTGGAGCTCCTGCAATGAAGACCTGCTGACTTTCAAAGCCAGATGCTCTGGGGGCTCCTCGTCCCAACGCCAGACCCCCAGGCTGGGGAGCTTGATATGGGATTCAGAACTTTCACTCTCATAGGAGAACTTCTGTGATATAATTATTTTCCAGTTTGTGGGTTGCCTACCTAGGAGTTATGGGATTTGATTATATCACGAGTGCACCCTTCCTACTATCTCATTGTGACTTTGTTTTTGCAAGTAGAATATCTTTTTTGGTATGTTCCAGTCTTTTTTAGTGGTGGTTGTCCAGCCGTTAGTTGTGATTTTGTTGTTTTGTGGGAGGGAGTGAACTCATGCCTTTTTACTCTGTCATTTTCCTCTCCCTAAACTTCTAATTGATAGAATCTTTGATTACAAATAGTAATGTAGTTTGTCACATTAACAGATTAGAATCAAAATCATGATCCTTTAAGTTTTTGCAGGAAAAGCATTTGATAAAATTCTACATCATTTATGAAAACACTCTTGGCAAAGGAGAAACAAAAAAATTTTAACGTGAAGATTAACTTACAGAATATAGCAAACATATTGAAAGAGCCAATGCAGTCTCTTTATGTTTGGGAACAAGACAAGGATGCCTACTATAACCACATCTATTCATTTTGTGCTGATGGTTGTAACCAATGCAATTAAGCATCAAAAAAGAAAGAAAAATTATAAAATTGAAACAAAATTAAAATTCTTATTATTTAAAGATGAAATAATTACCTGGAGAGAAAATCAAGAAGATTCTATAGATAGATTTTGGAAGGATCATTGAACAGAAAAACAATGTGCACCATACCAGCAGCAAATGGTAGAAAAAATACTTTTGAAAAGAACATTTTCAATAGAAAAAAAAAATCTTTTGAGCTTATAATAAAGATGCAAGACATTTAGAGAAAAATAGAACAAAAATTGGAAAAATTATATAACAAAAATATTTTAAGAAATGAAATAAATGGAGAGTAATATCTTTAAGAAACAGAAGCGTCATTTTAAATATGTCACTTTTTCTCAACATTTAATACAATTGTAACTAATTTTCCAACTGGATTTCTGTGGATATTGACAAGTTATTTCTAAAATTTATACAGAAGGATGAAGTGTGACTAGAAATCAAGATTTCCATGAGAAAAGATGGAATGACAGCTTGCTTAATAGTAATTAAAATAGCCAGTATTAGTGCAGGCATAGATAAATAGGCCAATGGAAGTGAATAGATCTAACAGAAATCCACGCAGATATGATAACTTGATTTGTGACAGAGGTGATGTCCCAAATCCCTGGGGAGAGAATAGAAATGGTGCTGCAATACTTGTTATATATATGCTATATATTAAAGTCGGCACCTATGGAGTTTCTTTTTTGGGTGATGAAACTATTTTGGAATTAGTAGTGATTGGTGCACAGCTCTAAATTTACTGCAAAACACTGAATTATATACTTTTAAAAGCATGACTTTTATGGTATGCTAATTATTTCTCAAATTTGTTATTAAAAGAAAGGAAAAAACTTCATGCCATGTGAAGGGCAAATATCTAAAACATTAGGTATTTAGAAGATTTGCTTAGGAAAGTATCTGTATAACTTCAGGATAGGAAAGGATTTTTAAAAAATTCAATATAAAAAGTTCAACTCATAGAGGAATAGAATATAAAAATTACAATAAACAATATGTATCAGACCCTGCTTCAAAGTTTTACATATATTAACTAATTTAGAAAAGGTTAATAAGTTTGAGTGCATTAAAATTTAGACCTTCTCTTCATGAAAGTACTACAAAAAGAATGAAAATGCAAATTCAACCTGGCAGTAGCTATTTGCAGCACTTGTAACTGGACAAAGGGTTAGTATCGAGACTATGTAAAATCCTTCTATGAATCAAAAATTAAAAAAAGACAAACAACCCATTAGAAAAATCATAAAATATTTAACCATTTCACAGCAGAAGAATGGCCAGTAAAGGTGCAAAAATGTTCAACCTCATTGGTAATGTGAGAAATTTGAATCTGGCTTTCTAGCTTTTCAGGCAGGTTCACTTTTCCAGGCAGGAGAATAAAACTTAAGTTTTTAATGAATAGTTGCTAGCTTGATTTATGAATTTTATACATTTGGGTATATGGGTCATAGGCTTCCATGTGTTCTTGGCCAAGCCTGCATACGTTCAGGGCAGGCCTATAAATGTATGTTTGTGTAACTTAAAGAAAAGCAAGGAGATTCAGGGCACTGATTACTTCTCTGGGGGAGAGAAGGTGATGTCGTCAGGGAAGCTCACAGAGAACATTTTACGGTAGTGTAAAAATATTCTTTTTCTAGAACCAGGAGGCGCATATTTGAAAAACTCATATTTCATGTAAACTATATTTAAGGGTCATGTTTTCAATGATCAGGTTTAAGGCAGCACATTTTTAAGCAGCATAATATATTGTTTCATAAATACATAATATGATATATTGTATTTGGGATGGTCAGAACCAGCTTGCTATTAGCCATTATAGATTTTGTTGGGAAGAGTCCTTTTAATGTTCCTCCACAGGACTGACCCACTGTCCCCTGCACTCCTCGAAAGTTCAACAGTAAGTAGAATTCAGAAAAATGAATTGCTGCCATGTCCCTGCTCTTCATCTTTGCCCCCACCTATTTAGGGTTTTTTAGCTATTATTATTTTCTTCTGGTTGTCTGAGAAAGGCCTCGGGGGAGGGAAAGCTCCATTAAGTCACTGATGCTGCAGGTTGGTGCTTCTGAGACCAAACAGGTAGCAATATTTCACCACAAGAGGGCAGTTTAATTCTGAACTTTGGTTCTATTCAGGAAGTGGTTGTTCTGTGACCTAGACTGGTACCTGGGAAGGAGCTAGCTTGGTAGCCCGTGTCATAAGCTGTGATTCTCCTAGAATCCTTTAAAAGCAAGTGCTATGATTCTGATTTGAGCTAGTGTCGTCCTGGAGCCAGTGACTTGAATCTGACGACCAAATGTCCACTCTCCTGAAATCAAAAAGACAGGGACACAATTGAATGTCTCTTCATGGAGAGGTCATTAAGCACTAGTGCCAACCACACAGGACATTACGTGAGCACTTTCTCTGGATGGTAAATTATCTTTTGTGTCCATATTCGTGTGTGTGTGTGTGTGTGTGTGTGTGTGTGTGTTGGGCAAGCCATGCATCACAAACCTATTTCCTGGCTGGAGGGTAGCCCCATATAGAGAGGCAATATAAAAAGTGATTGATTGTATATCTCATGTGCTGCACTACTTCCACTGCTTCTTAATAGTTGTGTGACCTTGGGCAGGTGACCTTTATCTCAGTGCAACTGAAAAATAGAGGTAATATTACTAGTTACCTCACAGAGTTGTTACAGAGGGTAAATACATGTGCTGTAGTCCTCTAGGACATGTGTTTTTGTAGGGTCTGTCTAGACCAGTGAATTAAATAGGGTTGTGATGGTAATCTCAGTTCCTAAATCTTTCGGGTCTTTAAGGGTAGTTTTTAATCTCTGCCAAACTTCCAGGCAAGATTGTTTTTTATTTACAATATTTATTATACATATTTACAAATTTTTTTAAAAAACCTCACAGCATTTACAAATATTTACAATATTTGTTTTTTATTTACAATATTATCAATGCAATGTTGTTTTCTACTTATTATTTTGACCAAGGCAGAGTGCGAGAGACGGTTTCAGAGCTTCTACTTGGCTTTTTCCACTTCCATAGCTCTTACGCCACAGATTTAAGAAACTAATGTGGAGTGGTGCTAACCACAAGGATTAGTGGCTGGGGAAATGGTCACTGGATAAGTCATGGAACCAGTGGACCTATTCTGGATGGGAGCTTGGCCAGGTCACCACTAATTATTTACTATTACCTTCTCCAACAAGGAAGCTATGATAATGCTTTGGATCTTCAGGTATTAATGTCATATCTAACCCTACAGCCAACAGTCCTCAAAAGGCCTTGGTATTTCTCTTTCCCTTGTACAGAGTTACCTGAAAAAATGCCCAGGAGGGCAGGTCTGGGAGAATTATCATTATAAACACTTGGATGGTATTGTAGAGTTTCTGATGGGAGATTCTCATGAGAATAGTATTCTGAATCTGACAAGGGGCTCAGGATTGGAAACAGGGAAGAGATCATGACTTTTTTTTTTGTCTCTTTAGGGCCATATGGAAGTTTCCAGGCTAAGTGTCGATTGAGAGCTGCAGCTGCTGACCTACACCACAGCCACAGCAACGCAGAAACTGAGCCACGTCTGTGACCTATACCACACCTCACAGCACACTGGATCCTTAACCCACTGAGAAAGGCCAGGGATCGAACCCATGTCCTCATGGATGCTGATGAGTTTCATTACCACTGAGCCATGATGGGAAATCCCAAGATCATGACTTTTTATTGGGGCAGCTGCTCTTTGGAGTTTAATCATCCACCCTTGGTTTCATTGGAGAGAAACCAAGTACTGCCCGTCTCTCCTGCCCTTGGGGGCTTGTATTCTCTTAGCAATTTCTGTAGCTCTCTGAGAATCAGGGCCCCCACTGCTAGCTACTCTGACTTTGCTGTTCATGACCATAAGTGAGCCCACCTTGCTATTGATAAGCATTGCCACCTGGCCCCTGTTTGGGGAAATCCTGTCATTTCTATTGCTATCAGGTAGCCCAGTTTAGTGCCAGCATCTTCCACGATCAGCCTTGGCCATTGGTGCACTAGGGTTGGCTGGTTTTTTTCAGCTCTTTCAAGTGCCAGTTGTGACATTTTTAGTCATTTTATGAGCCAGTTTTAAACACAAGATGTTAAATGTTTTGTGACAAAAGAATGATCCCATATTGATAAACTCTCCCTTGACCAACTTTATTTTTTATCTCTTTGGCTCTGTACCCTCGTGTCATGTCCTGGTCCTTCACGTGTTTTCTCAATTCCTCTTGTTCACATTAGCCATGTCCTGCAGCACCTTGACCTTCTTAGTAGGCCCTGCACCTCCTCTGCTGTGTTAGATTGTGATTGGCCCTAGTTTATTATCTAGTAGCCAGGCAATGAGGTGGGGTATATCCTGGGCAGAGATGTGTGGAGATGGCATCTGTTTTGCAAAGCAGAGGACTCAAGTGAGCTAGGCTTTAATGGGAGGAGTGGGCCACTTGTTCAGGCCCAGAGGAACCTGAGGATTCAAGCTTTTTGAGTGCTTTAGCCATTCGAAGTCTGAGGGTCATAGTCCCTCCCAATCAATATCCTGACTTTGGTGAAGCTGACTTGCCTGGACTGAGAATCAAATATTTTTGGAGCTTCATTTTTCTTATAAAGGCTGAATATGATCCTTAGCTTTTTCTGACTTCAGTCTACCACAGCTGAGTGTCTGCTGTCAGGGATGCCTTCTGGCTTTCACACTTTGCCTTAAATTGGTGATTAATTCCTTTAGCCTCTGCTTCTTCCCCAACCCCCACATTCATTGAGCACCCAGCAACAATGATAGTATCCCAGTCCTTTGTTTTATAAATTTCTTCAGGTACAATTGGTGACAATAAACTCCATATGTGTATGTGTGTGTGGGGGGGTGTGGTGTACAATTTGATATGTTGGACATACACACACACTTATGAAACCATTATCATAGCCAAGATAACAAACATTTCCAAGAACCCCTGAAGTTTCCTCCTGCCCCTTCTTAATTTATTCCTCCTTCCATCCTCATCCCTAGGGAAATTGTGATCTGCTCCTTGTCACTATAGATTAGTATGAATTTTCTAGAATTTTATATAAATGAAATCATACAGTGTATACTCTTTTTTTTTTTTTTTTGGTCTGGCTTCTTTCATTAAGTATAATGATTTTGAGATTTACACAGGTTATTGATTTTATTCATTCCTTTTTATTGTTTAGTGGTATTCCATTTCCATTTAATGGTTGTATCAAGTGTGTTTATCCTTTCCCCTGTTGATGGATAGTTGGATTGTTTCCAGGTTTAAGTTATTATGAATATGAATATGACTGCTGAATGCAAATCTTTGTGTGAACCTGTTTTATTTTTTCCTGAATAAATATCTAGGGCTGGAATGTCTAGGGTATTTATTAGGTATGTATTTAACTTTTTTAGAAATTGCCAAACTCTCTTCAAAAGTTTATCACTTTAATGTCTTTTTTTGGGGGGGGGTCATTTTAGGGCCACACCTGTGGCATATGGAGGTTCCCAAGCTAGGGGTCAAATCAAAGCTGTAGCTGCTGGCCTGCACCACAGCCACAGCAACTCGGAATCTAAACCATACCTGCGACCTGCACCGCAGATCATGGCAACACTGGATTCTTAATCCACTGAGCGAGGCGAGGGATCAAACCTGCGTCCTCATGGATGCTAGTCAGATTCGTTTTTACTGAGCCATGATGGGAACTCCTCATTTTCCTTTTTCATTGGCAGTGGATGAGATTTCTAGTTGTTCCATACCTTCAGCAACACTTAGAACTGTCTGTTAACTTTTGTCACCCCAGAAGATGTGTAGGGGTAACTCCCCAAAGTTTTCCTCATGTCCTTTTGAAATTCCTTCATACATTCCCTCCCTGCTCCTTTTTTTCTGACTTTAGGCAACCACTAATCTGCTTTCAGTCACTGTAGATTAGTTTGTATTTTCTAGAATTTTACACTGTCTTTTTTTTGTGTGTGTGTGTGTGTCACTTTAGGGCTGCACCCATGGCATATGGAAGCTCCCAGGCTATTGGTAGAATCGGAGCTACAGCTGCCAGCCTATGTCACAGCCACAGCAATGTTGGATCCAAGCTGTGTCTGCAACCTACACCATAGCTCACAGTAACCCCAGATCCTTAACCCACTGAGCAAAGCCAGGGATCGAATCCGCATCCTCATGAATCCTAGTTGGGTTTGTTATCTGCTGAGTCACGAAGGGAACTCCTAGAATTTTATATTAATAGAATCATACAGTATGTACTTTGTATGGTTTCTTTCACTTGGCCTAATTATTATGAGGTTCATCCATGTTGCAGAATGTACAAGTCTTATTCCATTGTATGGATGTGCCAACGTTGTCAGTTCACCAGTTGATGGATGTTTATGTCCAACACAAATAAAGTTGCATATAAGTATTTAGGTATAAGTGTATGTATGGACATATGCTTTCATTTCTCTTGGGTAACTATCTGGGGGTAGAATTGCTGGATCATATATGGTGTATATTTAACATTTTTAAAGAATCAGCAAAACTGTTTTCAAAGTGGTTGTGTGAAATAAGAATGAGAAACAAAACAAACATACAAAAATATATTTAATCTGTCATTTCAAGGAAAAGACATTTAGCATTGTATTAGAATATGTATCTGCAGTTTGGAAGAAATTCCTCTAAGATAAGAAACATTTTTGATACAGATGTTTGGGATTTTTTTGGCCAAAAAGGATATTCGTCATCTATAAAACCCTTCTATCTAAACACTTAAAATGTTTATAAAACAAAACTAATCTAATCTACTTAAAAATGTTTCCAAAATGTTAGATTTGACCCAACTTGTTTAAAATATGGAAAGTGCAAAAAATTTTACTATTTGCAAGAACAATTGATTGACATCTGAGAAGATGGAAATTTACTATTCAAATGTTAAAGAAACTTCGTAATAGATGGATAAACTGATTTAGTAAATGCAGCTAACTCTTCAGTTTGAATCCACAATTCTTTGCAGGATTTTTTTTTAGCTGTAGGAGCCATTAATACCAAATATTGGCATAAACTACACTTATAACCAGAACTTCATGTCACTTTATCCATATTATCAAAATAAATTTTATGGAAACAGGACTATTCAATTACATTTCTTTCACTAAAATTTTTTGGTGAAGGCAAAGAACTGTTTTATAAAACATAAAATATTTAAGAATAGCTTTTTTAAATTTTAGATTATTATACTGAGTGAAATAAGTCAGAGAAAGACAAATATCATGATATCATTTATATATGGAATCTAATAAAAAATGATACAAAGGAAGTTATTTAAAAAAAACAGAAACATGGAGTGTCCATTGTGGTTCAGCAGTAATGAACCCAACTAGTATCCATAAGGATGTGGGTTCAATCCTTGGCCTCACTCAGTGGGTTAAGGATCTGGGGTTGCTGTGAGCTGTGGTGTAGGTTGCAGACATGGCTCAGGTCCCACATTGCTGTGTCTGTGGCCTATGCTAGCAACTGCAGCTCTGATTTGGCCCCTAGCCTGGGAACTTCCATATGCCATGGGTGTGGCCATAAAAAAAAAAGAATTCCCCTGATGAAACAGTAAAAATTAATTTTCTTAAATCTTGACCCTTGAGTATACATCTTTTTATTTTTCTGTGTGACAAACTTTGATTGATATATATAGCACTTCTCCTGCATATCCATGTATGACAGTTGTGTGAAGGTGAAAGAACTTAGACAATTTTTTGACTAGTGAGATACATGAGCTGCTTTTTTTTTTTTCAGGGAACATCATTTACTAATGACTTAGAGACGAACTATGGTGATTCAGACTTAGGTAACTCAACATTTGAGTTTTCAAGCGAAATTTAGAATTTTGGTATACGTGTATCCTCTGCATGAGCTCAACAGCTTCTTAATACTTAAAGATTTTTTGATATCTTTCTGGTGAGATCAGTGATGATGTTAATACCTGTGATTTTTAAAGTATTGTTCAATGAAATGTGGAAGATCTAAATACCTCAACCACTTTCCCTCAAATGGCCATTGCTTTCTGTTACAAAATAATTCACTGGCAAAATAATCCATCTAAATGCAATGGATGTTAATGTAATGCAGTAAGAAATTTCATTGGTAATGCTTTTGGATTGCACATGGCAACCGACTTTTAGTAAACTTGGACTTGCTGATTCTCGGAGCAATATCAAAAAGAATATCCACAATTATCTGAAAAGACTATTAAAAATGCCCTTCCCCGTTCATATTGCTTATCCAGGCTTTTTTTCCCATTCTTAAATCAAAACAACATGTCATGGAGTTTCCGTGTGGTGCAGTGGAAACAAATCCGCCTAGGAACCGTGAGGTTTTGGATTCGATCCCTGGCCTCCTCAGTGGGTAAAGGATCCGGAGTTGCCATGAGCTGTGGTGTAGGTCGCAGACAAGGCACAGATCCAGTGTTGCTGTGCCTCTGGCATAGGCTGCTGGCTACATCTCCATTTCAACCCTTAGCCTGGGAACCTCCATATGCCATGGGTGGGGCCCTAAAAAGACAAAAAAAAAAAAGAAAAGTCATGATAGATTGAATGCAGAAGCAGGTATAACAATCTATTATTTGCAAAATCCTTCTGTTTTTGCTAGTTGATTTTATTTTTGAAAAAGTATAGTTAATTTATATAAAATCTATAGTTTATATTTACATATATTGAGCTCATTATTTATTTTAGAATAAATTAATACAAGCATACCTTGTCTTATTGCACTTGCTTTATTGCAGTTTCAACACTGTTTTTTTTTGTTTGTACAAATTGAAACAAAACAAAAACCTGCATCTGGCAAGCCTATCAGCACCATTTTCCCAACAGCATTTGTTCACTTCCTTTCTGTGTCACATCGTGGTAACTCTTACAATATTTCAAAAAAGAAATTTCCTTAGTAATATATTTGTTAAGGTGATCTACAATCAGTGATCTTTGGTGTTACTACTGTTGATTGTTTTGGAGCTTCATGAACCATGCACATTAGACAGCAAAGTTAATCCATAAATGTTGTGTGGGTTCTGACTGTTCCACTGAGCAGCCATTCCCTGTCTCTCCCTCTCTCCTCGGGCCTCCCTATTCCCTGAGTCATAATAATAGTATTGAAGTTAGGCCAGTTAATAACCCTACAATGGCCTTTAACCATTCATGTGAAAAGACTTGCACACCTCTCACTTTAAATCAAAAGCTAAAAATGATTAAGCTTAGTGAGGAAGGGATGTTGAAAGCCAAGATGGGACAAAAGCCGGGCCTCTTGTGCCAAACAGTTAGGCAGGTTGTAAATGCAAAGAGAAAGTCCTTGAAGGAAATTAAAAGTACTATTCCAGTGAACACACGAATGGTAAGAAAGCAAAAAAGCCTTAATGCTGATATAGAGAAAGTTGTAGTGGTCTGGATAGATCAAACCAGCCACAACATTCCATAAGCCAAAGCCTAATTCACAGCCTAATTCCATTTCAACTCTCTTTAGTTCTATGAAAGCTGAGAAAAGTTAGGAAGCTGCAGAAGAAAAGTTTGAAGTTAACAGAGGGTCATGAAGTTTAAGAAAAGAAGCCTTGTCAATAACATATACGTGCAAAGTGAAGCAGCAAGTCCTGATACAGAAGCTGTAGCAAGTTATCCAGAAAACCTAAGATAATTACTGAAGGTGGCTATGCTGATCAACAGATTTGCATTGTAGACTAAACAGCCTTCTATTGGAAGAAGGTGCCGTCTTAGTTTTCATAGCTGGAAAGGAGAAGTCAATGCCTGGCTTCAAAGCTTCAAGGAACTGGCTGACTCTCTCCTTAGGGGCTAATGCAACTGGTGATTTTAAGTTAAAGCCAATGTTCATTTACTATTCTGAAAATCCTAGGGGCCTTCAGAATTATGCTAAATCTACTCTGCCTGTGTTCTAGAAATGGAACAACAAAGCATGGATGACAGCACATCGTTGGATCACATAGTTTACTGAATATTTTAAGCCCACTGTGGAGACTTTTGCCTCAGGAAAAAAGCTTCCTTTCAAAATAATACTGCTCGTTGACAATGCACCTGGTCACTCAAGAGCTCTGATGATGTACAAAGAGATTGATGTTATTTTCATTCCTGCTAACACAGCATCTATTCTGCAGCCCATGGATAAAGGAGTCATTTTGACCTGCAAGTCTTATTTTTTAAGAAATACATTTCATACAGCAAGAGCTGCCATAGATAGTGATTCCTCTGATGGATCTGGGCAAAATAAATTGAATCTTCTGGAAAGGATTCACCATTCTAGATGTCATTAAGGACATTTGTGATTCATGGGAAGAGATCAAAATATCAACATTCACAAGGGTTTGGAAAAAGCTGATTTCAACCTCATGGATAACTTTGAGAAGTTCAAGACTTCATTGGAGGAAGTTATCACAGATGTGGCAGAAAGAGCAAGAGAACTAGAATTAGAAGTGGAGCTTGAAGATGTGACTGAATTTCTGCAATCTCATGATAAAACTTGAACGAATGAGGAGTTGCTTCATATGGATGAATAAAGAAAGCAGTTTCTTGAGATGGCGCTGGTGAAGGTGCTGTGAAGATTGTTCAGATAACAAAAGATTTAGTATGTTACAGAAGCAGCAGCAGAATTTGAGAAGATTGACTCCAATTTTGAAAGAAGTTCTACTGTGAGTAAAATACTATCAAACAGCACTGCATGCTACAGTGAAGTGTTTGTGAAAGGAAATTTCATTGCTGTCTTATTTTAAGAGATTGCAGCAGCCACCACAGACTTCAGCAACCACTGCCTTGATTGGTTAGGAGCCGTCAATGCTGAAGCAAGATCCTCTACCAGCAAAATGATGACGACTCACTAAAGTCTCAGATGATGAAGGCTTTAGATGATGAAGGCTTTAGATGTTAAAGGCATTTTTTAGCAATAATGTTTTTTGTTTGTTTGTTTTAGGACTGCATCTGTGGCATATGGAAGTTCATAGGCTAGGGGTTGAATTGGAGCTGCAGCTGCTGGCCTTCACCACAGCCACAAAATGCCAGATCTGAGTTGCATCTGCAACCTACACCCAGATCTTTAATCCACTGATTGAGGCCAGGGAGTGAACCTGCATCCTCATGGATACTAGGTGGGTTCTTAACCTGCTGAGCCACAATGGGAACTCCAATAACACATTTTAAAATTAAGATGTGTATACTTTTTTAGACAAAAGGCTTCTACAGTATACTGTAAATATAACTTTTATGTGGAGTGAGAAACCAAAAAATTCATGTGACTTGCTTTATCACAAGATTGGCTTTATTGTGTCAGTACTGAACCTGCAATGTCTCTGAGATATGCCTCAACTTTAACGCTCTTTCATTTTCTTAGGTGTAATGCAACCCTAAATTCTTTGGAGTCCTTGATAATTTGTCAGTGCATAGTGGGGTCTTGAGACTGAAAAATTGGAGAGCTGTCACCTCAAAATAAAGAGAAGACAGCAAGATACCTTTACTTTGCTAAGATCACTTATGGGTCTAGTTAGAAGAAGATGCTCACTTTAAAAAGTGATGCAGCAGGTATAACAATTAATAGTTACATTTTTTCCTTTTTACTCTTTGGTGGAGGTCTGCTAAAGCTTGATATTTTTATCTTAATTGATTACGGCAAGAATTCTGACATTATGACAAAAAAGAAATCACATAACCTTACTGAGTGCGATAATGAAGCATTTCCTTGTTGGTTATCTAGACGATTTATATTGATCTTATTTATTTTTCAGACGCAGGATTGGCTAAAATTGGAAGATTCTTCCTCTTTTTCTTCTTTTCTTTCTTCTCCTTCTTCTTCTTTGTCTTTTAAGGGCTGCACCAGTAGCATATGAATTTCCCAGGCTAGGAGCAGGATCGGAGCTATAGCTGCCTGCCTATGTCACAGCCACAGCAATGCAGGATCCAGGCTAAGCCTGTGGCCTACATACACCTACAGCTCATGGCAATGCCGGATCCTTAACCCACTGAGTGAGGCTAGGGATAGAACCTGCATCATTCTGGGTACTAGTTGGGTTCGTCACTGCTGAGCCACTACAGGAACTCTGGAATATTCTTCTTAAATTATAATTTCCTTCTGCCAGAGATAAAAATTTATGAAAATTCCCTAGACACCAGAGTTATATCAATGATCTTGAAATTATTGTTCTCAACACACAGTGAAGAAATTACTTATTAAAAACAGTGCTTTTTGAACAAAAAATCCAATAAGGGATTGAATATGCCCTTTAATTTTAGAAGAGTTAAGTGCCTTCCCTATGTAGTCCACTCTCTCAGACAGTGGCTGATTATTCTAAATGTTTCAACAAATAATGCAAAACAGAACAGTAAATCCCTATCCTTCCTAAGGGCACTGTTAGAAGAGATTTCTCCCTAACCCTCACTGAGGCTCTTTTTATCTATTAGGGGGATTAAACTTAATTCCCTTGATTTGTACTTATTCTTTCCAACAATGATTGATACATAGGAATTCAGAGAGGCTTTTTCAGATTTGAGATGCAAGTTCAATGTCAGCCTTTTTTTTTTTTTTTTTTGGTTTGGCTACATAACAACAAAGGAATAGTTGTCAATAAAGCATGCTATGCAGAATCCCGGACGTATATGGTGACTCAGCATGATTTTTCTGGAAATTAGAAGCAGCCACTGAAAATACCAGAAGCATTGGTTTCAGGTTCAACTGTTAGTTGAGCTTAGGCAAGATAGGATCTTTCTATGCAGTCTCCTGATTATTGCTGTAAGAATTTCTTGGTTGAAAGATTATTGATACATCACATTTGAACAACTCTTTACTATTTAGAAGACATAAGACATAATTATTTAGAACGTAGACTCTGGGTTTGAACCCTGGCCATAACATTTACAAGTCATGTGCCCTTGGTTAAGTTACATTACCACTCTGTCTCAGATCCTGTATAAGAATTCTAATGACCTACAAGAAATGTCAAATTTAGTCTGATATAAAGTGACCAATAAATCTTACATATAATTGGTTTTCTTTTATATCTTGAACCTCACACATCTCTGTGATTATTGTAGGGGGAGATATCATTATTCCTAAGAGTAAATTGAGGATCAGCAGTTAATTGTCCATTGACCCAGAGCCAACATGTTGCACACCCTCTGGTTCCAAACTCAGGTCACTTCCCAATATTCCATCCTAAATAATTGTAAGTAAGTATAGGAATCAGATCATAAAAGCTTATCTCTCTCTCTCTCTCTTTTTGTCTTTTTGCCTTTTCTAGGGCCGCACCTGCGGCATATGGAGGTTCCCAGGCTAGGGGTCTAATCAGAGCTGTAGCCACCAGCCTACGCCAGAGCCACAGCAGCATGGGATCCAAGCCGTGTCTGCAACCTACACCACAGCTCACGGCAACGCCGGATCCTTAACCCACTGAGCAAGGCCAGGGATCGAACCCAAAACCTCATGGTTCCTAGTCGGATTCATTTACCACTGAGCCACGACGGGAACTCCAAAAGTTTTATCTCTTACACTTAGATCCCACTGAATAAATTTAGAAGACTTGTAAATTTCAGATAAGTATGTAAACTTGAATTTGAATCTTTGTGAACAAAGCATACAGTAATTATTGGATTTAATTTTCTGTTGACTATATGTTGTTTTATTAATTTCACATGATACTAAAAATCTATCTTTCTTCAGTAGATATTTACAGACCCAAACTCTATACCTCAGATCATTGGCTCACAGGTATGTAGCTTAAGATTTTAGAGAGCAGGGACCATCTTAACATTGCAGGGTCCAGCACAATGGGGAGATCATTTACATACTCACTCACAATGCAAAGTTTTATTGTGCCTCCACTGTGTGCAGGCACTGCCCTGGGATATAGCAATAAATAAGCCAGATCAGGTCTTTACTCTTAAAGAGATCACATTATGGAGGGAGGAGAGGAGTAATCAAGAAGTAAATACATCAAAATGGTAATTTCAGATAGAGTTAATTAGGAGCTGAGAAGAATATAAAACAGGGTGATGGGATTCAGACTAAACGTGGGGGGCGGTGGGGAAGTCTTAGGTATAGTTGTCTGAGAAAACCTATCTGTGGAGGTGGCAGCTTGAGCTGAGACTTTGATCATTAAAGAGAACCAACTGAGCAAAGAGCCAGGGCTGAAGTGGTGGGAACAAGCTTGGCATGTTATAAGGATAAAAAGAAGGGCTCATTACAAATAATGAAACTCAAAATACTTATGAGTCTTTTTTTGTCCATGTAAGAAAAATACAGGCTTTGGATCACCAACTGCTTTGGTCACCTTTATTTATCTTCTAGAAAAAAAAAAATAGGAGTGGCTGAGGTACCACTTTCCTTTGAAGTACTTTGAAAGGCAAAACTGGTTTCAGCTTGTTGCCTCTTGTTACAGTGCTGAAATGTGTAGTGTTTTTCTTCAGCAGATATTTGAGAACCAAAACTTTTCTTTTTTTTTTGGCCATGCTCACAGCATAAGGAAATTCCCCGGTCAGAGATAGAATCTTCACCATGGTGGTGACCTGAGCCACAGCAGTGAGAACCACCAGGCTACCAGAGAACACTAAGAACCAAAACTTTTACACTTGGGTCATTTGTGAAATGTCAGTCTCTTAATAAACTTCCCCGAGGACGTGGAATTCTGTATCCCTACTTATAAATCTGATCTTTAAGCCCAGGTGGTTGTCCATGCTCTGAAAAATATAAAATCTTACTCTATCCCCACTTTTTTTTTTTTTGTCTTTTTGCCATTCTTGGGCCGCTACCACGGCATATGGAGGTTCCCAGGCTAGGGGTCCAATCGGAGCTGCAGCTGCCAGCCTACACCAGAGCCACAGCAACGCTGGATCCGAGCCGCGTCTGCAACCTACACCACAGCTCACGGCAACGCCGGATCGTTAACCCACTGAGCAAGGGCAGGGACCGAACCCGCAACCTCATGGTTCCTAGTCGGATTCGTTAACCACTGCGCCACGACGGGAACTCCTATCCCCACTTTTAATTTCTTGCCATTTTTTCCTCATTCAATGTGTTATTCACAACTTCCCCCCTTTTCTTCTTAGTTTCCTTCACACATACACACACACACACACACACACACACACACACACACACGCACACTTTCAGATAATACCACACACATTTATATGAAGTGTCCAGAATACATGAACCCACATAGATGGGAAGTATATTAACACTTGCCTGTGAGTGAGGGATATGGGGATGGGAGGGCAATGGATAAGGGGTGCAGGGTTTCTTTTTGAGGTAATGAAAATGTTGTAAAATTATGGTAGATATACACACATCTTTTCGAATATACTAACAGCCATTGAGTTGTATAGTTTAAATGGGTGAATTGCATAGTATGTGAATTATATCTCAATGAAGCTGTCTAAAGAGCTAATGGAGGAGAAAATTGAATAATAATAGTGTGATACAGAACAAGGTAAGAAAGGAGAAATAAAGGAAAACAGAAAAACAGATGAACAAATAAAAAACAAGTAGAGACTGCTTAAACCCAAGCATTTTGACAATTACATTAAATTGGACTAATGACTCTATTTGAAAAAATATATATGAAACTACAAAGGGCCAAGAATAAAAAAGGCAATTGTGGAGGGGGAACTCCAAGATAAAGATATCTTAAGCAAGGCAGAAATACACTGTTTGTAATAGAGAAGAATGATGAATTCTACTTCATTAGAATTATGAACTTCTATTTATCCAAAGACAGGATCAACTGAGTAGAAATAAAAGCAATAGACTTGGAGAAAAGATTTTCAATATACATATATGACAAAAGACATATTAGAATATATAAAAGCACCTACAGATTACTGATAAAAAACAAACATATTTAAATGAACCCACATTTATACCTCATGAAAAGAAGATATCCACATAGTCCGTTAAGAGCAAAGGGTTTTCATCATATGTAGGTATCAAGAAAGCAAATATAGGGAATTCCCATCGTGGCTTAGTGGTAACAAACCTGACTAGTATCCATGAGGACATGGGTTCAATCCCTGGCCTTGCTCAGTGGGTTAAGGATCTGGCATTGCTATGGCTGTGGTGTAGGCTAGAAGCTACAGCTCTGATTCAACCCTTAGCCTGGGAACTTCTGTATGCCTCGGGGACAACCCTAAAAAGACAAAAAGAAAAAAAAAAGAAAGCAAATATAAACCATAATGAAATGGTTACATTTGACCTCCACCAGAATATCAACACCAGGTTTGGTAAGGATGTAGAACAAACAGAAGCCTTATACATTGCTCAGGGAAAAGCAAATTTGTACAACCATTTTGAAAAGTTCTTCAGTATCTACTAAAGCCAGACATATGTACACTCTATGATCAGCAATTCCGCTTTTGAGTATGTATCCAACAGACATAGGTTCTTACAGCCATCAAGAGACATGTGTAAGAATGTTCACAGCAGCATTATTTATAAGGACTCCAACCTGGTAAAAACTCAAATGTCCATCAGAAGTTGAATGAATAAGCTGTGAATGATTAATAGAATGATATAATAATAGTAATAATACAATAAAAATGAAAAAACTACCACTACATTCAACAACATGGATGAATCTGACATACAAAATATTGAGAGAAGCCAGACATAAAAGAATGTATATGCATGACTCCATTTATATGAAGTTCAAGACAAGCACTAATCTCTAGTAGAGTTCAGAATACTCATTGTCTTTAATGAGGTATTGACAGAGTGGCATGAGGAAGCTTATGGGGTTCTGAAAATACTCTATTATCTTTAATTGATGTTTATACAATGGGAATATATAAAATATAAATATATGTTTGTACCTCATATAAATTAATTACACATTTCAGATCTGTGCATTTTACTGCATATATCTCAGAAAAAATATCTTTCCATATCAGTATACAGACACTTATCTTTCCATATCAGTATACAGAATGATGATAAACAAAATAAACTTGATATTTGATCTCGTAGGTGTTAATATAAATTCTTAGCTGAAACGCGTGAATGGAATATGGAATTTAAGTAATACTTTGGTCACAGTATGTAATAAAATATAAGAAATGATAGTATTATAAATAACCAAAGTATTTATAGAAAAAACAACTAGAAAACAGAAGAAAGGTAGAGAGGATTTGGACTGTTTGTCTTTCCTAAACTTTGTCATGAAGAATACTACAGTCATAAAAGATGTTATATTTTCTGGGGGGAAAACACTGTATCTTTCAGTATCCATTCACCTAGATATCAGTAATTTGAGAAGGTTTCCAACCTGTCAGGTGGGAGGAGCAAAAGGGAAAGGGGTGCTGCCCAGATACCCTGAGAGCTGCGCTGCTGAGGCTACAAGAGTACCACTGCTGCTCTACTGCTCTGGGAACTACAGCACCTGCAACGTCATGGGAAGCCAGGAGTTGCAGTGATGGTTAGGGTCCTGGAAGCCACAGTGCCCTTTGTGCTGACAGACTTGCTGATGCTGCTGGAGCTGCTAATTGTCCTCTGCCACTGTGGCTATGACTGTGCCACTATTACAGCAATCTGTGCTGCCTGTGATGGCCTGCCACAGCTGCTGCCCCAGCCAGAGCAGAAGAAGGAAAATAAGGGCTCCTCTGCTCCTCCTACTTTCTAGCCTCCTGCCAGGATCTTTGCCAGAACCTAATCTGACTCAGTTGATGAGAGAGTCTAGGAGATGTAGTTCTCAGGTTTCTAGCCCCTGAGATGCAGAAAGAAGGACAATATGGAGTAGAAGATCAATTGGCAAATAACTAGAACAATACACTGGTAAGAATGGCCAAGCATAATTAAATCCATTTCCTTACTTTGAGATTTCCCAAAACCTTTAATGCCTTACTGTGCTTTGAAATTTTTCAAAAGGGAGTTATAGCTTGTAGTGCTTAATTTTTTATGGCAGTTTTCTCCTACAGAACACAATTTTAAAATATCATAAGGCATCAGACTAGGATAAAAATGGGGACAAATAGAAATACTATATAGTCATTGGGTTATAATGAAGCCATGGATGGTAGAATATATAAAAGATGCTTTCCTCATATAAATGATAAAAACTGCAGAGGGACAAGTTTAGAGTGGTCATGTAAGAATTCAAATACACCAGTATCCTGGGAGTTCACAACACGGTGCAGCAGAAACGAATCCGACTGGGAACCATGAGGTTTTGGGATCCATCCCTGCCCTTGATCAGTGGGTTAAGGATCTGGCATTGTCATGAGTTGTGGTGTAGGTCATAGACACAGTTCAGATCTGGCGTTGCTATGGCTGTGATGTAGGCCGGCAGCTGTAGCTCCGATTTGACCCCTAGCTTGGGAACCTCCATATGCCATGGGTGTGGCTCTAAAAAGCAAAAAAGCCAAAAAAAAACCCAAAAAAAAACCCACACCAATATCCTGAAAACTAATTATGTGAAAGAAATGACACTGACAAATCCTTTATTTCTTGGATATTTTAATGTTGTTTTAGTAGGCCACTCTATGAACTTCTTCTGTGTTTGGGAGAATCACAAGGGGAGAAATAAGAAATGAAGGGCTCTAATTGACATCATGGAACCTGAAAGGGAATGAGTCTTTCTGGTTAATGAATAGTTAATTCTGGTAACGTCATTACAGTCACTGTATTTACAGAGACACCGTGAGTTCAGAGGCATGAGACTAAGTGTCCAGAAGGAGCAGATGCCAGCAGCACAGCTGTGACTCTCCAGCAGGGTCAGTGCCAACAGGGCTTACTACACAGATGGCTCTTTTGGCAGGATCTTGGCTGTCCTTTGTCCATCTATGGTCTTGCCCGAGTCTGTTTATCCAGCCTCTTTCCTACTGTGCATCTTTCAACACCTCCAAAAACTATTATTATTATTATTATTTGCTTTTTAGGGCCACACCCGAGGCATATGGAGGTTCCCAAGCTAGGGGTTGAATCAGAGCAACAGCTGCAGTCCTATACCACAGCCATAGCAACTCCAGATCCAAGCCATGTCTGCAAACTACACCTGCAATGCTGGATCCTTAACCCATTGATCAAGGCCAGAGATGGAACCCTATATCTCATGGTTCCTAGTTGGATTCGTTTCCACAACACCACAAATGGGAACTCCCAAAAATTACTTTTCTCCTTAACTGAACTAGATTTATTTTATTTTTTTATTTGTTTGTTTGTAACCAAGAACTCTAATTGAAACATTCTTGAAAGTAGAGAAAGTCAAAGGGAGATCCAATATTCTAATTTTTTCCTAACCAATAAAAAGAAAAGACTGATTTATGGGAAAGAATTACTATAAAATAATTGCATCCTAACAGAATGATTAGGTTTAGAAAACAGGTTTGGAGTTCCAGATGTGGCTCAGTGGGTTAAGGATCTGATGTTTTCTCTATGAGGATGCAGGTCCAATCCCTGGTCTCACTCAGTGGGTTAATCATCAGGTCTTGCTATGGCATAGGCTCCAGCTGCAGCTAAAATTCGACCCTTGGCTCTGTGAACTTCGTGTGCCATGTATATGGCTGTAAAAAGAAAAAAAAAAAAAAAAGGAAAAGCACGTTTACAAAGATTCATCGAAATTCCATATGTAATAGAAAAGGAAAGAATTCTAAATTATCTGCATAAATGTAAAAAATTCATGGAAAAAAAGGAAAAAAGTAGGAGAGAGAAAGGCACTAGGAGGGTTGCAAAGATTAAAGTCCAGAGTAAGTACAAGTTTGTGAATATTCTTAATAAAAATGGAAAGACTTTAAAGTCACGATCTCAATAAGACCAAGAGAAGGCTGAACCAGCATCCTGGGAAGGATGCCGCAAAGTTAGATGAAGGCAGAACTCATGGCCTAGATGAGTCACCATGGTCCCGACCACACACAGAACTTTACAGTGATGGGTTTACTCAATTTCTCCCTTTGTCCCAGCTTCTCTAGTAAGAAGGATTGCCTTTAATTTGTAAATGGCAGGACAATCAGCCAAAATAAGGACATTCAGTCCTATTAAGACAGGTAAGATAACAAGAGAACCCAGTCACACCTTTCAATGAAACCATTAATTTTAAAAAACTTATATATGCACATTGTAAGAATGTGAGCCAGGAGTTCCCATTATGGCTCAACGATAATGAACCCAACTAGTATCCATGAGGATGCAGGTTCCATCCCTGGCCCCACTCAGTAGGTTAAGGGTCCAGTGTTGCCGTGAGCTTTGGTGTAGGCCAGCAGCTGAACCTCCAATTTGACCCCTACCCTGTGAACTTCCATATGCTGGGGGATGGGCCCTAAAAAGACCCCCCCTCCAAAAAAACCAAATCCTTCCAGAACTAGGGCGGCCAAAAGGCCGAAAAAATTGGAGATTGGGCCGAGAGAGTCCTGGAGAATCAGGTGCATTAGATTACAACTCCATCCCCTCCCTTTTCAACCACATGAACAAATACTTCCACTTTTTGTCCTTAATTGAGTTCAAGTTTTTTTTTTTTCTTTTTAGTAAAAAGGCCAGAATGATAAATTCATGGGTTAGGATTATGACGCTCCACCACTCAGGTTAAAATCAGGAAGCAATAGCTCTAGGCTTCTGAGATCTTGGCAATCACAAAACTATTTCTCCTTCCATTTTGCCTCTTTTGATCAGTGGTTCTTAATCAATTTGTTTGCTGAAAGGTACCAGCGTCCTGTAGGAGAATCTCCCATGCAGAGTTAATTACCGCTCCTTATTATCTGATTATCTCCCATTAAAAAGTGCCTAAACCCCTGTAGTGCTTCTCTATGGGAAATACATTTCTGCCTACACCATGGGGTATTCGTAGGTTCAACTCAGCGTTCACAGCACAAAACTACCACTGACAGCTTTGGCAGAAGAATATAGGACAAGAACTACAATTGTCAGCAGGGCAACATCATGTGTTCCTCTTCTATGGGACATCAAATCACACAGCCGCCCAGGAACCACTCACGTGTGAGAAGAGGAGATCCACGCGGGGCAGGTGCAGGAAGCATTCATTCCCCACAGGAGCCAATACCTCCTTTAACAACTTCAGAGTCATCACTTCTAGCACTCCCACAAGGACACCCCCAGTGAAACAGTCACCACACTCGAGGAAACTACAAGCTACACACCTTCCATCAGGGGTGTATTGTGCCTTGATCATTCTTCCCAGTGCAGTTGCAATTTCCAGAGATCATTTTTATTATAAGCCATAGTGCTGAAGAATACTGTTAACATACTGTTAACATACTCCAGGGGAACAGAGTTAGCGAGTTAACAAAAGGTCAACTTCTTACACAGCAGCGAAAAGGTTCTCTTAACCCTTTATCCAAACTGCCTGCTTGATGGTGGGTTTGACCATGTGACTTGCTTTGACTAATGGACACAAGTGGAGGTGATTTATGTCTCCTCCCAGCAGCCATTGCTGGTTCCACGCTTATCCACTTCCCTCTGCCAGCAGACAAGGAGAGGGGCGTCTCCTCTGGCCCAAGCCCCCAAGTAAAGAAGCTGTTGGGAGCACAACCACGAAAAAGAGTTGCAGCAGATCCTCATCTTCCAAGAAACTTCCAAGGCAGGTAATGATTTATTATTCTAAGCCATTGTTCATTGGAGAGTTGTTTGTTATTGTAGCATAACCTGTTTATAATTAACAACCTCTTTGGAAAGACTTAGGCTGAACCTAGCACTCTCCAACTAGCATTCCCTAAGAAGAGCCTGCCAATTAAACCAGCTAGTTTTTTTCTTTTTTTCTTTTTTTGGTGTGTCAGCTTTGATTCTGGCAATAAACCCAAGCTCAAGGGGTTGATGGAAAGTTTCCCCTTTTTTTTTTTTTGAGTAGTCTGGCAGTTCAAGTACCATGTATGTCGATTGTATCTTTTATTGTCCTACCTCATCTTCCTCTTTGGTACCAGTCAGGGTCTAGACAGAAACTACACAGTTACTTGACAAAGAGAATTTAATATAACGAACTGCCAATTAGGTATAAAATTGTCATCTTGGTAACCATAAATGTGTAAAGAGAAATCGAATATATTGCCCAGGGAGCAACGGCAGGGAACTGTTTAATTACCTCCAGGGTTGAGGGAACAAAGTCAAGAGGTTGGAATTATGATTTAAACGTGGAAACTGGAGTTCCATCGTGGCGCAGCGGAAACGAATCCAACTAGGAATCATGAGGTTGTGGGTTCGATCCCTGGCCTTGCTCAGTGGGTTAAGGATCCGGTGTTGCCATGAGCTATGGTGTAGGTCGCAGATGCAGCTTGGATCTGGCGTTGCTGTGGCTGTGGTGTGGGCTGTGGGCTACAGCTCCAATTTGACCCCTAGCCTGGGAACCTCCACATGCCGAAGGTGCAGCCCTAAAAAGACAAAAGGACAAAAACAAAAAACAAACAAAACAAAAAACGTGGAAACTTAAAGGAGGGGGCCGTGGAACCAAAACTCAAGACATCCAAAGAAGCGGTGCTGCTAGTGTGAGTTTGAAGGAAGTGCCTTTTTTGAGCTGGGATCCACCTCTGAGGAAGGGTCTGGTGCCTAGTGTCCTTGAGGGGATGCGATGCAAGTTCTGCAAGTGTGGGGACACTGCAAACTGGATCTAACAGCTCCTATGGGGAAGGAGTGTTACTGGGGTGCCACTGGCAAGAAACCCTAGGAAACAGAGTCACAGGAGGCAGCAAGGCTTTCTTTCTCCTCCAGCTTCGCAGGCTCCTTCTAGTGCCCCGTCTGGTCAGAGCCTAACAAGGAGCTCGCTGGCAAAGCTGTGATGTGGTTTGTAGAAATGCTGCAAACCCCTCCCTGACCAGTGAACAGGGGCACCTGGCCCATGGGGTGAGTGAGGGCGGAGGTGCAACCTGTGCTAGCCAAGTGCTAAGCCCTTGTGTGGCACTATGTCAGTCTGGGGAAGAGTCAGTCATCTTTTTCTCATTTGCACACAGGTGCCACGTAGACCTGTAGGTAAGCACATTGCTAACTGAGGAGTTACCTGGTGGCCTAGGGGGTTAAGGATTGGCATTGTCACTACTGTGGCCAAGCCAACTTCCACATGCTGCGGGTGTGGCCAAAAAAACCCACATTGCTGATTCAAACGTTAGCAACCAAATTTTCCTTACATCTCTCACCTTTTCTTTTTTTCTTTTTGCCTACACTAGCAGAATATGGAAGTTCCCAGGCCAGGGATCAAATCCCACCTGCAGTTGTGACCTACATCACAGCTGCTGCAATGCAATACCAGATTCTTAACCCCACTGCACCACATTGTTGCTCTGTTTGTTTGTTTGTTTGTTTGTTTGTTTTGGCCATTCCCAGGCCAGGATCATATCCATGCCATAGTAGTGACCAATGCCTTCAATCTTCTAATTGGCTCTGAAAAACATATATTTTTTGTTGTAATATTCCAGGCAGACTTACATGGCACCAACATGCAACTTTTTACAGTCATAGAGATTTATAGTTCTCCTTTGTATACTATCAAAGATGTGTGTAGATGTATTTGATTTTCGTTCCCCACTCCAACATCTTTTCTTACCGTGGGTACTGCTTTTGATACTCAGCATATGCTCAGTTCCCTCCCTTCTTTTAAGCTGGACTTCCAGCTGTGCAGCCAGAGCAAGTCTTTACGGCATCCATAGCGCTCTTTCTTACTTTTTCTTCCTGTTGCCTTTTCACTGGAGGTGTGTAGGGAGCCACTTTATTCTTGTCCTTTCTTTTTTAGCCAGCTTTACCATATCCAACAAATGGTTTAAATGAAGGCTTAGAAGAAATTACTTTCAAATGTGTTGATGACACAAAACTAAGAGGTAGTTAAAATGACAGGTTAGAAAATTAGGATTCCTAGTGATTTCTGTCTACTGAATGCTGTGCTGATAGCAAAAATACAAAATCTATGAGATAAAGGAAAGTCCAGTTGAATTTAAAATAGGATAGAGTAAGATAACAAAAATGAAGACAACTCTTTTATTTTTTTTTTTAAATGATGGCATATGATTTCTGTGGCAGCTTTGGAAAGGAATCATGATTTTTTTTGTGATAATCATTTTTATGATAAGCACACAGCAGCTACTCAATACATGTTTACATAATTTAATATTTAATAAAAGATCATGGAAATAGATCATTAATTATAGTTGAGGGGAACATTATACCAACTACCTCATAATTCTGAGGACATACAATGAATTATATATAATTATATGTAGACATACAAAAAATATTAATAGTGATTATCTCTGACAAAGGACTGGTAGATTTTCATTTATGTTACTACTGAAAGTCTTATTTTCTCTATTATACATGTATTTATTTTGCAATAAGAATAAATTTTTTAAAAAACCCAACATATAAAAACAACTAAATGAAAAATGACCCAATATATTTGGAGTTTTAGGAAAATTTTGATATAAGAAATATTTTCTTTACAGTGATTCAAAATGAATAGTAAAGCAACAACTGGAAATAAAAATTATCTAATGTGCTCCATTCAGTGAACCACAGGTGAGGAATAATTTGATGTAGAGTTACACAAAGGGGACAAAAAATGACTATGATTTGATTTTTTTTTCTTTTTTTGTTGTTGTTGTTATTGTTGTTGCTATTTCTTGGGCCGCTCCCGAGGCATATGGAGGTTCCCAGGCTAGGGGTTGAATCGGAGCTGTAGCCACCGGCCTACGCCAGAGCCACAGCAACGCGGGATCCAAGCCGCGTCTGCAACCTACACCACAGCTCACGGCAACGCCGGATCGTTAACCCACTGAGCAAGGGAAGGGACCGAATCCGCAACCTCATGGTTCCTAGTCGGATTCGTTAACCACTGCGCCATGACGGGAACTCCTGATTTGTTTTTTAAGTAAATTTTATTGGAGTATAGTTGACTTAGAAAGTTGTGTCGGAGTTCCCATTGTGGTTCAGTGGGTTAAGAACCCAACGAATATTCATGAAGATGCTGATTTGATCCCTGGCCTGGCTCACTGGGGATAAGGATCTAGCATAGGTTACAGACGTGGCTCAGATCTGGTGTGGCTGTGGCTGTGGTTTGGCTCTCCAATTCAACTCCTAGGCTGGGAACTTTCATATGCCACAGGAACTGCCCTAAAAAGAAAAAAAAGTTGTATTAGTTTCAGGTGTATAGCAAAGTAAATCAGTTATACAGATACATATATCTATTCCTTTTCAGATTGCCCATTAGGTCTTTCTTACTTGTTTTATGTTAGTAGTGTGTGTATGTCAACCCCAACTCTCTAATTTATCTCTCCTGCCCCATGTTTCCCCTTTTGAAACCAAATTCATGGTTACCAAATCCTTGTGTTTGCTTCTGTTTTGTAAGTAAAAATAATACATTTTGAATCTATTTAAATTTTTTTTCTTTTATTTTTTTATTATTTATGATTTTTAATTTTTCCATTATAGGTGATTTACAGTGTTCTGTCAATTTCTACTATACAGCAAAGTGAGCCAGTCATATATATATATATATATGAGCCAGTCATATATATATATATTCTTTTTTATAATGTTTTTTATTTTTTCTATTATAGTTGGTTTACAGTGTTCTGTCAATTTTCTACTGTACAGCAAATTGACCCAGTCACACATACATATATACATTCTTTTTCTCACTTTATCCTCCATCATGCTCCATCCCAAGTGACTAGATATAATTCCCTCTGCTATATAGCAAAATCTCATTGCTTATCCACTCCAAATGCAATAGTTTGCATCTATTAACCCCAGACTCCCAGTCCATCCCACCCCCTTACCCTCCCTCTTGACAACTATGAGTTTCTTTTCTGTGGAAAGTTTCATTTGTGCCGTTTATTAGATTCCAGATGTAAGAGATACCATATGGTGTTTGTCTTTCTCTTTCTGACTTACTTAATTCACTTAGTATGAGAGTCTCTAGTTCCATCCACGTCACTGAAAATGACACCATTTTATTCTTTTTGATGATGAGTAGTATTCCATTGTGTACATATACCACTTCTTCTCAATTCATTCATCTGTCGATGGACATTTAGGTTTTTTCCATGTTTTGGCTAGTGTGACTAGTGCTGCAATGAACATATGGGTGCATGTACCTTTTTCTTTTTCAAGGAAAGTTTTGTCTGGATATATGCCCAGGAGTGGGATTGCTGGATCATTTAGTAGTTCTATATTTAGTTTTCTGAGCTACCTCCATACTGTTTTCCATAGTGGTTGTACCAATTTACTTTCTCACCGACAGTTCAAAATGGTTCCCTTTTCTCCACACCCTCTCCAGCATTTGTTATTTGTGGATTTATTAATGATGGCCTTTTAGACTGGTGTGAGGTGGTACATCATAGTAGTTTTGGTTTGCATTTCTCTAATAATTAGTGATATTGTGCATCTTTTCATGTGCCTGTTGGCCATCTGTATACCTTCTTTGGAGAAATGTCTTTTCAGGTCTTTTGATCACCTTTCAATTGGGTTGTTGGCTTTTTTGCTGTTGAGTTGTATAAGTTGTTTGTATATTTTAGAGATTAAGCCCTTGTCAATTGCATCATTTGAAACTGTTTTCTTACATTCCATAGATTGTCTTTTTTGTTTTTTTAATGGTTCCTTTGCTGTGAAAAAGCTTGTCAGTTTGATTAGGTCCCATTGGTTTATTTTTGCTGTTATTTCTGTTGCCTTGGGAGACTGACCTAAGAAAACACTTGTAAGGTTTTTTTTGTTGTGGTTCCTGGAAGAAGAAACTATGACTTTATTTATTTTTATTTTTTATCTTTATGAATCTTTATTTTTAAAGCATTTTTATTACTCAATTACATTTCTAGTTGTAGAACAATCATCACAACCAAATTTTATAGCATTTCCATCCCAAAAACCCAGCCCATCTCACCCCCCAAACTGTCTTATTTGGAAAACATAAGATTTCAAAGTATGTGAGCCAGCATCTATTCTGCAAAGTTCATTGTGTCTTTTTTTCAGATTCCATATGTGAGTGATAGCATCTTATGTTGATGTCTCACTGTCTGACTGACTTCACACAGCATGATAAACTCTAGGTGCAGCCATGTTGCTAAAAATGTCATTATTACTTTCCTTTTAATGGCTGAGTAATATTCCATCAAGATATGCCCCATCTTCTTTTTCCACTCCTCTATTGATGGACGTTTAGGTTGTTTCCATGTCTTCGCTATTGTATACAGTGCTGCAATGAATGTTGGAGTACACGTGTCTTTTCAAGTCATGGTTTTCTCTGGATGGGTGTCCAGGAGTGGGATTGCTGGATCAAATGGTACTTCTATGTTTAGTTTTCTGAGGAATCTCCATACTGCTTTCACAGCGGTTGCACCAGTTTACATTCTCACCAACAGTGTAATAGGGTTCCCTTTTCTCTACACCCTTTCCAGCATTTATTTTTTGATGATGGCCATTCTGGCTGGTGTAAAGTGATACCTCATAGTGGTTTTGATTTGCATTTCTCTAATAATGAGCAACGTTGAACACCTTTCCATGTGTTTTTTGTCCATATGTATGTCTTCAGAGAATTGTCTGTTTAGATCTTCTGCCCATTTTTTGATGGGGTTGTTTGTTTTTTTAGTATTGAGCTAGAGAAGGTGTTTATAAATTTTGGAAATTAAGCCCTTGTCAGTCACTTCATTGGCAAATAGTTTCTCCCATTCTGTGGGTTGTCTTTCTTTTTGTTTAGGGTTTCCTTTGCTGTGCAGAAACTTTAAGTTTAATTAAGTCCCATTTATTTTTGTTTTTATTGTCATTACTCTAGGAGGTGAATCTGAGGAGATGTTGCTGTGGTTTACGTCAGAGAGTGGCCTATGTTTTCCTCTAAGAGTTTTATAGTATCTGGTCTTATGTTTAGGTCTTTAATCCATTTTGAGTTTATTTTTGTGTATGGTATTAGGAAGTATTCTAATTTCATTCTTTTACATGTGGCTGTCCAGTTTTCCCAGCACCTCTTATTGAAGGGACTGTATATTCTTATTGAAGGGACTGTATATTCTTACCTCCTTTGACATAGATTACTTAACGATAGGTGCATGGGTTTAATTCTGAGTTTTCTATCCTGTTCCACTGATCTATATTTCTGTCTTTGTGCCAGTACCATATGGTTGTGATGACTATAGCTTTGTAGTATGGTCTGAAGTCAGGGAGCCTGATTCCTCCAGCTCCAATTTTCTTTCTCAGGATTGCTTTGGTTATTCTGGGTCTTTTGTGTTTCCAAACAAACTTTATAAATATTTTGTTCTAGTTCTGTGTGAAATGTCCTTGGTAATTTGATAGGGATTGCACTGAATTTGTATGTTGCCTTGGGTGGTATAATCATTTTGATGATATTGATTATTCCAATCCAAGAGCATGGTATGTCTTTCCATGTTTGTATCATCTATGATTTCTTTCATCAGCATCTTATAGTTTTCAGAGTACAAATCTTTTGTCTCTTTAAGTAGATTTATTCCTAAGTATTCTTTTAGATGCAATGGTAAATGGGATTGCTTCCCTAATTTCTCTTTCTGATCCTTCATTGTTAGTATGTAGAAATGCAGTCGATTTCTGTGTGCTAATTTTGTATCCTGAGACTTTGCCAAATTCATGGATGAGCTCTAACAGTTTTCTGATAGAGCCTTAGGATTCTCTAGGTATAGTATCATGTCATCTACAAATAGTGATAGTTTTACTTTTTCCTTTCCAATTTGGATTCCTTTTATTTCTTTTACTCCTCTGATTGCTGTGGCTAGGACTTCCAAAACTATGTTGAAGAGTAGTGGTGAGAGCAGACATTGTCTTGTTCCTGATCTCAGCGGGAATTCTTTCAGCTTTTCACCATTGAGAATGATGTTTGCTCTGGGTTTGTCACATATGGCCTTTATGATGTTGAGGTAGGTTCCCTCTATGCCCACTTTCTGAAGAGTTTTTATCAGAAATGGGTGTTGGACTTTGTCAAAGGCTTTTTCTGCGTCTATTGAGAGGATCATATGGTTTTATTCTTCAGTT
The DNA here is from genome assembly GCF_016906955.1 of Phacochoerus africanus. NCBI lineage: Eukaryota > Metazoa > Chordata > Mammalia > Artiodactyla > Suidae > Phacochoerus > Phacochoerus africanus. Next base: position 50,482,374 of record NC_062550.1, on the reverse strand, counting down.
AATGTGGTGTATCACACTGATCAATTTGCGCATATTGAAGAATCCTTGAATGCTTGGGATAAATCCCACTTGATCATGATGTACAATCCTTTTAATGTATTGTTGGATTTGGTTTGCTGGTATTTTGTTGAGGATTTTGGCATCAAAGTTCATCAGTGAAATTGGCTTGTAATTTTCTTTTTTTTTGTGTGGTATCTTGGTCTGGTTTTGGTACCAGGGTGATGGTGGCCTCATACAATGAGTTTGGGAGTGTCCCTTCCTCAGCAATATTTTGGGGTAGTTTCAGAAGGATAGGTGTTAGCTCTTCTCTAAACCTTTGACAGAATTTGCCTGTGAAGCCATCTGGTTCTGGACTTTTGGTTTTTGGAAGATTTTTTTTTTTGGTCTTTTTTGCCATTTCTTGGGCCGCTCCTGTGGCATATGGAGGCTCCCAGGCTAGGGGTTGAATCAGAGCTGTAGCTGCCAGCCTACGCCAGAGCCACAGCAATGCAGGATCCAAGCCACGTCTGCAACCTACACCACAGCTTACGGCAACACTGGATCGTTAACCCACTGAGCAGGGGCAGGGATCGAACCCGCAACCTCATGGTTCCTAGTCGGATTTGTTAACCACTGTGCCACGACAGGAATTCCATGTTTTTTGGAAGTTTTTTAATCACAGTTTTAATTTCAGTACTTGTGATTGGTCCATTCAGTTTTTCTATTTCATCTTGGTTTAGTCTTGGAAGATTGTACTTTTCTAAGAATTTCTCCATTTCTTCTAGGTTTTCCATTTGTATTGACATATAGTTGCCTGTAGTAGTCTCTTATGATAATTTTTATGTTATGTCCATTGTAACTTCTCCTTTTTCATTTCTAATTTTATTGATTTGAGTCCTCTCTCTTTTTTTCTTGCTAAGTCTGGCTAAGGGTTTATCAATGTTGTTAATAAATCAGCTTTTCATTTCATTGATCTTTTCTATGGTTTTCTTCATTTCTATTTCATTGATTTTGGCTCTGATCTTTATGATTTCATTCCTCCTGCTAACTTTAGGTCTTGTCTGTTCTCTCTCTAGCTGCTTTAGATGTAAAGTTGTTTGAGCTTTTTCTTGTTTCCTGAAGTGGGCTTGTATTGCTATAAATTTTCCTCTTAGAACAGCTTTTGTTGCATCCCATAGGTTTGGAGCGTCATATCTTTGTTGTCATTTGCTTCTAGGTATTTTTAATTTCCTGATTTCTTCAGTGATCCGTTGGTTGTTTAGCAGCATGTTGTTTAGTCTCCACATGTTTGTGTTTTTTTTGTGGTTGTTTTCCAGTTGTATAGCATTGTGGTCAGAAAAGATGCTTGATATGATTTCAATTTTCTTAAAGTTATCAAGGCTTGATTTGTGGCCCAGGATGTGATCAGTCTTAGAGAATGTTCCATGTGCACTTGAGAAGAATGTGTATTCTGCTGCTTTTTGATGGAATGTCCTATAAATATCTATTAAGTCCATCTGGTCTAATGCTTCATTCAGGGCCTGTGTTTCCTTGTTGATTTTCTGCCTGGATGATCTGTCCATTGCTGTAAGTGGGCTATTGAAGTCCTCCACTATTACTGTGTTATTGTCAAGTTCTCCTTTTAAGGTTGTTAGCAGTTGCCTTATATATTGAGTAGATCCTATGTTGGGTGCATATATATTTACAATTTTTATATCTTCGTCTTGGATTGATCCTTTGATCATTAGATAATGTCCTTCTTTGTCTCTTATAATGTTCTTTATTGTAAGGTCTGATATGAGTATTTTGTCTGATATGAGTATTGCTACTCCAGCTGTCTTTTGATTCCTGTTTGCATGGAATATTTTCTCCCATCCTCTCACTTTCAATTTGTATGTGTCCCTAGAAGTGAAGTGGGTCTCTTGAAGACAGCATATATATGGGTCTTGTTTTTGTATGCATTCAGCCAGTCTATGTCTTTTGGTTGGGGCATTTAGTCCATTTACATTCAAGGTAATTATTGATATGTACATTCTTATTGCCATTTTACTACCTGTTTTGGATTGTTTTTGTTGATCTTTTTTCTTCCCTTCTCTTGTTCTCTCTCTTGTTGGATGCCTATATTTAGTGTTGTATTTGAGTTGATTTTTCTTATTTGTGTGTCAATTGTAGATTTTGGGTTCACAGTTATTCTGAGGTTTTGATATAGGAGCCTGTATATATTCGAGATTGCTTTAAGTTTTTGGTCTCTTAATTGCAAGTGTATATCCAGTGTCCTGCATTTGTACCCTCCTCTTCTCATGATTTCTGATTTTGGTAGCATATTTGTGTGTGGATGGTTTCTTACCTTTATTGTATATATGCCTTTACTGGCAAGCCTTGTCATTTGCGGTATTTTTGTTTTTAGTTGTGGTCTTTTCTGCCTAGAGAAGTTCCTTTAGTACTGTTGTAAAGCTGGTCTAGTGTTGGTGAATTCTCTTAGCTCTTGCTTATCTCTGAAGCTTTTGATTTCTTCTTCACACCTGAATGAGAACATTGCAGGGTAAAGTAATCTTCGCTGGAGTTTTTTCCTTTCATCACTTTAATTATATTGTGCCACTCCCTTCTGGCCTGCAGAGTTTCTGCTGAAAAATCTGCCGATAACCTTATCAGGGTTCCCCTGTGTGCTATTTGTTTCTTTTCCCTATATACTTTCAATATTTTCTCTTTGTCTTTAATTTTGGTCAGTTTGATTAATATGTGTATTAATCAAACCTCCTCCTTGAGGTTATTTTATATGGTACTTGTGCTTCCTGGATTTGAGTCAGTGGCTCCCATCCCATGGTAGGGAATTTTTTGGCTATTATCTCTTTGAATATTTTTTCTGTCCCTTTCTCTCTTTTCTCCTTCTGGCACCCCTATAATACAGATGGTGGTGCACTTAATATTGTCCCAGAGTTCTCTTAGACTGCCTCATTCTTTAAATCTTTTTTCTCTTTTCTGTTCCACATCAGTGATTTCCACTAGTCTGTCCTCCACCTTGCTTATTCGTTTTTCTGCCTCCTATATTCTGCTGTTGGTTGCTTCTAATGAGTTTTTTATTTCAGTTATTGTATTTTGCCTCTCTGCTTGCTTAGGTTTTAAATCTTGTATTTCTTTGCTCAATGTTTGATGTAAATTATCAGTCTTTACATCTGTTTTACTTCCATTATCTTGCATCATCTTCAGCATCATCAGTCTAAAGTCTTTTTCCTGGTGGTGATCTCCAAATCACTTAGCTATTTTTCTGTTTTTTTTTTTCCTAGAGCCCTTGTCTGAGCTAGAGTTCTCTGCCTTTTCATTATTATCGAGTCTCCTTTCTGAAGACAATAGAGTTGTAGCCTCTGTTACTTCTGATGTCGGCCCCACTTGTGGCTGAAGTTGGCGCAGGGGTTTGCTGTAGGCTTCCTGATAGGAGGGACTGCCCATTGGTAGATGGGACTGATTCCTATCCCTCTGATGGGTGGGGCTTTGTCTCTGGGTGAGATTAGAGGTGGCTGTGTGCCATGGGGTTCTTTAGGTAGCCTGTTTACTGATGGGTGGGGCTGTGATCCCACCTGGATTGTTGTTTGGCCTGGGGCTTCTCAGCACTGATGGGTGGCACTATATTTTCTTAAAATGGTCACCTCTAGTGGAACATAGGCTGATGAATATTTCCCACAGCTTTGCTTCCAATGTCCTTCCCTCATGACAAGCCACGGTCAGCCCCTGTTTTCCCAGAAGATCCTTCAAGAACTGCAGTCAGGTCTGACCCAGATTCCCATGGAGCCTCTGCTTTGCCCCTGGACCTAGCACACAGAAAAGTCTGCATGTTCCTTTCAAGAATGGGGTCTCCATTTCCCCTAGTCCTGTGTACCTCCTGAGCACAAGCCCCATTGGCCTTCAATGCCAATGCCAGATGCTCCAGGGGCTCTTTCTCCCAATGCCAGATCCCCAGGTGTAGGGACTTGACGTGAGCATCAGAACTTTCACTCCTGTGGGTGAATCTCTGTGATACATTTACTTTCTAGTCTGTGAGCATCCCACCTGGCAAGTATGGGGTTGCTTATATAATGTGATTGTCCCTCCTCCCTCTTGATGTGGCCTCCTCTTTGTGTTCTGGATTAGGATATCTTTTTGAAGTTTCAAGTCCATTTGGTTGAAGGTTTTTCAGCATTTGGTTGTAATTTTGTTATTTTTATGAGAAAAGGTGAGCTCCAGTCCTTCTATTCCACCATCTTAATCCTGTCTCTCTCCACATTTGTAAGGTTGATGTCAGAGAATGTTTTGCCTATGTTCTCTTCTAGGAGTTTGATGGTGTCTTACCTTAAATTTCAGTGTTTAAGCCATTTTGTGTTTATTTTTATGCATGGTGTTAGGGTATGTTCCGGTTTCATTGATTTACATGTGGCTGTCCAGTTTTCCTAGCACTACTTGCTTAAAAGACTGTCTTTTTTCCCATTTTATATTCTTGTCTACTTTGTCAAAGATTAATTTACCATAGATGTCTGGATTTATTTCTAGGTTCTCTATTCTGTTTTATTGGTCTGTATGTCTGTTTGGTACCAGAACCACACTGTCTTGATTACTATATCTTTGTAATTTTGCCTGAAGTCTGGGAGCATTATGCCTCCTGCTCGGTTTTTGTTCCTCAGGATTGCTTTGGCAATTCTGGGTCTTTTGTGGTTCCATATGAATTTTTGGATTGTTTGTTTTAGTTCTGTCAAAAATTTATGGGTAATTTGATAGGGATTGCATAGACTCTGTAGATTGCTTGGGTAGTGTGGCTAATTTCATGATATTAATTCTTCCAACATGGGGGCCTGGAATATCTTTCCATTTCTTTGAATCCTATTTAATTTCCTTGATTAATGTTTTATAGTTCTCAGCATAAAAGTCTTTCACTTTCTTGGTCATGTTTATTCCTAGGTATTTAATTTTGGTGGCCTGATTTTAAAAGGTATTGTATTTTTGTATTCCTTTTCTAATATTTCATTGTTATTATACAGAAATGCAACTGATTTCTGAATGTTAATCTTGTATCCTGCTACTTTGCTGAATTTATTCATCAGTTTGAATAGGTTTTGTGAGGAGTCCTTAAGGTTTTCTCTATATAGTATCATGTCATCTGCTTACTGTGACAATTTTATGTCTCCTCTTTCAATTTGGATACCAGTTTATTTCTTTTGTTTGTCTGATTGCTGTGGTTACGACTTCCAATACTGTGTTGAATAAAAGTGGTAAGAGTGGGCCTTCTTGCCTTTTCCAGATTTTAGTAGGAAGGCTTTCAGATTTTCTCCATTGACTATTATATTGGCTATGGATTTGTCATAAATGGCTTTTATTATGTTAAGGTATATTCCTTCTTTACCCACTGTGGTAAAAGTTTTGATCGTGAATGGATGTTGGACTTTGTCAAATCCGTTTTTGCCTCTATTGAGATGATCATATGGTTTTTGACTTCTCTTTTGTTAATGTGGTGTATGACATCAATTGATTTGCTTAGGTCAAACCATCCTTGAGAAACTGGGATGAATCCCACTTGGTTGTGGTGTATGATGTTTTTTATATGTTGTTGGATTTGGTTGACTAAAATTGTGTGGAGAATTTTTGTATATACATTTTTCATATATTGGCCTATAATTTTCTTTTTTGGTAGTATCTTTGGTTTTTGTATTAGGGCAATGGTGGCTTCATAGAATGTCTTTGGGAGTATTCCTTCTTCAGTCTTTTGTAAAAGTTTAGGAAAGATGAGTATAAGTTTTTCTTTGTATGTTTGGTAGAATTTGCCTGTGAATCCATCTGGTCCCGGACTTTTGTTTGTAGGGAATGTTTTAATTACACATTCAAATTCATTTTTTTTTTTTGTCTTTTTGCTATTTCTTTGGGCCGCTACCACGGCATATGGAGGTTCCCAGGCTAGGGGTCAAATCGGAGCTGTAGCCACCGGCCTACACCAGAGTCACAGCAATGCGGGATCCGAGCCACGTCTGCAACCTACACCACAGCTCACAGCAACGCCGGATCGTTAACCCACTGAGCAAGGGCAGGGACCAAACCCGCAACCTCACAGTTCCTAGTCAGATTCACTAACCACTGCGCCACGACGGGAACTCCTCAATTTCATTTCTAGTGCTCAGTCTGTTAAATTGATCTATTTCTTCTTGATTCAGTTTTGGCTGGCTTTAAGCCTCTAGAAAATTGTCCATTTCTTCTAGGTTGTCAAATTTGTTGGCATATTATTGCTCATAGTATTCTCTTACAGTTTTTTGTGTTTCTGCAGTATCTGTTGAGATTTCTTCTTTTTTGTTTATTTGGGTTTGTTTTGTTTATTTGGGTTTTTTCTCTCCTCTTCTTGGTGAGTCTGTCCAGAGGTTTGTCAATTTTGTTTACCCTTTCAAAGAACCAGCTTTTGGTTTTATTGATTTTTTTCTATTGTTTTTTGAATCTCTATTTTATTGATTTTCCTCTCTGATCTTTATGATTTCCTTCCTTCTGCTGACTTTAGGTGTTGGTTGTTCTTCTTTTTGTATAATTATTTTACGTGGTTGGTTGAAGTTGTTGATTTGAGATTTTTTTTCTTTTTTTAGAAAAGCCTGTGTTGCTCTGAATTTCTAAGTACTGCTTTTGCAGCATCTCATAGATTTCGGATGGTTTTGTTTTCATTATCACTTGTCTCAAGGTATTTTTTAATTTCCTTTTTGATTTCTTCATTGACCCATTGGTTTTTTAGTAGCATGTTGTTTAGTCACCATCTTAGTTTTTTTCTCATTTCTTTTCCTGTGGTTGATTTCTAGTTTCATGCCATTGTGGTCAGAAAAGATACTTGAAATAATTTCTGTACTCTTAAATTTGTTGAAGTTAGTTTTGTGCCTCAGTATGTTGTCAGTCCTTGAGAATATTCCAGGTGCACTTGAAAAGAATGTATATTCTGATTTTTTTTGTATGTAATGTCCCGAAAATGTCAATTAAGTCTAACTTTTCTACCATGTCATTTAGGATCTCTGTTGCCTTATTGATTTTCTCTCTAGAGGATCTGTCCATTGATGTGAGCAGGGTGTTAAAGTCTCCTACTATTACTGTATACCCATGAATTTATCCTTTTATGTCTGTTAGTATTTGTTGTATATATGTGGATGCTCCTATTTTAGGGGCATATATATTGATGATTGTAATATCCTCTTCTTGATTAGGTCCTTTTACCATTTAATAGTGTTCTTCTTTGTCTTTCTTTATGGCCTTCATTTTAAAGTCTGTTTTGTCCGATAAGAGTGTTGCAGAGTTCCCGTTGTGGTGCAATGGAAACAAATCTGACTAGGAACCATGAGGTTGTGGGTTCAATCCCTGGCCTCACTCAGAGGGTTAAGCATCCAGCATTACTATGAGCTGTTGTGTAGGTCACAGATGCCACTTAGATCTGGCTGTGGCTGTGGCATAGGTTGGCAGTTGTAGCTCTGATTATATCCCTAGCCTGGGAACCTCCATATGCCACAGGTGTGGCCCTAAAAAGCAAAAAAAAAAAAAAAAAAAAGGTATTCCAACTCCTGCTTTCTTGTCTTTTCCATTGGCATGAAATATCTTTTCCCATCCCCTCACCTTTAATTTATTTGTGTCCTTTGCCCTAAGGTGAAGTTTCTTATAGACAGCATATTGTAGGCTCTTGCTTATTTATCCAATCTGCCACTCTTTGTCTTTTGATTGGAGCATTCAGTTAATTGATGTTTAAGGTAATTATTTGTAAGTATGTATTTATTGCCATTTTAAACCTTGTTTTCCAGTTGATTCTCTGTTTCTCCTTTGTTCCTTTCTTTTTATAGTTGGATGATTTCCTTTTATTTTATGCTTGTGTCCTCTTCTTTTTAGTTATTGTGAATGTAACATTTGGTTTTTGTTTTTGGTTGCCACGTTTTTCAAGTATGTTAACCCCTTCCTATATCTGCTTGCTTTAGCCTGATAGTCATATAGGCTCAAACATATTCTAAAAAAAAAAAAAAAGGGTCTAGATTTTCTTACTTTCCTCCCCCACATTTTATGATTTTGAAGCCCTTTTTTAACATCTGCACATTTGTCCTTTTGCTGTTCCTTGTGTTTGTTGTCACTTTTACAATAGTTTTTTTTTTCCTTTTAGATGTGTATACTGGTTATTTGAATGATTGCTTTCCAGTTGTGATTTCCTCCATCTTATTTCTCCTTATTTATTTTTTATTTAGAGAAGCCCTTTCAGTATTTCTTTTAGAATGGGTTTAGTATTGTTGTATTCTTTTAGTTTTTGTTTGTTGGAGAAATTCCTTATTTATCCTAATTAGAATGATATTCTTGCTAGGTAGAGTATTCTAGGCTGCAAATTTTTCCCTTCTAGAAGTTTGAGTATATCTTGTTACTTACTCTCTTCTGGCCTGTAGTGTTTCTATAGACAAGTCAGCTGATGGTCATATGGGGGTTCCCTTATAATTAACATTTTGTGTTTCTCTTGCTGCCTTTAGAATCCTCTCTCTATCTTTAACTTTTCCATTTTTATTATAATATGTCTTGGTGTGGACCTGTGTGCATTCAACTTATTTTGGGCCCTCTGTGCTTCCTGTGTCTTGATATCTGTTTCCTTTAGATTTGGAAAATTTTCAGACATAATTTCTTCCAGTATATTTTCAACCATCCCTTTTTTTCTTCTCCTTCTGGAATCCCTATTATGCATAGATTGGCCTGCTTTGTATTATCCCATAGATCTCTTATATTGCTTTCATGTTTTTTCATTTGATTTTCTATTTTCTCACCTAATTGTGCAATTTCCATTATTCTATCTTCCAAGTCACTAATTCATTCCTCTGCATTATTCATTCCACTCTGTAGTGCCTTTAACTTAGTTTGTGTCTCTGCAAGTGAATTTTCTATTTTTTCTTGGTTCCTCTCTAAAGTAATCTATATTAATATTTTTATCTAGTCTTAATTCCTTCATAGTCATCCTTAATTCCTTCAGTATTTTCACTATCTCCTTTTTTAATTTAGTGTCTATTAGACTGCAGGTCTGTTTCATTTTTTGCTGCCTCAGGTGAATCCCCCTGTTCTTTTAACTGGGAATGCTTCCTGAATTTCTTCATTTTGGTTGCATTTTTCTTCTTCTGTGAGGGAAAGCAACTTCTTGAGTCTTGGAGGGCTATTTCTTTCTTTCTTCTTCTTTTTTGTCTTTTTGGGGCTGCACCAATGGCATATGGAGTTTCCCAGGCTAGGGGGCCAATCGGAGCTGAAACTGCTAGTCTGTGCCACAGAAACTAGGGATCTGAGCCACATCTGTGACCTACACCATGGCTCCTGGCAATGCCAGATCCTTAACCCACTGAGCAAGGTCAGGGATTGAACCCACATCCTCATGGATACCAGTTGGGTTCATTAACTGCTGAGCCACGATGGGAACTCTTGGTGGGCCATTTCTATGCAAGAGTGCCCCTTTGTATTTTGTGGGGGGTTACTATTTATTTTTGGTGTGGGAGTTTGGATATTTCCTGTCTCTTTCTTCAGTGTGACAGGCTGTGATCCCCTTGATAAGGTTCTGGGTGTATTTCCAGGGAGAAGGAGGCAATGGGTAGGGCTAGTACACAGTGCCTGATTGCTGGACTCTTGATGCAGCAAGGACCTGCAGGAAGGTGGCATAGGCTACTCCTAGTTGCATGGCCCTGGGAAGTGGTAATGAGCCTCAGGCAGCTTTAGGTGTTGCCTGGAGCATTTGACAGTGGCAGTGGCAGGGTTTGTGAGTTCCCAGGGGAGTGAGAGCAACAATGGGTGGTGTTTTGTCACAATGCCCTCCTCTATGGTGCCCTCTGAGGTAATTGGGGCCACAGGTGGTGCCTGTTCACACATCCTTAGTGGTGGTCGGCCACACCTACCTCTGGAGTTAGAGATAACTGCAGTGGTTTGCCTCCACCGCCTGTAGCCCACACAAGAAGTACCCTGTCCTGATTAGCCCACAGCAGGACGTGTTGCACAGGCTTCTTCTAGCTGTAGGGTCCTGGGAAGTGACAGTGATAAGGCATGTGTGGGTGCTACCCAGAGCATTTGACAGTGGCAACAGCAGGGTGGGTGTTTTTTCCAGGGTAGTGAGAACAACAATGGGTGGTGCTCAGTTGCAATGCCCTCTTTTTTGCCAACCTCTGAGGTGACCGGGGTCACAGGTGGAGCCTGTTCACAGACCCCTAGTGGTGGCAGGTCATGCCCCACTCTGGTTTCTGAGATGACTGCTGTGGTTTGTCCCCGCTGCCTATGGATCACACAAGAGGTGCCACACAGTGCTTAGCCCCTGCTGCCCTTCCCACACAAGAAGTGTCTAGTCCCCTGTAGCCCAAGCAAGTGCCCTCCCACCACCTGAAGCCTGCACCAGAGGTGCCCTGCTCTCTGAGAGCCTGCACATGCACAGGGAAAGAGATTCCTCTGGCAGTCCACCCACCCTCCTCTTGCCTTCTCCAACACTGGTGCCTTGCTTCTCCTGCAAGCCCAGACCTCCTCCCATCTTCCCTTGGCTGTGGTGTGCCACTCCCCAACCTGTGGCACCCTGCTCCCTAGCCCCTCATGCTGTCTCCACACAGCAAATCCTAGTCTTCTCCCCAGAACTGACCTCTGGAGCCTGAGTCTCAGTGCCAAGCATCTGTCCAAGCATCTCATGCTAAGTTGTCCAGGGGTTGGTGCAGAGGATCTGTGCAGCTTTCACTCTGCTTTGCCCTCCTCAGCCCAGCTGCTGTGCTTCTCTTGGTGACTTTGAGGTCCCCCTGTCTCAGCTAATCTCCCTGTCGATAAGGTGGCTTCCCAGGTTGTGGGTTCCTTTCCTCTTTAACAGCTCCCTCTTAGGAGTGCTGGTCCTGTCATGATTCCTTTTCTCTCTCTCTTTTCTTCTTTTGTTCTACCCAGATATGTGGAGGGTTTCTAGCCCTTTTTGGGGATTTAAGTTTTTCAGCCAGTGTTCAGTAGATGCTCTGTGTCAATCATTCTAAATATAGATGTGTTTTTTGATGTGTTTGTGGGAGAAGGTGATCATGACATCTTCTCCCACATTTTAAATCTATAACAGCAATATCTATGGAATGGGTTTGCAAGTAAGAATCCAGGAAGCAATTTTTTTTAATACAGAAAATATTTCAAAAGGGTAATTCATTTGACAGAGAAGCAAAATGATGAAAAATTGCTGGGGATTTTTCCCTTCTTTTTTCTCACTTAGATAATTTATGGAAATAGCTTGTTGTGGGGACAACCGTATAAAATATGTAACTGCTTAGATGAGTGATGGTAAATATTTCCCCTCATATGAGAAGGAACACTTTTGGTGGGCACAGTGTCAAGATTAAATTCTGTTCCACTCACCTTTAGAGTTAACAAATAGGCTTGTTGTTTGTCTTACCACCATGTTTTTATGAAAATTAATTAATCTTAGCTTAAAGATCCAGCCAGATTTGGTCCTTGATGTTTTGTTGGTTTATTTTCTCTGGGAAGCCTGGCTGTCCCACTAGTCTAGTGAGATTGCTGCTGTTTGGGCTCTAAGACTGTATTCTTTTTCTCAGAATGTAAATCTCAGCTCATACTGCCATTAGTGTGATTACTTGATTAATATCTGAATGCCACATTAGATGTTCAGCTGCATAAGGGCAGGGGCTGTGTTTATCCGCTCTCACCATGGTGTTCCCAGAGCATAACCCAGGGCCTGAGACATTGTAAGCACTCAGTTAGTACTTGTTGAATAAATAAGTGGATGAATGAAAAAACATTGTATATAGGTAATTACAATGAATTCTTGGGAGTGATGGAGAGGAGGGGGCAGTAGAAAAATTTAGAGTTAACTTTGTTGGCACTGCAAAAAAAATGCCTTTAAAGTACTTGTTATAGATTTAACAGCAGGAGATAAAAAGCCAATAAATTTAAGGGAAACAATGTATTAGAAAGAATATGACTTGGCTATTGTATACAGTGCTGCAATGACTGTTGGGGTACATGTATCTTTTTGAGTCATGGTCTTTTCCAGATAGATGCCCAGGAATGGGATTGCTGGACCATACGTTAATTCCATTATTAGTTTTTTGAGGAATCTCCATACTGTTTTCCATAGTGATTCACCAATTTACATTCCCACCAGCAGTGGAAGAGTGTTCCCTTTTCTTTTCTTTTTTCTTTTTTGTCTTTTTGCCTTTTCTAGGGCCGCTCCCATGGCACATGGAGGTTCCCAGGCTAGGGGTCTAATCGGAGCTGTAGCCACTGGCCTACGCCAGAGCCACAGCAACGCGGGATCCGAGCCGCGTCTGCAACCTACACCACAGCTCACGGCAATGCCGGATGGTTAACCCACAGAGCAAGGCCAGGGATCGTACCCTCAACCTCATGGTTCCTAGTTGGATTCGTTAACCACTGAGCCATGATGGGAACTCCGAGGGTTCCCTTTTCTCCATACTCTCTCTAGCATTTATTGTTTGTAGGCTTTTTGATGATGGTCATTCTGGCTGGTGTAAGGTAGTACCTCACAGTAGTTTTGATTTGTATTTCTCTAATAATTAGTGATGTTGAGCATTTTTTTTTTTTTTTGCTATCTGTATGTCTTTTTTGGAGACATGTCTATTTAGCGCTTCTGTCCGTTTTTTGATGGGGGTATTAATAAATTTTTTTAAAAAAAAGATTATGAAAAAATCTGTTTTTTAGAAAATCTGATAAATTCCTTATATAGATTGAAGGAGTTTAATACTTTCTGCTCTGAGCTATATTTGAATGTTTTTCTAAAGTAGCATTCTGTTTTTATGTGGCATTAAAAGGCTATCTGTTTTCTTTAGTAAAATATTTTCTATAACCTAGTATCACTAATATCGCTGGTTAATGAAACTGTCTTTATAGTATAAGACCTGGAATAAAAAGACTAGTTGAATCTTTCAATAAAAAGACATTACATTACAAGAGAAAGGCTTTACCCTAATTAAAAAACAAAACAAAAATAGTTTTTCTGGGTTTTTCTAGTCATTCTCGGTTGGTAGATTTTCTAAGTAAGATTTTTGGCATATTTTATTCCTTTTATCTAATACTTCTACATAAGAAAAAAAAAAAAAAAGGCCTCCTTTCCCACCATCCTATAGCTTTGGGGGAAAAAAAACTATAGGATTTCCACTGTGGGTGAAGAAAATTTTTATTCACTCTGAAAACTGGGTCATCTTTTCAGAATCTTTTCCCCCTAAATCTGAGAACATATTCAAAGGAAACAAAGGAGGAAAAATTTCAACAATCCGTTGGGGGTATTCCTCTTAAGGATGAAAGAAATAAGATAGCGAGAGAAGATGGTCGCACAGAGATAGCAAGTCAAAATATATTTCTAGTGGATAAAAAAAAGTATGTGAATTAGTAGATTAACAGTTGAATTCATGAGAGACATAAACTGGTTTCTCAGTTTTGTGGAAGAACAAAAATCAACTGACTTTCCTCACATTGAAATGTATTCCCGACATACTGATTCATTGTGGCTTTTACGGTTCTTAGTATGAGAAAGATAATCCCCATTTTAGTTGTTGTTGTTGTTGCTGTTAGGAGAAAAAAGAGCAGCAGTTAGCATTTCTGCAAGGATTTTACCGAGGAATCTGTTGCACACTTTAAAAGGTGGTAAAGGAAGAACCACACAGGTCACAGATAAGTTTTTAGAAAAAAGCCACAACTGGAGTTCCCTTCATGGCTCAGCAGAAATGAATCTAACTGGCATCTGTGAGGACGCAGGTTTGATCCCTGGCCTTGCTCAGTGGTTTGGGGATCTGGCATTGCCATGAGCTGTGGTGTAGGTCACAGATGCAGCCTGGATCCCCCATTGCTGTGGCTGTGGTGTAGGCTGGAAGCTATAGCTCCGATTCGACCCCTAGCTTGGGAACTTCCATATGCTTCAGGTGTGGCCCTAAGACAAAGTCACACTTGAAGAAGAGCAAAATCAAAAATCGATGTAGTATGGAGTTACTGTTGGTGGCTCAGTGGTAATGATCCTGACTGGTATCCATGAGGATGTGGGTTCGATCCCTGGCCTCACCGAGTGGGTTAAGGATCTGACATTGTGGTGAGCTGTGATGGAGGTCTCAGATGCTGCTTGGATCCCACATTGCTGTGGCTGTGGCCTAGGCTGGCAGCTGCAGCTCTGATTTGACCCCTAGCCTGGGAACTTCCATAACTTCTACAGCTTCCAGGTGTCCCCCCCCCCCCCAAACAAAAACAAAAACAAAAAAAGTGATGTAGTAAAATTTCCCTAATTCTAAGATGGTATATTTAATTTTTCTCTATGGTTCTTCGAAAATATGTCCAACTAAGTAGTCATCTATCTTGCCTCATAATGCCTGAAAACTTTTCATTTCTTTTATTTGCTAAATTGAAGACACAATTAAAATTATCTTATTCATAGAATATCAACTTTAGTTCTCAAATTTAGTGTAACAAATTGTTTTGAAAGTTTGATTATATAAAATAAATGAACACTAAACATTAATTATCCATAACTAATATAAGACAAGTGAGAACAAATGATTAAAATATCCAAGCTAATAAATGAAAATTGTTTAAAATACCTTTTAGTGTCTTAGTTAAAGGCATTAGGATACAAAAATCTTATTAAATTTGAGGTTTATGGAAGTTGTGATTGTGTTTAATTAGAGGAATTCAATATATTTCTCCATTTTCCTTAGGGATTCCCATGGAGAGAAAATAAACTTCCATGATTTTAAACTATGTTTTTATTATTAATTTTTAGTTTTCTTTTATTCATAAGTAATTAATATTCTTGGAGATAATTTAGAAGATCCAGATTTTTAAAAAGAAGAAAATAAAAACCGTCATTTCATCACCCCCAGATGACAGCTATGAACAGACTTTTTTTGGCCTTCCTATAAGGTACATATTATTTCCATTAAAAAGTAGAATCATAATACATATTATTTTTACATAACATACCTTTTTTCACTTAAACTTATTAAAATAATATTTAAAGTGAAATAAATTATCTCATATTTTAGCAATTTGTTTATCATTGGACATATAGTTTGTTTATAATCATGATGAAGATATTTATTAGGTAGGTTTTTATATATAAGGCATTAAAATTTCCTAAGAATTTCTTCCATTGGATTTATGGAATAAAAATACTTCTGATTTTGGAGAAAAAAAGTAATAAAAGTTAGACTTTGTTAACTTCATTTAACAGCACTCATGTAGTTCTTACTACCTACTATTCTAAGTACTTTTGGAAGATAAAGTCATTTAATCCTCCTAATAACTACTTTTTTTTTTTTTTGTCTTATTGCCTTTTCTAGGGCCGCTTCCCATGGCATATGGAGGTTCCCAGGCTAGGGGTCGAATCAGAGCTGTAGCCGCCCTCCTACGCCAGAGCCACAGCAACATGGGATCTGAGCCACATCTGCAACCTACACCGCAGCTCACGGCAACACTGGATCCTTAACCCACTGAGCGAGGCCAGGGATTGAACCCGCAACCTCATGGTTCCTAATCGGATTCGTTAACCACTGCACCACGACGGGAACTCCTAATAACTACTTTTTGAGGTATATACTGCTGCTATCCCCATTTTATAGGTGGGATATCAGGCACAGAGATTAGCCAACTTCCTGAATGTTACACAGTGGTAGAGCAATCTAGCAGTAGAGTTCAAGCTCAGAACCATTCCCTTACAAGACTTTGCTATTGTTATTTCACTGGGTTATCTGAGAAATGGAATTTGAGGTATTAATTGGACAGCATGGTGGTATCCCGGAAAGAGAATTTGGTGAGCATTTTAAAATTAAAGAAACCTAGAACTTTTTAGATCTAGAAGAGGATACTAGGCATCAATTTTCTGTTGAGACCAAAAATGGAAAACCTTATCTGAAGAAATCTGTATTATCCTCTCTTCAAATCTTTTGTGCTTTTATTCATTTATAATAATTTTTAAAATTTAATTATTTAGGGAGTTCCCGTCGTGGCGCAGTGGTTAACGAATCCGACTAGGAACCATGAGGTTGAGGGTTCGGTCCCTGCCCTTGCTCAGTGGGTTAACGATCCGGCGTTGCCGTGAGCTGTGGTGTAGGTTGCAGACGCGGCTCGGATCCCGCGTTGCTGTGGCTCTGGCGTAGGCCGGCGGCTACAGCTCCGATTCAACCCCTAGCCTGGGAACCTCCATATGCCTCGGGAGCGGCCCAAGAAATAGCAACAACAACAACAACAAAATTTAATTATTTAAATATTTATTTACTTATCTATTTTTTGTTTTTTAGGGCCATACCTGTGGCATATGGAAATTCCCAGGCCAGGGTAGGGTCTGAGCTTCAGCTGCTAGCCTACCTCACAGCCACAGCAATGCCAGATCCAAGCTGTATCTGTTACCTATACCACAGCTCATGGCAATGACAGATTCTTAAACCCTCTGAAGGAGGCCAGGGATCAAACCTTCGTCCTCATGGATACTAATCAGATTCATTTCTGCTGAGCCATGATGGGAACTCCCACTATGTCGGGTTCTTAACCCACTGAACCACAACAGAAACTCCATAAAATTTTTGTAATTTTATGATGCGGCTTTCCAAGATATAGTTATTATACAGAATGCAATTTTTTTCTCCTTCCTTTCACTGTTTTGCTGTGAAGTATATTGAGTTAATATAATTCACTCAATGAGAAAAAATTTTTTTTTTCTTTTTAGAGCCATACACTTGACACATGGAGGTTCCCAGGCTAGGGGCTGAATCAGAGCTACGGCTGTGACCTACACCACAGCTCATGGCAATGCCAGGGATTGAACCCACAACCTCATCGTTCCTAGGTGGATTCATTTCCACTGTGCCACAACAGAATTCCGAGAAAAGATTTTTAAATGCCTTTTATAGATATGGGCTCTCTTAAATGCCCCAAAATTTTCTGTCTCACTCGCTCTCTATTTATTTATTTTTGCCAGTCCAGCCATTTTATTTTGCAGATGGGCAAAAATGTCCCTGAGAAAAGTAAGTTGACTTGCCTGGGGTTTCATAACTATTTCTAATGTATTTATTTTTTAAATCTCAGCTTTGATATGATTAATTCTAGGAATTCCTATTCTCCTAGAGAAGTGACAACATAATACTGCTTGTTTGCTACCAAAATGAGTGAATATAAAGATTAATTTAAAATCAGATTATCCTAAAAGCAACCTCTAGACAGGCAGTTAAAACCAGCAGAAGACCTGGCTTACTGGGGCATTGAAATATCTAGGGAGCGACTAAAGAAACGTTCTAAGAGCACAGCTCTTCAGAAGTCTCTGGAATTGCATGGAAGGCAAATTTAGCAAGAGAGAGTAGTTGTTCTCAGGAAGAACAAGGGCCCTTCTGATCCTGAGCGGGAGGTTTGTGCAGATCCTTTTTGCTGTTACAGTTACAGGGGCCTGGAGTCCTCAAGGACTTTAAAACTGTCAATGCAATATATACAATTTAATTCTGACAGTAAGCCCAGTTAGTGGTGAGGTAGGAGGATGAGAGGAATTCAACTTGGTGATAAAACAGGGGAGGGAGCACATCAGTGACCAACCAGAGTAAGTCTTATTGAATGTTATCACATTGCATCTTACCACATTCTATAGTATTATTTTATTTCATTTTTCTGTTTTTTTATTTTTTTTTTCTTTTTTTTTTGGCCTCCCGGCAGCATATGGAGTTACTGAGCCAGGGATCAGATCTGAGCAGCGGTTGCAACCTAAACCGAAGCTGCTGCAACACCCGATCCTTAACCCACAGTGCAAGACCAGGTATTGACCCTGGGTCCCAGCGCTCCCAAGATGCCCGGATCCCATTGTGCCACAGTGGGAACTCCTCCTATTGCCTTTTAGATCTAGGTCAGACTACTTACAATAAACCAGAGGTAACTTCAGGAAAATTAAATTCGCTGAACTGAAAACCTAAGTTTGCTGGATTTCAGTAAAAATTTTATGCCACGGGAAAGACTTGATTGTCATACTATCTCATAGCAATCCTTATTGCCACCAGAAGATTGTTCTGGAACTTCCCCATGCTGCTGACAGTGCCCCAGTGATGTTTGATTCTCCACTGCACAGCTGAGCAGGGGAAGAGTCTGGATAGGACCAGAAGAGGGTTCCACTGTAGAAACTTATCTCTGCAGGCAATTTCCCCCTCTTTCATTAGTTGCCCTTACCAACCACAGAGCTCAGTAAGCTTAATGTAAAGTAGACTCTTTCCATGTAGTCTAAAGGTGACAACAAACATCAGCTGAATAAGTCTAAATAAATCAGCCTTAAATTTGATCAATGTAACATAAGTGGGCCAAAAACATCGTTTGACTTACACAGAGAATCTGTGGGATGGTCGCTGCTTGGCTGCACTATTTGAGGCTGTTCTCTCTAAATTTGAGATAGTTGAAGCAACCTATTCTGAACATTGACCTAGATATTCTGTAAGTGGCCTCAAAACTACAGGAAACTCTGAGAACTGGCAAACTGAAACCAAGGTATGGGAGGATACTCAAGAAGAGCTCCAAGGAAATGTTTTCAAAGATGCTGTTACTTTGTTTTTAAAAAAGTAAAAATATCCTTCCATCCATTCACTCATTCAGCCAAGCATTTAGCAAATGTTTATTAATCGGTGTTAGGTGCCAGGAGCATCCAGAGGTGAGTGAGAAAGATCCCAGACTTGTGGTCTTTAAAGTCTATTGGGGGAAGCTGATTATGTCAGAGACAAGACCTTCCTGTGTGACCATTTTTATTTTTATTATTCAGGGCTTATATTCTGGCCTATTTTTAGCTTAGGCCTTCAGTAATTGATGGACTTGGAGATAACAGAGTACAATACAAGCAACCATTTATTACTACTTACCAGGTGCTTTATCTATGCCATCTCATTTAAATAAGTCTTTCACCTCCTTGGCCAGGTTTATTCCTAGTTATTTAAATTTTGGGGGTGTGATTTTTCAAAGGTATTTCATTTTTGTATTCCTTTTCCTTTATTTCATTGTAAGTATACAGAAATGCAACTGATTTCTGAATGTTAATCTTGTCTCCTGCTACATTGCTGAATTTATTGATCAGTTTGAGGAGGTTTTATGTGGAGTCCTGAGGGTTTTCTGCTTATAGTATCATGCTATCTGCATACAGTGACAATTTTGCCTCCTCTCTTCCAGTTTGGATACTTTTTATTTCCTTTGGCTAATTGCTGTGGCTGGGACTTCCAATACTATGTTGAATAAAAGTGGTGAGAATGGGCATCCTTGCCTCGTTCCAGATTTTAGTGGGAAGGCTTTCACCTTTTCTTCATTGGCCGTGGGTTTGTCATAAATGGCTTTTATTATGTTAAGGTATGTTCCTTCTGTACCCACTTTGGTAAAATTTTTATCGTGAATGGATGTTGGACTTTGTCAAATGCTTTTTCTACATCTATTGAGGTTATATGTGGTTTTTGACTTCTCTTTTGTTAATGTGGTGTATGACATCAATTGATTTGCATATGTTGAACCATCCTTGTGAACCTGGGATGAATCCCACTTGGTTGTGGTGTATGATCTTTTTTATATGTTGTTGAAGTCAGTTGGCTACAGTTTTGTGGAGAATTTTTGCATCTATATTCATCAAAGTTATTGGCCTATGATTTTCTTTTTTGGTGATATCTTTGGTGGCTTCATAGAATGTCTTTGGGAGTGTTCCTTCTTCTTCAACCTTTTGAAAAAGTTTCAGAAGGATGAGTGTAAGTTCTTCATTGTAGGTTTGGTAGAATTTGCCTGTGAAGCCATCTGGTTCTGGACTTTTTTTTTTTTTTTTGTAGGGAGTGTTTTTATTACATATTCCATTTCTTTTCTAGTGATCGGTCTGTTCAGTTGAGCTATTTCTTCTTGATTCAGTTTTGGCAGGCTGTAAGTCTCTAGAAAGTTATCTTTTCTTCTAGGTTGTCAAATTTGTTGGTGTATAATTGTTCATAGCATTCTCTTATTTGTGTGTGTGTGTGTGTGTTTCTGCAGTATCTGTTGAGATTTCTCCTTTTTCCTTTCTTGCTTTGTTTATTTGAGGTTTTTCTCTCCTCTTCTTGGTGAGTCTGTCCAGAGGTTTGTCAATTTTGTTTACCTTTTCAAAGAACCAGCTCTTGGTTTTATTGACTTTTTTTTCTATTGTTTTTTGAATCTCTATTTTATTGATTTCCTCTCTGATCATTATGATTTCCTTCCTTCTGCTGACTTTAGGTGTTATTTGTTCTTTTTTGTAATTCTTTTATGTAGTGGGTTAAGTTTTTGATTGGAGATTAATTAAGGAAATTAAAGAGGATTCAAAGAAATGGAAAGATATTCCATGATCCTAGGTTGAAAGAATTAATATCATGAAATTGACCATACTACCCAAAGCAATCTACAGATTCAATGCAATTCCTATCAAATTACCCATAACATTTTTGAAAGAACTAAAACAAACAATCCAAAAATTTATATGGAACCACAAAAGACCCAGAATAGCCAAAGCAATTCTGAGGAACAAAAACCAAGCAGGAGGCATAACTCTTCCAGACTTCAGGCAATATTACAAGTCATCAAGACAGTGTGGTACTGGTACCAAAACAGACATACAGGCCAATGGAACAGAACAGAGAACCCAGAAATAAACCCAGATACCTATGGTCAATTAATCTTCGACAAAGGAGGCAAGAATATAAAATGGGAAAAAGACAGTCTTTTCAGTAAGCAGTGCTGGGAAAACTGGACAGCCACATGTAAATCAATGAAACCAGAACACACCCTCACACCATGCACAAAAGTAAACTCAAAATGGCTTAAAGGCTTAAATGTAAGACAAGACACCATCAAACTCCTAGAAGAGAACATAGGCAAAACATTCTCTGACATCAACCTTACAAATGTTTTCTCAGGTCAGTCTCCCAAGGCAACAAAAATAAAAGCAAAAACAAACAAATGGGACCTAGTCAAACTTACAAGTTTTGCACAGCAAAGGAAGCCATTAAAGAAACTAAAAGACAATCTATGGAATGGGAGAAAATAGTTTTAAATGATGCGAATGACAAGGGCTTAATTTCTAAAATATACAAACAGCTTATACAACTCAACTGCCAAACAAAAACAAAAACAAAACACCAACAATCCAATTGAAAAATGGGCAAAAGCCCTGAATAGACATTTCTCCAAAGAAGATATGCAGATGGCCAACAAGCACATGAAAAGATGCTCAATATCACTGATTATTAGAGAAATGCAAATCAAAACTGCTATGAGGTACCACCTCACACCAATCAGAACAGCTATCATTAATAAGTCCACAAATAACAAGTGTGGAGAAAACGGAACCCTTCTGCACTGTTGGTGAGAATGTAAATTGGTACAATCACTATGGAAAACAGTATGGAGATAGCTTAGAGAACTATACATAGAACTACCATATGACCCAACAATTCCACTCTTGGGCCTATATCCAGATGAACTTTCCTTGAAAAAGACACATGTACCCGCATATTCATTGCAGCACTATTCACAATAGCCAAGACATGTAAATAACCTAAATGTCCATTGACAGATGAATGGATTAAGATGTGGTATATATACACAATGGAATACTACTCAGCCATCAAAAAGAACAAAATAATGCCATTTGTGGTAACATGGATGGAGCTAGAGACTCTCATACTAAGTGAAGTAAGTCAGAAAGAGAAAGGCAAATACCATGTGATGTCACTTATATCTGGAATCTAATATATGGCACAAATGAACCTTTCCATGGAAAAGAAATGCATGGACTTGGAGGATAGACTTGTGTTTGCCAAAGAGGAGGAGGAGGGAGTGGGATGGACTGGGAGTTGGGGGTTAATAGCTGCAAACTATTGCATTTGGAGTGGATAAGCAATGAAATCAAGGAACTAGTACAGGGAACTATATCTAGTCACTTGTGATGGAGCATGATGGAGGATAAAGTGAGAAGAAGAATCTATGTATATATATGTGTGACTGCATCACTTTGCTGTACAGTAGAGAATTGATAGAACATTGTAAAGTATAATGGAAAAAATAAAAATCATTGAAAATTAAAAAAAAAAATTCTGACAACACCTGGGCCTTAGGGAGCTTTGTGCAGAATATAAATAGGTACCTCTGCATGGTAGATGCTATCCAAGGATCTGAGCCCAAGTGGGATGTCAGCCTCCTCTCACCTCCTCTACTAGGTAACTTTGTGCAGTCCACAGTCAGCACAACTGTACTTGGCAGGACTTTTAAGGACCAAGTTAAAATATCATCAGCCTTGCTTCACAGAGAAGGAAACTGAGGTTTGGAGAGGTTAAATAGTTTTCCCAATACTATGCACTTAGTAAGTGGCAGAGCCTTGACTAAGAGCCACATTTGCCTGATTTTAAAACCCCGTTGATGCCACTGTTTCCATTTACCTTCTTGTTCTTTTGCTACAGCTTACCAAGTCTCCTACAGCGGAGGCAACAATAGCAGAATTCTCAAAAGCCTATTACTTCCTATGCATGTTCTCCATATGGTTTTGGAAGTCTTCCCATTTGATTTGCTCTTACTAACAATGTTAATGATAGTAGTGAAATAATTTTATTATTGATGACATTATTTAAATCCAGGGCATTTAATCAAGCACTTAGCATAAATATTATTTTTAAGCACTCTATAAATCTGGTGGATAGAGGTAATACATATTTAAAAGTTAACATGAGAATATATACAAAGACAGCTTAATGATTTTTTTAAAAAGTGGCCTACCCATTGAGAGGATTTGCCTGCACCTCTGTCTTTCAAGGTCACCCCTGAATGGGAATTATCGGTCTATTGTCATCTCATACTAACTTAACCCAGCAGATCCTTTTGTGAACCAAGCTTGGGTTTTTCTTCCTCTGTTAGTTGGTCACTGGGAAACCACCATGAGGCTGTAGGCCTGAAGTGAGGAAGAGATGTCATTCAGGACAAAAACAGGGGGATTCCAGGGCCCTGGATCATCTTCCACAAAGTTCATTTGAGCTTCTGCACCTGTTCAAACATAGTCTCCACAGTATCATCTCTCTTAAAATAACATTACTGGGAGTTCCCCTTATGGCTCAGTGGGTGAGGAACCCAGTGGTATCCATGAGGATGGGGGTTCCATCCCTGGCCTTGCTCAGTTGGTTAAGGAGCCAGTGTTGCTGAAAGCTGCAGTGTAGGTCACAGATGTAGCTCAGATCTGGCATTGCAGTGGCTGTGATGTAGGCCAGCAGCTGTATCTCTGCTTTTACCCCTAACCTGGGAAATTCCATATGCCAAAGGTACAGCCCTAAAAGGAATGGAAAGAAAGGAAGCACAGAAGCACAGAAGCACGACAGTACGAAAAGAAAAGGAGCACATTGCAGCTGGGCCCACCTAACTTACAACTTGGGGATTTGGGAGTGTCAAGCTCACAATGGGCAATTCTGGACACAGGGTCCCTTGATGTCCCATGGTGAGGTACTCATACTATATCAGGATCCAGTAGCAAGCTGGGAGCTGCATTCTTCATTTTCAATGCAGTGGTCCTCGGCACCAAATGGCACAGCATATCTCTGAGAACCTTAGAGGTATGTGTTGCAGTTCTCCTCCTGGGATTTGCCAAAGAACTCATGTGGCATCCTTTCTTTCAGTGGTACACCTGCTACCACCGGCTCTGCTGGGGTGTATAACCTAAGCAGCCAGGCTACTTCTACTGAAAACTGGACCTGCTACAGAGAACTCTCTTGCTCTGGGCTCCACTCCAAAGCTAGAAACTTTCCAAGGCACCTTATAAATGGATTGAAGGAGTGTACCTTGGTGCAGAATAGTCTGCAAGCAAGTGCTAAAGCGGCCTGATGTGATGTGCTTCTTTCTTATAGATGGGAAATGAAAGAGGCAGTAACCTACCTTTCACTTGGGAAGGGACAGCCCTGCAAGTCCTGTGCTAACCTGGTGGGCCTCTGGATCTTTGTAGGGTGAGCTTAGCTCTGGACTCCGTATGTCTCATCAAGGCATTTAGAGTACATGATACATCTAGTTCATTAATATATATCTTCAAAATCATGGACCAATGTAATTTTTGTCCAGATGGTGTAAAAGTGGGAGAATTGACCTAGTCCAGGACAATCCTGTGAATGTATATTGCTGTCATTCCACTGTAATTAAAACTGCTATTGGTCCTTCTTTTGGATTGATATGGAAAATAATATGCCCACCAGAAAAACCACACACTATGTACTTGTGGCTCTGTTCATCTGCTTTTGTAAAGGTATGATGTCCGGCCTGACAGCTGCAATTGGAGCTATTCCTTCATTGCATTTAGGTAGTGGACAGTCCTCCACCATCTGGTTATTACAGAAGATAATTAAATGAGAGCCACCACCCCTGTGCCCTTTAAATCTTTGAGGATGCCTCTAATCTCTGCCATGCTCCTCTGAGATGTGACTTGGTTATTTGTTTATTTTAATTAATTTGGTTTTTCCTTTTTAGGTCCATACCTGTGGCATATGGAAGTTCCTAGGCTAGGGGTTGAAGTGGAGCTGCAACTGCTGGCCTATGCCACAGCCACAGCAACACTGGATCTGAGTCGTGTCTTTGACCTACACTGGAACTCACTGCAATGCCGGTTCCTTAACCCACTGAGCCAGCCCAGGGATTGAACCTACATCCTCACAGATATTAGTTGGGTTCTTAACCTGCTGAGCCATAGCAGGAGCCCTGTGATTTATTTTTTTATTTACTATATTGGCTGGATGGGGACATGCATAGTTTTCAGGGGATTCCACTTCGCCCTTTCTTCTACAATGAAGCTCTTCCTCTGAAAGAAAAACAAAATAAGACAGGGGTCTCATCACATTCTAATCAAGAAGAGGGTCATGGATTTCAATCTCTGGACCTTACACAAATCCTCTCCATTCACCTCATTTATCCCAGTTCTAGTCTGGCCACTCAGTTCAGCTGCTCTTCATAGCTCTGGCTTTCTCTGCCTGGAAGCTTCCCTGCTTTACAGTGGGATACCCTTAGCGAGTATCTGAACTTTTCTGACAAGTATGCAAATCCAGAAACAGGAAGGACTTACTAGCATCCTTGACCAGTGGGGAAGGGAGTCATGGAGGAATCCTCCCATCTTTTTTTTTTTTTTTTTTTTTTTTCAGGTCCACACCTGTAGCATAAGGAAGTTCCCAGGCTAGGGTTTGAATTGGAGCTGCAGCTGCCAGCCTATGTACAGCCACAGCAATGGCAGATCCAAGCCCCATCTGTGACCTATACCACACCTCTCGACGATGCTGGATCCTTAACCCACTGAGTGGAGCCAGGGATTGAATCTGCACCCTCATGGATACTAGTTGGGTTCATTACCACTGAGTCATGATGAGAACTTTAGTCCTCCCATCTTAGTCCTTTAGACAGACATTGGGGAGGTCCATTCTACCTGGCTTGCTCGAGAGAGAGTTCTAGTGGAACACTTCAGTTTCCCACAGTGGTGATCAGCTTTATAACATATCACACCCTTTGATTTCACTTTCCTCCCTTCTAGTTTCACTCTTCCACATTCTGCTCCCATTCCCTGGGGTTGCTTCCCAAAATAACATAACTGTGTGCAAGCTCTTGTTTCAAGATCTATTATGCAAGCTCAGTGTGGCAATATTAAATATAGGATGTATATGTGTTTTTGCAGAACATCAAAAAATACATGTAGACACTTAGAAGAAAAACTCACGCAAAATTTGCTATCCAAAAGAAGCTTTCTAGACCATTGTGTTTATGCATATGTTTTTTGTGAAAATGGGACAAGATTTTTAAAAAATTTTTTCTCATTCTATATATTGCATTCATTTCTCGTGTGCCTCTTTATGACTTATAGGAAAGGACTGCATGTGCATGGGATTCTATCACTCAGTATGACTGCAATTGATTCTCATATTTGGACATTTGTTTCTTAGCTCTGTGATTCTAAAGCAGTGCTACGATTTCCATCCTTAAATCTATTTGAGAAATTTTAGGAGGTATGGTATCACTTATATGTGGAATCTTTATTTTTAAAAAAGCCAAATTAATAGAAACAGAAAATAGAATATTGGTTGCCAGGAGTTGAAGGGAGGGGGAAATGGGGAGGCGTGGGTCAAAGGGCACAAACTTGCAGGTATAGAAGAACAAGTTCTAAGTAGCTTATGGTGACTGCAGCTAATAACATGGTATTATTTACTTGCTGAGAGTAAATCTGAAGCATCCTCTCCTCACACATACAGAGTTAACTATGTGAAGTGATGGATGTGTTAATTAACTTGATCTTGGTAATTTTTTAGTATATATGTATATGTAAAATGTATATAATCATGTCATACATTTTAAGTATTTATGACTGTATCTCTCAATTATTCCTCAGTAAAGTTGAGAAAAACAGGATCACTAAAAAAAAGACCATATATTTGGGAATTAAGAAGTCTATATGTCAAAGAAGAAATAGAGAAAGAAAAAAAGTAGCAGTATATCACAGTGGTTGAAATTTCACAAAAGCTCAGGAGTCAAGCTTATTAATTGAAATCCTGGCTTATTTACCTATAAGCCATATGATTTTTAACAGGTTGCTCAACTTCTCTAAACCTCAGTCTCCTTGTGTAAGAGAGTAATAATAATATAATAGTAATCATAAGATTGCTATAAGCATTCTAAATTACTTTGTGCAAAGTGCTTAGAATGGTGCCTGGTGCGTGAAAATTGTTCAGTAAAATCTAGCCAATGTTTATTTTTAACTTATTTTATTGACGTATAGTTGATTTACCATGTTGTGTTAATTTTTGCTGTACAGCAAAGTGATTCATTTATACATATATATAAATATATATTACTTTTTGTATTCTTTTTCCATTATGGTTTATTATAGGATGTTGAATATAGTTCCCTGTGCTATATACAGGATAGCCATCATTATTGATTATTTCATTAGGATTAATTACCAGAGGTAGGATTGTTTGGTCAAAAGGTATGCATTTTTGAGGTTTTTCATATAAATTGCAAATTTAGAATTAATATTCATAAATTAATATTCATACTGTAATCATAATCAGTGATATTTCTATGGGTGCAAATACATGTACTGCTTTTAATACAAGAGGCTAAATGTAAATATTCTTAAAAATCAGGAGTTCCTGTCATGGCGCAGCAGAAACGAATCTGACTAGGAACCATGAGGTTGTGGATTTGATCCCTGGCCTCACTCAGTAGGTTAAGGATCTGGTGCCATGAGCTATGGTGTAGGTTGCAGACATGGCTCGGATCTGATGTTGCTATGGCTGTTGTATAGGCTGGCAGTGTAGCTCCGATTGGACTCCTAGCCTGGGAATCTCTACATGCTGCTGGTGTGGCCCTAAAAAAAAAAAAACAACAAACAAACAAAAGAATCACATATTTTTTTATTTGAAAACTATACCGGGAGTCATCTGCTTCCATTTTATATCAGGATTAAAAAGCTAGTATGTGCTGTGGTAGCAAAAAAAATTCATAATTTCAATAATTTAAAATAACAAAGTTTGGTTGTTTCTCACTCATGCTACAAGTCTGGTGTTAGTGTAGTGGAGTAGGAGGGAGGGGGGTCTGCTTATGGCCTCTGGCTCACAGAGATTTCATGATGCTTCCATGATCCGTGAGGAGGGAAAAAGAGAAAGTGGAAGTATATGCACTGGCTCTTAAAGCTTCTGCCTGAGTGTGATGCACATCAGTTCTGTTACCATTTTATTCTTCAAATAAAACAGGTAGCCACACCTAACTTCAACTGCCATAGGGAAATACAGCCCTATTCTGCACCCATGAGGAAAGTATCAGGCTATTTGTGAGTTGCCGTTATGACTGCTACAAATTTCCTTGCTTTTTATTTTATTTTTTTTAATTTAAATTTTTGTTTCATTTTGTTTTTTGAAATAGGTAATGAACATGGGTCAAAATTCAAAAGCTACAAAATATCATAGAATGAAAAGTCTATATCTTTCAATCTTTGTCTTTTCCCTGGAGCCAACCAATGTTGATAATTTTCTTGTGTTTCTTCCGGAAGTATTCTTTACATATACTTTGTGTGTTTGTGTGTGTGTATGTGTCTATTCTCTGCTCTCAGACTGATTATCTACCATTTGTGGATCTGCTCTGTGCTCTAGAGAGTTGATGTGTATGCAGACATCACCCAGGTTGCCTCAAGCTCTGACTTAGAGCTGAGTTTGGTCCAGGTGAAGCGTCAGTAGACTGAGGGGCAGGAGAGGAGAAAGGTTGGGCTATTTCCCTGCCACCACCTCCAACTTTCTCTGGGCTTCAGAACTACTGTTGGGGCAGTGGCTGGATCCCTCTATAACTGCAGCTCTTGCTGGGAGCCCCTCCTCTGTGTCTTTATCTCACACAGGCTCTGATGGCACTGTTTTCCTCTCTTGTCCCAGAAGACTTAGGGATGGTGATGGCTTCTTGCCATGGTTTGTCCCTGGGCGCCTCAGCATCTCTCCCTCGCCCTCTTTTTAAAAATAGCTTTGTTGAGATATAATTCACATACCATACAGTTCACTCACTTAAAGTGTACAATACAGTAGTTTTAGGTATATTCATAGATTTGTCAGCCTCTCTTTGTGTTTCCTTAACCTCGATCATACCTTTCAATACATTTTTGTTTTGTTTTTTAGCAAGTGTGTTTTCTTTTTCCCAGTGGGACACTACCTAATTGTGTACATGGTGATAGACTGGTGCCAACTCATGAGAGCCGATTGTTAACATTTTCAGGAATTTCGTGTGCTGATTATTTAACATAGCCACTATTTGAAAATAAATTCAATAAACTTACAATTAAATACATGATAACAGATGATGAATTACTAAAAATTCATCACTTCCTAATTATTTTACTACATTTTACTATTATATGTGTATGGTGAGATTATTTGCATGCACTGATTCTGAATGGTATAAATGCTACATAATGATGTTTGTGTACGTATGTGAATCTCCTCCCGAGTCTGTGTTCAGTGATATCGTATTGGTATCTTGAAATTAACCATTGGGGGAGGATTTCCACCATAGAAATGAGTGAATCATACAAGTCAGGATTTAATTTTTTGTTTCATTGATTGTCTAGACTTAAAAAAATGATGAAATATGTTAATAATACAAATTAAACCTAAATGTTAGTCATTTTGAATATAATAAAAAATTGCTGAAATATTCTTCTAGTATTTGAAATTATCATCCAATCCAGCAAAGAAGTCACTCATTGATGAACCATTAGCTCCAGAATACAATTTCATTTTTTCACTTTCATCTTCCTTGTCAACCAACACTCATGGAACTGCACTTGAGGAGCTGGTTGTTGAACATTTACCAGCAACCACGGTGCAAACACACACATTCACCCACGCATGTGTAATTTATCACTATCATTCTATATGACAAACAGAGCTTACTCAATCTTTTTAGGCTTGCATTGTATATACCTTATTGATAATTAGGCTATAATATTTTGATTTTATAAAAATAAGCTACAGTGAGTCACCTATGACTCATCTTATATATGTGCTTGTAATTTGAACAGTTATTTCCAAACTGCTATCTATGAAAAGTTTCAATTGCCACTCCTACCGGTGATATATGAGAATGTTTTTCCACATCTTCAGTAATATAGTGTACTGTCAAATGCTTTGTATTTTGCTCTACCATTAGTATGAATGGTAATAATTCATATAAGATTTTTTAAAATGCAAATTTGGCTAATACAATGTGTTAATGACTGCATTTAATAATAATTGCAATTCTGTTTTTAATGATAGCCTTGAGGTGATTTGTTTGAGAGATGGTATCACTTAGAGATCCAATTTAATATTTTGGCTCTTCCACTTCAAAAGCAAATATATTTTTCCAGTAGACACTAGAAAAAGTGAAAAAGAAATGTCGGTTTACAAAAGAAATGTCCATTAAATGAAGCGATTGCATGGCAGTGCTTGACATTCTGTACTAGAGTCCCTTGGGCCTCATGCTACAAAGATCACCTGGGGCAGCGGAGGAGAGATCCAGGCAAAGACAGAATTGTTCTGTTTAGGTGCAGTCAGACCCACTGTCAAGGTCCTAAGGGATTCTGAGCAGAGCCTCCACTTATCCACACATGGATAAGCTGAGGTTTTAAGCTGAGGTTTGAGCAGGAAAATTGCATTCATATACTTCCTTGGCATCTCTCTTTTTCCTACTCCTTTTCCCACTTCAAAAAGAAATAGTGTTCCATACCTGTAATTGATCAAGATTGGGCTGGAAGAGGAGTTCCAGTCATGACTCAGCAGAAACAAATCTGACTAGCATTGATGAGGATGCAGGTTCAATCCCTGGCCTTGCTCAGTGGGTTAGGAACCAGCATTGCCTTGCTGTGAGCTGTGTGTAGGTTGCAGATGTGGCTTGGTTCTGGCATTGTTGTGGCTGTGGTGTAGGCCAGTGGCTACAGCTCTGATTCAACCCCTAGCCTGGGACCCTCCATATGCCATGGGTTTAAAAAAAAAAGATTGCCCTGGAAGAGAGTATATAAAGACTGAGACCTAACTGACCAGGTTTCCTTATCCGTATTTCTTGTGGGGGATCATCATTCCCTTTATAAACAGGCACTAGTAATTGACCAAAATCTCTGTCCCCTAAATTCACCAGTGTTAGATTCAGTCTTTGATTCCCAGCTGACTGCTCAATAGCTCTGTCATGTTTGCACTTAACTTGACCTTTTGATCTTCAGTTTCCTCATCTGTAAGATGGAGATAGTAACAGTTTCCCTCATGGGGTTATTGTGAGGAAATTAGATAATCCATATAAGACATACATCCAGGGCTTGACACATACATACTATTGCTTAATATGTGTTAATCATTATTTTATAAAAACATATATTATACATTGCAGCTGCCCTTATTAAGCAGTGGAAATTCAGTCACTGACAGATTTTTTTTTTCTGTTCTTTTATGAAATCCTGAGCTAAAGAGATCGTTGGTGAAGCAAATCTTGATTGATAACGGAGTAGGTGTATGTAGAAAAATGGTGCTCTTTACAACTGCTGTTATGATCTTCATTTCTGCCTGGGTTGGCTATGAGATGCATTTGAGTTGATCCAAGCTTAATTTCAAGGAACCATTTATTTTGCTGAACAAAATTAGAGCTTGTGTGCATCTATTATAATGTATATCCAGGCCCTGTTTAATCTCCTAGGAGAAGAGATTTACAAAATGATACCCTGGTGTCCTAGAAGAGCTTACTCAACTTAATGGAAGAGGCCCTTTATTTGCATAAAGTAGATTAGACATGCTGGTTCTTTCTGATGATTCTGCATTGGAATTTAGCTGACCTGGGAGTTGGTCGTGCATAAAAAAGCATGGAACACACCTTCCTTTTGCCCACAGTTTAAGTATATGGCAAGTGGGGAAGAGTTTTGCCAGGAAAGCCCAACATGGCCTAACACACACTGAGTGCCTGGCAGAGACTGTGTTTATTCTGTCTCCTTTTTCAAGGAGCAAAGCAACTGAACCTGATTATGAGACTGATCTTTGAAAAATGGAGAAGCATTTATTGAGAATGTAATGATCTGAAAGGCACTGGGCTAGGTGGTGTGAACAGTAATAAGACAAAGAGGGTAATGTCTTTGTTCTTAAGAAATCACTGTCTCCAGGAACAGACATATGAGTGTAGTAACAAAATGTGGTAAGAGCTACACTAGTGGGATGCAAAAAATGTTATGTGGTAAGGAAGCCACTAATTCCACCAGGGTGGCAGGGAGGAAGCTGCTAAGGAAGACTTTGTGGAAGTGCCATTTGAATGGGATCTTAGAGGATCTGCGATATTTGGGGGAAGGGGGGCAGAAGAAGCAGCACAAGCAGAGGCAGAGGAGCTCTGTGGTAGGGGATGAAGGTCAGAAGATTTGCTC
Organism: Phacochoerus africanus; assembly: GCF_016906955.1. Taxonomy (NCBI): domain Eukaryota; kingdom Metazoa; phylum Chordata; class Mammalia; order Artiodactyla; family Suidae; genus Phacochoerus; species Phacochoerus africanus. The sequence goes on along the minus strand of NC_062550.1, from coordinate 50,450,555 downwards.
AGACCAGGTTATGAAGGAGTCAGCAGTCTTCCCAAAGTGTATAGGCTTTATCCTGAAATCAACAGTGAAAATGGAAGGTTCTTAGCTGGAGCAGTGACCCGTCCAGGTTTGGTTTGGAGAAGATTGACACAGAAGCAGCGACTGGGCTCAGGGCATCTACAGGACAAGCTTGCCAAGGGGGTCTGTGGCCAGAGAGGAGGCTAGACGATAGCTCTAGAACATCTAAGAGCAGAAGAGAGACAAGAGAAGGAGGCTCATGGGAAGCAAACTTCAGAATCAAGAGAATCATGAAATCAGGATAAAGAAGCAAAGAAAGAGAGGGGCAAGGAAGAAAATTCGATACTTGGTGTCAACCACAGATCTCAGTTCCAGTGGGAAGGAAGCAAAAGAATCCACTGGATTGGGCAACTGGACTATTTTTAGTGACATTTTTGAGACCAGTTTCAATAGAACGAGGAGGGTGGAAACCAGATACTGTGCCAGACGTGGAAAAATATTTATAACGTACAGGAAATTTAAAGATAGTCAGGAGCTGATGGTGCCTCCCTCATGTCGGGCGGGTGGCGGGCGGGGGGGTGGGGAGGGGGGTAGTGTCTAAGAGCCACTGATGGAAATCTTGAGAAACAGGAGCCCCTAAAGTCAAAAACCAGACAGACAAGAAACATTTGCAGAATGATGTCATCCTGCCTCCTTGGGTGATATCACTTTGTTCCTCAGATGTTTCACCCAGACTGCATGAGTCAACCTCTATATTTGGGCATAAGGAGAACTACCTTTTGTGCTATGTGCCAATTCAGGAGTCTGTTTGTGCTAGTCTGGTTTAGCTCTGCTAAATTATTTTAAGCAATGACCTCACCAACAGCCATGGTAGTTAATCTGTTTAATATCTCACAGCTTGAATTCCAGGACACTTCATTTTATGCAATGTAATCTTCATTGGGTTCCCCCTCCCCTTGCATTTGGAAGACACCGGTTTTATTTTTACATGTATATTCATAACCAATATAAAAAGGCAAAAGTAGAAATGTCAGAAGCAACCATAAATAGATCTAAGAGATTATGTAGATTACTGGGCATGACTAGAATAATGGTAATAGCTGCCATGAATGAAGTGCCTATCATTTGCCAGACAGTTATCATAGATTATCTCTGGTCCTCACTTTAGCCCCAAATGTAGCTATGAATTCCAGTTGAAAAAATTAAGGAATATTATGTTCACTCAGGCAGCAAATTGAAAAGTAGGGACTCAAAGCCAGACCTGATCCCAAAGCCCTAGTCTTTCATCATGTCTTCTCCAAAATATCATGGTGTCCATAATTGTAAAAGAAAAAATGAGCCACATCAGATCAGGTGTGTTTGCTAGTGATGGCTTAGACATGAATTTCTGAAACTCTTATAAGATAGATGTAAATTGCCCATCTAACATTTATTTATTTTTAGTTAAGTTTTTATTATAGTTGATTTACAATGTTCTGTTAATTTCTGCTATACAGCAAAGTGACCCAGTTATATATTTATATAAATTCTTTTTTTCACATTTATTTAGACAAAAGTATGACAGATTGCATATGGTTGACCAAGCTTAATAGTGAGTGACTCTATTTCTGATGGGGGATCAGAAGAGAAGGCAGGAAGGGAGAGAAGACAAGAGGATTATAGAGCAGGAAATATGCCTGGAGGGAATTGCAATGTTAAAGAAAAGCTGGAGATGGGTTCTTGTAAGATCTTGAAAAGCCATAACTTTTCTGAAATTTTGTACTTCAGTGATTCCTTTTTTGGTTAAATTATAGTGAGACCACTCATGAGAATTTTATTTATTTTTTTCTTTTTTAAAACCGAAGTATAGTTGATTTACAATGTTGTGTTAGTTTCAGTTATATACGTATACAGATTCAGTTACACGTATTCTTTTTCAGATTATTTTCCCATATAGGTTGTTACAGAATATTGAGTAGAGTTCCCTGTGCTATAGAGTAGGTCCTTTTATCTATTTTATGTATAATAGTGTGTATATGTTAATCCCAAACTCCTAATTTATCCCCCCCCTTTCCTCTTGGTAACCATAAGTTTGTTTTCTACTTCTGTGAGTCTATTTCTGTTTCATATAATAAGTTCATTGGTATCATTTTTTTTGTTGTTGTTGTTGCTATTTCTTGGGCCGCTCCCGCGGCATATGGAGGTTCCCAGGCTAGGGGTCTAATCGGAGCTGTAGTCTCCAGCCTACGCCAGAGCCACAGCAACGCGGGATCCGAGCCGCATCTGTGACCTACGCCACAGCTCACGGCAATGCCGGATCGTTAACCCACTGAGCAAGGGCAGGGACTGAACCCGCAACCTCATGGTTCCTAGTCGGATTCGTTAACCACTGCGCCACGACGGGAACTCCCGGTTTTTTAAAGATTCTACATGTAAGCGATATCATGATATTTGTCTTTGGCTTACTTCATTTAGTTTGATAGAATTTTATTTCTTTTACACTAAACTCATTGCTATGACCAGCAAACAAACCTGTGATATTTATTCAGGAAAGAAAAGGAAACTAACCTTTGGTCGGTGCCCACCCCAGTACCAGGTGTAGAGTAGCTGTGAATGTGGAGGAATGTCCACTTTGTCCTGAACACTGTGCTGTGTGACTTTGTGTCGTGGCATGGTGTTTAAACATAAATTCAGGAGAGGGACCCTGAGGCATTGATTTGGGTTTTTTCAGACTGGAATGCTGAATGATCAAGTGGTTGGTATTTGGTAATCTTATGGGGCTATTTCCAGACGAAGCACACCAATCAAAAGAATTATTTGGGGGAGGTATTAGGGCCATCAATGTCTTACAGATTTTTGGTGTCCAAAGCATCTATGGAATAGTGGAGGAGAAGCTAAAGGAGAGGGAGCAGGGAGGAGGCTGCTTCTGAAGGCTGGTACCGAGCACGATGCCTGGCACGTGGAAGGCAGTCAACCAGCATTGACTGTGCACTCCAGGCCTTTATAAGCAGTGTAAGTCAGGTCCTCAACTCAGCCTCCAGGGGCCACCTTTTCCTTTCTACCCAAACAACACCACCCTTCAAATTCTCACCCTCCTTGTTGACAATGAAATTCTCAAGAGCAGGCACTGGCCTCTTTTTGCTTAGCATTTTATCCCCAGCATCAACAGGGTACTTGGCCTGCAGTGGATATTTGAAGAATGTTGTTGGGTGGGTAAAAGGAGCCTGCATCGTTAAAGATTTTGTCTCCAAGCATTTCTGAGAACAGCCAGGTAGTCTTTGGTTTTCGTTGTCCTCTCAGATGGAGGTTGCTGATCAACCTAGCTGTGTGGTAGTTGCCTCTCTGGCCTGCTGTGCTCTCCTCCCACACTTTGCTTAATCATGGATCCAACTACTCTGAGCCATTTCCTGAAGCACCTCTCAAGAGGCTTTGGCTGTTTAACAAATCTAATGCTGTTTAACAAATTTAACTCTGTTCTTGAGGACAACAGAAGGGATTGATGACATTGTAAGCCAAGTTAAAATTGGACAGCAAATAACATTGCGCCATGCCTCTCCAGAGGTTCCCACACTTTCCCTTCCTCTTTAGTCTCAGGATGACATCAGATTCCTGGGGTGTACTTCCTCCCACTGATGAGGGTTCCAGCTGACTGTCTCTTGTGGGTTAAATACTGTCCCCTCCAAATTCATGTTTACTCAGAACCTATGCACATGACATTCTTTGGAATAGGGTTGTGCAGATGTCATCAAGTTAAAATGAGGTCATGTTGGGTTAGGGTAGGTCCTCCTAAATCCAATGACCAATGTCTACAAAAAGAGGGAAATTTTTATAAACATATTTAAAAATGTAAAAAGAGACACAGAGGAGATACAGGGAAGAAGTCATGTGAAAATGGAGGCAGAGATTAAAGTTATGCTGCCACCAGCCAAAGAACACCAAGGATTGCTGGCCACCACCAGAAGCCATGAAGAAGAAGCAAAGAAGAGTCCTTCCCTAGAGCTTTCAGCAGGAACATGGCCCTGCCAGCAATTTGATTTGGGACTTCCAGCATCTAGAACTTTGAGAAAGTAAATTTCTAGTGTTCTAATTTGTGGAAATTTTGGTGGCAGCCTCAGGAAACAAGTACACTGTGCCTGCTTCCTGAAGTCAGGTACTCTGACAATGTCTTTCCTGGCTCCAACCAGAAGAATTGGGAAAAGAAGAAAAAAAAATCAGTTCATATCAGAAGAATCTCCTAAGATTAATTCCCATCCCTGCCATCACTGAAGAAGGCTTTTCACATATAACATTGGGAACTTTTGCTTGTTTTCCTCCCTCCCTCCTTGTCAGGCCAGGATGGGAGGGAGAGGAGTGACTTCTCTTGGCATCCAGATCTGAAGTAGTCCCCACCCCTCACCCTTTGCCCACTTACTCTCTCGCACATTTCTGGGCTAGATATTCTTTCTTTCTTTTTTCTTTTTTTGCTGTGCCCATGGCGTGCAAAAGTTCCCAGGCCACAGATGGAACCCACGCCACAGCAGTGACAATAACAGATCCTTAACCACTGGCCACCAGGGAACTCCTGGGTTAAATATTCTTCATAGCAATACTTGAAATTATCTTGTTCACTCAATTTTTAATTGACTGATTCACTCCCCTCCCCCCTAAAATTTAAGGTTCATGAGAACAGACCCTGTCTCTGTGTTTCAGAGCTAAATCTGAAGTTTTCAGAACAATGCTTAAAATATTGTGTTTGGAATTCCCCTCGTGGTTCAGTGGAAACAGATCCAACTAGTATCCATGAAGATGAGGTTTCGATCCCTGGCCCCACTCAGTGAGTTAATGATCCAGTGGTTTTGTGAGCTGTGGTGTAGGTCACAGGTGTGGCTTGAATCCTGCATTGCTGTGGCTGTGGTGTAGGCCAGAAGCTGCAGGTCTGATTCGACCCCTAGCCTGGGAAACTCCATATGCCATGGGTGCAGCCCTAAAACAAACAAACAAACAAACAAAAAAGAAACATAGTAAGTGTTCAAAGAATTTTTTTTGACTGACTGAATGAATAACAGTGCCAAATGCACAATAATATCAATTCCCAACATAGAGTGGAGATGTTCACTCAAGAGAGAAACTCTCCATATTTCCTAGAAGGGAAAGAGTAAGAAGAGATGAGTTTCATTTATGTTAACAGGCTATGAAAGGAAGACTAGGAAGGATGGTTTACTACAAACACATGAATAGAGCTGACTCTAAAGACTCTCCTTCCTCCTAAAAGTGAAGAGTGGATCTACAGACACCCAAATATATCTTGGCTCTAAGGCAAAAAGATGCTTAGTTCTGTAGCAGGCACATGAAAGTTGTCAAATGATGTGCTAAATATATGCCAACAATTAAAATGAATTATTAACACATTCAGACCTTATGTGATGTTGAGTGTACAATTGTCCAGTATTTTTTCTCTTTTTTTGCAGGTCAGATTTTTTTTTTTTTATTCTTTCTTTTTAGGGCCGCACCTGTGGACTATGGAAGTTCCCAGGCTAAGGGTCTAATCAGAGCTATAGCTGCTGGCCTATGCCACAGCCATGGAAATGTGTGATCTGAGCTGTGTCTGTGACCTACACTACAGCTCAGGCAACACCAGATCTTTAACCCACTGAATAGGGCCAGGGATTGAACCCACATCGTCATGGGTACTAGTTGGGTTCGTTACTGGTGAGTAACAATTGGAACACCAGCAGGTCAGATTTTAAAAACAGTTCTGAATAAAGTTTTTATCCTACTAGAGTCTTACAGCATGGAATATCTTATCAGCCCTTAGAGCTATGTATGCTGAAGTGCTTCAAAATACAGAAGTATGATGCTTAGCACTTTCAGTTGACATGGCTGAATGCATTAGGCTGATGACGTTTCATGATGAAATCCATTCATTGAGTTAGAAAACACTGTCAATCTCCACCCAACCTGGATAAGATATGTTGATCAGAGGCACACAAGGGCTAGCAAACCTTTGCCTTTCACTTTAATAAATTCCTGCTTATTGCACCAAAATGCAACCTTGTATATTTTTGGATTTGTATTTGAAAAGGTATATATTCCCAATAAAGAGTGATTATTGTACCACAGAAAACTGGGAAATCACACACATCAAATATGTATTTTTTTTCACATAGCATTTTAAAATGTTGAGAAATCATCCTAGCTAATCGCCCAGGCATTTTATCAAAAATTGAACAAAGGAAAATCAAAGTAAGGAGTTAAGTGAAAGAAAGCAATATGGTTAACAAAGGAGAAAAATTACCCTCAAAGACTGATTTCAGTCAATAGAACTACACCATTTGTTTTCCGTAAGGCTATATAATGGATGATCCCCCCAAATTTTTGGCTTAAAGCAATTACACTCTCCTCTTGGCTTATGATTTTGTCATTTGGTCAGGACTTGGTAGGCACAACTCATCTCTGTCCCTTTTGACATCATCTGGGTGGCTCAGCTACTCCTGGAGGATGGAGGACCCACTTTGAAAAGAGTTTGTTTACGTGGCTGGCGTGTTGGTACTGAATGTAGCTAGCTACACCTACCTGCCAAGGATGACAGTTGTCTTCCACACGGTCCTTCCATGGCTGTGTGGGCTTCCTTGCAGCTTGGGAGCTGAGCTGCAGGAGGGAAAAATTAAAAGTTGCCAGTCCTCTTAAAGGTTAGGACCAGAATTAGCAGAGTCAGTTCTACCTTATCTATTAGTTAAATCAGTTACCAGCCTGTCCAGTTTCAAGGAGATAGAGAAATAGATCCATCTTTGGGGCTTGGGGAGTGGCAAAGAGTTTGAACCCATATATGCATTTGTTTATTAAGTAGTCCTTCTCAAGGACCTATTCTATCCCAGACATTGCGCTAACATGGCCATTTGAAGTTGAGTAAGATGTGGTTTCTACTTTCAAGTAGTTGACAACCTAGGGGGTGTGGGGGGTAAATGCATAAAAAGACAATATGCAATGTCAGAGGGACATTTGGAATTCAGAGGGAACACAGAGAAAGAACATGTTATCTGACCTTGGCTGTGAAGGTTGGGGGTCAGTAAATATTTGCTAGGGGATGTGCAGTCTTGCCTGAATCTCCAATGATGAGATAAAGTTAGCCAGGAGAAAGAGAATATGGGAGGCAGCTGCATGCATTCCATATGGGGCTAGCTCTTTGGCAAAAAGCACAGACCAGAAACCGAGTGATGGGAGAGGGGACTTAGAGCTGTTCAGTGTAAAGGGAGAGGAGAGAGTACTCAAAGGCAAAGATGGAGGAGTTTCATTTTTGCTCCATGGCTCAGAAAAGGCAAATATACAGAATAAGGGCCCCCACTCTTTATTCCCTTACCAACAACAGATACTGTTCATTTATTAACATCTGGCATGGCTTCATAATCCTTCTCAATACAAGACAGCAAATTGTTGAAGTTGGCCTGTGAGGGGGAAAAACCTTTGCTACAATAACTCTAGAAAATGGAAGACTGGAGTTCCCATTTTGGTGCAGTGGTAACGAATCCAACTGGGAACCATGAGGTTGTGGGTTTGATCTCTGGCCTCGCTCAGTGGGCTGAGGATCCGGCATTGCTGTGAGCTGTGGTGTAGGTCACAGACATGGCTCAGATATGGCATTGCTGTGGGTCTGGCGTAGGCTGGCGGCAACAGCTCTGATTGGACCCCTAGCTTGGGAACCTCCATGTGCAAAGCGTGTGGCCTTAAAAAGAAAAGACAAAAAAAAAAGAAAAGAAAAGAAAAGAAAATAGAAAACCATTGAGGTAACTTGGAGGGTCCCAAAGTTAGACTGTGGTATGAGTGAGAGCCCTGGGAAGCTATTAGAGGATGGATATGAAGAGAGCTGTCCTGGAGGCAGGGAGAAAACTAGGGGCTGGCAGAGTAGTCCAGACAAGAGATAGTAAGGGACTGGATCTGGATGAAGGGAAATTGTCTGAAGAGGAAAGAATAGATTTAAGAGATATTTAGGACATGGTATTGTTAGCCTATGCAGGGTGTTAGATTATGTGAAAGGAATAAAAGGACAGAAGGAAAGATATTAAATTACAAATTATATTCAAAATCTTCCCCCGATAACCTTACTTCCTGGGTCAGACCCAAGACTTTTGTGTATATAGAATCTAGGTAAGAGGCAAAGCAGAGACAAGATCAAGACAACCAGAACAATGAGGTTAATCTGCATAGTTCCAAAAGGTCAGAAAAAGAGAAGGGTGGGACCTAATGAAACTTACAAGCTTTTTGCATAGCATAAAAACCATAAACAAAATTAAAAGACAACTTAAGGACTGGGAGAAAATAGTTGCCAAAGATGTGACCAAAAAGGGCTTAATTTCCAAAATATAAAAACAGCTCATACAACTCAACAACTGAAAAAACAACCCAATCAGAAAATGGGCAGAAGACCTAAACAGATACTTCTCCAAAGATGGCCAAAAGGCACATGAAAAGATGCACAATGTTGCTAATTATTAGAGAAATGCAAATCAAAACTACAGTGAGGCACCATCTCACACCATTTGGAATGGCTATCATCAAAAAGTCTACAAACAATAAATGCTGGAGATGCTGTGCAAAAAAGGGAACCCTCTGACACTGTTGGTATAACTGTAAGTTGGTGTGGTCACTATGGAAAACAGTATGGAGCGTCCTCAAAAAACTCAAAATAGAGTTACTATATGACATAGCAATCCCACTCCTGTGTGTATATCTGGACAAAACTGTAATTCAAAAAGGTACATGCACCCTTATGTTCATAGCAGCACTATTCACAATAGGCAAGACATGGAAACAACATAAATGTCCAGTGACAGAAGAATGGATAAAGGTAATGTGGGATGTATATGCAATAGAATACTACTCAACTATAAAAAGAATGGAATAATGGCATTTTGAAGGAACATGAATGAAAGTAGAGATTATCCTACCATATGAAGTAAGTCAGAAATAGACAAATATATGCTATCACTTATATGTAGAATCTAAAATATGATACAAACGAACCTATTTATGAAAGAGAAATAGACTCGGTCACAGAGAAGACTTCTTGTTCGCCAAGGGGTTGGAAGTGGGGGAAGGATCAAGTGGGAGTTTGGGGTTAGAAGATATAAACTATTATATATAGAATGGATAAACAACAAGGTCCTACTCTACAGCATAGGAAATTATATTCAGTATCCTATAATAATCCATAATGGAAAATTATATTAAAAGGAATGTATATAAGTATATGTACAATTGAATCAATTTGCTGTACAGCAGAAATTAACACAACATTATAAATCAACTGTACTTCAATTTAAAAAAGGAAGAGAAGGTGAAGATGAATCTCTAAGCAGAAATGTACAGAAATTTGAAGGATTTCAAGAGAGGTAGAGTGAACACCAGTCATTAGGCATCAGGCACATAAGTCTGTTTACAGAACAGGAAAGAACAGTTCGAGAAGCTAGACCAGTGGAAATCACAGATGCAGAACAGAAAAGAGAAAAAATATTCAAAACAAATGAAGAGAGTCTCAGAGAACTCTGGGACAACATTAAATGCACCAAATCCCTATTATAGGGGTGCCAGAAGGAGAAGAGAGAGAGAAGGGGACAGAAAAAATATTTGAGGAGTTAATAGCCAAAAATTTCCCTAACTTGGGAAAGGAGCCACTCACTCAAATCCAGGAAGCACAACAAGTGCCATATAAAATAAACCCAAGGAGGAACACCCTGAGACACATATTAATCAAACTGACCAAAATTAAAGACAAAGAGAAAATATTGAAAGCAGATAGGGAAAAGAAGCAAACAGCATACAAGGGAACCCCGATATGGTTATTGGCAGATTTTTCAGCAGAAACTCTGCAGGCCAGAAGGGAGTAGCACAATATACTTAACAAGATGAAGGAAAAAAAACCTCCAACCAAGATTACTTTACCCAGCAAGGATCTCATTCAGATGTGAAGAAGAAATCAAAATCTTCACAGATAAGCAAAGGCTAAGAGAATTCAGCAGCACTAAACCAGCTTTACAACAATACTAAAGGAACTTCTCTATGCAGAAAAGAAAAGGCTGCAACCAGAAACAAAAATACCACAAATGACAAGGCTTGCCAGTAAAAGTATATATACAGTAAAGATACAAAAAAATCCATACACAATTATGCCACCAAAATCAGAAATCATGAGAAGGGAAGGGTACAAACGCAGGACATTGGAGATGCACTTGCAATTAAAAGACCAACAACTTAAGACAAACTCATATATATGTAGAATCTTATATCAAAACTTCAGAAAAACTGCAAACCAGAAATCTACAACTGATACACAAATAAGAAAAGTCAACTCAAATACAACACTAAATATAGTCATCAAACCACAAGAGGAGAGAACAAGAGAAGAAGGGAAGAAAAAAGAGCAACAAAAACAAATCCACAACAGGTAATAAAATGACAATAAGAATGTACATATCAATAATTACCTGGAATGTAAATGGACTAAATGCCCCCAACCAAAAATAGACTGGCTGAATGGATACAAAAACAAGACCCATATATATGCTGTCTTCAAGAGACCCACTTCACTTCTAGGGACACATACAAATTGAAAGTGAGAGGATGGGAGAGAAAATATTCCATGCAAATGGGAATCAAAAGCTGGAGTAGCAATACTCATATCAGACAAAATAGACTTTTAATGAAGAATATTTTAAAGGACAAGGAAGGTGACTACCTAATTGTCAAAGGATCAAGAAGAAGATATAACAATTTTAAATGTATATGCACCCAACAAAGGATCTCCTCAATATATAAGGCAACTGCTAACAACCTTAAAAGAAGAAATCAATAATACAATAATAGTGGGGGACTTTAATATCCCACTTACAGCAATGGACAGATCATCCAGACAGAAAATCAACAAGGAAACACAGGCCCTGAATGAAATATTAGATCAGGTGGACTTAATAGATATTTATAGGACATTCCATCCAAAAGCAACAGAATACACATTCTTCTCAGGTGCACATGGAACATTCTGTAAGATTGATCACATCCTGGGCTACAAATCAAGCCTCGGTAACTTTAAGAAAGTTGAAGTCATATCAAGCATCTTTTCTGACCACAATGCTATATGACTGGAAATCAGCAACAAGAAAAAACTGCAAAAAACGCAAACACGTGGAGACTAAACAACATGCTACTAAGCAACCACTGGATCACTGAAGAAATCAAAGAGGAAATTAAAAAATACCTAGAAGCAAATGACAACAAAGATGCAATGCTCCAAAACCTATGGGATGCAGCAAAAGCCATTCTAAGAGGAAAATTTGTAGCAATACAAGCTCACCTCAGGAAACAAGAAAAGCTCAAATACACAAGTTAACTTTACATCTAAAGCAGCTAGAGAGTGAAGAACAGACAAGACCTAAAGTTAGCAGAAGGAAAGAAATCACAAAGATCAGAACAGAAATCAATGAAATAGAAACAAAACCATAAAAAAAAAACCAATGAAAGGAAAAGCTGGTTCTTTGAAAAAGATCAACAAAATTGATAAACCCTTATGCAGACTTAGCAAGAAAAAAGGAGAGAGGACTCAAATCAATAAAATTAGAAATGAAAAAGGAGAAGTAACAGCAGACATCACAGAAATACAAAGGGTCATAAGAGACTACTATATGCAACTATACACCAATAAAACAGAAAACCTAGAAGAAATGGACACATTATTTGAAAAGTAAAATCTTCTAAGACTAAACCAAGATGAAATAGAAAAGATGAACAGACCAATCACAAGTACTGAATTTGAAACTGGTTAAAAAATTCCCAACAAACAAAAGTCCAGGACCAGACGGCTTCACAGGCAAATTCTATCAAACGTTTAGAAAAGAGATAACACCTCTCCTTCTGAAACTATTCCAAAATATTGCAGAGGAAGGGACACTCCCAAACTCATTGTATGAGGCCACCATCACCCTGGTACCAAAACCAGACCAAGATACCACAAAAAAAAAAAAAAAAGAAAAAGAAAATTACAAGCCAATTTCACTGATGAACATAGATGCAAAAATCCTCAACAAAATACCAGCAAACCAAATCCAACAATACATTAAAAGGATTGTACATCATGATCAAGTGGGATTTATCCCAAGCATTCAAGGATTCTTCAATATGCGCAAATTGATCAGTGTGATACACCACATTAACAAACTGAAGAATAAAACCATATGATCCTCTCAATAGATGCAGAAAAAGCCTTTGACAAAGTCCAACACCCATTTCTGATAAAAACCCTTCAGAAAGTGAGCATAGAGGGAACCTACCTCAACATCATAAAGGCCATATGTGACAAACCCAGAGCGAACATCATTCTCAATGGTGAAAAGCTGAAAGAATTCCCGCTGAGATCAGGAACAAGACAATGTCTGCTCTCACCACTACTCTTCAACATAGTTTTGGAAGTCCTAGCCATAGCAATCAGAGGAGTAAAGGAAATAAAAGGAATCCAAATTGGAAAGGAAAAAGTAAAACTATCACTATTTGTAGATGACATGATACTATACCTAGAGAATCCTAAGACTCTATCAGAAAACTGTTAGAGCTCATCCATGAATTTGGCAAAGTCACAGCATACAAAATTAATGCACAGAAACCGACAGCATTTCTATACACTAACAATGAAAGATCGGAAAGAGAAATTAGGGAAGCAATCCCGTTTACCATTGCATCCAAAAGAATAAAATATCTAGGAGTAAACCTACCTACAGAGACAAAAGACCTGTACTCTGAAAACTATAAGGCACTGATGGAAGAAATCAAAGATGACAGAAATAGATGGAAAGACATACCATACTCTTGGATTGGAAGAGTTAATATTATCAAAATGACTATGCTACCTAAGGCAACCTACAAATTCAGTGAATTCCCTGTCAAATTACCAAGGACATTTTTCACAGAACTCGAACAAAATATTTTAAAATTTGTTTAGAAGCACAAAAGACCCAGAATAGCCAAAGACATCCTGAAAAATAAAAATGGAGCTGGAGGAATCAGGCTCCCTGGCCTCAGACTACACTACAAAGCAACAGTCATCAAAACCATATGGTACTGGCACAAAGACAGAAATATAGATCAGTGGAACAGGATAGAAAGCCCAGAATTAAACCTACGCACCTAAAGCCAACTCATCTATGACAAAGGAGGCAAGAATATACAATGGAGAAAAGACAGCCCCTTCAATAAGTGGTGCTGGAAAAACTGGACAGCCACATGGAAAGAATGAAATTAGAACACTCCCTAACACCACACACACAAATAAACTCCAAATGGATTAAAGACCTAGGTATAAGACCAGATGCTATAAAACTCTTAGAGGAAAACATAGGCCAAAAACTCTCTGACATAAATGACAGCAACATCTTCTCAGATCCACCTCTTAGAGGAATGACAGTAAAAACAAAAATAAACAAATGGTACCTAATTAAACATAAATATTTCTGCACAGCAAAGGAAACCCTAAACAAAAAGGAAAGACAGGAGTTCCCGTCGTGGCACAGTGGTTAAAGAATCCAACTAGGAACCATGAGGTTGAGGGTTCGGTCCCTGCCCTTGCTCAGTGGGTTAAGGATCTGGCGTTGCCGTGAGCTGTGGTGTAGGTTGCAGATGCGGCTCGGATCCCGCATTGCTGTGGCTCTGGCGTAGGCCAGTGGCTACAGCTCTGATTCAACCCCTAGCCTGGGAACCTCCATATGCCGCGGGAGTGGCCCAAGAAATAGCAGCAACAACAATAACAACAACAAAAAAAGACAAAAAAAAAGGAAAGACAACCGAAAGAATGGGAGAAAATCTTTGCAAGTGAGTTGACTGACAAGGGATTAATTTCTAAAATTTCTAAACGTTTCCTACAGCTCAATACCAAAAAAAACAAACAACCCCATCAAAAAATGGGCAGAAGATGTAAATGATTCTCCAAAGAAGACATACAGACGGCCAAAAAACACATGAAAATATGTTCAACATCACTCGTTATTAGACAAATACAAATCAAAACCACTATGAGGTACCACTTTACACCTGCCAGAATGGCCATCATCAAAAAGTCTACAAACAGTAAGTTCTGGAGAGGGTATGGAGAAAAAGGAACACTGTTGGTGGGAATGTAAATTTGTGCAACCACTGTGGAAAGCAGTATGGAAGTTTCCTCAGAAAACTAAACATAGAACTACCATTTGATCCAGCAATCCCACTCCTGGGCATCTATCCAGAGAAAACCACGACTCAAAAAGACACGTGTACTCCAATGTTCATTGCAGCACTCTTTTCAATAGCCAAGACATGGAAACAACCTAAATGTCCATCTACAGAGTAGTGGATCAAGAAGATGTGGCACATATACACAGTGGAATATTACTCAGCCATTAAAAGGAACGAAGTACCAACATTTTTAGCAACATGGATGGACCTAGAAATTATCATGCTAAGTGAAGTCAGCCATACAATGAGACACCAACATCAAATGCTTTCACTGACATGTGGAATCTGAAAAAAGGACAGACGGAACTTCTTTGCAGAACACATACTGACTCAGAGACATTGAAAAACTTATGGTCTCCGGAGGAGACAGTTTGGGGGGTGGGGGGATGTGCTTGGGTTGTGGGATGGAAATCCTGTGAAATTGGATTGTGATGATCAGTATACAACTACAGATGTGATAAATTCATATGAGTAATAAAAAAAAGAAAAAGAAAAAATAAATAAAATTTTCAAGCCAGGCTAGTAAAAAAAAAAAGAAAGAAAAAAAAAGAAATGAAATTATCATGCTAAGTGAAGTCAGTCAGATGATGAGACACCAACATCAAATTGTATCACTGATATGTGGAATCTGAAAAAAGGATAGACTGAACTTCTTTGCAGAACATATACTGACTCACAGACTTTGAAAAACAAGTTTTCCAAAGGAGACAGGTTGGGGGGTCAGGGGGTGCACTGGGGTGTGGGATGGAAATCCTATAAAATTGGATTGTGATGATCATTGTACAACTATAAATGTAATAAATTCATTGAGCAATAAAACTATGTAAATGAAATTTATTAAAAAAAGAAGCTTGACCATGTATGAATTCTCTTCAATTGATGTTCTTCGAGAAAACTCTGAGTTGCTTTACCATTATGTGGTGTTGTCAGATTCATGTTTCTTGGAATATGATTGTGTGTTTGGATTGAACCATGGATGGCTTGACATGTTGTAGCTTATTATCCAATGAGGATCCTGAGATGCTTCTCAAGTTTCTAGCTTGGATCCTTAAGCATGTCATCAACAGAGAATGGTGGAGAAGCATGCAAAGAGCAAGAGAATCTGGGATGCATTACCTTGTAGTGTCTGTGGTGGTAGATTCCAATAGGTATGTTGAACAGACAGATTCGTGTGTCTGAGGGCTTAGGTGGAGGTGCGGGTTTGGGAGACTTGGCATTTGGGTAGCTGTCACAACCATGAGAGTGTGTGAGCTCTGCCAGAGAGGATACACAGAACAAAAAGAGAAGAGAGCTGTGGAAAAATGGAAGAATATCAAGATTTATGGAGTGGGCTGTGGAAGAGGAGCTTAGGAAGGTGGCCAAGAAGAAAAGGTTAGAAAGGCTTGAGGAGCGTTCAGGAAAGTGTGGTATCACCAAAGCCGAGGGTTGAGAATTTCAAGAGGGAAGAAGCAGTTCTCCAGCATTACATTCAACAGACAGATCCACTGAAATAAGGACCAAAAAGCAACGGAAGGATTTCTCAATTGAAGGTCACTGATCGCCCTTGCAAAACGTTTTTAGTGGAATGGTTGGGACAGAGCTATGATGCAACTGTGAACCAAAGGGAAGGTTGAAGAAGTGAATGTTTCCAGCAACTGTAGATGACTTTCAAAATGGGTAGAGAAGAGGAGAAATGGTAGAAGAGATGTGGGCAGGTGTAGAGTCAAAGGAATGCTCTGGGATTTTTTTTTTTAAACACATTTTTATTTTTATTTATTTTATTTTTTTATTTTTGTCTTTTTATCTGTTGTTGTTGTTGTTGTTGCTATTTCTTGGGCCGCTCCCGCGGCATATGGAGATTCCCAGGCTAGGGGTTGAATCGGAGCTGTAGCCACCGGCCTACGCCAGAGCCACAGCAACGCGGGATCCGAGCCGCGTCTGCAACCTACACCACAGCTCACGGCAACGCCAGATCCTTAACCCACTGAGCAAGGGCAGGGACCGAACCCTCAACCTCATGGTTCCTAGTCGGATTTGTTAACCACTGCGCCACGACAGGAACTCCTTAAACACATTTTTAAAAGGAAAAAATCATTTACCCTTCCATTTTGAGCAAAGAAACTCAAGCAGCCCTATCTAAGACAGGACTATGCTGGCTGCATTGTTTTTTTCTGTTAAAAATCTTCTTGGGGCGTTTCCATTGTGGCACAGTAGAAACAAATCCTACTAGGATCCAGAGGTTGTGGGTTCAGTCCCTGGCCTCACTCAGTGAGTTAAGGATCTGGCATTGCCATGAGCTGTGGTGTAGGTCGGCAGCAACGACTCTGATTCAACCCCTAGCCTGGGAACTTCCATATGCTCTGGGTGCGGCCCTAAAAAGACAAAAAGTATAAAAGGAAAAAAAGTTACAGGTGCTCACTGGAAACACACACACACCAGAAACACTGCTTTTTAAAAACTACCTGTAAATGTGAAACTTTCCTAGAAACTCCATAGGAGAAATTTCACTTGTCTGGTCAGAAAAGGTAAATTTACCTAAGATTGGACATGTGCGTGTTTATGACTATTGTATTGAAGTTCTTCTGTTTGTTCTCAACTCAAGTTTTTATTTATTTATTTATTTTTTGTCTTTTGTCTTTGTTGTTGTTGTTGTTGTTGTTGTTGCTATTTCTTGGGCCGCTCCCGCGGCATATGGAGGTTCCCAAGCTAGGGGTTGAATCAGAGCTGCAGCCACCGGCCTACACCAGAGCCACAGCAACTCGGGATCCGAGCCGCGTCTGCAACCTACACCACAGCTCACGGCAACGCCGGATCGTTAACCCACTCACTGAGCAAGGGCAGGGACCGAACCCGCAACCTCATGGTTCCTAGTCGGATTCGTTAACCACTGCGCCACGACGGGAACTCCCCAAGTTTTTAATTTAAACAAGATAATACTCAGGATAAGTGTAAGTTCGGTGGAGAGGTACACTGTTATTACGTTTCTGTACCAGAATCTTTAAAATTATTGTCCTCTAACCCAGTAATTCTAAGAACTTAGCTAGTGAAATGATTAAAAGTTTTCACATTTAAGTATAAGACTTGTTACTGAATCTTGTAAAAACAATCTAAAATCCAATAATGTAAAATCACTAAGTATTATGGTAAATCCATATGACACAACTTAGATTATTTTCAAGAATATTTAATGATTTGGGAGAATGTTTGTGACAATAAAAAAATTGATTGTAGTTTTTCAGTATGTTCTGAATTTTGTAAAAAGAAAACACCCACAGATGAGTATATAAACATTTAAAAATTGTATGAAAATAAATGCATTTAAAAACATAGTAAGATGCTGTCATCTATGTTCAGTTAAAAAGTATAGTAAGGCGCAGTGGAAATGAATCCGACTAGGAACCATGAGATTGCGGGTTCTATCCCTGGCCTTGCTCGGTGGGTTAAGGATCCGGTGTTGCCATGAGCTGTGGTGTAGGTTGCAGATGTGGCTCGGATCTGGCATTACTGTGGCTCTGGCAAAGGCCAGCAGCAACAGCTCCAGTTAGACCCCTAGCCTGGGAACCTCCACATGCCGCAGGTGCGGCCCTAAAAAAGACAAAAGACGAAAAAAAAAAAAAGTGTAGTAAGACGTTAATAGTTCTATATCCATGCAGTTCTATTATGGCTTATTTGTATTTTCCTATTGCACGTTTTCCTGTATTCCTAAATTTTCCACAATGGCATTGTTAGATTGTTTTTGTTTTTGTTTTTGTTTTTGGACACCCTCGCTGCCTATGGAGTTCCAGGCCAGGGATCAGATTTGAGCTGTGACCTATGCTGCAGCTGTGGCAACACTGAATCCCTTACCCACTGTGCTGGGCAGGGGAGCGAACATGCATCCTAGCACAACAGAGTTGTTGCTGATTCCACTGCACCAGAGTGGGAACTCTGACATGCACAGTATTTAATTCTCAGGGAAAAATTGGGGTCCCCATTGTGGCTTAGTGGGCACCCAACATTGTCTCTGTGAGGATGCAGATCCAATAGCTGGCCTTACTCAGTGGGTTAAGGATCCGGCATTGCCGCAAACTGAGTATAGACCACAGCTGCAGTTCTGGTTTGACCCCTGGCCCAGGAACATCTGTATGCTGCAGGTACAGCTATTTAAAAAATAATAATCAGGAAAAAATTAATAATACAAATGATATGTCTGGTGTTGAATTTGTGGATTCTAATGATTGCGTGCCAAAACCTAATAAGTTCTAACTCAATGTCACTCAAACCAAGGGTATTTGAAGCTCTCTAAAAAGTTCTGAAGTGATGTAATGTCATTCTTTGAATGATGCTTTCCTTGGGGAGAAAAATCAGCAATACTCCCACTTTTTTGGCAAGGAGCCTTTACAGGGGACAGCTTTAGGAAATTTAGATAGTTCTGTTAAAAATGGTAGTGTATTAGTATTTCAATTAGTTACACAATGGTTGATTAAAATGACATTATTATGGCATATCTTTGCAGTTACCCAGAGCCAGCAATAAATCAGGTACAGTGTTAACTTGTTTTTGCTGATGCCAATATTTTTTATTTCTATGGGTGAAATGTTCATAAGTTTGGATATGTATGAAAAATGGCATGAATTTCCTTAGGATCAGAACCACTGCCTCTGCATGATTCCTTTCCTTAATTCTTTAAGTTTGGGTAGAAAAAATTTTCCGGTGTTTATTCAGAAGTCTAGAATGAGAAAGCAGTTAGCTCCAATTCTGAGATATATATATATATATACACACATACACATACACACACATATGGGTGAATATACCTGTGTGTTTCTTGTTTCTGAGTCACACTGTCTAGGAGAAAACAAGGGACAAATTTTACTGGTGCCCCAGTAACACAGGACAAGTAGCACAGCAAAGCACTGTGCTGGGTGCTGAGCCAAGGTCCCATTCCTTACCTCCAAGGCCGGGAACCCAATCTCACCTGGTGCAGGTGCGTCAGTCCTTGACCCTGAAGGAAGCCTGGTCAGCCCAGACCAAGTTGCTTTGATTCAATACACCTTTTCATAGTGGGAAACCAGTTTTTGACCTTTTTGGAAGCACAGCCTTCCATGAGCTACTTAGAAATTATATCCATCCCAAGCCTGAGGCTACTTCTTAGCCTTTTCTCACAGACTGTCCTACCTTTGAAGATGTCCAGGGACTTTGACTACCTCACCAATTCTCCATCACCCTCGGATCCTCGCCAGCAGGGGCCATGCCAACACCACCCTGTCGTATCAATTTCCTATTGCTGCTGTGACAAATTCACACACTTGACAGCTTAAAAATGACATAGATTTATAGTTCTAGAGGCCAGAAGTCCAAAACTGTTTCATGGGGCTCAGCCAAGGTGTCAGCAGGGTTGTTTGCTTCTGGAGGGTCTTGGGGGAAATCTGTTTCCCTGCCTTTTCCAGCTACTACAACTGTTATTTCTTGCGTTTCTTGGCTTATGGATGTTTCCTCCATCTTCAAAGCCAGCAGCATAGATAGCATCTTTAAATCTTAGTCTTCCTCTACCCTCATCTTCATATCACCTCCTCTCTTAGAATAACCCTTGTGGGAGTTCCCATTGTGGTACAGTGGAAACAAATTTGACCAGTAGTATCTATGAGGATGCAGGTTTGATCCCTGGTCCTGATCAATGGGTTGGGGATCCAGCACTGCCATAAACTGTGGTGTAGGTTGCAGATGTGACTTGGATCCTGCATTGCTGTGGCTGTGGTGTAGGCCAGTAGCTACAGCTCCAATTTGACCCCTAGCCTGGGAAATTTCATATTCCATGGCTATGGCCCTAAAAAGGCAAAAAAAAAAAAAAAAGAAGAACCTTGTGGTTATGCTGGGTCCACTTGGATCATCCAGGGCCATCTCTTTATCTCAAGATCCCCAATCTAATCACGTCTGCAGAATCCCTTTGCCATATAATATAGAGGTCATAGGTTCCAGATGTTAGGACATGGACATCCTGATGTCCATGGGGGGTGGGCAGTGGGAACAGAGGGGCACTGTTTAGCCCACTACACCATTTGATGTTGGCCAGCTCCTACAATCATCAGCAACAACCTGAACATGGCCATGCTTCTTAGTGCTTTGTCATATATAACATGTCTGTGAGGTGGCATTTTAATCCTGTGCTAACAGGGCATGAGAACTGGAGCAGTTTAGCAGGTTCTAGAGTCATACCATCAGGATTTCAATCCTGGTCTCTTCTCTTTTAGCCACATGCAAGCTATGTGACCCTGGGCAAGTTCCTTGACCTCTCCAAATCTCAGTTTCCTTGTCTGTAAAATGACATTTGTCTTCTGGATTATTGCGACCTTTAAATGAGACAATGCTTGCAAAATAATTAGTACAGGGCCCAACATATAGAAAAATATTCAATAGTTATTAGTTTTCATTAGCATTATTTGACTGTTTTCCTTACTTTACAGATAAAAACAAGAGGCTTAGGAGTTCCTGTAGTGGCTCAGTGGGTGGAGAACCCAACATTGTATCCATGAGAATGCAGGTTTGATTCCAGGCCTCCATCAGTGGGTTGAGGATCTGGTGTTGCTGCAAGCAGCAGAGTAGGTCACAGATGAAGCTTAGATCTGGCATTGCTGCAGCTGTGGTACAGGCCAGCAGCTGCAGCTTTGATTTGACCCCTAGCCTAGGAACTTCTGTATGCTGCAGGTGTAGCCCTAAAAAGAGAAAAAAAAAAAAAAAAGAAAAAAGAAAAAACAAGAGGCTCAGAAATATTAAGTGATTTATCTTGATCTCACACTCTTGGTCTCAGAATCCATAGACAGGGAGAAAACAAGTGTGACTCTGGAGCTATTTGGACCCAGTTGAGAAACCCTTTCCCCCTACTGCCCAAACACCTCCGCCATTGCCTGGCTAAGGCTGTCCCCCACACCACTCCACTAGGGCCTCTGAGCTGCTAGCCACCATGTCCCCTCTGTCCTCCTCCCTGCAAGGTGGCTCCTAATTCTTCTATCCTGCTGCTCTCCACACATGGGTCTCAAACCTGTCTCAGAAACAATCGCTGCAGTCACGATTTTATGTTCTATAAAATCTCATTGCAGGGAGTTTCTGTCATGGCTCAGCAGTTTAAGAACCTGACTAGTATCCATGAGGAAGAAGGTTTGATACCTGGCTTCACTCAGTGGCTTAAGGAACCAGCATTGCCAAAGGCTGCGGTGCAGGTCGCAGAATTTGCTTGGATCCTGCATTGCTGTGGCTGTGGTGTAGGCCGGCAGCTGCAGCTCTGATTTGACCCCTAGCCTGGGAACTTCCATATGCTTTAGAGGCAGCCTTAACAAGAAAAAAGAAAAAAAGGAAAAAAAAAATCTCATTATTACTGCCTACTGGATTTGGGTGTATAATTTGTATTTCAAAATTAACAAAGACAAATTTTTTTAAACTGAAATATAGTCAATTTACAATACAATATTGCATTAGTTTCAGATGTACAGCAAAAGTAATTCAGTTATATGTATATTATATGGTTATATACATAATCATATTTATATATATTTCAGATTCTTTTCCATTATACATTATTATGAGATATTGAATATAGTTCCACGTGCTATACAAAGGTCCTTGTTGCTTATCTATTTATAAATCTGTAGTTTGTATATGTTAATTCCATACTACTAATTTATCCTGCACCCCCTGCCTTTCCTCCTTGAAAACCGTAAGTTTGTTTTCTATGTCTGTGAGTCTGTTTCTGTTTTGTAGATAATTTCATTTGTATTATTTTTTCTTAAAAACATTTTTTTAATGGCCACACCCACAGAATATGAAGTTCCCAGGCCAGGGATTTAATTTGAGCCACAGCTGCAACCTATGCTGCAGCCGTGGCAACACCAGGTTCTTTAACTCATTGTGCTGGGTCAGGGATGGAACCCATGCCTCCACAGAGACCAAAGCCAGTGAAGTCAGACTCTTAACCCTCTATGCCATAGTGGGAACTCCTGTGTTATTTTTTTATATTCAACATATGAGTGATCACATATGCTAGTTGTCTTCCTCTGTCTGTCTATCCATGTTGCTTTAAATGGCATTCTCTCATTCTTTTTTATGGCTGAGTAATATGACTTGCATGTGTGAGTCTGTGTGAACATATGCATGTATATATACATATTGATATATATGTATATCACATCTTCTTTTAAACCAATCCACATCAAACTTTTCAACACCTGCCCTCCCCCAGCGTCTCCTTCCTGAATGTTGTCTGTGAATGGCGACACTACTCTCTCAAATTGCTTCAGCGCAAATACTTGCCTGCTTCCTCTTTCTCTCACACCTTGTGTCCAATTTGACAACAGGCCTGATCACTCATAACTTCTCCCTTCAAATACAGCTTCTCACTACCTGTACAGACCCCCCAGTCTGAGGCACCGTCATGTCATACCTGGAGTACTGCCTCCTAACAACTCCTCGCTTTCCATTCTCACCCTCACAATCCTTCTCCAGATAAGTCAGATTACATCACTTCACTGTTCAACCCTCTCCAGTGGCTTCGGACTAATCTTAAACAAAATACAAAGTCCTAATCACTCTGACAAGACTCTGTGAGATCTGGCCCATGCCTGTGTCTCTGATCTTACTTCCTACCCTTTTTCCCTACTCATACCTCTTGAGCCACACTGGCCTCCCCACTCTCTTGGGAACTTCCCAAGCATGTGCCTGCCTCAGGACCTTGGCATATGCCACTTCCTTTGTCCAGAATACTCTTCCCCCTAAATTCCCTCACAATTTTTGCCCTTGCTCTATTCAGATCTTTGTCTAATACCATCTCCTCATAGAAGCCTTTCTTTACTACCCTATGTGAAAAAGCATTCTCATCACTTTCTTTAGAGTGCTTATTATTACATGACCCTGTATTATATACAGTGTTATTTATTGGTTTATTTTCTGTCACTCCAATGGAATGGAAGCTCCATGTTCACCACTGTATTTTTAGCATCTAAAACAGCCTTTGATTGGTGGTTGGCCCTTGATACATGCCTATGTACTAGGTAGTGTTCTACATGCATTTCAAGTATTAATTATTTTAATCTTCCTAGTAGCTTTATGAGATAGGTACTATTATTATTTCTCCTTTAGAGATAAGGGACAGCTCCCCTTTCTGAGAGTTTGATCAGAAAGTTTTCAGAGCATTGTATGGCAGGGCTCTGGTGAATAGCTCTGTCTAGTCTCAACCTAAACATGCTTTCCTGGCATAAAAAAACTTGGGGGATTGTGTGAACTTTGCTGTTTCTGTGCTTGTCGTGTTCCCCCAGTAATCTGTATAGCTTTATGTGGTTCCTACCCTCTTTGCACAATAGTTAGATATTTCTGTATTGAATTATGCTTGCCATGCCTTCTCCCCAAATGACAGTTACTCTTGTCATTTGGGGGGAAAGCATGACCCCAAATCAATAAAGCATGCCATGAGGGCAATGACAGTATTTAGGTAGTTCTTAACACTGACTTCAATCCATCGATACTTGTCTCTTCTGCTCTGTGCCCAAGTCTCTAGCATCCTACTTCCTGGTAACAGGTCCTGGGTGTGACTCCAAGATCACCTTTATCACTGAGTGAATCTCACAGAAAGCTCTAACTGCTTTGCTTCCTGTCTGGGCCAAGTGAACACTAACTTGACCAGATGAAGGTGTTATAAGAAAAAGTCAAAATCCTTTCCTTTCTAAGAGACCCGTACATCTGAACCAGATCCTGATATTCTTGCTCTTCCCATATATGTTAGTCTCTCTCTCTCTCTCTCTCTGGAAATTACTTCTGCTAGTTCCAAGCCACTTGGTTTGTTTGTTTTTCCCTTTACCCTCTTAGAATAAAGCTTGAAATCCTTTTTTTTTTTAACTTGCTATGAAAATATGGGACAAAGATTCCCACATTCCAGATAGGCTCCCATCATTTCTCTGCTTCAGTTTATTTTTTTTCAGATACCAAGTCTTTTTAGAGGCCATGATGTCATCCCTCAGTTTTTCTGCAAACAGTGTATGTTCTTTGCTATTTCTTAGAATTGTTTACAATTTCCTGTTAGATGGGATTTTCTCCTGTTGGAATTCCATTTGCAATGATTTTCCCATTAGTTTAACATCACACACATATAGAGACACACATAGAGTCTTTCTTTTCCACCACTCACCTATTTTTCAGCTATTTATTAGCTTTGGTTTCAGAGGCATTCTAGAGTGTATGACCTTCTAACTCTGTCCCTGATTGAGAGGCTCATGCTACAAAGAAAAAAAGCCCAGAAAGGTCAACAGCCACAGGAATGTGGAACCTTAGTGCATATAGCAAAAGTCTGGTGCTCAGAACAAAGATGGCAGCAGTGTTGGGATGTTGTGGGCAGGGCTCCCTCTCTCTCTGCAGTGACTTTCTGGAGGCTATAGTTTGTTGCCTCAGCCATGTTGTAGGAAATTGGAAGTCAGAAGTAGGCAGGATAGGGGCAATAACTGTGAGGGGAGCAACCTGCAACCCTGATCCACTTGTGGTCCAAGAAGTAATGGGATATCTTTTTTTTTATGGCTACACCCATAACATATGAAAGTTCCTCAGTTAGGGATTGAATCCAAGCTACAGCCATGACCTATGCCACAGTGGTGGCAATGCCACATCCTTAATCCTCTGTGCCGGGCCAGGGGTTGAACCTGTGCCTCCACAGTAACCTGAGCCACTGCAGTTGGATTCTTAATCTACTCTGCCACAGCAGGAACTCCAGTAATGGGAAATTTTAATTTCTTAATTTCCTTTCTCTCTTTCCTCTCTGGACTCCTCATCTTTCCTCTCCTTGCGCCTCACACTGTCTTACTAGCTCTCTTCTTTCATGCAGAAGAAAATGCTGGTATGAAAATACATTCTTCAAAGGGCCAAGTATATAATTGCAACAGAAAATCTGGGACTGCTCAGGAAACAAATGGCAATGTGGCCAGGCTGCCTTGTTGAGATTTACTCTGCAAGGCTGACCATGGCCAGTCTCCCTCCTTCCCCTCAAAGCCAGTCTGATCATCGCAAGGGCACAAGAGATGGAGGAATCCTACTGAGATGTAATCCTGTTCAGTTTCAGAGTCCACCCCTGCTTTCTCAAGCCTCTCCCATGGGGAAGCCCTGCTTCTTTCTTTCATTCATATTATGTGCCTACCTACTATGTGCCAAGTACAGGTGCTGTGCATATGCAATAGTACAAATAAAATAGCCCCTTGGGAGTTCCTGCTTTGATGCAGTGGGTTAAGAATCAGACTGGTGGCTTGGGTTGCTGTGGAGGTGTGAGTTTGATTCCTGGCCCACCACAGTGAGTTAAAGGGTTGGGTGTTAATGCAGCTGCAACATAGGTCGCAGCTGCAGCTGGGATTCAGTTCCTGGCCTGGGAACTTCCATACACCATGAGTGCAACCATAAAAATATATATAAATATAGATCTATATAGATATACATAAATAGATATATAGATAGCCCCTTGCACCAGTAAGAAACACAAGTCATTGAAGTCCCTGCAAGTGTGATGAGTATTACTGGGAAACATATTAAGAATACCATGGACACACACAGTGAGGGGCTGATCTGATTCCCTTTACTTGTAGGCAAAGCCCTGCCTACGATATGAGCTCTTGCCCATCAGCTGGTGAACTTTTAGAAGACTTGGAAAAAATGAGATGGAAAGCTGGATGCCTTGGGCATCCATGTGGACCCACCAGATATCAGCCTTCCCCAGTCATCTGCCAGGTGAGCCCAATAAGTCTGGCTTTGATCTCCATTCCACTGTCCTGCACTCCAGTTCTTCACCCTTCTTAGCTCTTTCTGGTTCCCTCTCCTACCCAACAAATCCTTTCTCTGATATCTTCAACTACTGACTGGGTTCTGCTAGGCCTGGACTATTCTCCCTCCACCTGACTTTGATTTCAGCCTGTCACTGGACCCACTCTGTCATGCCCTACCTTCTAGATTGGACTGACTTGCCCAATCCCAAACCAAGCTGGCCCTGAACCAAGGATGGTTTCCAGAGATGTTTGGTTGTCCTCCCCTCTATCCTTATTCTTCTGCTTCCTTGTTTCTCTCTCAAGTCTTTCATTTTGCTGTGACCCAACAGACTTTGTAGCTAAGTCTGAGTTGTGACATGGTTACCCAGAGTGCCCTGGCTTTGTTGATTAATTGAACAGCTATTGATTTGTTCTTTATCCCTTGCATGCGGTGTAAGTATTGACCATTCATTCAACAAAAATGAGAGCCCACCATCCACCGAGCGCTATTCTGAACACTGGGGAGATGCCGTGAATAAAACAAGATCCCTGTCCTTCTAACCATATGCACCCCGTGTGTGCTCTCTGTGAACATACATCTTTAAAACCAAACACGCTCTGACATGAGATCAATAGGTCTTCCACTTCGTGTACAGGATACACTGTACTTCCAAAAGCCCTAATTTTCCCAAATGAAGGGGCCCAGGTACTACCTTAATTTCATGTCTCTCACTTTTTCCATTGAAAATGAATTCCCAGATGGACCATTTCCAAACCACCCTGCTGGAAGCATGACATTAGCTCACAAATTGCTTTAACCAAGTTTATAAACTACCACTGATAAATGAGTCTAAATCTTGGAAATCAAATAATTGCCCTTTGGGACTTGCAGACTAGACAACACAAATTGCTCATTGCTGACACAAAGATTCCAAGCTAATGTTTCTCATTTCAGAGACTTTAACCATGCTATTTAAGGCAACACAAATTGACTTTTGCTCTGGTTAAAACCTATTCTGATAACATAGATCATGTTGGATAAATATTTCCTTATTTTTCCTTCTATTGGGAACAGTAATTTGGTGATAGCAGGCGCGCGCACACACACACACACACACACACACACACACACACGTGGTCCATATGGGGCATTTATAGCCATGAACTTATGCGTAATTGTCAATGCAGTTTCTTCGGCTGTTTTCTTCTATGTGTTCCATCTCTTCCCAGTTTTAGGGTTCCCCTATTGACTATCATAATTGCTGAGCAACCAAAATATTACTTATCTACCAAGAGCAATTACTATTAAGCAAAATTTTGAAATCATGCCCTTGGACTCAACACTTTCATGGAGCCTTGAGAAGAATGTTACCACATATGCTAGCCAAGGAGAAGACAAGCCAAGGTCAGGATAGCCCCCCTGGCTCTTCCAGCAAGCACAGGATGTGTTGGCAATGTGAGGCAGAGCAGGGACATCGGATAGGAGGAGTGGGTAACTGGCCATGTGGTGTGATGTGAGAGAGTCCCAAAAAAGGTACTGGATTGAAAAAGTCCTTCTTCCTTTCTATAGACAGAGCTGTGATTATTGAAATTAATGTGAGATGTCTCACTACTCTGACTCTTCCTGCATCTGCCAACATCTTATTCAAACAGGAGATAAGTCTGAGGAAGAGGCCTCTGTCCTCAGGTCCCTGGCCATGGGCTTGGAGCTTAGCATTGTCATAGTCTGTCCTGGATCCCAGGTAGCTGTTGCTGGCCTCCATGGATGGAAACCCCTTTCCGTATTTCCACTCTTGCTCTCACAAACATTTAGCAGTGATTTCTAAGAGCAAGGTGCAGTTTTGAAAACACAAAACCAAATAACATAAAGGTCCGTTCTCTCAAGGACCTGATGAGAATTTTAAAAAGAAAGAAACATGTGAAAAGAGATGCAAACGAGGGAAGTCTTTGTGGTGATGGGATAGTTCTGTATCTTGATTGCTCTGGTGGTTCCACCAGCCTACACAGATAATAAAGTGGTGTAGAAGCATACACATTGTTCCAATGTCAATTTCCTGATTTTAACATTGGACTACAGTTATGTAAAATGTAACCATTGGGAGAAACTGGATGAAGGACACAAGGGACCTCTCTGTACAGTCTTGGCAACTTTCTGTGAAGGAATAATGATTTCAAAATAAAAAAAAAAAATTTAAGGATACAAGAAGTAGGTATCTCATTTTCATTACATACCCAAGAAAGTGGGTTAAGGGAAGTTTATTAAATTGGCCAAAGTGACAGATTTGAGTGAGTGCAATAAGCAAATGACTGTTTAGGTCTGGAGTTCAGCAGAGAAATCTGGGCTGTTTATGCAGGAGTCATGCACCTTAGCATCATAATTAGAGGTGTGGAAGTGGATGAGAGAGCACTGGTGGAGAGTGAGGGACACTGAGGACAGCAGCATTTAAGGGATGAAAAAAGATCCTGAAGGGGTGTGACCGGAGAGCAAGGAGCAAAACCCAAAGAATTAGATATCTTGAAAATCCAGGGAGAAGTTAATCTGCAGAGTCAAATGCTGCTGAGAGGCAAGAGAGACAAGGACCGGCATCCTCTGCCTTTTGCCACAAGGAGGTCATTTGTAACCCTGATGAGAGCAGTTACTATGGAGCGGGAAGAAGTGAATGGGAGGAGAGGGATTGGAGGCCATGTGTATAAGATGCTCTTTCAATAAATCTGGTGTGAAGAGACGAGAGACAGGGCCATGGATGGAATGGGAGGTGAATTCTAGGGAGAGCTGTTTAAGATGGGAGAGAGGAGGCAAGGGAGACTCATGAGAGAGTGGATCTTCGTTCTGTTTTGCAAGCCCACAGAAAAAGTATGAAGTACATGTTTCTCCCAACCTTGTCACTTTGTGGGTTTGAGCAACTAGAAGTCTTTGTCAGTCTGACAGATGAAAATGATCTCATTATTGTATCAATATGCCTCTTTGAATATTAGTGAAGTTGAACATTTTTTCATTTGTGTCTTGACTATTTGCATTGTTACTACCTGTTTTTGACTTTTGCCCTTTTTTTTCCTACTGAAGTTTCAATTCTTCTTGATTTGTATGAGCTCTTTTAATATTATGGATGGTCACCCTTTGTCTCACATTATCTTTTTTTTCTTTCTTTTTTTTTTTTTTTTGTCTTTTTGCTATTCCTTTGGGCTGCTCCCATGGCATATGGAGGTTCCCAGGCTAGGGGTCGAATTGGAGCTGTAGCCCCTGGCCGACGCCAGAGCCACAGCAACGCAGGATCCGAGCCGCGTCTGCAACCTACACCACAGCTCATGGCAACGCCGGATCGTTAACCCACTGAGCAAGGGCAGGGACCGAACCCACAACCTCATGGTTCCTAGTCGGATTCGTTAACCACTGCGCCACGACGGGAACTCCGTGCCTCACATTATCCTTATTACTTGGATCAGTTTGTCACTTTTCTTTCAAACTTATATGTGGTTTTAAAAATTTGCCAGACAGAAGTTTCCAATTGTTTGTATTTAACACTATTTATTTGTCATCATTTTTTCCTTTTTTTTTTTTTTTTTGTCTTTTTAGGGCCACACCCACATCATATGGATGTTCCCAGGCTAGGGATTGAATCTGAGCTATACCCACTGGCCTATACCACAGCCACAACAACATCAGATCTGAGCCACGTCTGCAACCTACACCATGGCTCACGGCAACACCGGATCCCCAGACCACTGAGCGAGGCCAGGGATCAAACCTGTATCCTCATGGATACTAGTCAGATTCTTTTCCATTGTACCACAATGGGAACTCCATATTTTTTCCTATTTTTAGATTAATTTTTTATTTAAAATATTTATGTAAAATCTTTGGCCTGTCTGTATTTATAGATGCAGTGAACTAAGGAGCTAATATTTTCCCCTCTAAGTCCTAGTCCTAGTCCTAGCTGGCATTGACACTGCGGCAATGTTTTTAAAATGATCTAGTCTTTTCTTCAGTGGTTTGAAGGTTACTTTTGGCTACATATTCGCATAACTAAGTACCCAGTTCACTTCCCGACCCCCATGGCTCTGGGTGCTGGCGTCAGAGAAGGAGACCCAGCCCAGCCCCTAATTCACTCACAGCCTTGGTGAGCACTGACCTCTCAGATGGAGGCCAGGCAGTGGGGGAGGGGAAGGAAGGAGGGGAGGGTGGAATGGAGGCATTTTGCAAAGGCTCTTGGGGAACAAGTCTCTGACTCATGCAAGGACTGGAACATTCATGGGCGGCTCCTTCGAAGGACAAAAATAAACAGAGATCTAACAGCACAGTGGCAGCCTGCCTGGGCACTTATTCCCTGGACCGCAGTGCTGGGATGATGGCTCCACTCTTCTGGCCATTGCTTCAGGCACTGGCATGATGCGCATTTGCAGCAGAGCTGTACCCTGGTCACCCAGGTTCCTGGTGATCAGACCTCCAGGGGAATGCTGATCTCCAACTGGTTTCAGAAGGCACCCCCAGATCCTGGTGTCCCCCACCCGCATACCCTGACCTTAATCATTTTCCTCTCCTCTGCTTCAGGCTTGCCAGTGCCTTTCTTTTGGGCACCCACCTTAAATAGACTAATTCCTCCCTTTTGGGGGACAATGGGGATATGGCTTCCCTTAGAGTGGCTACCCAACAACTTTGAATATAACCTTATAAAAAATGAGACCTGGAGGTTCTCTTGTGGTGCCACGGGTTAAGGATCTGGCGTGGATGCTGCAGCAGCTCCTTGCTGCTGTTGTGAGGGTTCAGTCCCTGGCCCGGGAACTTCCACATGCAGAGAGCAAGGCCAAAAGAAAAAAAGAAAGGAAGAAAGAAAGGAAAAGAAAAAATGGCCTGCTAAATCCACACTATACTTTTTCCAAGTATATCTTCCTTAAATCCTTCAAAGGGGAGTTATTTTTAATGTTTCAAAGGTAAAGATAAAGGGGACAAAAAACTTTATAAAAATTGACTTTATTGAAGTACAGTTGGTTTATTATGCATTAATTTCTTCTGTACAGCAAAGGGATTCAGATATACACACACACACACACGTATATACATATATATACTTTGCTGTACAGGCAATGTGTGTGTATATATATGTATATACAGCGTGTATACATATACATACACACATGCATATGTACATATGTGTACATATACATATATATACTTTGCTGTATGCATACACACATATATACATATATACTTTGCTGTATAGCAAAGGGAGTCAGATATATGTGTGTGTGTGTCCATATACTTTTTCACATTATTTTCCACTATGGTTTATCAGAAGATATTGAATATAGTTCCTTGTGCTTATGGTGGGACCTTGTTTTTTATCCATTCTACACATAATAGTTTGTATCTGCTAAACCCAAACTCCCGATCCATCCCTCCCCAACCCCTCCTTCCCCTTGGTAACCCCAAGTCTGTTCTCTATGTCTGTGAGTCTGTTTCTGTTTCATAGATAAGCTCATTTGTGTCATATTTTAGGTTCCACATATAAGTGATAACATATGGTATTTGAAAGAGACAAAAAAGTTTCATCTCTATCAAGGCATTCTGCTACATAAATTCTTTTTTTAATTAAAAAATTTTACTGGAGTATAGTTGACTTACAGTGTTGTATTAGTTTCAGGTGGATAGCAAAGTGAATCATTTATACATATACATATATTCATTTTTTTTCTCATATAGGTTATTACAGAATATTGAGTAGATTTTCCTGTGCTATAGTGTAAGTCCTTGTTAGTTATCTATTTTTTATATAGTACTGTGTATATGTTAATTCCATCCTCCTAATTTATCCCCTCCCCATGGTTTCCCTATGGTAATCTTAAGTTTGCTTTATAAATCTGTGTTTGTTTCTGTTTTGTTTTGTTTTTAAATTAGAGTATAGTTGATTTATAATGTTGTGTCAATTTCTGCTATACTGCATAGTGACCCAGTCTCATATATATATAGATATATGTACACACATTCCTTTTCTCATATTATCTTCCATCATGGTCTATCCCAAGAGACTGGATATTTCCCTGTGCTTTACAATAGAACTTCTTTGCTCATCCATTCTACATGTAATAGTTTGCATCTACCAACCCCAAACTCCCCATCCTTCACACTCCCTCCTCCCCCTTGGCAACTACAAATCTGTTTTCTATGTCTGTGAATCTGTTTCTGTTTTGTAGATAGGTTCATTTGCACCGCATTTTAGATTCCACATACAAGTGATATCATATGGTATTTGTCTTTCTCTTTCTGACCTATTTCACTTAATATGAGAATATCTAGTTCCATCCATGTTGCTGCAAATGACATTATTTTGTTCATTTTTATGGCTGAGTAGTATTACATTGTATATATGTACCACATCTTCTTAATCCATTCATTTTTCGATGGGCATTTAGGTTGTTTCCATGTCTTAGCTTTGTGAGTATTGCTTCAGTGAACATTGGGGTGCATGTATCTTTTTGCATGAAAGTTTTGTGTGCATATATGCCCAAGAGTGAGATTGCTGGGTCATATGGTAGCCCTATATTTAGTTTTCTGAGGGACCTTCATACTGTTTTCCATAGTGGTTGTACCACTTTACATTCCCACTAGCAATAAAGGAGGGTTTAAAAGCAACTCTGGAGGATTAAGATGGCAGAATAGAATGACTGGAGCTCACCTTCTCTCATAAAAACAACAAAATTACAACCAAATGCTGAACAACCTTCAACCAAATGGACTGGAAACTTTCAAAGGATATCATACTCCAGAAGTCAAAGAGGAGGCCACATCAAGAGGTAGGAGGGGAGTTCCCGTCGTGGCTCAGTGGTTAAGGAATCCGGCTAGGAACCATGAGGTCACCAGTTCAATCCCTGGCCTCAGTCAGTGGGTTTAGGATCTGGTGTCACCGTGAGCTGTGGTGTAGGTCACAGACACAGCTCAGATCCTGTGTTGCTGTGGCTCTGGCGTAGGCTGGTGGCTACAGCTCCGACTCGACCCCTAGCCTGGGAACCTCCATATGCTGTGAGAGTGGCCCAAGAAATAGCAAAAAAGACAAAAAAAAAAAAAGAGGTAGGAGGGATGATTATGTGATATAAGCAACCCCACACCTGCTGGGTGGGAAGCCCACAGACTGGAAAGTGACTGTATCACAGAGACTCACCTACAGGAGTTAGAATTCTGAGCCCCACATCAGGTTCCCATGCTGGGGATCTGGCATTGGGAGAAAGAGCCCCCATAGCATCTGGCATTGAAGTCCAGTGGGGCTTGTGTGCAGGAACTCCATGGAACTGGGGGGAACATAGATCCCATTATTGAAAGGAACATGCAGACTTTTCTGTGTGCTGGGTTCCAGGGCACAGCAAAGCCTCCGTAGGAATCTGGGTCAGACCTGACTGCAGTTCTTAGAGGATCTCCTGGGAAAACAGGGGGTGACTGTGGCTTATTGTGGGGGAAGGACATTGGAGGCAAAGGTCTCAGTAATATTTATCAGCGTGTGTTCCTCTAGAGGTGGCCATTTTGGGAAAATCTGGCCCAATCCATCAGCACTGAGAAGCCCCAGGCCAAACAACAATTGAGGTGGGATCACAGCCCCACCCATCAGTAAACAGGCTGCCTAAAGTACCCCCCCACCACACACAGCCACCTCTAATCTCACCCAGAGACAAAGCCCCACCTACCAGAGGGATAGGAATCAGCTCCACCTACCAGTGATCAGGCATCAGTCCCTCCCATCAGAAAGCTTACAGCAAGCCCCTGTACCAACTTCAGCCACAAGTGCAGCAGACACCAGAAGAGAGGCTACAACTCTATTGTCAGCAAAAAGGAGACCACAGCAAAAACCTATAAAAATGAAAAAGCAGAGAACTATAACTCAGATAAGGGAGCAAGAAAAAGCCCAGAAAAACAGTTAAGTGATCTGGAGATTCTCAGCCTCCAGGAAAAGACTTTAGACTGTTGATGCTGAAGATGATGGAAGACATTGGAAATAAACTGGAGGCAAAGATTGGTAATTTACAGCAAACACTGAGCAAAGAAATACAAGATTTCAAACTTAAGCAGAGAGGCAAAATACAATAACTGAATTAAAAAATTCATTAGAAGCAACCAACAGCAGAATATAGGAGGCAGAAAATGAATAAGCAAGGTGGAGGACAGACCAGTGGAAATCACTGATGTGGAACAGAAAAGAAAAAAGATTGAAAACAAGACAGCCTAAGAGAACTCTGGGACAACATTAAATACACCAACATCCATATTCTAGGGGTGCCAGAAGAAGAAGAGAGAGATAAAGGGACAGAAAAATATTTGAGGAGTTAATAGCCAAAAATTTCCCTAACATGGGAAAGGAGCCACTCACTCAAATCCAGGAAGCACAACAAGTGCCATATAAAATAAGCCCAAGGAGGAACACCCCGAGACACATATTAATCAAACTGACCAAAATTAAAGACAGAAATATTGAAAGCAGCTGGGAAAAGAAACAAATAGCATACAAAGGAACCCTGATATGGTTATCGGCAGATTTTTCAGCAGAAACTCTGCAGGCCAGAAGGGAGTGGCACAATATACTTAACAAGATGAAAAGAAAAAAAACCCCAACCAAGATTACTTTACCCAGCAAGGATCTCATTCAGATGTGAAGGAGAAATCAAAATCTTCACAGATAAGCAAAAGCTAAGAGAATTCAGCAACACTAAACCAGCTTTACAACAATACTAAAGAACTTCTCTATGCAGAAAAGAAAAGACAGCAACAGGAAACAAAAATACCACAAATGACAAGGCTCACCAGTAAAGGCATGTATACAGTAAAGGTAGGAAATCATCCACACACAAATATGCTACCAAAATCAGAAGTCATGAGAAGAGGAGGGTACACATGCAGGACATTGGAGATGCACTTGCAATTAAGAGACCGACAACTTAAGACAAACTCATATATATACTGACTCCTATATCAAAATTTCAGGGTAATTGCAAACTAAAAATCTACAATTCATACACATACAAATAAAAATCAACTCAAATACAACACTGAAGATAGTCATCAAACCATAAAAGGAGAGAAGACGTAAAGAAAAAAGAGCAACAAAAACAAATCCACAACAAGTAATAAAATGGCAATAAGAATGTACATATTAGGAGTTCCCGTCATGGCGCAGTGGTTAACGAATCCGACTAGGAACCATGAGGTTGCGGGTTCGGTCCCTGCCCTTGCTCAGTGGGTTAACGATCCGGCGTTGCCGTGAGCTGTGGTGTAGGTTGCAGACGAGGCTCAGATCCTGCGTTGCTGTGGCTCTGGTGTAGGCCGGTGGCTACAGCTCCGATTCAACCCCTAGCCTGGGAACCTCCATATGCCGCGGGAGTGGCCCTAGAAATAGCAACAACAACAATAACAACAACAAAAACAACAACAACAACAAAAAAAGAATGTACATATCAATAATTACCTTGAATGTAAATGGACTAAATGCCCCAACCAAAAGACATAGACTGGCTGAATGCATACAAAAACAAGACCCATATATATGCTGTCTTCATGAGACCCACTTCACTTCTAGGGACGCATACAAATTGAAAGTGAGTGGATGGGAGAAAATATTCCATGCAAACAGGAATCAAAAGACAGCTGGAGTAGCAATACTCATATCAGACAAAATACTCATATCAGACCTTACAATAAAGAACATTATAAGAGACAAAGAAGGACATTACCTAATGATCAAAGGATCAATCCAATAAGAAGATATAACAATTTTAAATGTATATGCACCCAACATAGGATCTCCTCAATATATAAGGCAACTGCTAACAACCTTAAAAGGAGAACTTGACAATAACACAGTGATAGTGGGGGACTTTAACATCCCACTTACAGCAATGGACAGATCATCCAGACAGAAAATCAATAGGGAAACACAGGCCCTGAATGAAGCATTAGACCAAATGGACTTAATAGATATTTATAGGACATTCCATCCAAAAGCAACAGAACACACATTCTTCTCAGGTGCACATGGAACATTCTCTAGGATTGATCACATTCTGAACCACAAATCAAGCCTTGATAACTTTAAGAAAATTGAAATCATATCAAGCATCTTTTCTGACCACAATGCTGTATGACTGGAAATCAGCAACAAGAAAAAACTGCAAAAAACAAACTCAAACAAGCATGCATGGATCCTCATCATTGCTGCTCGTGGAATCACTCTGGGAGCCTCAGAAGCTGATGCTGCTTCTGCTGTCACTCAACCAGTGTAGTTTGCTGCTGGTCTCTCCACTCCCAGAGATGTCCCTAAGGCTCTGAGGGACAGAGATGGGCTGTCCATCCCTAGAGTTCTTTGAATTCAGCCATTGTTTCCATTTCTCCTACTAATGCCCAAGATACCTCTAAGTCTTACTCTTACTGATGTTGGAGAAGAGATAGCCTGCCTTCCTCACCTCCTTCTGGGTGAGCCAGGGCTGCCAGAGTTGTTTGTGTAGGTGGGACCCTGCCCAAGGGTGCCTGGCTGAAGGGTAGGTGGAGGCTGAACATAGCACCTCAACACAGGGGTCCTGGAAGGGTGCTAGGGAGGTGGGCTGGTACTGAGTCTGCCTCAAGGAAGGCTTGCCTTTCTAATTTGCACAAAGGCATTGCATGGGCTGGTGTCAGTCCTGGGTGGGGCTTAGAGAAACCACAAAGCAATCTGGAGTTTAAAGCATTTTCCTTTAAGGAAAACAGACTGATCCTTCCCAATAGGCTCCATGTCAGGTGCTACACATGTTAGGTACTTGTCAATTTCTCTGAATGCCCTTTGATGTGAAGTCTACTGTCACTGATTACGCTTCAAATAAACATTTCACCTCTCCCTGCCTTTTGCTGAGGGCTACTTGTGCTACTATGCTGAAAGTCTGTTCTCTGGGGTCGAACATCCAATGTGTGGCTCTTCACTAGCCCTTTTCTGTCTTTCCAGAAGCTTAGGAATTTATTTGTAAATAGGACAGCCCATGCCTTCAAAAAGAGCAAAGAATATCTATGGAATTGCTGACCCAAATAACCTTCCAGCTCCCTTCTCTTAGAAACTGTCTCTTCTCCACCTTCTCTCCCTCATGTCTAGGTCAAGAGTGTTATTGTTGGAGTTCCAATTGTGGCTCAGAAGGTTAAGAACCTAACATAGTGTCTGCGAGGATGCAGGTTCAATACCTGGCCTCACTCATTGGGTTAAGATCCAACGTTGCCTCAAGCTGCAGAGTAGTTCACAGATGTGGCTTGGCTCTGGCATTGCTGTGGTGTAGGTTGCACCCGTAGCTCTGATTTGACCCCTAGCCCTGGAACTTCCATATGCTACAGGTGCAGCCTTAATAAGAAAAAAAATATTGGAGTTCCCGTGGTGGCGCAGTGGTTAACAAATCCGACTAGGAACCACGAGGTTGCGGGTTCGATCCCTGGCCTTGCTCAGTGGGTTAAGGATCCAGCGTTGCCGTGAGCTGTGGTATAGGTTGCAGATGCGGCTCGGATCCCACGTTGCTGTGGCTCTGGCATAGGCCGGTGGCTACAGCTCCGATTCAACCCCTAGCCTGGGAACCTCCATATGCCGTGGGAGTGGCCCAAGAAATAGCAAAAAAGACAAACAAAACAAAACAAAACAAAATAAAAAAAACAAAAAACAAAAAATGAAAAAAAATTAAGAAAAGAAAAAGAGTGCCATTTATATGACATCTCCTGTTAGGTTTGATCCAATCTGGACCCAAATGTTTTCCTTGGGATTTTTCTCATTAAAATTGAGAGACACTGTCCCTCTCTAGGAATAAAGCTGTAAGATTTGAGAAAGAGAAAAAAAAAAGAAAAAGAAAAAAGGAGCTATGTCAGGCTAGGTTTCCTCCTGGTAGAAAAGACTGATCTACACTGAGATTGAGGGTAGCATATAGAGAAGCAGAAATTCCAAATGGAGGAGGAGAGAGTTCCGGCAGCTTTCCAGTCCCTGGTTCCCGTTATTCCCGAGGCTCTGCTTCATCCCAATTTTCCCTATCGTTTGGTTATTCACTTCCTTCTTGGATTTTGTAAACCAGCACCCTCTGCCTCCCACCCCCTTCTCTTTGGCAAATTCAAGCTGTGTTTGTATCATCTTGGCAAATAGTGTAGCCAAGGGTTGCTTTGTTCTTCCAGGTAGACTCTACTGGGCCTGGTCTAGAAATATTTCTTCACATGGATGAAAACCAGAGGCCTGTTGCATCACACATCACTTGGATTGCTAAATGGGATTGATTATCTGCTGACGTTTAACAGTAAAGAAGTAAAGAGTTAAGGAAATGAAGTCCAGAAGGATATTCCAGTTCACAATAATGTTAATTTCCTGAGAAAATGGCCTAACCCCAGATAAAGAGATTTACTTCTTCAAGAGAATTGTTTTGTCTCCTTTTTCTTTTCCTTTTTTTTTTTTTTAAACAACAGAGCTCTATTGTAGAGTGGGCCTTCTTGAAAGACTTGAAATGACTTCTTTTCCATACACATATAGGAGGAAAATAAACAGAGATATAAGCAGAATAGACAAGATTCAAAATGTGTGTGCATGGAGCATAGTCTGCAGAATCCCTGCTGAGGGTTTGCCCATGGGTTCATAAGATCAATGTATTATAAACCTATTTCTCACATATGCATTAATGACCTTCATTCCATCACCATTTACCAATACCTGCTTTGGGAAAACTCTATGGAGGCTACAGGATTGGACAAAAGAGTTCCTTGCCAAGGATGTTTATCACCCTGGTCTGGAAGTATACTCATGAAAAAAGTGAATGCAAGGCCATTGAAACAGATGCTATAAGAGAGAGGCTGAAGTGTTCTGGAGGCTTTGGGGGAGGAGAGATTAAGTCCAGCTAGGGTGGAAGGCAAATGGCAGGTTCATATTATCCACATTCAGAGGAAATTATCTACAAATGTAAAATGTCAGGCGTTATTTTTCAATGATAACTAGACCCTAACCCTAACCCTAACCCTAACTTTTGGTTGTCCATGAATTTACTACAGGGCCTTTAACTGGCACCTGATACTTCCCGAACTGAGATTCCATTTTAAGATGAATATTCCTCAAAATTCTTCACAATTCTAATGCTTGCAGATTTTATAAGGTGAGAGGGAAAGCAGTGAGTGGTTTAATGGATTG
The DNA here is from genome assembly GCF_016906955.1 of Phacochoerus africanus. NCBI lineage: Eukaryota > Metazoa > Chordata > Mammalia > Artiodactyla > Suidae > Phacochoerus > Phacochoerus africanus. The sequence goes on along the minus strand of NC_062550.1, from coordinate 50,411,494 downwards.
AGTCTCAGGGGCACATCTCTTTTCTTACTAAAAATGAATATGATTGGCAAGCCTTTTTCAGTAAAGGATCAGATAATAAATATGTTTGCCTTTGCAGGCTGTAAGATTTCTGTCACAATTACTTAACACTGCCATTTTAGAGCAAAAGCAGCTGCAGGCAATACATCTATGATGAACATAGCTGTGTCCCAATAAAATTGGATTTACAAAAACAGGTAGAGAGTTGAATTTAGCTCACAGACTGCACTTTGCTGAACTACAAAATTATGGAAATGTTATGGGCATTTAATAAAAAGAATCTACTAGCCCCATGTTCTACATTTTTGAGAGATTCATACATACAAAATGCACAGTCCTGAGTCCAGGACAGTGGAGTGAATCTGTAAGCAGATATCCGGAATATGATGCAAAGTGGGGTGTCTTAAGTGAGGACCAAATATTTCTGGCTTTGGAAAGCTGGAAGGTATAGAGATCAGCTCTGGAAAGAGAGAAAAGGGCTGTGGGCAGGAAGAGCCATGTAAGAAAGTGAACAAGGACCATAGAGCACTAGAAGGGAACAGGGGACACTGAGAGGTAAACTCTGATATGTAGTGATGAGCCTCACCTTGTTTTCTGTCTTTGTCTTTCCCAAAGCCACATGGCTGGATCCCCACTCTAGGTTTAGTCACCCTCAGGACTAGTTTAGCAGCTGTAGCCACCAAGGTGGCTTGGAATAAAGTCAAGCTCCTGGAGGCCAGACTCAGGTGGTACCAGCACTCGTCTCCCATGGTCCCTGAGATTCCCTCACTATAGCATTTTCCACCCCTTGTGTTTGCTTTTTTTTTTTTTTTTTTTTTTTTTGTCTTTTTAGGGCCATATCTGTGGCATATGGAGATTCTCAGGCTAGGGGTCGAATCATAGCTACAGCTGCTGGCCTACGCCACAGCCGCAGCCACAGCAATGCAGGATCTGTGCTGTGTCTGCGACCTATACCACAGCTCACAGTAACGCAGGGTCCTTAACCCACTGAGTGAGACCAGGGATTGAACCCGCAACCTTGTGGTTCCTAGTCGGATTCATTTCTGCTGTGCCACAATGGTAACTCCTGCTTTTTCTTTAACAGACTTTAGCTTTGGGTAGTTTCTCCTCCTAAGTTTCCCTGACTAGTACCCACATGCCTATTTAAGACTAGGACCTTGGTACCCAGATTAGCCCCTCCCAGGCTTTCCTTCCAGGACCTGGATCTCACTCCTGAAACTTTCTGTTCACAGGTGTTGAGTCTGCTATATCAGGACAGGTAGCCAGATAATTGACCAGTGTCCCGACTGGCTTCCCTATTATCATGGCCCAGTCTCTGGGACTTCTAGCAATCTCTCCATTCCTTTTTCGTATTTCCATGTCTTTCCAGAGTAGCAGCTTCAAGGTAGTTGGACTTCTTACCTGACCTCTCAGGGCTCCAAAGAGACATGTCTAGAGAGAACGAGAATCAGGCAGAAGCCATATAGCCTTTTAGGACCTAGCCTGGGAAGTTACCTCTGCCACATTCTATTGGCTAAAGTTAGTTACAATGGTCTGTCCAGGTTCAAGGTGGGGAGGAATATGAACATCCCCCCTTCTTTCCTCCCCCAGTTTTAATGCATATAATTGACATATAACACTGCATAAGTGTAAGGTGTATGGTTTAATGATTTATATGTACATACCTTGCAAAATGATTACCATAGTAAGAATCACCTCACCCATCACCTCACATAGTTACAACTATGTGTGTATGGCAAGAACTTTTAAAGTGTTCACTACTTTCAAATATTCAGTGCAGTGTTATTAATTATAGTTACCATGCTGTACATTTCATCTCAAGAACTTTTTCATCTTACAACTGGAAGTCTGTGCCTTTTGACCATTTTCACCCATTTTTCCCACCCCCACCCCAGCCCCTGGCGAACACCTCCAATGGGTTCTCTGCTTCTATGAACTCCAGAATCCACCTCTTGATGGAAAATTGTCAGCATCTCATTAAAAGAAGTGTGTGTGGGATGCACTGTATATTTGTGCAAACTCCTTTGGGAAATACAACCTGCCACCTGTATGTTATGCATACTTTTAGTTTTTACAGTGAATGTGTATTATTTTGGAATAAGCAAAACCAATGTAAAACTACTTCAGTTTTTAAATCTATAAAACCAAAAAGAAATAAAATACTTGCTTTTTTTCCTACCAACATTGAGATTTAAAAATCTCATTACATCCTGCCTACAGTCTAGCAGAGTGTTTAAGTTGGGGCAATTCTATGGAAAGTAGAGGTGGTACCACACCTTATAATTATTCACAAATTTATCTGTTTCAAAGCATCTCCTATTAAAACTACAGTTGTCTTGGAGTTCTTGTTGTGGCTCAGCGGGTTAAGAACATGGCTTAGTGTCTGTGCAGATGTGGCTTTGATCCGTGGCCTCAGTGGGTTAAGGATGCAGCCTTGCAACAAGCTGTCCTGTAGGTTGCAGATGTAGCTCAGATCTACTAGCCCAAGAACTTCCATACACCACAGGTATGGGCATAAAAAAAAAAAAAAAAAAGAGAGAGAGAGAGAAACACCCCCCCCCCCCAAATACAGTTATCTTACAGTGGCCTGATTTAAAATGGACTCTGTATTAGAGGCTTATCTAACTCTGCCCAAGATCATCATAGTTTTTTTTTTTTTTTAGTTAGAGAAATTATCTTAATTCCTTATAATAATCATATTACTCAAATTTCTAGAGCAAATGAATGATTCCTAGTGTGACAGCCTTACCATAAATAAACTTCATCTAACATTTCCTTGGCCTGATGTCAGGAGTTCTAGGGAAATTTGCTGCTCCAGAGAGTTTTTCTCAAAAACTGAGATCCAGAGTTCTACCTGGTTTTGTTCCTTCATCTTAAAACTTCCTATCTTTTCTTTTTCTTTTCTTTTTTTTTTTTTTTTTTTTTTGCTTTTTAAGGCATATGGAAGTTCTCAGGCTAGGGATCAAATCAGAGCTGCAGCTGCCAGCTTACACCACAGCCACAGTAATGCAGGATCCAAGCCATGTCTGTGACCTCCACCACAGCTCATGGCAATGCCAGATCCTTAACCCATTGAGCAAGGCCAGGGATTGAACCCAGGTCCTCATGGATAATAGTTGGATTCATTTCCGCTGTGCCACAATGGGAACACCCTTCCTGTCTTTTCAATCACAATATCCATGAAGAAAGTAACACTTTAAGCTTCTTTGGTAATTTACAATATAGTTGATGGATTTCTGATCCTCGCATCTGAAGTTTCTGAAGAATGAAAATATTAGCTCTCAGGTGGACAGAGAGGAATATAGTCTATGCAAAAGAAAAATGTGGCAGTTCATGGGAACTAAGCACTGGTTATTTATAACAGCTATCACTATCACTATCACTGGTTATTTATAACAGCTCTCTTGCTACACCATCCTATCTATTCCAAGAAGATAAAATCCCATGCATAGTTAGTGTTTTCCTGTTTACGTTTTAATTTTCAGTGAAATAATCCAATCACAAGCTTTTTTAAAAGTCTAATTATACACAATAACTTACATTGAAAGGCAATACTCCCTGCCCCACCCCACCAAAACCTCAAAGGAATTTTTAAAAATTATATATATACATATATATATTTAACTATTTTAAATTTGCCAATGTTGAACATGGTATGTTACAATGGATGATGAAACAGCTCGTTTCCTCACTCCTTCCTCAATTTCCTCTCTGCTCTCCTTTAAATATAATTATGTCACTATTTTTTTGTTTCTATATTTGTTACCTTAAAATAAATTATTAAAACCCAGAGTTAAGTTCTATAAAAGCAGTGAGATACACGACATTTTACACTGGAAGAAGGACCCAAAGATTTAAGTTATAAAATTAATGCGACAAATTATGTTAGAATTCAGTTATCTTGAACATCCAGTTTGAGCTAAATGCCCTTTCCCTGGTCAATTCTCAAGGAAAACTCTAAATATGTGATGGATTTTATTGTGCTTCTAAAAATAAAAGCATTTTAATATTCAAATCATAGCAGTTGAGGAATCCTAGGAAAATTAAGCTGATTAATTACTCTAGGGACAGAGAGAGGAAGCGTGGGTTAAAAACTGGAAGATTAAGCAATAGAAAAAACACAGAAGACTCAACATGGTGGGGACTACTAATAGATGGCTCAGCTCCTGAGTAGATGCCCCATGTTGTTGGGTATGACAATGTATCCTGTTAAATATATTACATTTGACATCTTAACAAATTAAAAGCATAGGACTCTCAGTTAATTTTGTATTTCAGGTAAACAATGAATAATTTCATTTTTTAAATTTTTAAAAAATTAAAGTATAGTTGATTTACAATGTTCTGTCATTTTTTTTTTCTTTTTCTTTTCAGGGCTGCACCTGTGGCATACGGAAATTTCCAGGCTAGGGGTCAAATAGGAGCTGCAGCTGCTGACCTGTGCCACAGCCATAGCAATGCCAGATCTGAGCCACATCTGTGACCTACACCACAACTCATGGCAATGCCAGATCCTTAAGCCCCTGAGTGGGGTTGGGGATTGAACCTGCATCCTTGCAGCCTCATGAACACTAGTCAGGTTTGTAACCCCCTGAGCCACAACAGGAACTCCCTGTTCTATCAATTTCTTCCTCCTAAAGGGAGATGATCATGAAGTCAGATCAATTTGACTCAAGTCTACTTGAGTGACATGCCCACTTCTATTGTTCTTACCTGAGACCAGGCTTGGCTTCTGGAGGGAAAAAAAGAGATTAACTGGTCTCAGCTGAACAAAATGGCAGTCAGTGTTTCTACTGGCTAGTGAGGGCCTATTTTATACCAGTCAGTGTTTTAAATGTCTTATGTGTCTTAGCTTATGTAGCTGTCATAACTGTGTTATGAAGAAAGCCCTGCAATTATAATTATTAATTTATAACTGAAAGCCCAATATAATTATTAATTTATAGCTGAAAGCCCAGAGAACCAGACATCGGACACTCTGCTGTCTTATGCCCCAAATCCCATCCCCAGGGCTCCCTTTGATTTGCCTTTCTCTGGAAGACTCTATGGTGGTTCTTGATTTCACTTATTCCACTTTCAACTAACCCACTCTCAGTGCAGCTTGGTCAGCCAGCTACCCAGGCAAGAATCTGTAAGTAGTACAAACATGCCCCTCCACCCCTTACCTGCCCCACCCAAATGGAAATTTGCTGCTGGTAAACACAGACATATTTTTTTTTTACATGCATCTCCTTATATAAGTGAAGAAATTGAAGTTAGTCCAAGTCTCATTTTAATGCCTATATTAATCTGTTAGTTTGAATTCGAACATATGAGGACAATTTTTTTATTATTAATAATCCTTCATTGACTTCTAAGGAAAATGGATCCCCATTACTGAAGAGGGTCAATTGAAGAGTCTTTGACATCCTGGAAGGTAGAAATAAGTAGTGACAAATGGATGTTGTGCACACTTGGGGCAGAGCTTAAGTGTTTGGTGGAAGAGAGAATTTGAGAGTGCAAAGAGGAGGGACCCAAGAAGGCAGGGATAGCTCCAGCTTAATGCTAGAGTGAGAAAGAGTGGTTTCAGGCCAGATTTAGAGGTTTAAACAAGAAATAGAACTAACAGACTCCCTCCCTCCTTTTTTTTTTTTTTTTCCATTTCGTGAAAAGCTGTGCACTATCTTTCAGTGGAATTTTCAGAAAAAATTTACTTGGGTCACCAACATTATTGCTAAATGGAGTTTCACTTGGCGAACACTTACATCAGAGGATGAGTAGACAGCTGGCTAAGGGTTAGACACATGAAGAAAAAGCATGTGATTTCAATTTGCAGAAAGTCAGTTTGTTTCTAATCACACACAAAAAAGTTAAGGAAAGGAGTTCCTACTGTGGCACAGTGGGTTAAGGATCTCTGCAGTGTTGTCTCTGCAGTGGTGCAGGTTGCTGCTGAGGTGTGGGTTCAATCTCTGGCCTGACATAGTGGGTTAAGGATCCAGTATTGCTGAATCTGTGGTGTAGGTCACAGCTGCAGCTTGGATTTGTCCCTGGCCTGGGAACTTCCATATGCTGTGGATGCAGCCAAAAAAATAACAATAAGATGAAGAAAATATTTTTAAGATATTGGTTTGAAGAGGCACCAAATGAGTAGCTTATCTTGAGCCCACAGACACCTTAATACAAGCTGAACTGTACTTTTTGTACATTACTCTGCAACAGTTTACCTTTCAGACAATAAATACATCTGAGGAATGAAAGATTTTCAGTAGTAATTTGATAGGGATTGCATTGAATCTGTAGGTTGCCTTGGGTAGTATAGTCATTTTGACAATATTGATTTGTCCAATCCAAGAGTATGGTATATCTTTCCATCTGTTTGTGTGATTTTTGATTTCTTTCATCAGCATTTTATAGTTTTCAGAGTATAAGACTTTTGTCTCTTTAGGTAGGTTTATTCCTAGGTATTTTATTATTTTTGATGTGATGGTAAATGGGATTTTTTCCCTAATTTCTTTCTGATTTTTATTGTTATAATATAGAAATCCAAGATACTTCCCTGTATTAATTTTGAATCCTGCAGCTTTACAAAATTCACTGAAGAGCTCTAAGAGTTTTCTGGTAGTGTCTTTAGGATTTTCTAGGTATAGTATCATGTCATCCACAAACAGTGATAGTTTTACTTCTTCCTTTCCAATTTGAATTCCTTTTATTTCTTTTTCTTCCTTGATTGCTGTGGCTAGGACTTCCAATACTCCAATACAGTTTCACAACTGTTATGTTGAATAACAGTAGTGAAAGTGGACATTTAGAATGGATAAGAAATGAGGTCCTACTGTATAGCACAGGGACATAGATCCAATCTCTTGGGACAGAACATGATGGAAGATAGTATGAGAAAAAGAATGTATATGCATCTATGACTGGGTCACTATGCTGTACAGTAGAAATTGGGACAATGCTTAAACAACTATACTTTAATAAAATAAAATTAAATTAAAAAATATTTTCAGTGGTACCTAGTTTGATGGCACTGTTATTAAAGGATAGTGTATGTAATTTTTAGAATAGTTTAATGGCAACTTGTTCTTAACATTTGATAAAAATGAGAGGAAAGCAGAAAAATTAGTGCTGATACTTAGAAAAATTATAAAGCCATCAAACCAATACAACCAAGAAATGAGATCTAGGAAATAGAGATCTGACATAAGAAAATGACAAAATTAAGTCCATGGATGTCATCCTGGGCCCCAAAACCAGTGAGGATTAGAGCTGGGATTGGGGGATCCAGAGTGGAGGGCTCTAGGGAGAAATGGATTTGATCAAATAAACTGATGTGTCTAGTGTTTGGAAAATAACTATTGCTACACATACAACAAATTGATAGAAAAAAAATTAAGGATTATAAACATTGGAAATCAAGCAAATGAACAGATGAGGCTATGGTTAACTGTAGGAAAAATAAAAAGGAGAAAACCAGAAAAAATACATTACTTATTTCAATAGTAAATAATTACATAGTTGTAATAATACTACTGACTTGCCCTCAAGGTGTGACCTAACTCTATAGAGTGAATGAGAGTAGGGAAAGCAGAGTTATAGTTTTATCCTCCATCACTTTTTTCACTATTTGACAGTTTAGCTGCATGTGGGTTATTTTGATAGGATTTAGTTAAGTCATTTAACAAAGTATTTAGGGGACTGCCTATACCATCTCTTCTACATCTTTCATTTATGTTTTAAGAAGTTTCAACTCTCATATACTAGTTTGTTCACCTTTGATGTGTAAAATACATGATGTTGACATAACCTTGATCAGATATCTGAGGATGTTTTAACTGTGGGAAGTCAGATAGTGAATATTTCAAGACCTCCCCACTGCACAGGTGTGCAGCCCCCTGTCGACAGCTAATTTTAATTTCTGCTACTGCTTGAGGACGTTTGCCCTTGTGTTCTGACTCTGGCCCTTCATTTTGGATACTTATGTTCACTTTAAAGTCCAGTATTACTTCAGTTTTGAGTATTTTGGCTTGGCTCTGTGAAAGTCTCTGTCCTTCCTTGTTCAGTCTAAGCTAAGTTTACCTTCTCATCTTTCTGGAAACCTGTTCTATCCAAAAGTTTTTTTCAAATTCTATTTTCTTAAAAACATAACTTAATAATTTATCCAGGAAGCATTTTTAAAGCCACTGCTGTGGGTCAAATCCTATGCCACGACCTGGAGACATAGAAGAGTATCTGGTTCCATCCAGCAGAATAGAGAAGGTTTCTTAAGTTACAGTCTGGATTTCTTTCTTTCTTCCTTTTTATTGAAGTAGAGTTGATTTACAGTGTTGTATTAGTTTCTGGTATATAGCAAAGTGATTCAGTTATACATATGTGTGTGTGTGTATGTATATATATGCACTGAATATATTTATAAAACTGAATATATAGAGGAAATATATATAAAAAGAAATCCAAACCAAAAATTATATATTTATAAAACTGAATGTATATACATATAGAAAGAAATATATATACATAGAGAAATTTCTTTTTTATATAGGGGATTTCTTTCAGGGGAATAGGGTGCCCCTAACCCTTTTCTCTTCTAGGATACATGTGAAAAGATCACAGGCAAATGAAAAGGATGCATACTACTCTCTTAATCCAGGCAGTAGCCACACATTTCCCAAAATGCCAGGCTGTGTTAAACTGCCTTGTTAGAGACTGAATTTTGAATCTGGCTGAGGCTGGCCCAGAGTCTCGTCCTTTGCACACTGATCAGACTTGGTACCTGCGTATTCAGACATGCAGCTGAGAAACACAGGCAAGGCCTTCCGAACAGCCCCAGGTCTGCTTACCCAAATGGTAGACAAACAGCAAAGACCACAAGTTCCTTATTAAAACATTGGCTCCCAGCCCTGCTCATGTGTACTGGCCACTCTGACAGGAAGTCAAGTCAAGTCTGTTGGACCTGGGCCCAGAAGTGAAAGAAAAGGCCAAGATGGTCATGAGCACTGATCTTTGGCCTTAAAATGGATCTCCCCACCAGTGAAACTGGTCCAGTGCATGTCCTCGACTCTGACCAATCACCTCAGCCACTCCTGTGGGGAGAAACAAAAAGAAGGGTGATGTGAGAGAGGACAGAAGTGTCATCATTTCCCTCTCCCCTGGGACAAGGCACACATAGGAGGACAAAGTGAAAGGAGGTCCCTCCCTCTTCTAGAATTTTCCTTCCTTCTGTGTCTTCTTAAAAATGATTAGAAGCACTGCCAAAGATAGACAAGTGTCTCGGTGTTCCATTTGATCACAATCAAACACATTTCCTGAAATGTGAAAATATCAGTGAAGCATGTTCACTTCATAATAAAAACATAATGTGGCCACCCATAAAGGGGGTGAATGGCCCTCAGGATATTCTGGGTCCCCATTTTTTGGGCCCCATAGTCAACATCACATAACATCCTTGGGTTGATGCAAGGATTGAATGAGTTAAAACATGTAAAGTATGTAGAACGGTGCCTGGCACTCAGCTTTGGTTATTGTCATTATTGTTATTATTATTAATTTATATCTGTATATCATATTACATTAATTATCTCATTTGATTTTCACAACGCCCTGTGAAAGAGTTAAGACAAGTCATATTACCATAAATTTTTCAGATGCAGTTGTTCAGTACACTCGGCCTGCAATTCAGATTTTCCAATCTCTAGTTCAAAATGCTTTCTGCTACCCATGCATGGGTATCTGTCTGGTTTTCCTTGTTTGAAGTTTCAAGGTAGACTGTCTTGCCTTGTCACCAGGAACTCCCAGATGAGGACAGGGTAGAAATTTGGAATTCTCCTACTCTACTAGGAAAAGAGTTGCCTGGCCAAAATTATATGAGGCATTTGGCTTTGCAGTCTCCTGGGTAAATCAATACGAGTATTGCACCATTGGTAAACATTTGCTTTCTGTCTTGTACATAAAATATTTCATATGCTAATTGTTTTATTCTTCATGAGCTAAGGCATTACAGGAGAAGGGGAGGATAAACTGATGTCACTCCCAGTTCCCTCACTGAAGAAGGCCCATAGGTTCATTTGACTGGATAGGCAGGTATCACCATGTCCTTCCTCTTCTTAAGCACATATTGTAGCTTTATATGGATAAAATGTATATAATATGGATAAAAATGTGTCTATGAACGATATCTGCATGTATGCACGTACACACACACACATAGATAATTAGGACCATGCTCTGCCCATGTTCTGTAAACTACTGGTTTTCCTTAACATGCTTGATACCAAGACCATTTTCCTATGTCCTATGCATTTCACTGTAAAGCCTGACATATCAAATCTTAAACAATTAAGGGGGTCCCTTGTTACTCAAAATAAGAAACCTAGAGGTACATAGTCTGAGGCTGGTAAGATCCCTTTACAATATCTTCCAGGACCCAGGCTCTTTTCAGGTTTCTGTTCTGCCATATTTAGTATGTGGATATAGACCTTGTTACTTCATTGTCACAAGATGGCTGCTCCACTCTTTAAAATGCATCTGTATCCCGGCATTAAAAAAAAAAAAAAAAAAGGAGAGGAGGGAAGCAAAGACCAAAAGGTGTGTGTCACTTTTGATTGCCTCTGTTTACAGTACTTCTCTAGACACCCATCTAGCAACTTCCACTCACATCTCACTGTCCAGAACAGTGTCATGTGGCTGCCCAAAGCCACAGAGGAAGCTGGGTGTTGCCAGTCATGTTCTTCAGGAAGTAGATGCTGAAATTGTGAGGAGTAAAAAAGGTTTAATGGGGAGTACAACCTGCCAAAGAAGCAGGAAGCTGATTTGGGCAGGGGGAGCCACGTTCCCTGATGCTGACATGACAAAGTCTCTACCAGCTCAGTGTGCAGCTTGAGAGCAAGGATTTCTTGTTATGGGAACCCTATGTTGGGTGGAAATGTCCAGGCCTTTGTTCTAGTCATTGGCTGGGGGCTCCCCTGAGGAGAACACAATATCAGCTTAAAGTTGCCAGGAGCTTCTGCTCATTTTTTGATTGAGGTAAAGATGTACAGATGGCTAATGGACACTTGAAAAGATGCTCAACATGTTTAATTATTAGAAAAATAAAATCCAAACTACAACCAGTTATCATGTCATTACCAAAAAGTCTTCAAACAATAAATTCTGGAGAGGGTTCCTGGAGAGAAAGAAACCCTCCAACACTGTTCATAGGAATGTAAATTGGTATAACCACTATGGACAGTTTGGAGGTTCCTCAGAAAACTAAAAATAGAACTACCATGTGATCCAGCAATAGCACTCCTGGACATCTATCTGGAGAAAAACATAATTTGAAAAGATACATGCACCCCAATGTTCCTTGCAGCACTATGTACAATAGCCAAGACATGGGGAAGTAACCCAAATGTCCATCAACAGAGGAACAGGTAAATAGATGTGGTACATATACACAATGGAATATTACTCAGCCATGAAAAATAATGAAATAATTCCATTTGCAGCAACATAGATGGAATTAGAGATTCTCATACTAAGTGAAATAAGTCAGAAAGAGAAAGACAAATATCATATGATATTGCTTATGTGTAGAATCTAAAAAAAAGATTCAGGAGTTCCCATCATGGCTCAGTGGAAATGAATCCAACTAGGAACCATGAGGCTTCAGATTCGATCCCTGGCCTCACTCAGTGGGTTAAGGATCCAGTGTTGCTGTGGGCTGTGGTGTAGTTTGCAGACACTGCTCAGATCCTGCATTGTTATGGCTATGGCTTAGTCCGGCAGCTGTAGCTCCGATTGGACCCCTAGCCTGGGAACCTCCATATGCCCCAGGAGCGGCCCTTAAAAAAAAAAAAAAAGATACAAATGAGCTTACTTACAAAACACAAACAGACTCAGACTTTGAAAACAAACTTAATGGTTGCAAAGAGAACAGGTGAGAGGGAGGGATGGACTGGGGGTTTGGGTTTGGCATATGCACTCTACTGTATATAGAATTATTGGCCAATGGGGACCTGCTATATAGCACAGGGATCTCTACCCAATATTCTGTGATAACCTATATAGGAAAAGAATCTGAAAAAGAATGGATATGTGTATATGTATAACTGAATCACGTTGTTGTACAGCAGAAATGATCACAGCATCATAAATCAACTATATTTCAATAAAACTTTTAAGAAAAGTGAAAAAAAAAAAGTTGCCAGGAGCTAATAAACGGAGATTGTCAGTTAACCACACTCTTTGATGTGGGTAGCAAATCCTTTCCTGAAGCAAGGAGATTTGAGTGGTACATCCCCCATCTCCCACAGGTGCCACTCTGGGAAATGGAGTTTTCAGGCTGGGCATCTTGCCATGCAAAGACATTTGGGGTTCTGTTAATAAGGAAGAAGAAAGGGTATTGCATCAGATATTTGTATTTATATCAGATTGTTGTATCAGATATAATTTGTTAAGTTTCCTATTCAAGAGGCAAGAAAAATTTTGCCTGACAAAGAGGACTCTATGTTGAACAAATTTCTCTGAGTAGCTGTGTCCATGATGGAAGGATGTCACAACACATGACACAGAAAGATTCTTTCTCTAAAAAAAAAAAAAGGAGTTCCCACCATGGCGCAGTGGTTAACGAATCTGACTAGGAACCATGAGGTTGCAGGTTCGATCCCTGGCCTTGCTCAGTGGGTTAAGGATCCAGCGTTGCTGTGAGCTGTGTAGGTCGCAGATGTGGCTCGGATCTGGAGTTGCTGTGGCTCTGGTGTTGGCTGGTGGCTACAGCTCCAATTCGACCCCTAGCCTGGGAACCTCCATACGCCGCAGGAGCGGCCCTAGAAAAGGCAAAAAGACAAAAAAAAAAAAAGATTCTTTTTCTTAGTGAGCACCCTGTAGGCCATCTTCCTGTGGCATCAAGCTGCCTCATGTTGGTAATTCAAGAAGAAATGGGCTGGCTTCCAGGTGAAATGATGGATAATGGTGGAAATAAGTCAGCATGAGTATTGCTTTTTGTCCTTCCTCCTAATTGTGTGCTTCTCTAATAAAAGTCACTGTCATAATTAAGGCTTTCCCTTTGAGCTTATAAAGATTTGGCTTATTGATATTTCGTTGGTAAACTGGGTAGACATCAATTATTCGATACTCTCTCCTTGGGTCAGATAAGGCAGTGGCTCTTTGGATGATGTAAAGTCTTATTTAAAAAGGGAATTCTCCAGGGGAAATTGAAACACGTGGAATAAGCTGTTTAGGTGCTACGGTTTGTGCCTTTAGAGTGTACATTGCTCTTTGTTTTGCTGAAGTAGTTTGCTCTACTCTGAATATTTCTAATACGATTGAGAGGAAGCCCTGGTCTCCAGCAGCAAGGAATACATTTTGCTTTCTCTAGGTACATTTGAGTAATTGTGAAGTTTAAGAAGGAAACCCCAAATCTCTCCCTATAGATATATCTGGGCCTGTCCCTTGAGCCTAGATCTGGCTGGTTGATGAATTCTGATTTAGTGGTGTGCATACAAATAAAGCTTCAAAATATGGAAATGTAACACAATGGAGAATACATTTGAGTTGTAGCTAATCTTAGAAAACTGGTGAATAATTTATTCTCCTAATTAGTTTCCTTTCCATCGAGTTTGCTATTTACCAGTAATTAGGATCTCCACATTTCAGCTCCTTCTCTCACAGAGAGAAATCACAGGATCAGTTTTAAATTAGTAGTGAGAAATTAAGAGTTTTTTAATAATGTTTTTAATTTTTTAAAAAAATACACATCGACTATAGAAAAGAAAAAGTACCAATGTGATTTAAATTACTCCTAATTTCACTGAGAATAATCAACATCATCTATTCTTCCAGTCTTTCAAAACATTTGCATCTATGTTTTTATAGATAAAATGTGTATATGTGTAAAAATATGTATAAGTTGGGACACTGCACACTGCTGCTATACTTAACACTTTTTCATGTCATTCATTAAGTTTTCTTCAACACATTTTTCATAGGCTGCATAGTGTTCCATTGGACGCATGTACCATAATTTATTCAACTAATCCCTTTATTGTTGAATATTTCAGTACTTTCTGGCTTTACATTTTTAGATATAATTCTGTAAGTCTCTCACACTCTTGATTATTTCCTAGGGGTAAACACATAGAAGAAAATTAACATTGTATACTAGACATCCCTGACTTCTGCCTGCCCAGAATTCCTTCCCTATTTCAGATGACAGAACTGACTTCATAGTCCATTTATGCACTGCCTTTCAGGAACTGCTTCTCCCCCACCTGGTGGAACTTTCTGTCACATGGCTGGGATTAATCAGAGTGTCTTGTTTCCTACCACTCCAGACACAATGACTGGTCCAGGAGAGGGATATGATAGAAGCAGGGTCAATAAGGGGGAATTTTTCTGATACTAATACTTGGATAAAAACATCTCTTTTCTTCTGAAATTATAGACACTAAAGACCATTTAAGATTGGAATTGACCAAAGCCATCTTTGCCACAATGATGGCAACACAAGAAAGCAGAGCTGAGAGGAGTTCCCATTTTGGAGCAGTGAAAATGAATCCGACTGGTATTCATGAGGATACGGGCTCAATCCCTGGCCTCACTCAGTGGGTTGGGGATCTGGCATTGCCTTGAACTGTGGTATAGGTCACAGACATGGCTCTAATCCCGCATTGCTGTAGCAAAGGCTGGCAGCTGCAGCTCTGATTCAACCCCTTAAAGAAAAAAAAAAAGCAGACTGAGAGATGGAGAAGGGAGATTCCCAATGATGTTGTTCCAGTTTCTGATTCCAGCTATGGCAGAAGAAAGATGCCTTCCTGGACTTTTCCAATTACTTGACTTTTCCAATTATTTGCTTAAAATACTTTGAGCTGCCTTTCTGTCTTTAGGCAACCAAGACTCTTGACTAATATAGATATTCTAAGATTTTGATGCATATTTCCAAATTACCTCTCAGAAGAATGTTGCCAAATATACTTGTAGAATGTGGAATGTTGAACTGAATTAAAGTTGCTATCGAAGTAATGGGTCAGTGTAGAAATACCGCATCAAACAAACTTCTCTCTCGCCACTGTTATTCAATATAGTATTGGAAGTCCTAACCACAGCAATCAGACAAACGAAAGAAATAAAAGGCATCCAAATAGCAAGAGAAGAGGTAAAACTGTCACTGTATGCAGATGACATGATACTATATATAGAAAACCCTAAGGACTCAACACAAAAACTACTTGAACTGATCAACAAATTCAGCAAAATAGCAGGATATAAGATTAACATTCAGAAATCAGTTGCATTTCTGTATACTAACAATGAAATATTAGAAAAGGAATACAAAAATATAATACCTTTTAAAATCACACCCCAAAAAAATCAAATACCTGGGAATACACCTGACCAAGGAGGTAAAGGACTTATATGCTGAGAACTGTAAAGCTTTAATTAAGGAAATCAAAGAAGATGTAAAGAAATAGAAAGATAGTCCATGCTCCTGGATTGGAAAAATTAATATTATAAAAATGGCCATACTACCCAAAGCAATCTACAGATTCAGTGCAATCCCTATCAAATTAACCAGGACATTTTTCACAGAACTAGAACAAACCATCCGAAAATTTATATGGAACCCCAAAAGACCCAGAATTGCCAAAGCCATTTTGAGGAACAAAAACCAAGCAGGAGGCATAACTTTCCCAAACTTCAGGCAATATTACCAAGCCACAGTCATCAAGACAGTGTGGTACTGCTACCAAAACAGACATACAGATCAATGGAACAGAATAGAGAACCCAGAAACTTCTCTTTTCTTTTCACACTCCCATCCCCTCCTGACTTAAAAAGGGCATCCCAGTCAAATCATTGCACTCATGAGTAAATGTGGGGATTCTGATGATGAAGATCCAGCTAGGGTTACACACACATCAGACTGAGTAAAAGTCCTTGCTGTCAGGTCCATGTACTTCTTAGCCAATTACATAGTGAGTGTCTAACTCCTTTACTTTCTTTACATCCTTAGAAGTAAAAGTTAAGAGAAGTCCTAAGAGGAGGCAGTTCCAAAAGAGAAGTTAAATCATTCAGGAGTAAGTTGTTAACTTCAAGTCAATAAGTCAAGGAAGAGCATTTTAAATGATTTTTCCCCATTATATCTGGTCTACAGTGTTCTGTCAATTTTCTACTGTACAGCAAAGTGACCCAGTCACACACACACACACACACATATATATATATATTCTTTTTCTCACATTATCCTTCCTCATGCTCCATCATAAGTGACTAGATACAGTTCCCAGTGCTAAACATCAGGATCTCATTCCAAAGGCAAATGTTTGCATCTATTAACTCCAGATTCCCAGTCCATCCATGCCCTCTCCCTTTCCCTTAAAGAAGAGCATTTTAGAAAGACTTATGTCACTAGACTAGGTCACAAATTTTCAGAGCCAGATAAAATAGGCAGGCCAGTGGGTAGCTGTGGAAGGAGAAAGAGAGGGGTGATTTTTTAAAGGCTGTTAAAATAACATTGGCAAAAATAAATTAGCACCAACACATCACTGGAATGAACTGGAAAGAGATGTCCTTTATCTCTGGTTTTTCTATCAATTCCTTATAGTGATAAGGAAATGAAAATCGGTTCTATCTCACTGAGGTAGACACTGCCCTCAAAAGGAAATGAAAACAATACTCTCTATTAGCAGCAACCTATCTTATGAGGGTTTGAGATGCACATGTACATTAGTGGTCACTAGTTGAAATTTCTGAATTGATAAATGCATGGCCTAGGGCTGTTTCTTGAGAATGAGTGGTTTGTCTTCCTTACCCTTTCATATGCTCTCAAAATACTTTCTGGTTCCTAAAATTACAAACAAAACTCAAGAGAAGAGAGAACTTCAGAAAAATGGAAACTGACTTTAAAAAAAAATTTAGAACATTTCCTGTTCTTCACCTTGTAGAAGGAATGAGTAGTATGTTTCTAAATACATTTTTATTGATTAAAAAACCTTTATCCATATCTAGATGAAATCAATGTTGAACCAACGTTTGTAGAATATTTGCTTGTAGGAGCCACTTGACTAGGCCTAAGACTTCCAGGAAATTGGGAGCAGGAGGCTGGATAAAGCAGGAGGTTAGGTAAAGTAGCAAAGTTATTTTTTTTTCTCAAAGGTTCTAAGGTTGCTCCATGGAGGAGATGTCTCTCTGGAGTCCAGCTGGGTAAGCCAAGGTTGTAAAACAGCAAACTTGAGGACCAGCCAGTTCCACATTGGAAATCTAGAAACATTGTAACAGATCCTGAGTACATGATGGCACCTCCAGGCATCCATGTCTATTTGGGTGAAGAAAGCACTTTGTAGGAAACAATAGTCAAAAGTCAGACAGAAGATTTGAAAAATTAGTGAAGTAATTACTTTGTGCACCCACCGTCCCATTCCTTCACTACCCTTCCAAGTGCCTTGACCTAAACACAAACTTGATCTGAATTGCAGCTCTGCTCAGTTCAGTTTAGGGAATCAGAGGGAAAACTGTCTCTACCCCAAGACTCCTTCCTTCAACTCTGATTCTCCGCTGGAAGTAACTGAAACAAAACACAGGTATAACAAAACCTAAAAAATTAAGTTGTTTATGTAGAAAATCTGAAAGAGTAAACAAAATACTCTCTGGAACTAATAGGCTCTTTCAGCAAGTTTGCTGGATAGAAGGTTAATACACAAAAGTCAGTCACTTTTCTATACCAGCATAGAACAAGTAAAATTTGAAATAAAATACATAACACCATTTACATTACTACTCCCCTAAAGAATTACTTGGGTATAAACCCCCCAAAAAATATATGCAAGAACTATATGAGGAAAAGTAAAAAGCTCTCTAATGAAATATATCAAAGAAGAAACAAATAAATGGAGAGATATTCCATGTTCATGGATAAGAAGACTAAATCTGGTTAAGACGTTGGTTCTTCCCAACTTGATCTATAGATTCAAGGAAATCTCAATAAAAATCTCAGCAAGTTACTTCGACAAAGAAGCAAAGGCAATACAATGGAGGAGAGATACCTTTTTCAACGGGCAGTGCTGGAACAACTGGACATTGACATGCAAAAAGTGAATCTAGCACAGACCTTATACTCTTCATAAAAATTAACCCCAAGTGGTTCATAGAAAATTATAAAACACCAAACTATAAAACTCCTAGAAGATAACGTAGGAGGAAATCTAGATGACCTTGGGTGTGGAAGTGACTTTTTAAATATAATACCAAAGACATTATCCATAAAAGAAATAATTGATAAGCTAGATTTCATTAAAATTTAAAAACCTCTGCTAAAAAAAAAACCCCAAAAAACCTCTGCTCTGTGAAAGATTATGTCAGGAGAATGACAAGACACAAGATGGGAGAAAATATTTGCAGAAGACATATCTGATAAAGATTTATACAAAATATACAAAGAACTCAACAATAAGAAAAACTCAACAATAGAATATAAACAACCAATTTTTAAAAAGTGAAATACTTGAACAGACACTTCGCTAAAGAAGATGTGTGGAGGTTCCCATTGTGGCTCAGCATTAACAAACCCAACTAGAATCCATGAGGATGTGGGTTTGATCCCTGGCCCTGCTCAGTGGGTTAAGGATCTGGCATTGCCACGAGCTGTGGAGTAGGTTGTCAATGAGCCTCAGATCTGGTATTGCTGTGAATGTGGCGTAGGCCAGCAGCCACAGGTCAAAGAAGCACATGAAACAATGTTCAACGTCATATGTCATTAGGAAAGGAAGCAACCAAGATATACATCAGTAGAATAAATAAATTTTGGTACATCCAGACAATGGAATACTTTTAAGGCTAGGAAGAAAGGATCTATAAGGCCAAAAAGAGACATGGGGAAACCTCAAAAGCACATTACTAAGAAGCCAATCTAAGAGGCTACATATTGTATAATTTCTACTATATAACATTCTGGACACATAAAAAAATCAGTGGTTGCCAGGGGATACAGGGTAGGGATAGATGAATAGGCAGAGCATAGAGGCATTTTAGGACAGTGAAACTATTTAGTCTGATATTGTAATGGTAGATTACAATCATTTATTTTTTTAAAACCCAAAGAATGTACAACACCCAGAGTGAACCCTAATGTAAACTATAGACTTGAGGTGGTAATGATGTGTCAATCTAAGTTCATTGATTGTAACAAATGTACCACTCTAATTCTGGATGTTGAAAGTGGTGGGAGTTGTGCTTGTGAGGGGATAGAGAGTATAGGGGAACTCTTTGCACTTCTACTCACTTTTGCCATGTATCTAAAACTGCTCCAAAAAACATAAAGTTCACTTTTAAAAGAGTATAAGTGATAAGTCAGTGAGAGAGAGAGATGCAGGTGTTGAGTAGCAGAGGCTAGTTTTCTGACACTGTCCTAAGAAAAGCTTGCTTTCTCTCTGACATCCTGCATCCTCCACTCCTTCCCTACCTCCATCCTTTCATCTATTCACTCACTTTGTTCTTCTCCGTGTGCTCATTTTATCAGTCTGATGCCACGTTAGTATTTCCATATTTCAGAGTGGATATACTTTACAGCCTAGACCACAGATGGACCATGTTAAGTCTCAGAGTGATGGGCTCAACCTCAGGCAAGCACAGTCCTACGTGTCTGATTCCTACCTGTTTGCCCCAAACTTTCCTGTTCCCTCCCATCCTTGCATTCTGTCTCTAGCTCCCTGGTGCTCTGGATCCAGAACCCTTGAGCCCAGCAAACAGTAGACCTGCTGGGCTAAACTTAGCCTGGCCTGGCCATTGCCAGCCCCCAGGTTCCAAGTTTATTTTGCCCTCACAAATACACAGACATTTAAGCCTAGCCATCAGGGTAGGAGTAGGGCTGCAAGGGAGACATCTAATACTTGGGTTCTTTTTCCCCCCTTCATTAATAACTTGCACTTCAGAGGGCTTTATTTACTGACTCCTGAATTGAGCTGATTTGTAGAGTTCTCGGTGGACGTGCCATAGGGTACAGGTATCTGTGAGAAATAGATGGCTTTAGATTTTTATAATCTTTAAAACTTTTAAAACCATTTAAGAACTATTAAAAATTTTATAGTATTTGAGGAGTTCCTTGGTGCTCAGTGGGTTAAGGATCTG
This sequence comes from Phacochoerus africanus, assembly GCF_016906955.1. NCBI lineage: Eukaryota > Metazoa > Chordata > Mammalia > Artiodactyla > Suidae > Phacochoerus > Phacochoerus africanus. The sequence goes on along the minus strand of NC_062550.1, from coordinate 50,391,397 downwards.
GTGTTGTTACTGCTGTGGCTCGGATCACGGATGTGTTGTGGGTTTGATCCCTGGCCTGGGAACCTCTGCATGCCACAGGTGTGCCACCTCCCCTCCCCAATTTTTTAATAGCATTTGAAATTATTTTCACATTTTTGCAGATAGCCGTGTCCTACAAAGAAAACGTAGTGTGTTCACCAAGCCTCATACAGTGTATTTCCAATCTCCTCCAGGTTATGGATGGGGTCTGAGGAGTTGAACTCTTAAACCTGGATAGTCAGCACATCTGAGTTTAATCTCAGTCACTCTCAGTTTCTTCTTCATATCGTAACCTCCTCATATATAAAAGAAGAGAGGGGGACTAGAGGTCAAGTTTCTTCCAGCTTTAAAATTTTATGATTCCTATACTTTAAATGCACATACAGATGGTGATAGTTAAAACCAGCAGTTTCCTCCTTTATCATATTTCTCTCCAAGAAAAACCTAAAAGCCTAAAAATGTTTCCTGTAAATGGCCACATTTCAGACTTCATCAATTGCCCAGGCAGATTGTCTATGGATCAGACATTCTCATCGTGAAAAGGGGCAAGTCCAAACTTGTATCCATGTTCTTTCCATTCAAATGCAGACACTGTTTTTGTGGAAAGAGCAAAGGAGTTTGGCCCGTCAGAGGCCCCAGTCTGAGGGGATTGAAAGGTCTCCCAAGGCAACCACTCCCAAAGGCGCGTCAAGTTTCTGGGAACAATTTCCTGCCTGAACAAACAGTCCCTCCCAAGCCCTTGAGGCTGAACTGGTTCAAGGACCACCCTTTGGGATCAAGTTTACTTCAGGGACCAGTGAACCGGGGACAAAAATAAATGTGAAGAAAGTGGTCCCTGGGTTTGACTCCATGGCAGCTCTGGAAATAACATGCTTTTTTTCTGTCTGTTAATAAATAACCTGAGCTTGTGCCAAACCTGGAACTCATGCCCAGGTCTATATTGGTGCAAACATGTCAGCATGACATAGGACTGGCCATGGGAAACAGGAGCCAGGACTCTGTTGGTTGAAGTCTGGCTCTGGGCCACATTGGGAGGTTGTTTGTCTTAGAGTTCTTCTGGTTAGTTGCCTTTTGAACTATCCTCTCACTGCCCTTTCTGATTTACTTTCCTGGCAAATGGACCCCTCTCCACTTCTTCAGTTGCCCACCAAGCTGCCTTTGTGCTCAATCAGGGATCAAAGTTGGAAAGGATTCCATTAGTTCAAACAAGTCAGCAGCAAAGGAGAATTTATGATGCCATTTCTTTCAAGAGAAATTTTAGTTCACAGGGGACTCCAAAAGATTATAAAGCTCTGACAAAGTTTCTGATTACGGAATTTCAGACCTGTACAAGGGAGAAATTCAGATCAAGCACTTTTCTATTGCTCTCTAATCATGCTATGTTTATAACTTGGGGAAACACTAATTTAATGCCAATCCTGTGCAGATACTGTGCTATGTATGTTACGAATATCAACTCGTTTACTCCTTATAGCCAGATGAAGTAGGTTATTTGATTGTTCCCATTTTGCAGATAAGGAAACTGAAGAGTGGAGGTTAAATAATTTTCTCAAGGTCATATAGTTAATGAACGGTAAACCTGCTATTCAAATTCAGGCAAGCTGCTCCTAGAAGCCATTCTTATAACTGTCATGCTATTTTGCTTCCTCTATTTAATGCTTCCTTCCAATCCCATCCTAAAAATTGAAAGTCAATAAAAATTATTTATATTTTTGTGTTGAGTTAAATATCTTTCAGTGGAGACTGCTCTGATTACATTCATTTTCTCATACCATCTTTCCACCCTGTAGCTTCAAATAACCTTCCCTTCTTTTGGCATATGGAGGTTCCCAGGCTAGGGTTGAATCAGAGCTGTAGCCTCTGGCCTATGCCATAGCCACAGCAATACCAGATCTGAGCCACGTCTGTGACCTACACCACAGCTCATGGCAATGCCTGATCCTTAACTCACTGAGTGAGGTCAGGGATCAAACCTGGGTCCTCATGGATGCTAGACAAATTCATTTCTTCTGAGCCATGGCAGGAACTCCCACCTTCTTTCTTTCTTTTTTTTCCCCACTTTTATTCTTTGGCTTGATCCTTAATATTTTATTTTTTATTTAAAAAATTTTGTTTTCTTTTTCTGTCACACCAAGGCATATGGAGTTCCTAGACTAGGGATCAGATCCGAGCCACAGTGGGGATGTAAGCTGCAGCTGTGGCAAGGCTGGATCCTTAAACCACTGTGCTGAGCCGGATAGCGAACCTTTGTCCCAGCACTCCCATGACAGTTCGGATCCTGTGGATCACAGCGAGAACTCCAAAATGTTTTTATTTTATTGACATATAGTTGATTTATCATGTTGTATTAATTTCTGGTATACAGAAAATGATTCAAACATATATATATATATTTTTTATTTCCCATGTTCTGTTTCATTGTGGTTTACCACAGGAGGTTGAATATAATTCTCTGTGCTATATGACAATAGGACTTTGATGTTCATTCATTCTATGCATAATAGTTTGCCTCTGCTAAACCCAAATTCCTAGTCCATCCCACTCCTTCCCCCTCCCCCTTAGCAACCACAAGTCTCTTCTCTATGTCTGTTAGCCTGTTTCTCTTTCATAGATAAGTTTGTGTCCTATTTTATTTTTTTTATTTAAAAAATTTTTTTTTTGTCTTTTTGCCTTTTCTAGGGCTGCTCCCGAGACATATGGAGGTTCCCAGGCTAGGGGTCTAATTGGAGCTGTAGACGCCAGCCTACACCAGAGCCACAGCAACATGGGATCCAAGTCACGTCCATGAGCCACCACAGCTCACGGCAACGCCAGATCCTTAACCCACTGAGCAAAGCCAGGGATCAAACCCACAACCTCATGGTTCCTAGTTGGATTCATGAACCACTGAGCCATGACGGGAACTCCTGTGTCCTATTTTAGATTCCACACATAAGTTTTATCATATGGTATTTGTCTTTCTCATTCTGACTTACTTCACTTAGTATGATAATCTCTAGGTCCAACCATGTTGCTGCACACAGTATTCTTTCTTTCTTGTGGCTGACTTAGTATCTTGCATTATGTCCATCACACCATCAAGCCCATGAAATCCCCCTTTTCCTCTATTTGTCCATTGTCCTGCTCACTTCATTCTCAAAACCCTTCAATGACTTCTCGACATAATTAATGGGGCAGAGAAGGCCCTCGTGATCTGGCCCCTGCTTATCTCTCTCACACCATCTCCTCCCACTCTTTGTGTCACTCCCACCATTCTGGCTACAGTTGTCATCTTCCCACTCTTCAGACACACACAAAGCTCATTTCTACCTCTGGGCCCTTGCACTTGCTATTTCTTCTTCTTAAAATACTTTTCCCCCAGCTTTTCCTATCACCCATTTCCTTATTTTATTCGAGCCTCCCCTCAAGTGCCACACCTCAGAGAGGCCTTCCTTGTCCACCCTGCCTGAGAGAGCACACCCATCCTTTCCCTGCTTTACTTTTTTTTTTTTTTGTCTTTTTGCTATTTCTTTGGGCGGCTCCCATGGCATATGGAGGTTCCCAGGCTAGGGGTCGAATCGGAGCTATAGCCACTGGCCTACACCAGAGCCACAGCAACGCGGGATCTGAGCCTTGTCTGCAACCTATACCACAGCTCACGGTAACGCTGGATCCTTAACCCACTAAGCAAGGGCAGGGACCGAATCTGCAACCTCACAGTTCCTAGTCGGATTCGTTAACCACTGCACTGCGACGGGAACGCCTCCCTGCTTTACTTTTAATAGCATTGATTACTTCCCACAGTTAGCTATAGACATATTTGTTTACTTCTTTTCAGTCTCCCCTGTTGCAAGGTATGCATTATGATGACTTTTCTTGATCACTGATGAATTCCTAGCACCTAGAAGTGTGTTGAATATATCGCAGGTGCACAGTTTCCTGGATAAATGAAGCTTCTCTCTTAAACCTGTTAAAGAGATACCATGCTGGTACTTCCCTTTATTGCTCTCCTTGATTGGGCCTATGGATCTCTATTTCCATTTTGCTGGAGACCGTATTTCTTCCTAAGAAAGGATGCATTGGGAGTAAAATTTCCAAATTCTTACCTACTTGAAAACATGCTTTTGGTCTTCAGCTGGACATGGAATTCTGGATGGCAACTCACTTTCTCTTAGAATTTTGACAGCACTACCTCTGATGAGACGTCTGAGGTGTGCCAGCCTTTCATAACTTCAATGACAGGTGTGTGTGTTTGTGTGTGTGAAGTTTCCTTCCAGAAGCTTTTAAGATTTTATCTTTATACATTCCCAGTGATGTATCTGGGTTTTTACTGTTTTTTTCCCTCACGTATGTTCTGCAATCAATGGGCTTTTACATTGCGAAGACACTTTGTTCCTTTATTTAACTTTTCTGTTATGCTGTTCTTTCTTTCGATGTATTTTTTCCAAGACATATTGAGTTCAGGCCAGGGATCATATTTGAGCCACAGCTGCAACCTACACCACAGCTGTGGCAACACTGGATCCTTTAACCCACAGTGCTGGGCTAAGGATCAGACCTTTGGCCTTGGTGCTGCAGAGACAACACTGATCACATTGTTTCGCAGCAGGAACTCCTGTTCTTTCTTTCTGAAATGCATTTTAGTCAGCTGGGACTTTCTGGCATCATCTCTTATTTCTTAACTTTCTCTCCTATTTTTTACCTTCATATCTTTTTATGCTATATTTGCCAGATCTCCTTGTTGTAATCTTCCAGATTTTAAAATATTTTTAGAAGCTGTATTTTCAAATCCGAAGAATGAAGTTTGTTCTCTGACTTTGCCTTTTCTGTAGTATCTCCTTCGTGTTTTAGGAATACATCACTTCAGTTTCTCCAAGGATGATATTTGCTTTTTTTTAAAGTTCTATCCTACTCCCTGTACTTGCTGTTTTCTCCAAGGCCACCTCTTCTATTTGCTTATCTTGGTTTCTCTTTAATGTTGTAGCTTTGCATCAAATGCTTGGTTATCTCTTCATATTTAGGAAGGAGACAACAGAAAGCTGGACTCCACATCTGGGTGGGGTTTGCCGGCGGGCTGACTTCACCTCAGGAGCCAGCTACTACAATGGCCCTTCCAAATTCTCCATTGCAAAGGGAAACACTGAGGAAGCCTAACACCCACACTGGCTGCACCTGGTCTTCTCTTAAGAAAGAATCCTCCACATTGTGGCTGATGGTAAGGTTGCCAGATTTAGCCAAAACAAAACATAGGTTGCACTGGATGGCTCATCTGGGTAGTTTGTTTCGTCTTTTGTCTTTTTAAGGCCACACATATGGCATATGGAGGTTCCCAGGCCAGGGGCGAAATTGGAGCTGCAGCTACCGGTCTACACCACAGCCACAGCAACTTGGTATCCAAGCTGCATCTGTGACCTACACCACAGCTCGTGGCAACACCAGATCCTTAACACACTGAGGATCCTTAACAAAGCCAGGGATTGAACCTGCGTCCTCATGGGTTGGATACCAGTTGGGTTTGCTACCACTGAGCCCCTACCAGAACTCCTCAGCTGGACAGTTGTATGAATCTCACTGGGAGCCTCTCAGGCAGTTGCTATCAGATTTTGGCTGCAGCTGCAGCTGGGGCTGGATGTCTGGTGCCTTGATTTTCCAGGTGTCATCTTTTCCCCGTGGCTTGCTTTCTTCCGCAGGGTGTCCTAAACTTCTTACCTGATGTCCCAGAGCTCCAGGAGGCAAGCAGAAGCTGCCAGGCCTCCCGAATGTCTGAGCTCACGAGTCCCAGAATGTCACATCCTCTGCAATCTGTTGGTCAAAGCAGTCTAGGCCCAAAGACATTTAAGGGGTCAACTCGTAAGCTCTACCTCTTGATAGGAAAAGCAGCTGAAGGGTGGGGAGTTGTGCAACTGTTTAAAAGCATCTTCAAGACTAGCTACCACAGCAGCATTCCAAAACTTAATTCATCCTCCACTCTGTTGTTTTTTTTTTTTTAAATATAGCTCGAACTGTTGTTCACAAATTCATCAAGACCCAAGAACCTAATTCTTTACTACTTTCCCTGCCCTTGTTCATACCCAATCTATGTAAAGATAATTTCCTAGAGTTCCCACCATGGCGCAGTGGGTTGAGAATTTGAGTGCAGCAGCTCAGGTCACTGCAGAGGTGCAGGTTTGTTCCCCAGCCAGCACAGTGATTAAGGGATCCAGCATTACTGCAGCTTTGGCACAGGTCAAAGTTGTGGCTCTGATTTAGTCCCTGGCCTAGCAACTTCCATCTGCTGTGGGTGCAGTCATTAAAAAAAAAAAAAAAAAAAAGCATTTCTTCAAAATCTCTTCCGAATAGATCTGATTTATGATAAGATCACAAACAAATAAAATCTCTCTCATGTCTGTCCTTGCTTTTCTGCACTACGTCCACATTCTAGCCTTTTTGACTTAAATCACTGCCCTTTAAATCACTGCCTTTTAAATCACTGGCCTTTTAACTGATTTTTGTGTCTCTTTGTGTCTTCCTTTCCCTCATCCAACTAATCTGTCCCATTCCTTGACACTAGATTAAACTCCCTGAAGATTTTCTTTGATGTTATCATCTCCCAATTAAACCCTTTATTGCCTTCCTTTTTGCCTAGAACATCAAGCTAAAAATCCTTACTCTGGTGTTCAAACTCAACCTACTTTTCTAGCTGTATAGGCTAAATTCTCCTTCCTGGAACTTCTAGTCCAGTCACTGTTCTGTAAACACAGTGTTCCTGCTTCTGCACCTTTGCCCACATTACTCTCTGTGTCCCTAAATGTTGAATCCTTTAATTTCTCCAAACTCTTTAAGATTCAGCCCAAAGATTTTTTTTTTTAATTCATTCAAGTACTCAGTCCGACTTTCAAAAAGCATTTCTTTTTGGCCTTTTAGTTGCTGGGCATAATGGCAGCTACTGGAGATGTGTTGGTGAATGAAATAGACTTTGTGCCTTCAAGGACATTTTTGCCTAGTGGCAGAAACAGAGAAGAAAAGGCAATTTCAATACCTCCATATGAGGAATATGGTGCCATGAGGGGAGCATCTAACCCAATCTTAGGTCATCAGGCAAAGGTTCCTGGAGAAGGTGAATTTAAGCCAAGACCTCGACTGCTCTAATTTAGGTCACAGGGATCTCATATTCTCCTCTGATTTTACCATCCTTGTCATTAGTTTGACTTTTACTTATATGGAGCTTTGTACTATTGTACAGAACACTAGGCATTTTTAAACTTTTAATCATAGCTCTCAGCATAATTTTAATCTTCCTAGTGGCAGAAGGCATAATCCTATATTTCTTGGTCCTCGTGCTCCTTCCCCCAATTTATTTATTTATTTATTTTGTCTTTTTAGGGCCGTACCCGAGGCATATGGAGGTTCTTAGGGGTCTAATCGGAGCTACAACACAGCTCATGGCGGTGCTGGATCCTTAACCCACTCAGTGAGGCCAGCGATCAAACCTGAGTCCTAGTCAGATTTGTTTCCTCTGAGCCATGACAGGAACTCCCCTTCCCCTCAAATTAGAACAATGTTTTACCCATTGTCTAGTTAGCACCTGTGTTGTTTTTTGATTTTTGTCTTTTTTGGGCCCTGCCTGTGGCACATGGAAGTCCCCAGATTAGGCGTAGAATTGGAACTGCAGCTGCCTGCCTACGCCAGTCACAGCAATGCAGGATCCGAGCTGGTTCTGTGACCCACGCTACAGCTTGCAGCAATGCTGGATCCTTAACCCACCAAGCAGGGCCAGGGATCAAACCTGCATCCTCATGGATATGAGTTGGGTTCTTTACCGCTGAGCCACAATGGGAACTCCCACTTGCATCTTTAGAAGAGCTAATTTTTAAGACTATTTTACCCTTGCCTGAATGCTTTTCTCCCAGTCTTTTCTTCAAAAAAATATTTATTAAATGTTTATTATACATGTCAATAATCATTCTAGGTGCTTGGAATGATGCCAATGCTATGATAAAATACGTATAGGATACGAATAGTGTGTACAGGAGGGAGTGATTTCTTCTTGGTATGCTTCCTTTTCGTTCCATTTAAGTTTTCATTCTTAAGGGATAGTTATAATATATGAATTAATTAAAGGTAATTTAATTACTATCCACGGTAGCCGTACACATGGCTATCCGCAATAGCTGTTTCTTCATTTTAGTCACCTTTCAACCTCATCTTTCTTCATATCTAAAACATGAATAATTTGAAAATCTGTAAGTGCTAATTTACAGTGGGATGATAATGATGACGATGATGATGATGATAGGGTCACGATCCAATGTTATTGTAGGAAGCCAGTCAAAAAATCTTCTTCTATTTTTTAAAAAATTTGATTGAAGTATAGTTGACTTACAATGTGGTTTTAGTTTCAAGTGTACAGCAAAGTGAGTTAGTTATATATACATACATATGCATTCTTAGATTCTTTTCTCATATATGTTATAACAGAATATCGAGTCGATTTACCTGTGGCATAGAGTAGGCCCTTGTTGATTATCTATTTTATATCTAGTAGTGTGTATATGTTAATCCCAACCTCTAATTTATTTTTTATTTATTTATTTTATTTTATTTTCCCACTGTACAGCAAGGGGGTCAGGTTATCCTTACACGTATACATTACAATTACATTTTCCCCCCAGCCTTTCTTCTGTTGCAACATGAGTATCTAGACAAAGTTCTCAATGCTATTCAGCAGGATCTCCTTGTAAATCTATTCTAAGTTGTGTCTGATAAGCCCAAGCTCCCGATCCCTCCCACTCCCTCCCCCTCCCCCTCCCATCAGGCAGCCACAAGTCTCTTCTCCAAGTCCATGATTTTCTTTCTAAGGAGATGTTCATTTGTGCTGGATATTAGATTCCAGTTATAAGTGATATCATATGGTATTTGTCTTTGTCTTTCTGGCTCATTTCACTCAGTATGAGGTTCTCTAGCTCCATCCATGTTGCTGCAAATGGCATTATGTCATTCTTTTTTATGGCTGAGTAGTATTCCATTGTGTATATATACCACCTCTTCCGAATCCAATCCTCTGTCGATGGACATTTGGGTTGTTTCCATGTCCTGGCTATTGTGAATAGTGCTGCAATGAACATGCGGGTGCACGTGTCTCTTTTAAGTAGAGTTTTGTCCGGATAGATGCCCAAGAGTGGGATTGCGGGGTCATATGGAAGTTCTATGTATAGATTTCTAAGGTATCTCCAAACTGTTCTCCATAGTGGCTGTACCAGTTTACATTCCCACCAACAGTGTAGGAGGGTTCCCTTTTCTCCACAGCCCCTCCAGCACTTGTTATTTGTCCAACCTCTAATTTATACCTCCCCCCACTCCACAGTTTCCCCTTTGGTAAACCTAAGTTTGATTTTGAAATCTGTGCATTTGTTTCTATTTTATAAATAAGTTATTTTTTATCATTTTTATTAGATTCCACATAAAAGGGATCTCATGGGGTATTTGTCTTTGACTAACTTCACTTAGTATGATAACATCTAGGTTCATCTTGTTGCTTCTGCTTTGCGAAAGTCTGTTATTCCTCACATCTCTGAGAGTTCTATTGATTTTTTAGAAAAGTTTTTATTGACGTATAGTTGATTTACAATGTTGTCTTAATTTCTGCTGAACAGCAAAGTGATTCATATATATATATACATATATATACACACACATATATATATACACACTCTTTTTCATATTGTTTTCCGATATAGTTTATCATAGGACATTGAATATGGTTCCCTGTGTTATACAGTAGGACCTTATTGTTTGTCCATTCTCTATATCATATTTGGCCTCCCAATCCTTCCCTCTCCCACCTCCACCCCCTTCTTAGCAACCGCAAGTCTATTCTTTATGTCTGTTAGTATGTTTCTGTTTCATAGATAGGTTCATTTGTGTCACATTTTTGATTTCTATTGATGTGTTTTCTGACTTTATGTTTTTACTAGTCAACCTTCCTATTATGAAGCTCCAAGCCCCTTAGCATTTTAATAACTTCTTTTTCTCAGTGTTATGAACTTTAAGATTGGGCTCACAAGAGGCTAGGAGAAATTTACAATTCCGTTTTGTACCATTGTTTGTATAATCACTTCCTCCCAAAAATGTCAAGTTAAAATATTTCGTGGAGAATGCAAAAGCCCACGTAAGCTGATTCAGGTCTCACTTCCTTGATAGAACAAGAGAATTTAAATACGTAGGACTATGAGGCCATAAATTATTAACTACTGGAGTCTCTGAGTCTCTGAATTCTATAGTCAATTTTCATTCACTTGCCTTGAAACAAAAGCAAAAGATCTACTTAGAGAGACCAATTGTCCTGTTTTCCCTGCTCTTGTAGAAGTTCCTAGGATACAGGATTTTCAATGCTAGAACCAAGAAAGTTCCTGGCAAACTGGGACGAGTTGGTTATCTACCTCTATAGACATACATTAGAGGTATAAAAATAAGTCAATAAAGGCATTAGGTCTTTGTTTTCCATTAATTTTATATACCATATAAGCACTTGAGCATATGATATATATATATATATGTATATATGTCTATCTATCTACATATCTCCTTTTAATTTTTCTTTAGTTGTATCATCTTTGAAGTAAGGAGAATTATGCACAGTGTGCTCACAGGAGTGTTCACTTGCTTAATTAATACCTGTAAATTGCTTTGGGACCCTTTGATGAAAGCACTAAGAAAGTATAAAGGTTTATATCAAGACTATTCTTTTCTTCAGAGGGACTCAGCAGGATTCAAAGCACCTTACTGGTTGAACTTAGATGGATTACTTTACTGTAATTTGGATACTATAATTCCCATGGAGGTTCATTAACAATATTTATAAACTATGGAACTAGTTCACTACATTGTTCTTTAAAAAATATGATGGGGTTAATAGATGCAAACTATTGCCTTTGGAATGGATAAGCAATGCGATCCTGATGTGTAGCACTGGGAACTATATCTAGTCACTTATGATTGAGCATGATGGAGGGTAATGTGAGAAAAAGAATGCATATATATATGTGTGACTGGGTCAATTTGCTGTGTAGCAGAAAATTGACAGAACACTGTAAACCAGTTATAATGGAAAAAATAAAAATCATTTAAACTTAAAAAAAAAAAAAGCCAGGGTATTTTTGCTGCTTAAAAAAAAAAAAAAATCAAAGAGGGAAGGTAAATAATATAGGGCCTTTGGACCTAAGGAACAAAACGCATAGACAGGAAAGGGGTAGTTGCATAAGTCTGAAATAAAGCCATCTGGCTTTTGTAAAAAACTATAAGAAAGGGCCCTTTTAGAAAATAGGATCTATTTTTCTTCCCTGCCTTATCTAGGTAAACATATTTCTGTGAGATGTAATTAGTCCTAGTTACTGAAAATGTCATGTTCTCTGTTGACAGATATAGTAGTTTTTTCCCAGGACAAAACCGGGAATATTTAAGATAAAAATAAATGGTACTGTTCAAGTAAAAGATTTTACCATTTTTTGCTGAAATATTCCTATGTGTATTTCTTAGGAATAAGGATATTCACTTATACAATCAGAGAATGGTAGTCAAAATCAGAAAATTTACGATTTTAATTTACAGATCTAAATCATATTTTTGTCAACTGTCCCAATAATGTCCTTATAGCAAATGATGATACAATTTTGGTCAAGGATCTAATTGGGGATTAAATGTTGCATTTAGCTATTTTATCTCTTCAGGTTTTAAAAATCTGGAACAATTTCTCAATCTGCCTTTTTTCCATGACATTTATATTTTGTAGCACATAGGCTAGTTATTTTGTATAATATCTCCTACGTTTTGTTTGTCTGATGTTCTTCATGATTAAATTGAGAGTGAGCAGGGTAATACAGTAGTGATGTGACCTCAACATATCATATCGATAGGAAAATGGACCATTTTTAAAGAGCAGTGTTTTATTGGTACATGCAGTATAACAAGCCTACGACTGAGGGTGAAGCCTGGGACCATTTCAGTGGCTGGTAGTGGACCCACATCCACAGCTGCTGGGAATCTTGGCTTCTGACAACCCACAGACACATACCTCTTCAATCACCCCCTCAGTCAAGTGACCTGCCTCTTCGACATTCAACAGCTGCTTGAGGTTGGGGGACAAAGGCCCAGGCCCTTGTCTCAACCAGGACAACTTGGAAAGGTCACCCCAAGTCCAGAGCACCCTTTGGGAGAGGCTGAGCCATCTGTTGCACTCTGCTTCTGTTCAACTTCCTCTGCCTAATCCTGATGACTTTTCACGCTCACCAGAGTTGTTCCAGAAATCACTCCCCAAAAAACCTGCATGTTAATCTGAGAGTTTTAAACTGACCTTAGACTGGGCCATTTTACAAATGTAAGTGAGTCTTTTTTTTTTTTTTTGCTTTTTAGGGCCACACCTATGGCATGTGGTGGTTCCCAGGCTAGGGGTCGAATTAGAGCCACAGCTGCTGACCTACACCACAGCCACAGCAACGCAGGATCCGAGCTGCATCTGGGACCTTTACCACAGCTCACTGAAACGCCGGATCCTTAACCCACTGAGCGAGGCCAGGGATCATACCTGCATCCTCATGGATACTAGTTGGATTTGTTTCTACTGAGCCACAATGGGAACTCCCTGTGAGTGAGTCTTTTAATAATCTTTTCAAGTATTAAAACAGGCTCATTTGGGAGTTCCCATTGTGGCTCAGCAGGTTAAGAACCCAACATACTGACCATGAGGATGTGGGTTCAATCCCTGGCCTCATTCAGTGGGTTAAGGATCTTGTGTTGCCACAAACTGCAGGGTAGGTTGTGGATGTGGCATCCAACATTGCTGTGGCGGTGGTGTAGGCTAGCAGGGCAGACTCAACCCCTAGCCTGGGCACTTCCATATGCCGTAGGCCCTGAAAAAAAAAAAAAAAAAAAAAAAAAGCCAGGCCTGTTTTAAACATAATAAAATAGCCTGCATATTAATCCTCTTCTGAAAATTTTATGCCACACCTTGAGGCAATGCCAGATCCTTAACCCACTGAGTGAGGCCAGGGATCAAACCCCCATCCTCATGAATTTTAATCAGGCTCTTAACCCACTGAGCCACAACAAAGGACTCCCCAGTAGCTGTTAAGTGAAGATAAATCTCAACCTGTCCAGAAGACCCTTTGTGGCCTAATCCAAAAAAAGAAAAAAAAAATTTTTTTTGAAAGCCCTATTTGGATTACTTCCTCCAGGAAAGCAAATCAGCATAAAATGCATGAGGTTATCCCTCTGAAAACAACCTGACTCTCAGGAAGGTTGGAGAGTGTAGCAGAATGAGAGGCAGACAATCCCTATCTCTAGATCTATAAAACTATCTTGTAAAGAGAAATTATCAACACAGCAATGACCAACACGACCCCAGATCCTATTTGAATCTCCTATGTTCAAACAGACCACAGGTTCTGTGACTCCCTTCCTTAAAGAGTCTTGTTCCCATCCTGAGCTCCAGAGCTGAAAGGAAGAAGAGGCACTTAGAATGAATGCCTATGACGTAGCTGTCATTTTATGTACTTTATCAAATTTAATTTTCGTAACTCTAATGGATGGAAGGAGGGGGTCTTCCTTATCCAGTTATTTCATTCCCTAGGTCTCCACTGTCATGATTGATTGATGAGAGCATCATCAAAATGTGAAAATTTTGATTAGCCAATTGACTTATTACAAAATGAGTCTCTACATAAACTTCCCTTCTGCTCAACACTTGGGTGTATCACTAATATCATGCCAAGGTCTTAGTTTCTCTTTCTTTTTTTTTTAAACTATTTTTAAAATGGAAGTACAGTTAATTTACAATGTTGTGTTAGTTTCAGATGTGCAGCAAAATGATCCATTTCCACATACATATATTCTTTTCCAGATTTTTTCCATTGTAGGTTATTAGAAGATAATTGAATATAATTCCTTATGCTATACAGTAGGTCCTTATTGTTTATTTTGTTGTTGTTGTTGTTGTTGTTGTGCCTACAGCATTTGGAAATTCCCAGCCGTGGATCAAACCCATACTACATCAGTGACAACCCTGGACTCTTAACCTGATGCACCACAAGAGAACTCCTCTTTATCTACTTTTTTAAATTGAAGTATAGTTGATTTACAATGCTGTGTTAGTTTCAAGTGTACAGCAAAGTGATTCAGTTATACACATATATATATTTAACATTCTCTTCCATTTTAGTTTATTATAAGATATTGAATATAGTTCCCTGTGATATACAGTAGGTCTTTGTTGTTTATGTATTTTATATAATGTGTATATGTTCCTAATTTGTCCCTCCCCTACACCTTTCCCTTTTGATAACCATAAGGTTGGTTTTTTTTTAAAAAAAATTTATTATAGTTAATTTACAAAGTTCCTTCAATTTCTGCTGTACAGCAAAGAGATCCAGCCACACACACACACACACACACACATATATATATAAACTCTTTTTTTAAAAAAATACTATCTTTCATCATGTTCTAACCCAAGAGACTAAATTCAGTTCCCTGTGCTGTACAGCAGGACCCCGTTACTTATGCATTCTAAATGTAATCGTTTGCATCTACTAACCCCAAACTCCTCATCTATTCCACTCTATCCCTTCTCCCACTGGCAAACACAAGTCTTCTCTCCATGTCCATAATCTGTTTCTGTTTTGTAGATAGGATCATTTGTGCCATATTTTAGATTCCACGTATGTGCTATCATATGGTATTTGTCTTTCTCTTTCTGACTTACTTCACTTAGTATGAGAATTTCTAGTTCCATCCATGTTGCTGCAAATGGGATTGTTTTGTTCCTTTTTATGGCTGAGTAGTAGTCCATTGTGTATATGTACCACATCTTCTCAATGCATTAATCTGCTGATGGACATTTAGGTTATTTCCATGTCTTGGCTATTATGAATAGTGCTGCAGTGAACACTGGAGTACATGTACCTTTTTTCATGAAAGTTTTGTTCTGGATATATGTCCAGGGGTAGTTCTATACTTAGTTTTCTGAGATACCTCCATACTGTTTTCCATAGTGGTTGTACCAATTTACATTCCAACCAATAGTGAAGGAGGATTCCCTTTTCTCCACACCCTCTCTAGCATTTGTTATTTGTTGACTTGTTAATGATGGCCATTCTGACTTGTGTGAGGTGCTACCTCATTGTAGTTTTGATTTTCATTTCTCTAATAATTAGTAACGTTGAGAGTTTTTTCGTATGCCCTGGGGCCATCTGTATGTTTTCTTTAGAGAAATGTCTATTTAGTTCTTCTGCCCATTTTTTTGATTGAGTTTTTTGTTGTCGTTGCTGAGGTTGCACTATTTTCTGTTTTGTTATTGTTGTTTTTGTTGTTGTTTGTATATTTGGAGATTAAGTCTTTGCTGGTCATATTGTTTACAAAGATTTTCTCTCATTCTATGGGTTGTCTTTTCATTTTTAATGGTTTCCATAAGGTTGTTTTCTATGTCTGTGAGTCTGTCTTTCTTTGGCAAGATTAAAAATCTAGATAAAGAATAGTGTAAACAAGCATGTGGAAAAATGGGAATTTTCTTGTACTGCGTGCTGGTAACAGTGGAAATTAGTGCAACCTGGGTGGTAGTTTGGCAATTGGTGTGGGAAATATAAAATGTGCATTCTCTTTGACCCACTTCTAGGAATTTGCCCCAAAGTCAACACTCTCCAGGGGGGGAGAGATAACTGAGAAGAAAGTTCAGTTGTTTTTAACAGTTTTCACAAAGTAGAAACTTGCAAACAATGGTTTAAAATAGAAAAATGTGAGGGGTTAAGGAACCTGACTAGTATCCATGAGGATGCAGATTTGATCCCTGGCCTCGCTCAGTGGATTAAGGATCTGGCATTACCATGAGCTGTGGTGTAGGTCACAGATGAGGCTTGGATCTGGTGTTGCTGTGGCTGTGGCGTAGGCCAGTGGCTACAGCTCTGATTTGACCCCTAGCCTGGGAACTTCCATGTGCCATGGGTGCAGATTGAAAATACAAAAAAATCAATCAAACAAACAAAACATAAAATAGAAAAATGTGAACATCAAAAGATCTCAGGAAACATGTTTTTTAAGAGCAACCCTCTATGGGATTGTGATTTAATATCAAATGCAAACTGAGGGATACCGGTCTATAATCTCATACAATGATACAATGTCAAAAAAATTATGTTTCAAAAAAAATCCAGAAGATTCAGGTTTTGTTCAGTCTAATAACTACATGGATGCCATTGTAACCTCAATTTTTTCCCAATTATATTTATTGTGGTAAAATACATATAACATACTACTCTTTTCTGTTTGTTTGTTTTTAGGGCCACAACTACAGCACATGGAAGTTCCCAGGCTAGAGTTCAAATAGGAGCTGCAACTGCCAGCCTACACCGCAGCCCCAGCAGTGTAGGATCCAAGTTGTGTCTGTGACTCTACACCGCAGCTCATGGCAAAACCGGATCCTTAACCCACTGAGTGAGGCCAGGATCGAATGTCAAACTCACGTTCTTATGGATACCAGTTGGGTTTGTTACCACTGAGCCACTGTGGGAACTCCTATAACATACATTTTCTATCTTTACTATAAAATACTGGTCCTTCATCTGACAGTTGCTTTTTTTTTTCCAGGGAAGGATTAACCTCTGATAATAATAACTTCCTAAAATTTCCCTATTTTGAATGAGTAAACTGAGGTTAAGAGAGTTGAAGAAAAGGGCACAAGACCACAAGACTAAGGATTCAGCCCTTATTCTAAATGTGGACCCCAGATGTGGTCCTCAGAAGTGATCCTGTGTTCATCACACAGTGTGACACAGTCAGGACCCCTCTGCCCTGTTTGACTTGTTCCATCTGTCCTGTCCTCCACCTCTGAGCATGGGCCATTTACCTCAAATCATGGAAAATCTGATAGTTGCCCCTAAGTCCGAAGGTCTCTCCAGGCTCAGACCACAATACTGTAGGAACATCAACTAGTACCCAGGCAACTACTGGGGTCTGAGTTAGAGACATTCTCTATCTGGCCTGTTCCTCCCATCCCAGGAATTTCAACATTTAAAAAAATGAACGTAAAAAACACAGAAAGTAGGTGGAAGCTAGAACATAGTAGTTGAGGAGGAGGACCTGCACTTAGCATCACAAATAGGGTGGCTGTATCAAAAGGAAAGACATAGCCATCCCAAAAGATGGAATGTGTACAAAAGAAAGTCCCCCTTACCCTCTTAGTTAATAGATTTTCTGAGACTTGACATTGTCTCTAAAGAGGTCATTGTAACAAGTCAAACAGATTTTTGGGAAGCAAAGTCATAAGACGAAATCAACTTAAAAAAAAAAAACAAAAAAAACATGTTCTAGGACTTCCCAATGTGGCTTAGTGGTAACAAACCCGACCAGTATCCATGAGGATGTGTGTTCGATCCCTGGCCTTGCTTAGCGGGTTATAGGGATCTGGCCTTGCTGTGGCTGTGGTGTAGGCCGGTGGCTACAGCTTCTATTCGATCCCTAGACTGGGAAACTCCTTATGCTGTGGGTGTGGCCCTAAAAAAAAAAAAAAGACAAATGGACCAAAAAAAAGCCCCATATTCTACATTAAATGCAATAATAAATTATAGAGGAAGAATCAAATAAAGTATGGGAACTCTGGTACAGATCCAGAAACCAAACTTACACATGACTTGCAGTTAAAAATAGGAGTGATGCCATGAAACTTCCTTTTTTTCTTTTTCTTTTCTTTTTTTCTTTTTTGGCCACCCTGCAGCATATAGGGTTCCCAGGCCAGGGATCAGATCCAAGCTGCAAGCTATGACCTATGCTGCAGCTGTAGCAACACCAGTTAAACTACTGTGCTTGGCCTGGGATCAAACTAGTCCTGGTGCTGCGGAGATGCCACCGATTCTGTTCTACCACAGCAGGAGCTCCTGAAATTTCTTTTTAAAACTGGAAAATGATTGCTTTATAAAGGTGTAACAATTTTAAGTACTAGATTCACAGAATATGTATAGATACTATACAAAAAATTGACTTGAATAATTTTCTAGAATATATTCAAATTATTTTAGCTTTTCTTGGGCTGCCTATATTAAACATGAATATGTGTTTTTTATAATTTGAATTCCACTATTGTGATGAAAAAGAGTCTTTGGAGAGGTATTCTTTCTCTTTCTTGAGAAAATAAAAATTTTGGACTCAATTCTAATATTAGGAACAGGAAAGGCAGTGTGATTTAAGAAAAAAAATCCCACCTTTTAGTTTTAAAGTCTTTTTAAAATTTAATATTATATGATAATAGTGAATTTTTAATGTTAATGAACATCACTTTTAGCAGACTTAAGACACCAAAGGGAAATTTATTTTTGTTTTACTTTTAATATTTTAAAAATTTAAACTTCAATAAATATAGCAGGTATTATCACAAAATATTATGCAGTGTCTTGCGTTTTTCTTTTGTAAAGAGCTTAACAGTCTTTAAGAGGTGGAGAAAGGGAATCGTGTAACATCTAGCATTTGGACAGTGTTTTTCACCTATATAATACGTGAATATATTTTGGTATTGCTAAAATATTCCTGTTTTTCTCTCCTTCCTGGGATATCAAAAGATTGTACTTTCTGGCTTTCTTTTATTTGTATGGGGCCATACAACTTCTTCTGGCCAATCAAGCAGAAGTCTCTGCTTGAGACTCTCCAGTCTTGTCTTTTCCTTCTGGTACAAAGATTAGCAATGTTCAAGATGGTGGTTCCATTGGTCTGGAAGCCTGAGTGGCCCTGATGAGTAAGGCCTTATTGCTGACCTGCAAAGGCCATAAAACCCTAGCAATAAACAAATCCTCACTATTTTAAGCCACTAAAATTCTGTGCTTATCTGTTACCACAGCATCACGCAGCCTCATCTTCCTTATGCAGTATATTTCCTATTTCACAGATGGAAAATCCACTGCATCTCTGTTAGTATCAGGAATTTGTAAAAATTAATAGAGAGTAGACCAGACAAGCAAGAAAGGTCTGACAAGGACTTTCTTTCTTCATAGATGAAAATATCACCAAAAGCCTTCCGTAGATGCAAAGAACCCATTTGATTTGCAGTTGACAAAAGTAAAAGAGGGTCATTCTGAAACATGCATTTTTGTCATATCACTAATTACTAGCATGAGTGATGATGATGATGATAGTACTAACTACCTTGAATTGAGTGTGAATATACTGTGTCCTACACTAGGTGTTTAATTTATATCATCTCATTTAATTTCAATTAATCCTAAGAGGTAGCTATTATTCAAACTGAGATCTTTCTATCTTCAGTATTCTTTCAATTATGGCAATGGCATTTTATGATCCACAAAGTACTTTTATCATACATAATCATATTTCATCTTTGCAGCAACTATTGTTTTGATATTCTCCCATCTTACAGATGAGGAAATAGGACTTCACAGAACTTTATTCATCTGTGAAAAGTCATACAGTGGTAACAGAACCAGGTCTTTGCAATACAAATCCCATGTTGTTCTTTGTTACATGGTGCAGAGCAATCAATATAATGCAAAGAGATAGTTTGACATGGTATATTTTCACCTCTCAATGCGTTCTTTAGGTTTCTGATTTACTTGGGTGCTTTTAGCTTTGGTGGAGAAATAGCCTAAACCATGGAATGCTTTAAACTCTGGGTGATAAATAGTTTGCAGTTTAGTTAAGCTAGTTAAAAATTAAAGCATGGATCAATTAAAAGTCATTATTTCCAGGTTTATAAACTGTTTTTCAGAAGGCAGAATGGTGAGAATTCTGAAGGGATTGTCATGTCTTTGTTTTAACTAGTTCAGTGAAAGTCCTCTGAAGCTTATTAGAAAAGAGCCTTTATTTTCAAACAAACTCAATTGCATTTAGACTGTCTGGGCAAGAACGCCTTTGAAAGTCTTGGCTGTGAAAAAAGGAGCCAGGGGCCAAGCACTCTTCATGTCAAACTGGAAAGGTCCATTCCATTTTTTTTATCCCATCAAATTTCCATTTGTTTTTACAGTAAAAAAAAAAAATTAATGGATTTCTATCAGGACACGCTTCTAGGAGAACCGAAAAGCCATCTATTCTTTCTCTCACCCCTTAAAAAAATTTTTTTTTATTGTCATAACATCATAATCCATTTTTTATAATCACAACATTGAAAGATTTTATTTTACTGTTTTTCTTTAAACATATATGTGAAATGTGTATTTATAAATATGTACATATAATATTTTTCAAATAATTTTAATATAAAAGCTATTACATTATTGGTAATGTGCTTTGGAAGAACTCCAAACCTAGCAATATATTCTGAACATCTTCCCATGTCATTATCCATTTATCTACATATAATTTTTAATGGATATATATTATTACACTATACAGATCCACCACAATTTTTTTTTTTTTTTTTGCTTCTTAGGTCCGCACCCTTGGCATATGGAAGTTCCCAGGCTAGGGGTTGAATTGGAGCTACAGCTGGGGGCCTACACCACAGCCACACAATGCAGGATCTGAGCTGCATCTGTGACCTACATCACAGTTTACAACGCTGGATCCTTGCCTCACTAAGCGAGGCCAGTGACTGAACCTGCATCATTACGGATACTAATTGGCTTCATTTCTGCTGTGCAACAAAGGGAACTCTGGATCCACCATAATTTATTTCACCAATCCCTATCTTTAGATATTTAGATTGTTTTAAACTTTTCACAGTTTAGAATAAATAATGCTAAGATAAACATCTCTGAATGTGAATTTCTGCCCATCTCTCTGCATTAATCTTCTTAATCCCATTTAAAGGATAGGGGTCTCATAAAAATAGTACTAGTAGCTACCATTCATTGAGCATTTTGTAAGTAGGTAAGCACTTTTTCAAACTAGTTTCTCTGTCTCCAGATTTCATGTTTTTACTTTTGCTCAGTGGTGCTTCTTGTATCTACTATTTGGAATCTGGATTACTGGTTTTGTCACTCGCTATTGGGTGACCTTCGGTAAGTCACTACAACTTTTTTTTTTTTGCTTTTTAGGGCCACACCCGCCTGTGGCATATGGCGATTCCCAGGAGCTACAGCTGCAGGCCTACACCACATCCACAGCAACACCAGATCTGAGCCTTGTCTGTGACCTACACCACAGCTCACAGCAACGTCAGATCCTTAATCCACTGAGTGAGGCCAGGGATGGAACCCACATCCTCACGGATCCTAGTCAGGTTAATTAACTGCTGCGCCACAATGGGAACACCCACTATAAATTTTTGAGCCTGTTTCATCATCTATAAACTGGTGATAATAATACCTAAATCATTGGCTTATTGTAAAGATTAAATGAGATAGTACAAGCAAAGAACATAATGCTTGGCACACAGGAAGAGCTCAACAAATATTAGCTCTTCTTAGTCAATCCATGGAGTTAATCAGGAATTAACACTGCCCATACTCACACAGAGGGGCATGTTCAAACAACTTACCTTGATAGCATGTCTCTCTCTCTTTACTCATAATTTTTTTTTCTTTTTAGGGCCATACCTGTGGCGTATGGAGATTCCCAGGCTAAGGGTCTAATCAAAGCTGTAGTGCCAGCCTACACTACAGCCACAGCAATGCCAGATCTGAGCCACATCTGTGACCTACACCACAGCTCACCGCAACTCCAAATCCTTAACCCACTGAGTGAGGCCAGGGATCAAACCTGCGTCCTCATGGTTAGTAGTTAGATTTGTTTCCGCTGAGCCGCGAAAGGAGCTACTTAATAATAATTTTTTAATGCTTAAAAAAATTCTCCAGGGAGTTCCCATGGCGATGCAGTGGGTTAAGGATCCAGCATTGCTACAGCTGTGGTGTAGGTTGTAGCTGTGACTTGGATTCCATCCCTGGCCCAGGAATTTCCATGGGTCTCAGGTGCAGCCAAAAAAGAAAAGAGAAAATAACTTTCTGTATCTGCAGTTACATCTCTATTATCATTTTTCCTAGTTGTGTCTTCTTCCCCACCCCTGCCTTTAGTCTTGCCAAAGTTTTTCTATTTGCTCAACTTTTCACAGAATCAAACTTATTGGCCAATTTCAGAATTCTTTAACTTTGTGTTACATTTTTGCCTTTATATTTTAGAATTGTATTTGAATGTGTTAATTATAACAGAATTTACATCAGTTTAAAGAATAGTGTTATAACTCTGTGGGAGTGGTTATGTATTTTACCTATAATACTTGGTACACATAAGGACCATGACATCTGGAAGGGATTCTACTCTGATCTTTACCTCCTTCTGCATTTTTTTTTCCCTGATTTATTGTTTTCTTTTACACATTTCCTGGTTGAGAGCTTGGTTCATTTATTTTTACATTTTTGTGTTTTCTGTTAAGTGCATTTAAAGCAATAAATTGTCCTTTAAATACTGCTTTGACCATAGCCCACAATTGCAAAGCTTTTTATATATAGAAAAACAACTGTTTTCCATGTGAAATGATTTTACTAATGGTTTCCTACTGTTATCACTTACTACCATCATTTGGCATTCTGTGGTTATTTACTATGTGGTAGGCGTAGAACAGTAACAGTAATACTAAATTTCACACACTGAAAACAAAAATCAGATGAATTCTGGGTGCTGAAAACATTTTCACCATTCTTCTTCTTTCTGGCCTACAATTTTAGCTTGTCTATCTACATGTAGTGTAGATTGGGAGAAGAGGGAATAAGTGAAAAGGGAGTAAGTGGGGCTAGAGGTTGAACCCACAACCTCATGGTTCCTGGTCAGATTTGTTAACCACTGAGCCACAACGGGAAATCCATGAAATTTAATTTCAATTGGTAGTAAGAAACTTGATAATAAGAGTTTTGGAAAGCCCTACCAAAAAATCTATTATTTAAGCCAAGCATTCTTAATCTGGGTCTGTGAATTTTGATGAAAAAATAAATATACCCATTAAATATATATCTATATATAGATATAGCTATAAAGCATTTGCATAAATAATAATATATATGCATACATGTTTTTTTTACTAAGCCCTAATTGAAAATTAGCATTTTTTCCATCATGAATATAGTCAGAAAACCACAGTAACATTAGCAAACTGTGACTCTGTCCCCAATTGAAGTCACACATATTTTCTACCACATTAAAGTTGATGCAGATATCTCAAAATACTGTTTATGTGCATCACTACTGCAAAATTACTGTAGGTACTGATCTTGTTACTTAAAGCATTAGTAAAGGAGCAAATACATAACTATTAGTTATCTATGGCAGTGTAATAAATCCCCTCCCATCACATTAGTGGCCTAAAAAGATGAATAAGTATTGTTTCACCGTGTCTGTGGACAAGCAATCAGGTAAGACTTAGCCATGTCTGTTAGCTCAGTGTTCTTTACCAGGCTGCAACCAAGATGTCGCCTGGAGCTACAGTCATCTCACGGTTCCACTGGAAAAGAATCTGCTTCCAGGCTTACTTATGAGGTTGTGAGTATGATTCAGTTTCTCTTGGGTTGTTGGACTGAGTGCCTCAATTCCTTGAAGACCTTGCTTTGTTCTTTGCCACATGGGCCTCTCCATGAGACAGGGGACAGCATGACAGCTGGTTTCCATCAGAGTATGTAAGAAATAGAGCAAGAGAGGATGAACAAGATGGAAGCAAGAGTCTTTTGTAACCTAATATGGAAGTTACATCCCTTCATTTTTGCTGTATTCTCTTTTTCAAAACCAAATCACTAGGTTTACCCCACACTCAGGAGCGGTTTGTGCAAGATGGAAATATTGGAAGGTAAGGATTACTGGGAGTCATCTTAAGAGCTGCCTACAACAGAGCTATAACAAAAACTCATTTTTTGGTATTTTAATAATTGTATATTAATATAAGCAATTTCCTTTATAGCCCTAGGTAGTTTCTTTTATGCATTTAAAAACACTATTCTGCAAAAGGGCCTATAGATTTCACCAAACTTCCAAAAGGGCACTTAGCTCTAATTTGATTCAGGTCAGGCACCTTCAACAACCTGGGGGAATTTGTTTGGAATGGCCTCAATTTAGAAATTGGAAGTTGAAGATGTACCCTGCCCCACATTACCCTAGTCTAATACCCTACACATTCCTCTAGTGCTATGAAAATATTATGGCATATTTGAAAATATAAACTTGCTATAGAATACTCCATAAACTGTTTTCAATCCTACCACACTTGAATTAGTATGTATGCACTAGAGGGAGAATGGGGTGCAGGCATCTGTCAAGCATGTTTGATTATAATTAAACCTCTTATTTTCACGTATGTCAACTGTCATTTGTGTCTTAAAATGACCATATGATGTAGGAAGAACTGATTTCTTCAAGAACACACTAATTACCAGACAACATAGTGCTTTTTCCACTATCAAGGTATATATGAGAAAGCAGAGTGTAAAAAAAAAGAAATAATATTATGATTCTTCTCTAAGTCTTTCACGTGCGTTGCCTACCCTCATCAAAACTAAAGATAATGGTTGGCATCTCTGAATTATATTTTCTGCAAGCACAATGCCAGCTTTGCATATTGTCTTAACAGTCTAAAAGTTAATGGTATTTTATAAAATCTCTAATATTGAGATAGAAGATAAATTTTTCAATGATAATTAGGAATGAGTCTCTTCATTGGCTTGTCCAGTAAGTTTTCTCCCTAAGCTCAAATGCATCATCCTCCCAAACATCTTTTCTGAGGCACACTACAGGATGGTGATTTTTCTCATAGTTTTCTTATCCTAAATAAGCAACCCAGTATTGTCAGTTATTTTAGATTTTCCCCAAGCAAGATAACTCAAGCAAGTTTTTCATGTATGTCACAGAGTTTTTTGGTAGCTTTTCCAAATGCGAATCTCTCTCAAGTTGTTAGAGTCATGGTGAAATGGAAAAGGGTCAAGAAACCTGAGTGGCTTCTAGATCTCACAGCTACTAACTAGGCAGCTTGATCAGCCAATCCAGTTTTGTTGACCACATTGTCCTACTCTGCAAAATGTTTCCCCAAATCACTAAAATTATCTCTAAGCCACTTTCCATCTCTATCATTCGCATTGCAAAGTGAAGCATCAAGAAAAACTGTTGACATTTAGAATACGTGACTAATGTAGCAACACACAGGGCCACTCCCAAGAGTGGCCTGAACTAGCTTTGGGCAGAGTAGAGGGAAGTGAGATGAGGCTGATGAGAGGAAGAGGTGACCATTCAAACAACTCCACCGCCAGGCGCAGGTGGGTGGGGTGGGGCGGGGGGCGGTGTTGACGACAGAAGGCTACTTCCGGCTGTGGTGCGTATGACGTCAGGACCGATTCGGACCGGCCCAGCCACCAAGAAGCCGAGCAGGGAGGGCTCGCGAGAGTTCAAGGAGGCCACCCCGAGATTCCGGCGCGGCAGCGGCGGCGGGTCCCACCTCCTGGGGGCGGGGCGAGGGCGGAGCGGGCAGCAGGGAGCGGACGGCGCCGGGCCGGTTGCGGTCCGTGCGGAGGCTGAGCCGGCCGCGGGCGCGACCGGAGGCAGGTGAGTGTGGGGATGCGGCGCTTTGAGGCGGCAGGCGCTGGGGGGCTCGTCTCGCTGTGCCAGCCCCAACTCTGTGAGCGGAGCTGGAGATTTTATGTGTCTTTGGGTGTCCAGGGAAAGACGGGCTCATTTCGCGGCTGGAAATGCCTCCGGTGAAGCTCCAGCGACGGCCTTGGCCCTCTTGTTCCCTGGAGTGCTACTGGCCCCAGGTGTCCGGAGAGGTGGCCTTGATCCCAGGGAGGAATCTTTGTCCTTCCCTGCTCCTTTCCCCTTCCACGCCTCTGCCCCCGAGCACCCTGCTCCCCGTCCCTGCCTGGGCTTCGTAAACAATAACAAATGTCGCGGATCCTCTCCTGTATCCCCAGCTTTCCCGTCCCATGCCCTCCAGCTGGTGCCACTGAGGGGAAGGATTCTGGGCATAGCTCTTAGATTGTGGGGGCTGTTTGTGTACCATTCCTAAAAACTGATGCGTCAGATTGCTAAACATTTCTCAGACACTGTAAAGCCGCCCAGCTCCCAGAAGCCACAGTGTTCAAAACCGGTCTCGGAATCTGCCACTGGAACCCTAGACCCTTCTTTTCAATATCGTTTTCTCCCAACCCTTTTTTTCACCTTTGCTATCGGGGACAAACGAGTGCTTGTTTGGTATGAGAAGAGGAAAGACTCTACCCGATTGAGTAGGAGACATTTCACCTTTAAAAAGTTGCCAGGTTGATAGCAAAAGAACAAAAGTTTATTTTCAAAAGCGGTGGCCTCCCGTTTACTGTTGCTACTTTTGTGGGGCCGCTTTTCTGGTCCTCAGTTTGGAAGAAAAGTATAAAAAGAAATAGGAGGGGGGCGGGAGAGCTGGTGGTGCTGGAAGTAGTGGATGTCCAAAGGGTGATGCTGCCGTTCCTCACTTGATAAAATGCAGAACTAAAGCTCTTGTCTATTTCATGCAACTTGTGATAAGTTTTGATAGAAGCCAGTTGCTCGGGAAAGGTGGCCGGAGTAATAGCTTTATTACTAACTACTAAAATCTGAGGAAACAAATTTTAAGCGTTGTACTTTATGTCTCCTAGCTGTAAGATGGGAGAGAGACCTTGTCTTTTGGGGGCTATGAGTGGGGTGGGGGCTTAAGCTTGTTAGGTCTCCCTACTTTGAGGCAGGGTCTATTGTTGTTTAAGCTCAGTTTCCTTACGGAGGGAAGGTTTTTCAAAGTTCTTTGTCTCAATCGTAAATGCATATAGATACTGGCAACCTCTTTGTGTTTGGCCTTTCTTTGTATTGCCTCAGGATATATAAAACAATTAAGTTTATTGTAGCTGGAAGGTATTGTATGTGAATTAGCCACTCTTGTGACTATTTGATGGAAGAGAAATTAGTCCAAAATAGAACGTTAAAGTATGATGATATTTGCCCATTGCAAAGGTTCATTAAAGTAATTTTGTGTAAAAATATCCTGATCTCAAAGGAAGTACAATGGATAATTTTTTTTTTTTAGTTTGATCTGGCTTAGCTTTGTGGTGTTCTCCTCGTTAAGATGGCTGATAATATTTCCCATTTGGTTGGGATATATTTAGAATGAGAAGTAAATTGGGTGTAGTTTTTGAAATCCTTTAAAGCACCCTGCCATGGGGAATGAAAAAAATTAGACTTAGAAAAACCACATTAAATGAGTGCCATTCTTCTTTTAGTCTTTTGATTTTGAGTTTGTTTCAGAGTAAATCAAAGGATAGAGACCACTGAGCAAATAAAAAGGTGTTCTCAGCCATTTTTATGCCGAAAAAATTAATTTCAAAAGGTAGGACACTATAAAAACAAAGGAAGAATTGTGCTTTGTAGAAAATGGTGACAAAGCCGTGGACTCAACTCAGCCATTTGTTTTCAGAAAAGTTCTGTCCCCTCAAAGTAAGGGCAAGATCATTATGTTAGCAAAATTGGATAACTCTTTGGAAGGTGTTTTCCAGTGATCTTGTAAAAGTCGGAAGCTTTTTTGCATGTGTGTGGCACTCTTTTGAGAGAGAAAAGAGGGTGCAAATCAAAGCCAGAGAGATCTGCATCTCAATGTAATGTTAAAATCATTTTATTTTACATAAACAGTGGAGAGTGAATCAATCTAGCATATTGTCCTCCAGCACCCCCAAGATTACATTAAAATCAGCAGATGGGCAAGTTATGATTAGGTAAACTTGACATATGCAGAGATTATGCTGCTGTATTTTTATATTAAAAGCACCATAGACTTTTTGAATGAAATAATGAGTCAGCTTATAAAAGCATATGCTTTAAAGCATAAGAAAATTTTAAAAATTAATGTAAGATAACCTTGGTCAATAGTTAAAAGATATTAAGTGAATCCTTTTCCTCCCTCCCCATCCCCCAATTTTTGTTTAAGTCTTGAGACTATTTAGCAATGTATGCCCTGTACTTAAGTGTGCTGATAAAATAAAATTTCTGTCTCCAGGGAGTTCCTGTTGTGGCACAGCGGAAACGAATCTGACTAGTAACCATGAGGTTGTGGGTTTGATCCCTGCCTTTGCTCAGTGGGTTAAGGATCTGGTGGTGCTGTGAGCTATGGTGTAGGTCACAGACAAGGCTCAGGTACTGCATTACTGTGGCTGTGGCATAGGCCAGCAGCTGTAGCTCTGATTAGACTCATTTCCTGAGAACCTCCATATGCTGTGAGTGTGGCTCCAAAAGGCAAAAAAAAAAATTCTGTCTCCAGGTAAAGGTTTGCTAATTGACATGGTGTTATGGTTCAGAACTTTTAGAGAGAGGGAACTGAAGGGTAGCAGTGAATGGGATTTACTGCCCTGTATACTCAGATTAGCTGTGCTCTCTTATCTTCAAGGAAGTATAACCTAATGGGAAGGAAATACACCCGATTAACTATAATCACAGTGCATTTTGTGGAGGAGCCGAGGAGTGATGGGTTACTTTCTACTAGACCAATTGAGACAGGCTTTCAATAGGAAAAGGCTTTTGTGTAGAAGATTTGGATGATCTAGTCATATGATAATCATCATAAGCAAACACTTTTTATAATACTGTTTACAAACCCTTAGAGTAATAATCTACCTGAATTTAATCCTTATAACAACCATATGGAGTAGGGTGTTTTTATTCCCAATTTGCAGACCGGATAACTGAGTTACCTAGAAAACAGTAAAACAAAGATTCCCACATAGGATTCTGACTTATATTCCTGCCCTTAACCACTCTCCTTATTTTCTCTCCCACCTTTTTTTTTTTTTTGTCTTTTTGTCTTTTTAGGGCCACATGGGAGGCATATGGAGGTTCCCAGGCTAGGGGTCCAATCGGAGCTGTAGCCACTGGCCTACACCAGAGCCACAGCAATGCCAGATTTGAGCCGTGTCTGTGACCTATACCACAGCTCACGTCAGTTCTGGATCCTTAACCCACTAAGCGAAGCCAGGGATCAAACTATGTATGCTAGTCGGGTTCGCTAGCTGCTGAGCCACGATGGGAACTCCATTCTCTCCCACTTTTGATGGTCTTTCTCAGGTCTGTAGTCTCAAAGACTTGATTCAGGAAAATGCATTCCTTTGGCACCTAAATATAGGGATCTGTTTCCAGAAAGAGCTCCAAAATAATGAAAACCCAGGTTAAATAGGTTATTTTTGGTATGCTAGATATTTAATCCATTTTCGGAAGTTGGTCTTGGTGCAAATTAAATGTAACCATTGAGTGGGACTTTTGATGAATTTGACTTATTAACTAATAGCAATACCCATAAGAATTTAGAAGTGAGAAATTCTATCTGTATTAATCAACTCCTTTACCTAATGGAATGTTTGAATCATTGTATATTTTGGCTTGTAATTTCCTTCAAACCACAGGGCACTGGGCATTTTTTGGATTGAATTTTGTGAACTCAGAATTTAGTTAATGATTGAATGTCAGTCTCAGGCCCTTTAGCTTTTATTTCCACAAACAGCTAGATTTATAATGTCTGGAATCAGTGTTTCAAATAGAGTGTTGTACATGTATTAAATGGGAGTTCAATCACAGATACTTTTTGTTAGGGCAACTCCGAGAGCTCTTTGGGGTTGTGAAGTAACAGGTGCTGTGGAAATACCCTGGGCCCAATATAGGCCTACTCTATCAATGCTTCTTTGTTGAACAAATGGCCCAACTGATTTTATTTACGAAGTTTCAGGAATGGTTCACATTTATTATTGTTTATCTAAGCATGGAAATCTCAGTACATTTAATTGGGTTTGAAGGTTGCGGGGGGGAGTATGTCTAGGCAGTGATGGGGTACTACCTGTCCTTTACCTGTTTAGCAAGATGTAGCCCTTTGTCAGTGCCCTGGTAGACTTTAATCATAGTTTTAAATAGAGCTCTAGAGGCACAGTCTCTGTGAATGAATATAATAAGTGTTCTCTCCTTATGTGAGTAGGGTAGGTTGTAGAAGACCTTGATGAGCTTAAAACCTATCGGGAAAAGTAGGAGTTCCCGTCGTGGCTCAGTGGTTAATGAATCCAACTAGGAACCATGAGATTGAGGGTTCGATCCCTGGCCTTAATCAGTGGGTTAAGGATCCTGCATTGCCATGAGCTGTGGTGTAGGTTGTAGACACAGCTTGGATCCCGCGTTGCTGTGGCTGTGGTGTAGGCCGGCGGCTACAGCTCCGCTTAGACCCCTAACCTGGGAACCTCCATATGCTGTGGGAGTGGCCCTAGAAAAGGCAAAAAGACAAAAACAACAAAAAAACCCAAAACTTATTGGGAAAAGTAGCAGAATGAAAGCCAGGATTTAAAGCCATGTATTTATATTATTACTATAAGACAAAAATGGCAGAACAAATTAAAAACATTTTTTCCCACACAACTTAAATTAGTAGTGATGGCATATCATTTCCATTTACCACTCTTTGATTGACAAAATCTTGAAGAATCTTCAACCCATAATTTCACGGAGATGCTTTTAAGTCCACTATGCCATGCTTCATTATAAAAAAGTTACACATTCCTGTAAGTTTAGGTCTTGTTTTGAAAGGTTATTCTCAGTAAAAATGAGTGTGTGTTGGGCAAACTCAAAGGAAAACCAGACATACTCTTATCTCCTTGCTGAGAGAAATTTGGGGGCATCATTTTCCATCATAGGCTTATTTTGCCTCCATTGACAATCCATTGAGACACATAGCCTCCCTAAGACCTTAGCAGTTATAGGTCAGAGAGTGAGCTGACACTCACATTGATGTTGTGTAAATTCAAAAAGCCTTGAACTTTGGCAATTTGTGGCTTACAATAGTACCACTTATATTATGCTCAGCTTTTAAATTCTTAAACAAGCTCCTTGTCTTTCCCTAAATTAACAGTAGACCAGTTGACAACCCAAATCGGTGTTGAGTCTCAGTCCAAACATAGAGAAGGTTTCCTATTTTCCTTGTCTTTTGCTGATTCTTATTGATCCCACCAGTACAGACTTTTCACCTATTAGTGTATAAGTCTCTGAACCCACATGCATGGGCAGCATCCATTGTTTTTTCATCTTTTACAATTATTTGCTATCTCTCCATCTGATTCAGGAGGGAATTCTATTCCTCTTCTTCCTAATTTTGGAAAACTCTTACTGCTTTTGCTTATTACTGAATATGTTAGAGTTAATAATGGTTAACACCTCAGACTCAACCACAGGTACAACCACTTCCCCTGAATAAAGAACAAGATGGCAGAAACTTAAATAACTATGCATGATTGTTAATACCATCTATTTTGGGCAAGGAGAGTTGCTGTGTCTCTGTTATAGAGCTTCGCTTTCATCCTGTCTCCGAAAATTTAGAAACTGGAAAGATTTTTTTTTAAGGAATTTGAAAGTTTGGAATCAGAGAAACTCTGTACACATCAATAAATGCTTTTATTTATTTATTTTTTTTGGTCCCATTTTCCATATAGTCATTGCTCTTCTGCTTTTATGACTTGGAGATTGTGGCTACACTTCTCTAGATTCTTCAGCGGTCCTGGAGACACAGTAAGTAACTTGTGTGTTTAATATGGGAAATGCTTTGTATAATCTGTACTTCTTAAACTTTGTCTCCTAACAGTGTCACAAAAAAATGCAGCCTTCTGTATATCATCCTCCCAACTGACATGTTCTTGGCTCCATTTTCTTCCTGAATGTCACCAGTCAGGGAGCAGGTTTAATAATAATTTTATCAACAGCCATCCATCATCATTTACCTAACCCTTACTGTGTACCAGATGTAGTGCCAAGTACCTTATATAAATATCATCTCATTTAATCCCCACAGCAACCCCAGAGTTACTATCGATACTTAGAAATGAGGGAACTGGTGCCTAGGAAGGTGAAGAGCAGGGCCACTGGAGTAGATACTGAAGGGGCGGAGTTAGAAACTGATCTCTAAGATCCAGGTTTGCTTCTCTGGCATTGCTTTATTACAAAGACTTCTCTTTTGCTATTTAATTTACCCCCTTCTTCTATCCCCACCTGAATTTTCTTTCTTCCTTCTTCTCCCTCCTTTTTTAGGAGTTATTTACAGTTTTGATGTAGAATATAAATTCTCGTGGAAAAAGTATACAGAAACACTTCAGCTCTCTTCAGATTTCCTATAGAGGGCGACTTGCTCTTGGAGAGGGCTTACTGTAGAATACTAGACGCACCTTATATTTGGGGTGTGTTTTAGAGTTTTATAAAGAGTTTTTACACATTTTCTCACTTCCTTCTCAAAGCAAACTTAAATTCGGGTCTTCAAAAGCTGCTCCCTGAAGTTTGTTAAGGATTATGCAAACGTAGTTGATGAAACAGTTCTTGCCTTCAGCAGTTTTGAGCCTGAAGGAAATGATGAAATCAAATATTTTGACTTCATTCAAGCCAATTAAGAGCAGATAAATATCACTGCAGCATAGCGTTTTCTTAAAAGGTGTTAAAGCTTTGAGCTTCCTTTTAGGTCAAAATCAAAACGCTGGAATTTTAGTTCTGCATCTTATTTATTTTGTTTTTTTATTTTTTTGTCTTTTTGCCTTTTCTAGGGCGATTCCTGAGGCATATGGAGATTCCCAGGCTAGGGGTTTAATCGGAGCTGTAGCTGCTGGCCTACACCGCAGCCACAGCAACCTGGGATCTGAGCCGTGTCTTCTACCTACACCACAGCTCACAGCAACGCCGGATCCTTTAACCCACTGAGCAAGGCCAGGGATCAAACCCGCAACCCAGTCGGATTCGTTAACCACTGCACCACGACGGGAACTCCTAGTTCTGCATTTTAAACCATAAACTGTCTCAAGCCCTCAATTCCTGTAATTGAGGTGCATGGTTGTCAAGTTGCTATCTACTTGATCTGCACACAACTATTGTGTTTAACTAAAATAATTACGCTGAAGGAATGGGATGGAGGGAGGACAGATCTATTTCAGGAGTGAAATTGAAGAATCGAGGATTCTAGCAAGGGCTTGTTAAGGTATCTTACGGTAGCATTGTTGAAGGAAATTGGATGTATACTTTAAAGGATGGATAAGCTGCTGCAAGTATTCACCTCTAGAAAGTTGTATTATTTAAGAGACCAGCAAGCTAATCTTATGATCCACTTTTGAAATATCATCTTGTGCCTGTATCTTGTTTTATTAAATTTAGTTACTACAGAGCTGTGAACATTCTTTGTTGTTAAGCATTTGCCCGTTGACTTGCTGTCCTCCCCCCCCCCGCCACCAACCCGTGGAAACCATGTTTGCCCTTCATAATTTTTCTGTATTTGTCAGCAGAGGCTGGTTGTCTGGTTTTCAACACTGGGGAGTTGCCTTTTGTTGTGTTTTTACAATAGTGAGCTGTTTCATTTGGGCACATCTTTCAAATCTGGTTGAGGATATTCTCCATATGTCCACTATTATCTTCGCCAAATAAAATAGACTTTCTATTTTTGTGGCTAGAATGGAAAAATTTCAGTCCCAAATTGTATATATTTGACCCACTGATATTCTTAATACTGGCAAATCCTAAGGGAATCGCAGACTCATACTATTTCCGTGAGGTTAATCATCACAGTGCAGCATTTGTCAACTATTTTCTGGGCACTATCCTAGGTATTATATTAGGTACTATATTGGCAAGATAGAGACAAATAAAATGTCCTGCCTTTCCATTTAGAAAGGTTCTGTTTAGTAAGAGTTGTAACACATAGGTACAAATAACAGTAATTCAAGCAGAGAAGTGATAAGCAAGTAACAAGGCACTGTGGGAGCAGAGGAAGGAGAGATTGCTTATGGCTGGCTTCCTATATTAAGTAAAATATGAATTGACCATTTATGAGTGAAGGACATGCCAGGCAGAGGGATTAGTATGAGTTGGAAATGTCTCTGTAACACCTGATAAATTACATGTTAATTACTTACTTCATTCTGTGCCCTATTGGATTGGAGCCCATTGGGCTTGGAGAATAGGTGTTTTTCAGCTTTTCATCCTCTGCTTCATCAACTGCTCAACCTGGTACATTTAAATAAAGTTGTGCTTTATTAAGATTACAGTGGCAGTATGAAATGGATTCAAGGGAAGAGGGGCCAGAAATGGGAAGACCAATGAAAAGGCTGATTTAAATGCTCTAGGAGATAGGTAATGAGGATCTTAAACCAAGTGGGCCTGGAAAGGAGAGACTTGGGTGAATGAGTGTTGCCCCTTCCTGTTGAGACTAGGGAGTTCTTTGACTCTGGGAGTTACCTATGTATACACGGCATGTACCTGGAGAGGCAGTGATGGGAAGACCTGGTGTACCCTCACAAAGCAGGCAGGTAACCACAGAGCTACTTAGAGCCTTAGAAATCATTCCGCATAGCTCCTCTAATGAAGGAGCACTCAGGGAAGCACCTAAGGAAAAGGAACACCTGTTTGGGAGACTCAGAGATGCTTTCCAGGGAGGTGGTAAGTGTTTGAGCTGAGACTTGAAGGGTGAGTAAGAGTTTTTCAGGCCAGTAAGCAGCAGGAAGACCTCAGAGCAGAGAACCTCAGAGACTATTTAGGAAGCCACAAGGATCTGTATTTTAGTGTTGGGACAGGAGGCTGGCTAAGATAAATGAACTTGTGCTAAGAAGATAACTTTTATTTGCCATGTTTTTTCATATTTATTTTATTCAGCTTTAGCACCCTGAACTTTGGTAAAGAAGTATTTTCATTGCCTCTTACAGCCTTGTGGAAGCACCTGGGCTGTGTTTCCCAGTCAGCCTGCAAGTATGCTGCCAGTGATAATAAATTGTCCCTTGCTTCCATTTTGTGAATCTAAACAAAAAAGTTGGTGATATCATTAGCCAGAGAGAAAGAGAGAAATCCACTGAAAACCTTGTCTTTGATCACTGCCCAGAGCAGGTAGGGTTGTGGAATAATGCAAATGCAGCATCAGAACATAGCTCCACGGGCACTTGCCTTGAGGGATGTGGCAGGAACATAATTATTTACCTTTCTCATAAAGTTTTATGGCACCCCTAAAAATTTCCCAGAATTGTAATATCTAGTGCTGAAGTCCATTTATTCTGGATCTAACCTTGATTTTTTTTTTTTCCATCTTCACTACTCTAATGCTCATTTTAATAACATGGCATGACTCTAAACTTCAAATGATGTCATACATTGCCTCACATTTGCCCCAATTCCATCTTTTTTGGTCATTTAGAAACCTGCATCTGCACCTCATGATTCTGAACCTCTCCAGTGGACTGCTAAGGCTAAAAGGTACTCAGGATTTCTTTGCACAAAGGTTTCCTTTCTGCAGCCATTTGCTGTTTTCTGTCCCATGGATTGGGCCACTGACACAGAATATAGTTAAGCAGTTTTCTGAGGACAACCAAATAGTTCACTGTAGACTCCAATTAGGTTATATCCATTGTATTTCTAGGTGGGGGCTGCGGGGAGGGCCTGTATCAGCAGTGGTGATAAAAGTTTATGGGCACTACCAGGAGGAAATTGAACGACAAGAGCAGGAGAAGAAAAGAAAGCTTGCAGAGGGGCTAAGGCTGGAGACAGGAGAAAGGCGCATATGGTTAAAGGAGGTCAAATACCTTTAAGCCCTGTTCCGGGTGCCACCTGGTGGGACCAATGCCATATTTGAAGATTAAGTTGAGCTGCCAGTAGTTCTGTCTAAAAATACCCTGGGAGTATTGTTATGCCCAAAATGACCATTTGTTTTAGTCAAATATTTATGGGTTTAGTTGAAAAAACATGTTTATATACCCGCATCTTTCTGTTTTCAGAACTGAGCGGAAAGGGAAACAGAAACCAACACACTTTAATTATTAGCGAAAATTGTAGTTACATTTCTGAAATGTCGTAAAGCATTTTGAGACTTAAAACATAGATTATGCATTGTCCCAGTTAGGCAGAAGGTGACAGAAAGGGCAGGGAAGAATAAGTAGGCACATGTGTTTGGGTAAAACTGCATTCCAGTACTAACCATATAACTGGACCCACAGAGGGGAAGATAGGACAAGAAATGAGATCCTGAGCATGTGTTGTCCTGCCTAGGTAAACTCTTTCCCTTTCTGAAAATGTTCCGACCAGAAACGTTACTTCTTCAAAATGTTTTTCATCATTGGACAAACAAAGCCAAAGAATAAAAATAGGTATAAGTTTAATTTTTCTATAATGGTAATAAAAACTTTTCTCAGACTGTAGGAAATACTGGATCGAATTAAAGTCTTTGACTCATTCTCAGAGTTGAAAGGTCCTGTAGAGGTCAAGTAATCTAGTTCTCTGCTGTGAATTCTCTCTAATCCCTAATAAGTGGGTGTTTAGTCTTTGCCTGAATATTTTAGTTCCTTTCTTTAAAGACAAGGAACTTCACAGATTACAAGATAGCTGACTCTCATTCTCTTGAGTGGTTGGTGTTCTCTGGCCTTGTCTTCAATCCTCGTCATTTTGTAAAAAATTATGAATAATGTGACTTTATTGAAATGCTCCATAGTTATGCATTTACTTAGTTGCATGTGTTTTTGTCCTGCTTTCATTGGGTATGGGTTTTTGTTGTGTACATACATGGCTTATCTGGGTTGTTCTGGGACATGCAACAGTTGTACCAACATCACTGTGCATTTCTATATTAAGTGGACAATTGCTGAATTACCTTGCAAATAGATGAAAAGGATAATATCCCACCTACTGTGTTTCTAGTGCTAAAGTAAATAAACAAGGAGGCCATTAGGCTGAGATGAGCTTTAATGCTCCAGTAGCCTATTTAACCAAATGAAACTTGATCCGAGTCAAAGCACTATAATCTGAGAAAATAAGTTATGGATCTAGTTTCCAGTCCTCTTCTAACTCCACGCACTCTGGTCTGGATGATCTCCCATGCCCTGTTTTCTCCAGAAACTACCCCGTGATTTTGTCTTCCAAGTCAGACTTCTCCCCTGAGCTTGAGACTCTGTTGTCCATCTCTTTCCTAGATGTCACGCCCTGGACATGTTCCACAGGTAACTCGGATTCAACTTGCCCAGAGCTGACCATATCTTCTTTCCTAGAATCTTTCTCATGTTCCTTACCTCCTCCAATGCATGGCATTACTGTTTGGCTGCCCAAGCCGCAAACCTGGTAATCACCCTTGACTCCTCCTCTTGTTTGTTACTCACATTCAGTTAATTGTTAAGTCTTCCTTACTGTCTCTTGAGTTCTTTCCATCTTTGCTCTTTCTACAGTGACAGTATCTTCATACAGACTGAAATAGCCAAATTACTTAAATAGCCATCTCTCTGCTACCAGTCTTGCCCTCTTGCAATCCATTTTCCTTCCATGTGGCTGCCAGAGGGTTCTCCTAGAACGTAAATCTCATTGTATACCTCCGATAGTTACAATTTCCAGTGGTTCTCCATCTCCTCCTCCATGTGCATCTGGGCCCCTTG
This sequence comes from Phacochoerus africanus, assembly GCF_016906955.1. Classification (NCBI taxonomy): domain Eukaryota; kingdom Metazoa; phylum Chordata; class Mammalia; order Artiodactyla; family Suidae; genus Phacochoerus; species Phacochoerus africanus. Next base: position 50,354,081 of record NC_062550.1, on the reverse strand, counting down.
AAGAAGTGGTGCCCTTTGCTTTTCAAACCCTGTCTTTCATTATTACTCACCTCTGCAACTGCCCTTCACCTCTAGCTTTCTCTGACCTTGGGTCTTATACACTCCTTTCTGGAACACTCTTTCCCATTCTTTTCTGGGTAACTCCTGTGATTTCTTCCTCTGCTCAGGCACCTCCACTTTCAGGGATGCCTCCCTTGACCTTTCACCTCTTGTCAGGGTTAAGTACCCCTCCTTTGCTTTCCCACAACAGCTAGTGCACATATCTTTGATGACATTTTTAATGTCTTTTTGGTTTGTTTTGTAGAGCCGCACCTGTGGCATATGGACGCTCACAGGCTAGGGGTCAAATCGGAGCTACAGCTGCCAGCCTACACCACAGTCACAGCAACACGGGATCCGCGCCACATCTATGACTACACCCCAGCTCACAGCAACGGCACATCCTTAACTCACTGAGCGGGGCCAGGGATCGAACCTGAAATCTCGTGAATACCATGGGTATCTTGTGGATAACCGCTGAGCCAGAATGGGAGCTCCCCATTTTTTATATCTTAAAATAGAATGATAGCTAACATTGTGAACATTTACTATGTGCCAGGCATGGAACGGTGTTAACTGGAAAATTCTTCCTTATGCAGCTTTTAGCTGGTTCTTATCACAGAATTAGAGATAGTTTTGTATCACTGTAATAATAATATTCAGTATCATTATCTTTTATCTTCTCTGTTTCAGGCTAAGCATATTTATTTAATTTGTTCCAATGTCATGGATTCCAGGGTTTTTACCCTCTTGTCTACTCTCCTCCATATGTGTTCTTTTTTGTTAATTTTCTCTCTTAGAATGTGTGGTTCAATTTTAAATAAAATACAGTTGTCATAAAGAGAGGCAGGACTTCACAGGTATGTAGCATCTGGATGTAGATTGTCACATTTAAGATACAGGCCTCATTTTGCCATGTCCATAAATGTGAATTTGTGTGTGTGTGTCCAGAAGTAATTAGGATTATGGAATTTACTTACATTTAGTAAGTGACCAAGAGACCAACAGAGAAACAAGAATGCCAGTTGGTAATATAACTGTGAGGAGAAGGGAAACTTGCATCACTTGGCCAGCGCACTGTCACTCCAGTAGCTCACTGTATGTGGGAAGCAGTTCTTGCCGTCAGAATGGGTCATCTTAATGGGGAGTGTCACTGAGCCAGAATAACTATAAAAAAAATAGCCTCTTTTTTTATAAGGATGCACCTGCCCAGCACTGCTCTGGCTGTGAGCAGCCGTCTCCACCTTGGACAGTATTGGGGAACACAGGCAAAATCTTGCTTGTTGTCCCCTGCCTCTAGACTAGTGACACACTCTTTTGTTAACTCAGTCTTCTCTCTAAGAAAACACAATTGGCAAGGTTTCATCTTTCTTAATTCACATTCTAATCCTGCCCCTTCTGCCCCCCACTGAACGTATCCCTGCTCACTTGTGATTGGATTTGGGTGTTCCAAATAATTTGCAATTACACATTTTCTTGGAATGAGTTATGTTGAAGGCTAGTTTCTAATCCATTTGGTTCATGCTCTTATTATTCCCAGAGGGTGACTTAATTTTCAAAATACGAGGAAGTTTTGCTTTGTCCCTTTGTACTGATTGTAGTGCATTGCTGACTATTGAAAACTTCACCAGGTGTTGAAAACTTCACCAGGTATGAGCTGACCAATACGGCATGGAGAACAGCATTCACCTTGCTTATTCTTAATATATATCTGTTAACTTGGCCCTAAATTAAGATCATGTACATCTGGGAGGCAGTCATTCCATAGTTTTAATTTGTGTCAAGCTTTATCAATAAAAAATCATCAGTTGTTCTTTATATATATATTGATTGTTTTTGAATCCAAATATAAATTTTACCTTCTCCCCTATTAAATTTCATTTGTTAAGGTTAATATTCTCTAAAAATTGGTTTGGATTCTGACCCATTATTCTACTTTGATTATTCTGTAGGTTTCACTCATCCTCATGTTTTGTTTTTTATTTGTTTTGTTGTTGTTATTGTTTTTATTATTCAAATGAATTTATCATGTTTTGATAAGGGTTTTGTCAAAAGCTTTATCTGGTTCATAACTGCCTAAGCCCAGTGAGTCTTACAGAACTTAATTATGAGCATTCTACATTTTGTTGCTTAATCAGTTATAAACATGTCTATTACTCAGCCCATTTTTCTTCGTCTTTCTCCTTTACCTCCTAAAAAGAATTGGACAGTCGATCTTGTTAAATATCTTTCAAAGATTGTTTGCCTCATAGATTGCCAAAAAAAGAAATAAAGTTACTGGGTAATAGTTGTTCCTCCTGAATCCATGCTGACTTCTGATGATCACCCATCTTTGTCTATTCCAGGACCACCTGGTTTATGATCTGTTCTAGAATTTTCCTCAGACTGGATTATAAGCACAACAGTTAGTATTTCATAATGTCCGTGTTCTTTTGTAACGCTCATGCTGCTTCCTCATTTTTGAAAGATTGGGCAGCTGGTCTCTTGCCTTTCAGCAGAGCTCTCTGGTCTTCATAATCCATCAAGAGGACTTGTACTCAGCACAGTTCACATACGGCTCCTGGTATGTGAACTGGTCAACTAGCCAAGTCAGAAGATCTGCAGTGTGTGTGGGCGGCTCTCTTGTGGCCTCTGTGTTTTGGGCTTAGGTCTCCTCATCCCAGGGCTAGGCTTCTGGCCATCATTCTGAGGTTGAGACTGAGGAAGGAGGCCAAGCTTGAGTGGGAGATGCACCCTGGATGGAGAGCTCTCTTTAACATAGGGGATGTTGTCAAATAGAGATATATGAGCTGTCAAGTGGGAAGATTTTAAAAAAGCAAAACAGAAATAGAGGTGGTTCTTTTTTTTCCTGTCATGCATTAACTGAACCATTCACCTTAGCCTGCCTACCCAGGCCTTTTGCAGACTTTTGCTTCCAGACAAATTCAGAAGTCCCTTTGGTAGCCCTTGATGGTTATCTTAAGTTCAGCGTGCTGTGGGCATTTCGCTTCCCGACATCATCCAGAGTTTTTTTCCTAGGTGTCCGTGTATGTGTGCCTCCTGTCTTTTATCTGTGTCTTTCAAAATCTCAGCTCATGGAGTTCCTGTCAGGGCTCGGCAGTAATGAACCCAACTAGTGTCCATGAGAATATGGGTTTGATCCCTGGCCTCGCTCAGTGGGTTAAGGATCCGGTATTGCTGTGAGCTGTGGTGGAGGTTGAAGATGAGGCTCAGATCCTCTGTTGCTGTGGCTGTGGCGTAGGCCAGCAGCTGCAGTTCCAATTCAGTCCCTAGCCAGGGAACTTCCATGTGCCATGGGTGTGGCCCTAAAAAGACCAAAACAAAAACAAAAACAAAAAAACACCTCAGTTCATTGGGGAGCTCTTTGTGCAGCCAGTCTTTTCAGAATCTTCCCCTTTTTCTAACATTTATATCCTTTGCAGTTTATCAGAATTCCATATTTCTATACCAAATCATTTCAAGTTGTACTTTTTTCTTTGTGACTAGAGCGAATAGTCTTTGGATATACTTTTGGGGTATGCTTTTTGTCCCATGTTTTTCTGACACATTTCTTTCTTTAATTCTCTCTCTTTCTCTGAACATTCTTTCCTGGATACTTCTAGTGATGTAACTTTAGGAACAAAAGTTTAAACCTGCTATTTTAGCAAGTCCTGTACAGATGTAAAACACTTCCCTTGTTATTCTTTTAAATTCATTTTCAGTTTATAATTTTCTTTCAACCAAGTTTAAAATGTTCACTGTCTACAGGACAGTAATCATGTTTTCTACTTGCTTTGTGTTTTCCTCATAACACCTAGTAAAACATAGGTATTTCAACACAGGCATGTAGTATAACAAAGCCTAAGGCATGTGAATTCTTCCTTTTTTTTTTTTTTTTTTTTCTTCTTAGGGCCGCACCCGCAGCATATGGAAGTTCTCAGGCTAGGGGTTGAATAAGAGCTGCAGCTTCCGGCTGACACCACAGCCACAGCAATGCAAGATCTGAGTTGCCTCTGTAACCTACGCCTCAGCTCGAGGCAGTGCCCAGATCCCCAACCCACTGAGCAAGGCCAGGGATTGAACCCACATCCTCATGGATACTAGTTGAATTTGTTTCTGTTGCACCACAGCGGGAACTCCAGGCATGTGCATTCTTGTGGATACAATTCAGGGGTAACCCCAAATCCTTACAGTCTCTGTAAGTCTTCACCCTCTGGCACCTCTTAACTCCACACTTTTTTCTTACCACTCCTCCTCACTCCCTCAGTTCTTGTCATATTGTTTCTTCTGCCTCAGGGCCTTGCCTGCATGCTTCCCTCTTAGTTCAGATTTTGAAATCAGTCTTTTCACCTCATTCAATTTTTCTTCTCAATGGGACCTTTCCTGAAGACCTTATTTAAATTTTAATGCTCCTCGCAGCCCCTGCACTTTTTATTCTTTTCCCAACTAGAATGTTAGCTCCATGAAGGCAGGTATTTTTGTGTCACCTGTATCCTTGGTGAAAGAATAGTATGGTCCATGGGGGATGCTCAGTAAACATTTGTTAGATTAATTAAGGCTAGTTTAACTAGAATTCTCTCTTTTCATACCAATAGATTCCCTAGATTATTTTATTTTGGATTAAGAAAAAATTACTTACAATGACATAAAAAGCACGAATTACAAAGGAAAAGATTGATATATTTGATTACATTAAAATTAAGAATTTTGCTCATCTGGAAGATATCATTAAGAGAGTTACAAAAATAGTACTGAGTTCCCATGTACCCTTCATCTAGTTTCTCCAGATGGTTATATCCTACATAACCACAGTATTAGAATCAGGAAGTTGATATTGTTAAAATGTACTTGTATAACTGTGCCATTTTTATCATATAGAGATTCATGTAAGCACCACTACAATTGTGATACAGACATATTCCACCACTACAGATATCTCTTTTGTGCTACTGTCTAGTAGCACACCCAGTCCTCTCCCCCATCCCCAGCAACCCTAACCCATGGCAACCATTTATCTAGTTTTCATTTCCATAATTTAGCTGAGCAACGCAGTAGAATCACTACTAGAAATCATCTTTTTTTTTTTTTCCCCACTCAGTATAAGTCCCTTGAGATCCAAGATGTTGTAGGTATCAATATTGACAAGAATTCTGTTCTTGAGAACTTCCCAAAACATGACGCAGCTTCCCTTGTAGAGTCTCAGGAAGGATTTATTTGTCTCTGAACTTTTTGTAATTTATGTTCCCTAATTATGGCCCACATTCCCATTCCCAGCCATTGTAACCAACTACAGAATTGTTCTCAGGTTTCCTAAATAATCATTTCCATTTAATCAGCTAATTTCTTCCCAGTGGTTACATTCGTAATCCAGAATGTTCCTCTCCCTACTTGAGAGACAGAAGGCTAAGCTAGGCATTTATCAGCTGCCTTGATTTTAGCTGTGGGAGAATTCTAGCAGATATCTCAAAAGTTGAAGTCCCCATTTCAGCTCAGTTATTTCTGTCAGCTTCAATCTCTAAATTATTCCAGCAGTTCCTGTTGTGGCTCAGAAGGTTACAAACCCAACTAGTACCCATGAGGATGCAGGTTCTATCCCTGGCCTCCTTCAGTGGGTTAAGGATCCAGTGTTGCCATGAGCTGTGCAGCTGCAGCTCTGATTCATTCCCTAGCCTGGGAACTTCCATATGCCAAAGATGTGGCCCTAAAAAAAAAAAAAAGCAAAAGCATTTTTAAGAAATAAAAAAGTTAAAAAAAAAATTATTCCAAGCCAGCAGTTCTTTGTGCTTCTACTTTTTCACCATTGCTCTATCCCAGTTCAGAGTCCCATCCCATCTAATCTCAGTGATGCTTAATGGTGTCATATTAACTTATTTTTAAAATGTCTGTTTTCTTTCTTTATTTACTACCCACATTCTAGTTATACATTTGCAGGCACCTAAGACTGCATTGTTGCTCACACCCTTCCCATTTGTTTTCTCCTGCAACAAATAATCTTCTATACCATTCTCACTATTGTCCTTCTCAGAGCATGGCCAGTTTCTTTCATAGTTAAAGTAATATCTGGACTTCTTCTACATCTTCTTCCATTTTAAGCATAAAGTGCACCTGATCAGTGAGTCAGAATTACATAGTAACTTCTGGGAATATATTCAAAGGAAACAAAAACACCAACTGGAAAAGATACCTGCACCGCCACATTCATAGCAGCATTATTTACACTTACCAAGACATAGAAGCAACCTAAGTGTCCATTGACAGATGAATGAATGAAAAACTTGTATACACACACACACACACACACACACGCACGCGCGCACGCGACAAGTTCAGAAAACCAAAATATAAATGAGGTTGGAAAGAATCAAAAAAACTTTGTAGAGGAGGACAATTTCATTAGGTTTTTAAAATACAAGTAGAGGGGAAGGGAAGGGCCATTTTTATGTTTAGATATTCCAGAACTTGGTGGTAAGGTGGATTATGGCATGTCTGTTGGTTGATGAGGGACGAGACTGGTGAATAATGGAAAATAAAGTTAAGTAGTCAGGGTGGAGCCAAATTATGGGGTTTAATAAAAGCCAGGCAAAGAAGTTTAGATTGGAGTGGAAGACAGAAGAGGGCTGTAAAAGTTTTTGAGCCTAGGAATGACTTCATCCAGATTCTAAAGAGCACAGTGATTTAGAGAGGGAGTGAGTGGCATCAGGAAAGCTCAGTTGGAGGCTGGTTCAGTAATGTCACTGATGGTGCAGCCCAGGCCTGGATAACATGGTGATGGAGATGAGAATGACAAGTGAGATGGATGGAAGAGAGATTTGGATAGATTTTATGAGTGAACTTGAGATGGGAAAGGGAGAGATGAATTAAGGCTGCTTTCCAAGCTTTCTGATTTGGAGAAAGGCTAGTGCCTTAGATAGAAATGGGTTTATTAGAACACTGGTGGTGGGGATGCTTTCAAACATTTACTTTCAAACAATTAAATGTGAGTTATCTGTAAGGTGTTTAAGTTGAAATGGCAACGAGAAATAGGCTGCCAGTAGGATGAAAAGCTAAGAGGATGTGTTGTTACTCAGGCTAATCATCCTTATAGAGTATTGCTTAAAGACATGGGGAAGGATGACTTCTTTTCTTGGGAGTTCAAGGTCAGAGTCAAGGACTGGCATTCATGGATACCTTCTTATAGAGGAATCTGAAGAGATTCCTAGTATTTGTGTTGATTGAAATTACTATAAAAGTATTTTTTTCCATTGATGATAAAAGGCACGTAATACTGTTTCAGAAAATTAGAAAATTCAAAAGGGTATCAAGATAACTATTAATGGTACTTTGGTGATTTTATTTCTAGTCTTTTTCTTTCTTTCTTTTTTTTTTTTAATGGTGACATTGGGACTCAGCCCCAGGTTGATTTGATGTTAGAACTCATGCTTTCCCCCCCGCCCCCTCTTTTCATCTTTTCTAGGGCTGCACCCGAGGCATATGGAGGTTCCTAGGCTAGGGGTCTAATTGGAGCTCTAGCCACTGGCCTAAACCACAGCCACAGCAACTGGGGATCTGAGCCGCGTCTGTGACCTACACCACAGCTCACAGCAACGCCGGATCCTTAAACCCAGTGAGCAAGGCCAGGGATCGAACCCACAACCTCATGGTTCCTAGTTGGATTCATTAACCACTGCACCATGACAGGAACTCCTCCTGGTCTTTTTCTTATGCATTTAGAAGGCAAGGAATGTATACATATATGTATGTATGATATATATTCATATATATGATCATATACAACTTTATATACTTTCATAGCTTTTTTCATTTAACATTTCATCATAATTTTTCCATGTCATGAATTACTGCTTAAAAGTTCTATTCTTAAAAAAAATTCTTATTTTCATCATTTGGATTTATCACTGTTTAATTGCAACTTTATCTTTGATCATTTAGATTGCTTCCAAAATTTTTTCCCTCTTATTAATAATATTATAGTAAACTTTTGTGAAATACATACTCTTCAACTGTTACTTAAATATGTAGTTCTTTGAAAGCAGAGATCTCTGGTATCCCTAGGACCTAGGAGAAACACCTGAACATAATAGTTGCCTAATTAAAAAAATCATTGACAGGATGAAAGAAGACCATTAAATTCTCAGTTCCTCTTACTTCCTAAATTCTGATTCCACACACAGTCAGGAACCTTCAGATTGTGATTTGGCTGTAGTAGGAATCTGGCTGTAATGAAATAATTAGCCATGTATGGCCACAAACAGGCATTCTTCCTTCTGTCACAGTCACATTTGTCATTCTGTATTAATAGGTTTTATTCTGATTTCTGTTGACACTTGATTAATTTGCTCCTAAAAGATGGAAGATACCTTGTTGATGTTGATAAAAGAATATTTCTGAATCTGTGAGACTATAGATTGGCTCTGAGTTGTGGTAAATTGCCAGGTAATGATGCTATCTGTCAGAAGCCCTCTGAAGAAGCCAGTCTGCCATCTTTACCTGATGCAAACCTGTGCAGGACCAGGTTTTCCAGTTTGAATCCCCATGCTGCTATGAAAAGACAGATGTTTGACTCTTCAAACAGTATTTTAAATATTTGAGGTATAAAGATATTGTATCTGATAACTTTTTCCATAAAAATAGGGTATTTCACTGTCACCCAGAAGTTAGTTTCTATGGGAAATAAGTGGTGTGCAAAAGTTTATGATAGTGGGTCCAGTCAAAGAAGTTTTAAAAATAAGTGTGCAGTGCTTATGTTTTCTTTGAAAGAGCATTATCATCTTATTTTCCTATACTGATAAAAGCACATTATGAAGAATTTGCAGATCCAGTTCACAGACTTGTTGTACCTAGGGAAAACTTTAGTAAGAAATTACAGAATTTCTAATCTAGTAGGAAACTAGAGAATATAATTAGAAAAGCCTTTTAACTGAGAGATCTGATTGAAACAGATTTTTGTGCTAGAGGCTTCTATTGAACTCAACCTAGACCGAATAGCCTACTGTGTCCCTAAAAGCTATAGAAAAATATTTCTTTGTATTCCATCCAGATCTTTTCTGTTGTACCTTATACCTATATCATGTTTCACCCTCAAGGGAATCATGTAAAGCTGTCTCCATGTTTGTGCAACCTATCAAATGACTGTTCCCTTAGTTAATAAAGGTTATGTTTGGTTATGGGTTTTGATCCCAATCCACAGTATATGGCTTGGACAGATCAGCTGCTGAAGACTTAGCCATCTGAGTACCTTCTAGTGGAGTATCTCCTGCTATCACCTATCTTGGGGGTGATATCCTTTCTAGTATGGCCTCTGTCAAAAAATGTTTCCCAATGTATGTTATAGGTAACACACATCCTACAAGAATTCACCATGTTAAAAGAGTCCAGGATCAGGGAGTTTGGCCTCAAATTCTGGTTTTTTTCCTTAGGACATTTACTTGTTTAACCTATTAGTCTTCAAATATATTTCACTCCTAGTACCTGTTTTCCCTTAGACATTTATGAAAAAAAAAGTTTTGTAAAACAGAAACAGATGATGCTTTAGGTCATTACTGTGTTGTTTTTCTGCTTATGTATTAGTTTGGTTCAATTTTAAAGTTTTAGGTTTTGTTTCTGTTGCAGATTTTAAGGTTTTATTTCATTTCATTTATTTTGTCTTTTTAGGGCCACACCCATGGCAAGTGGAAGTTCCCAGGCTAGAGGTCGAATCGGGGCTGCAGCTGCCAGCCTACACGACAGCCCCAGCAACACAGGATCTGAGCTGCATCTGTGACCTGAACTACAGCTCACGGCAATGCCAGATCCTTAATCCACTGAGCAAGGCCAGGGATTGAACCTGCATCCTCATGGATACTAGTCCTGTTCTTTAATGCTGAGCCATGCAGGAACTCCTAAGGTTTTATTTTAAAACAGTTACTTTTCTAGTCTGCAATGTATACATTTTTTCATTGATGGATTCGTTATATAGACTTGCCCACAACTCATCTAAACAGAATACATGTTAAATTGTTTTTTAAAAATTTGAAATGTGTCACATATTAGAATATAAAATGTATCTATACAGAGCAACAAAGTACCTTCCAGGGAGATTAAGAACTAGAACTTTACCAATATCCCATAAACTGTCTTTAATTTTATAGTAAGCACTTTCTTGCTTTTACTTACAGTTTCATCACCTAGGCGCTTGTTTTTGAACTTTATATATAAATGGAAACATACAGTGCATATTTTTCTATGACTTGCGTCTTTTTTTTTCTACTTTATGTTTCTGAGATTCATCCATGTAGTGGTACTTTGTTCATTTGCACTGCTGTATGGTTTTCAGTTAGATGAATATACCAGAATATTTTTTTATTCCACTTCTATTGATGGTCATTTGTTTTGTGCTTTTTTGTTTTTGTTTTTGTTGTTGTTGGTTTTTTTTTGTCTGTGGAAACAGTGTCCAGTGGACCATTGTTAGGCACTGCCCCCTGTCCCTCATACACAGGAGTGTCTTTATGGTGTATACCTACGAGTGGGATTGCTTGCTCATTGGCAGTTCATTTTTATTGAGTAATATCCAGCTTTGCTCCAGAGCAGTTACATCAGGTTAGACCTTCACCAGCAGTGGATAAGAGTGCTTGTGGTTCTGCTTCCTCAGACTAGATGTTGACTGCCTTTTCACTGTCTGCATATCTAGGGTATGTACTCATACTCGTCAGGGCTTTAATGTTCATTTACCTGATTAGAATTGCAGTTGAGCATCTGCCATTATGTGTATGGACCATTTGTGTCTTCTGTGAAATTCCTATTTGGGATTTTTGCCCATTTAACCATTTTGTTGTCTGTGTTTTTCTTATTGATTCTTAGGAATTCTTCATACATTTAAGATACATGGATCTTATTTAGAACAGTGCTTGATACATAGTAAGAACTACGAGTAGCTATTCATACTATATTACCATTGTATTTTGTTCTTTGATTTTGTGTTTTGCAAAAATCTTAAGCAAGTTTATGGCTTATTTTTCATTGTCTGTTGCTATTGGGCTTTTTCTACCATAGTATTTTAATACTTATAAGTTAAGTTTTATATAATCTTGAATTACATATTCATAAGCATGGGAAATTCATGGTGCAAATGTTACGTTTCATAACCTATAACTTTTTGATCTTCAGTACCATTTTTTGTTGCTGCTACTTTTTTTTTTTCCAACCTCAGGAGAAAGTAGCCTATTTAATTTCTGATTCAAATTACTGTAATTTTGCTTTCTATTTTGTAGCCTAGTTATAAATACATCTGCCTCTCCAAATTTATTGTAATCATTTTGAAGGCAAAACATTTTTGGCTTCATGATCTTGAAAGTTTCATACTCATAACTTAGGGGCCTGCCTGAAATCTGTAGCAGTTGCCCGTAAGCAATTCAAATGAATCCTAAACTGTTATTATAGTTGAGTTGTTAAGTCTTTATGATGTTAAAGACTTTAGTTCTTTGGAATATGTTACTTGCAGACCAAACTGTTAATGTAGTATTTTCTTTAGTTTAACAGTAGTTCACAGATCTAATTATCTCTTAATAGATTCTTCCACATACTGGAAGAATTTCAAAAGGGACATGTTAACAGGTTATCAGGTTAACAACAGTGATGATGGACAGCAGTGATAATGATAAGATTAGTTTCAAATTGATCACTTATGTGTCAGGTACTGTTCTAAATGCATTGCCTGCAGTAACTAACAAAAATCTCTTTCATCAGTGAGAAAACCAAGGCTCAGATGAATTAACCTCTCTGAGATCACAAAGCTAGCAAGAATGGAATCAGGGATTCAAACTCAGGGAGTTGGAGTTCCCGCAATGGTGCAGCAGTTTAAGGGTCTGACGTTGTCTCTGGGGGTGGTGTGGGTTCGATCCCTGGCTTTACACAGTGGATTAAGGACCTATGGCATAGGGCACAGCTGAGGCTCAGATTCAGTCCCTGGCCCAGGAACTTCTGTATACTGTGACTGCAGCTGAAAAAGGGGGTGGGGGAACCAAATCTCACGGATTCTAGTTACAGTCTTAGAAGTAGATTCTTAAGATAGTTAGGTCTCTGGAGAATTATAACTTCATTTAGTTTTAAAAGAAGAATTTACCCAAAATTCCGTAATGTTTTTTAATGTGAAAGAATGGAAAACACATTTGCAGTGTGGTAGATGGGTGCAGGTACTTTTTTTTTTTTTTTGGCCAATCTCTGGCCTGTGGAAGTTCTCAGGCCAGGGGTCGAACCCATAGCATAGCAGCGAGCTGAGCCACTACAGTGACAACATCTGATCCTTAACCCACTGTGCTACAAGAAAACTCCACTGTATCAAGTGCTTTTAAGGCAGGAACAAACCTCAGAGCTGGGACAGCTTTGTATCTTTGTGAGTGGATGATGGCCTGTGAAAGAATTCAAGAAATTCATGGCCTTTAATTCAGTCTCCCATATGCCATATTCAAATATTTGAAGAGTAAATCAGTGGAAAATGGCTTTAGAAATACCACAGAGGTCTCCAGCTGATTTTAGAGCTTGGCTAGAGCCCTCCTCAGTGGTTTAGTAGGGGAATCTCTTACCACTATTTAAGAAATAGGTGAGCATATTTGGAGGGTGTCTGCTTGTTAACTTTAGGTTAAGAGAATTTCCTCCGTTATCATCTTTATTCTGGATTTAAAGCATTCTCATTGGTTTATGAAGGAATTTTCTTTATGTTGCTATTACTGCCTTGGCTATTGGCTAATTTCAGATATAATTTTCACTCAGCTATGGTTCCCTTCTTCATTTAGCTGTAGATTAAGTACTTAAGCCAAGTGAGGCCAGTGGATTTACTCTAAAAATGACAGGGCTAAATGACTAAGTGAAAACAATGGAACAAGTTAGAGCTTTTCACCCATTCCATTTTAAGTAAATTAGCAGGGTTGGAACAACCATGTCTAGGAAAGGTAGTTTAGTGCTGAGGTGAGCCACTGTAGGGTATTAGGCTTATGACTCAGCTAGGGTGTGTATCTTCATGGAAAAGTTTCAGAACTTGCCACGAGATTTAAATATTTTGCTTTTTCCTCTATTGCTTCCCCCTCAAGAAAGGACTAGGAAGGTAGCTTTTTTCCCCTCCCTTGTATGGTCATAATGAAAGATTGTAAATTCATTAGCTGCATTCAGGGTACACACAGCCTGAATTCCATATTTGTCTTAGAGGGAAGTGCAGACTTCTATTTGAGGTGATTGAATCTGTACTTTGTGAGACTGGGTGCAACTTCCTTGTATTCAAGGATCATCTTGTCAACAGCCAAATGCCTTAAGAGATGTAAGTCACTTAGAAGAAATGAGTCCCTTAAGTGTGGTTGGTTTTTAATGTTTCTCTCTGCCCTCTTTCACCCCCCTGCACCCAGTATTTCTCCGGTGGGAAATGGGGGAAATATGGCACCTGCTTGGCCCTTGGTCTTAGGTTCTAGGAGGATTTATTGTGTACATTGTTTTTTCTGTGAATTAGGGACAGAAAATTGCTCTTTAATCTTTCCTAAGTCTCTAATCAGTACTGAAAACTTTGACAATTGAATATGGAATGTAGAAGAAACACATGATTAAATATTGGGAAAGCAAAAATAAATGCATAATTAGAAATATGAAAAGTGTCATTTTCTAAATTAGCTCCTTTTATGATTTGAGTTAATGGTGGCCTTGATGTGTTGAAAAGAAACCTACTGGCTTTTTTTTTTTTTTTTTTTAAAGAATCTCATGACCTTTATGCTGTGTTGACAAAGCCATTTGTGCTTGTTTTTTTAAAAACAGGGTGACGATTTTATCCTTTACTGATTCCCCTGGGATGGTTATGGTTTGTTTGTTTCACGGAGCAGATCCAGTGTTAGAGGTAGAGTGGTAGAGGCCCCAAACCAGGAGCCTATGCTGGCTCCAGTTCTAAACATGTGACCTTAGATATGTCTTATCAACTTTTGGGGCCTCAGTTTTTTTTTTTTTTTTTAATCCTACCTTACATGGTTTGGGAGAGACAGCCTGCAGAGTGGTGATGAGTTCTGGGCTACTGAGTTGGACAGGCTTGTTTTGGTTGTATAATATTGGACAAGATACACATCTTCTCTGAGCCTTATTTTTCCTGCTGAAAAACGACAGTAACTTTAGGTACCACTTCTTAGGGTTAATGGACTGGTGATGGATTTAAAACTAAGCAGGGGAGTTCCCATCGTGGCTCAGTGGTAACAAACCCAACTAGTATCCACGAAGACACAGGTTTGAACCCTGGCCTCGCTTAGTGGGTTAGGGATCTCGTGTTGCTGTGGCTGTGATGTAGGCTGGCAGCTATAGCTCTGATTTGACCCCTAGCCTGGGAACTTCCATATGCTACAAGTGTGGCCTAAAAAGGAAGAACAACAACAACAGCAACAAAAGAAAAGCAAAACAAAACTTAACTCTATTCCAGTGCTTTAAGAAATAACAATGAGGATCATTACTGATAAGGTCTAAAAATCTGGAGAGGGTATGGGAAGGGCTTCAGAGGGACATAAAAATTGCCTAAAAGAGAATTTTCATCCTTCCTTGCTTGGGCTTTTTATTAAGTCATTGCTGATAAGACCAGTGAGCAGGGAGTTAATCACCTTTACCAGGTTGGCACTGTCTATGTCATTACTTTATAAAACTCATCACATTCAACACACAACCCACATTTATTAAGCATCTACTATGTATAGGCACTCTAGTCCACAGATGATGAGTAGAGACTGCTGTTTCATGCTATGGTTTTTGTATTAGCTTGAAAGATGGCGCAGAAAAATATCAGAGTACCTAAAATCTCCATTTCTAAGATCTAGGCTTCATTTATACTTTGGAGAAGGAACTGATTACCTTTCCTATACATTAGCAACTGCTTAGTTGTATGACTTAGTACATCTTCTATTCCCTACTCCAAACCCCAAGGTGCCACTACTATAACAGTACCTCAGGAATCTCTACTAATATTACCTCAATTCAAGCCCTCATCATATCCTGCTGGACCATTTTAGCTATATCTTAAATACTAGTTTTAGCTTCCCTCCTTTTTACCCTCCTGTGTTCCTCAAACACCACCAGCCACTACCAAATCCTGTTCCAGCAGTTTATCTAAAATGTAAATTGGACCACATAATTTCTGGCTTAGAATCCTTAAATTCTAAGAATCAGTTGGGTTCCCACTTTCTTATCTGATCTCATCTCCTGCCACTTGCTTTCTCCTTCCGTCTGCACTTGAAAAAATTTACAATTCCCTGCTCTCTCACACCATGATGGCCTTCTAGTATTTTCACCTCCATCACCACTGTCACTGTACTTGCACTGTATTGCTATCATTTGTATATACATCTGTCTTCTACCATTAGACCAGATCTTGAAGGCAGAGATTCTGCATCATTTACCTTTGTACTCTGCCCACCTGTAATACTGCCAGGCGCATGGTACATGTTCTCTAAATGTTCATCAAATCAAATAAACGAGGGACTAAAGATGCTCCTATGTGACCACAGTGTATTTAATAACACCTGCCGTTCTCAAGTGTATTATACAATAACTAAGTTGTAATCATGTTGAGTAATTCAGACCAGAGCACACCACTGAGGAGTGATGGCGTCAAGATTAACCCTGGCCTGACTGCTCAGGCTAATCAGTCTAACAGGTTGAAGTAGGGCAAGGCTTGTAATACAATATTAGCACAACAATTGATTTTAGTTTGGGGATATTTTTTGAGAACTTTATTCTGGAAGCATTTAAATGTACACAAAAGTAAATAGGAGAGTATAATATATTTTCATGTACCAGCTTAAACTGTTACCAAATCATAACCTGTCTTATTTCATCTCTACCCACACCCAACTCCCCCCATTATTATTTTGTAGCAAATTCTATTTATTTATTTATTTATTTTAGGGCTGCACCCACAGCATCTGGAAATTTCCAGGTTAGGAGTAGAATTGGAGCTGCAGCTACTGGCCTATGCCACAGCCACAGCAGTGCCGGATCTGAGCCACATCTGTGACCTACACTGCAGCTCACAACAGTGCCGGATCCTTAACCCACTGAGTAGGGCCAGGGATCGAACCAGCATCCTCATGGATACCAGTCGGGTTTGTTACTGCTGAGCCCCAGTGGGAACTCCAGCGAATTCTTGATGTTACATGCTTTCATCTGGGAATATTTTAATGTATATGGATATATATTTACTCTTTTAAATACTGGTCTCTCTGGTATTCTGGAAAGTCATGATACTTCAAATAAAATAATGAAGCCTTACTAAAGATTTGGCTCAGAAACATGGTGGCCTCTCCTACTGGGTAGTGGTCTTTGTCCCAGAGCTTGCTCCACCTGCTCCCCAGCTGTTCCCAGGACCGTCGTGTCCACTGAGTCCCTCTCTCTGCGCTGCCTTTGTCCATGTGCCCTGGAGAGAGTTGAGCCTTTTTATTTAAACTCTGTTAGATGGAGGTGTAAAGAAGAAGAGAGATGGTAATGATATTAATAAGGAAAATAGGTAGTTGGAAGTAGAAGGCAAGATTCTCTATTTATGTATAAAGTTGAATGGCTAAAAAAGAACTCTCCACAGGGAACCTTTAAAAGTCTTTGGAATCTTTGTCGTTTTTATTTTCTCAAGATTATGTTAGAAGCTTAGGTTGACATTTTTATTGTGAATTGTTATAAACATAAAACTATAGAGAAAAATAAGAGGAACATTCATGTACCTGCTGCACAAATCTTAACTTTTTGCTCTGTTTGCCTTGGATTTTATTTAAGTAACAAAACAGGACAGATGATTTGAGATGACTTTGTAGTCTTTCCCTTGCTTCTCTCCCCAGAAGTCGCCATTATGCTGGATTTAGAACTGTTATTGTCCACTGCATGTATAAGTGTATGTTGGGTAGTGTTTTGCCCTTTAGAGAGCAGTTTTACCTCTCCTACCTGGGCCTCACAACTCCTGAAATATGGAGGGAATAAGAGTATATAGAGTGCTTATTTCACTTCTGAAAATGTACACCCCACCAAAGTATCTCATTTTCACTTAATAAAAGCTATAACATGTGAGGTGCTGTTTTATGATTTACAGTGTGTCTCATTAGAAATTCACTTCTAAGGCTCATATGTGAATGCTCTTCACACCCTGTAAGATTCTCTGCTTAATTTAAAGTGCGAATAATTACCTTTAAAAAGTATAATAAATAGTGTAATGGGACTGGGAAGGATCCTCAGATGGTTATATAGTTTTAACTTTCTGATTTTAGTGAAACTATCTTGAAACCAACTCACAGGCAAGTTTCCTACTCATTTTTAAAGAAAATACTCTCCCTCAGTAATACTTACTGACATGGCAAGTTGGGAAAAAAGTCATTGTCATGTCTTGTTTGGCATTGTCTACTAATGTTTTAAAATCAATAACTGTAGAGTTTCCATAAGATTTAAAAAATTTAAAAAGTTCCACCCCAATTCCTCCCAGCCAATTTTCCCAGCTATGTTTAGCATTATTATTATTTTATTAATTTTTTTGCTCCTTGGAAGGAGATACAGTGCTCATCCTGTTTATTTAACTTAAAAAAAAATTCTTTTTTTTTTCCTTTTTTTTGAACAAATCTAGTGCTGGTAATAATTTCTGACTCAGTACTTTTGGAAAGAACTACCTCTTTCCACAAATAGATAAGCCCACATACTAGGTCTTCTGAGTGAACTGGTAAATTTCCATGATGTCAGGAAACTGGGGTTTTGGGGGATGCGAGTCCTCTGGAATAGGGACTTTTCAGGTTGAGCAGAGGGGCTTAGGATCAGGTTCTGGTATTGAATAGCCCTCAGGCCACAGAGTATTTGGGTATTTCCCATCTGAGTTAATCCAGTGCTGGCCATGGGTTCTGCATATCTGCTAGCGAAGCTGCTGCAAGAACAATGAGGAATGCTTGCTTAGAGGATCTCTGCCCTCTTTTCAGGGTGCTGGAAGTTGGGCTCAGTCATGACTTATAAACCAAGTTGAAGTCATCACTGTTTTTCTTCACAGTGCCCTGATGATCACACTCAATTAAGCTAGAGCAGAGCCTACCCCATCTATTAGTTATTATTGAGCACTGGAGCCCACACTGATCTTTCCCGGTTCTGAAGCCCTGCTTATGTCAGAAAGGCCCACCTAGGCTTATTTGTCACATGCACTAATTGTTTCCTTGGGCTAGACTTGCTTTTTTCATCAGATTACAGGATTTTAAGTGCTCATGTCATCTCCCTTACTGTTTGGGTCTCTTCCTAGTAGCAAAGTGTCTGGTGCATAATGGGTGCTTATGACACCAGTCATTTGATGAGCCTTACCCCAAACCAATGGCACTATTAGCTTAGCTGGTTTCTTCTTTTTCTCTCTTTGGTCATCCTGAAGCCCTAACTGTCTTGCAGACATCACACAATAGGTTTATTGACTATCTTATTTTGTTTTCTGTAATCAGTAACAGACACTGTAAGTTTGGGTACAGCTTTTTAGAAGGAGTTTTTAAAAACCTTAACCTTCAGTTTGGAGGTTTGTTTCCCTGATGGGAAAAATACCTTGGCAAAGGGAATCAAAATCAAATTGGTAACTTTAATCCTGGAACTGAGGCTGGATTTGTTTAAATCATGTTTTTTCTCCTGTTTTCAAAAAATTGATATCCAGTCAAAATCCCAACAGTATTTCAAGTTGAACTTTGCAAAAAGAATCTGAAATTTAGATGAGGAGTTCCCATTGTGGTTCAGCGGTGATGAACCAGACTGGGATCTCTGAGGATGCAAATTTCATCCCTGGCCTAGCTCAGTGGGTTAAGGAGCTGGCATTGCCGTGAGCTGTGGTGTAGGTTGAAAGCACAGCTTGGATCTGGCATTGCTGTGGCATAAGCTGGCAGCCGCAGCTCTGGTTTGACCCCTTGTCTAGAAACCTGCATATGCTGTGGGTGCAGCGCTAAAAAAACAAAAATAAAATAAAATTCAAATGAATGAGTGTGTAAAAATTTGGGGGAGGGGCAAAGGGAAAAGGGGAAAGACTTGTACAACAGAATGTCAAAATATATTTTACAGCTCTGAAAATAGTTTGCCTTAGATACAAAAATAAATAAATAAGTAAATTGATGGAACAGAAAAGTGTTTCAGAATGGACTATTACCAGATGATTATCCAATGTAAAAGTTCCATAGTTGCTCAAATTCAGGCTCCTAGGTCTTGGCGCACATATTTTTTTCTTAGTTTTTAAAGATGTTTGCTGCATGCTTAAGTATGTTATGCTGCATTCTTAAAATCTTAGCTTTTTAAAATAGAAAAATAGCTGATTTACTATGTTTCTGGAATTCAGCAAAGTGATTCAGTTATATATATATATACACACACACACATAAATACTTTTTCAGATTCTTTTCCTGTTTTGGTTATAACAGACTCTTTAGTTTTGTGAAAACTTTTTTTTTTTTTTTTTTTGCTTTTTAGGGGTGCACCTATGGCATATGGAAGCTCCCAGGTTAGGGGTCAAATTGGAGCTACAACTACCAGCCTATACCACAGCCACAGCCACACCAGATCCAGGCCAAGTCTGTAGACTACACCATAGCTCACCACAATGCCAGATCCTTAATCCACTGAGTGGAGCCAGGGATCGAACCTGCATCCTCATGGATACTAGTTGGATTCCATTTCCGCTGAGCCACAATGGGAAGTCCTTTGGGTTTGTATATTTGCATAAATTTTATTTTGGAAAGAGATGAGGAAAATAAAATGTATTATAGAGAACTTGGTGCTTTCAGGAACAGAATGCTCTGTAAATGGAATCTTACCATTTAAAAATAAAGGTCAGGAGTTCTTGTCGTGGCTTAGTGGTTAGCGAATCCGACTAGGAACCATGAGGTTGCAGGTTCGATCCCTGGCCTTGCTCAGTGGGCTAAGGATCCGGCGTTGCTGTGAGCTGTGGTGTAGGTCAAAGACTCAGCTTGGATCCCGCGTTGCTGTGGCTGTGGTGTAGGCCAGTGGCTACAGCTCTGATTAGACCCCTAGCCTGGGAACCTCCATATGCCGTGGGTGCAGCCCTAAAAAAAAGACAAAAAGACAAAAAATAAATACAATAAAGTTCAGAGGAGAGATGTACAGAATGGGTTATCAGCTTAGGCTCTGGATATGAGGCAAACCTGGTTCCAAATACTAGTTGTATGTTCTTGGGATGGTGACATAACTAAGCCTCCATTTCCTCATTTATGAACATGGGAAACATCTACTTCATGGAATCGTTGTGAAGATGAAAGAATGTCATGTGTGTTAAAGGTTTAGCACCGTAGCTAACACAGAAATGTTGGATAAAAGTTACCTTTGGTTTTATTTTTATTAGTAAAGACCTTTAAAAAACACTGTGAAGGGTTTTTGTTTCTTAAATTCCCCGATAGGTACTGGTCACGAAGATTAGTAAATAAAGCAACTTTATTTTCAAACCAGTTTCACAGTTTTCTTAAGAGATTCAAGCAGTTCTTCTGTTAGCAAAAAAAGACTGAAAACTGAAGATTTTTTGACTACCCAGTGAAGAAAATCAGTACTGATTGCAGCGGCCTTTTCCCTTTTGCTGTGAGAATTTGAGCAAGTTAATAGCTGCAGGGAAGTTCTTCATTTTTACGGAGAATATGAGAAAAAAGTAATGGGTTTGAATTTCACTGGGAGAGATTTAGGTTAGATGCAAGAACTCTCGGTAAGGCTGCCAAGCAGATAAGAAGGACTCCTTTGTCAACCACTAAGAGACCTTTCTGTCCCCCTGAGGTTATTTCAGGGCTCCTGCATACTCTTTAGATGCAGCTTAAACCTGCACCAGCCCTAGTGATGGATGGTGTCTTTGCCAGGATTCTGTCTGCCCCTCAATGTTGCTTAATCCTCTCGCTCATACAGCAAAGCATTTGGATACTTCTCCCCTATTTAGACAAGTAAATGAGGACAGCAGAGGTTTCCCAACAAGATTATAAAACTCTTTAAACAGCTTATGGAGCTGTTTGGGCCAGAGGTTGGGTTGAGTGGGAGGAAGGTTAACACAGCCTTGTTTCTGGCAGAAGGATGGGCAAGTTGATCCTTTTATGTTTCTTTAGAACTATGAATTAGGAGTTCCCATCATGGCTCAGTGGTTAACGAATCTGACTAGGAACCATGAGGTTGCAGGTTTGATCTCTGGCCTTGCTCAATGGGTTAAGGATCCAGTGTTGTCACGAGCCGTGGTGTAGGTTGCAGACACGGCTCGGATCCTGCGTTGCTGTGGCTTTGGTGTAGGACAGCGGCTACAGCTCTGATTAGACCCCTAGCCTGGGAACCTCCATATGCCGTGGGTACAGCCCTAGAAAAGAGAAATAAAATAAATAAATAAATAAAACTAGGAATTATATAGCAGTTTTATATTTATCAAGAATAAGTGAGGTAATCATGCAAGAAAGACCAGGAATTCTCTTGGGCTGCCTTTCAGAAGTTGCAGGTTAACTTTGGCTTTAGTTTTGTTTACCTGATTAAGTCTGGTCATAAAGGGGTTGGCATGATTTTGGAACAACAGAACAGTGGTTCTGGAGTCAGACAGAGTTGAAATCCCAGCTCTGCTACTTTTCTAGCTAAGAGCCTCAGTTTCTCATTTGTAAAATGCAGAAATAATACCTGCCTCGCAAGGGTTGTTGTGACGACGATTAAGTGAGATGAGGCACACAGTCCAGTCTGGCACATCATGGTGGCTGTGATGATGACAGTGGTGATGGTGATAACGACAGGGACCTTGACTATTGCTTTCCAGAGAATCATTATCTAAACTGGGAAATTTTCTGCTAAAGACTGGATTGGCGTTACTTTTAAAAAGTTCTTTTTTTTTTTTTTTTTGCTGTTTCTTGGGCTGCTCCCAAGGCATATGGAGGTTCCCAGGCTAGGGGTCTAATCGGAGCTGTAGCTGCCAGCCTATGCCAGAGCCGCAGCAACACGGGATCCAAGCCGCTTCTGCGACTTACACCACAGCTCAAGGCAACGCTGGATCGTTAACCCACTGAGCAAGGCCAGGGATCGAACCTGCAACCTCATGGTTCCTAGTCAGATTTGTTAACCACTGCGCCACGATGGGAACTCCTAAAAAGTTCTGTATGCTAGTCCACATAAATAAGGTCCAAACAGTAGGGTCCTAAATGTCACGTCTAAATAACAGAAATTTTTACTTAGTTTGGAAAACTATACTTCTATGTACATTCTCAACATTTGAGTTTTGTCGTACTTGTTTTGATTTGATCCTATTGCTTCATAGGAAAGTGCCCTGTTTTCTAATGTAATAACTATAGTTCCTGTATGGACTAAAGCATACTCTGATTTTTTTTTTCCTTAACTTGTATAAATTGAAATTATTTAAATATTGGCACCATGATATAAGTTAAGCTTAGCAGAGAACTTAAATCAAGCAACTTAGAAAAGAAGAAATAATTATTTAAAATATATGAAAATATGTTTTAACTCATTACAATCAAATAAATGCCTAAGCAAAATAGGTGTTCTTTTTAACCTATTGGACTGGCAAAGATTAAAAAGATGGACAGTGACCAGTATTGGCTCTCTCAGATAACTGTGGATGATCAATTAATTCTGTATCTCTGGACAGCAATCTTGCAGGTGTATCAGAATTTTAAAATGTGAATTTTTTTGACTCACATTTGGATGTCTGGTAGAATATAATAAGGAGGTAGGAGAAAGAGTGCACACTCTGTGATCTGATATGTTTACTGCAGCATTACTAAAATACCCTCCCCCTAAATGGAAAACATTTAAACATCTGTTAGTGGATATTGGTTGGAAAACAGAGTGTGCCATGCAACTAAGGGAACCTTAGTTCAAATCTTGGTTCCACTGTGTTTAAAACTGTATGATCTTGGGCAAGTTACTTACTCCAGCTAAGTCTTACCTCCCTCTTCTCTGATAGCAATAATAACAGCACACACATTTTAGGGATCTTATGAGGATTAAGTGAGGTGGTACACAAAGCACAGTATCTAACACAAAATGATCCATTGCATATTAGAAAATATTATTACTATGTGTTGCTTAAGAATGATTAAGTTGGATCTGTTTATATTAACATCAAAGGATGTCTGCAAGGTACTAAGGGAAAAATAAGATACAGAAGAGTTTATGTAAACCCGTTTATGTTAAAACTGTGTGTATGTGTATTTATATGGGCATTAACATTTTGGAAGGACATAACAGTTAACATCTAATGAGCACTCAACTAAATCACAGGCACTGTTCTAAGTGCTTTAACACATAATTAATCAACTATTTTATTAAAATGGGTTCATAGGTTTTGAGTGTGTTTGGAACAATACCTATACTTTGTATACTTAATTAACCCTAGTTAATAATTCTCACTGCTGTCATTGTCTTTGTTTTGTAGATAAGGACCTTGATATCCTGGGAGGTCTTATAGTTTGTAAATGGCAGAGCCAGAATTTAATCCAGGCAGTCTAACTCCAGTCTGTCACCAACAGTTAAAACCAGATATTATGGGAAGTAGGATGGTGAGGTCAGTGTCACTTTGCAATTTTATATGCTTCTAGATATTCACATTTTTATGTGGAAGATATTTTACTTTCATAAAAAGAAAAAAGACATTTCCAGTTTGGGGAAAAATAGTGCATTTTTATATTTTAGAAACCTTATTTCATCTGCTGTAGAACACCTATGGCAAATTCCAGGGACCTGAATATTTGTACACTTAGGTCTGCCCTCATGCTCAGATGTCTTGGTCAAGGAAGTACAGAATATATGGCTTTGAGAACCTCACTTTGGGGCATAATTTTATAAGGAAATAATTAGAGGTATGGTCCCGAGCTAAATCTGCATTACTCATTGGTGACTAACTTCTGGAATCACAGTCCTGATAGCCTTCAAGAAGCCTTTGATCACAGTACTGTGGTTTCCAGAAAGTTTGGGGTACAAATGTCATTCTTCAGTCATCTGAAGAGCTGGCAGAAACGAGTTATTTGATGCACAGATCCGTAAACCAAATAGAGGAAGCAGTGATTTAGTGTTGGACACAGACGTCAGTGACAGAGCAGGTAGGCACCAGTGTAGTCCAGGCCTGACCTGCTGTCAGTGTTCTGATGGGCAGCATCTCTGCGGGGGCCAATCAGCCTGGCAGAGCTGCCCTTGCACTGTGAGCTCTCCAGCTGGCTTGGGAGCGCCACCTGAAGGGTGAGTGACCGGTTCTAGACCAGGAGTTTCCATCAGGTAGCCAAGTGACTGTGGGCTTCACATCTGTAAATTGAAGGTGATAGACTAGATAACAGAGTTTCTGTTTTCAAATTTCTAACAGTCTTGCCTGGTGGTGAACTAAGTTTGTGACCAGAGACCTTTAGTGAGTGGAGTCTTGAAAAATGCTGGGTTCAGTTCAAACAGAATGGAACTCATAAGCTGATTCATGGAAGGGTTTGCCAGTATACTTACTTGAATTACAGGATATCCTTGATGACAAAAAACCCATACTATTTACTTTTTATTCCATTTGAGGCATTTTCCCCCCTCCTATATTTGTTTTCCGAGTAAACCATAACTGTGTTCTAAAGATCACAGGTCAACAAAGTAGTATGGCCCTATTTGATACTTATATAATAAGCTGTTCAGGTATTAATTATAAAGGTCACTAGCACTAAAAAAAGTTTTCTCCTGCCTTAAAGTTTTTTGTTCTCTGGTGTCTTAATGAGGTGGATACATTCTGGATTTTCTCACAGTTGCAGAAGTCAAGTAATCTCTGCGTTAAACACAGTATCTGAGTCTGATGAGTCACATGGTGTGTCTGCTTTTAGCTGGGAGCAGTTTTCCCTGGTCGCTGGTAATGGTCAAAAAAATCTCTTGGGAGAGTTTAAATCACTCAGAATAACTAACATCACTCATAGCTACTTACATCTTGAAATTGTAACTTGGCGATACCATGTTTTAATCTGAGCCTAATCCGATCTTTGCTCTCAAAAAGGCTTGCCACTTCTGGCTTTTAGGTTGTTAAATTGGTCTGCTCTCTTTCAGTGAGCAGTTTTCATTTAAAAAGAAACAACAAAAATCAACACAGTAATTTTAAAATTAAAATTAAGAGCTATAGAAGAAATTGATAGAATGGAGAAATCTACATTAGGTCTCTCCTGAAGCTATTCAGTGATGTAGAAGCTTTCAGTATTTTGAATGAATGGGAAAATTGAAATGAGTTTATATTTTTAAAGTCATTTTGGGAAACTGGTATTTTACATCCTCACTTAATCTCAAGTCTGTTTTCAAGTTTCATTTTGTGTGTGAATATTGGCTCCCCCCTCTCTCCCTCTCTCTCTCCTCTTAGAAGCTTACTTTTAGGAAAGTGAAAGGCAAGAGTGTAGGGATGACCACACTTTTTGTAATTGGGCTGCTGAGGGATTTATGTGTTCAGGCTGCTTCCCAAAGCTTGCTCCTCCCCTTTCCTTCACCAGCTTGTCACACCACCTCTCGCCACTCATCGTTTTCCTGCCTTGCCCTTTCATTGGTTATTTCCTGTCACACCAAACCTTCACCTTTTACCACTAAATAGGCAGTTTGGGTTGTATCGGTGTTTTGCATCAGGCAGTATTATCTCCCTTAAAACAGGCAAAGAAAGAGTAAAGGCAAGTGGGGGTCTTCTTAAAGCCAGAGCATTCATTTCCTCTCTTCTGGTGATTTTGGAGGGGTAGCTCCCTTATCTTTTATGAGACCAGAAGTCAGTTTAGCTGAGATTTGTGCTGCCTTGCTTTTTGATTTCGATATGGGCCTTTTGAGTCCCCAGTGGAAAAGCTGTTTGAGAAAAGAGTGACAGTTTGAGCCCTTGTAAACATGCACAGTATGAGCCACTAAAAAAAAAAAAATGTTTCCCTAAAAAGAAGTGTGAGATATGACTGAATAACTTGGAACAGAATTCCCATTAGTCTTCTGGTTTGCCTTCAGTTTTATTCCGTGACTTCAGACTCTTTTTGCTTGTCTTCATAATCCCACTCTAAACTAAAACTGAGAATTTGGTTCATAGGGAGAAAATTCAAGTACAGCGTTACTTAGAAGACCACCTCTGTGGGCTGATGAGTACAAGTTGGTTCCCTTTTACTATTCCTACCTGCACCCTCAAACACTCTTAACTACTTTTTTTCTTATTATAAAAATGATTGTTTTCCCATTATTGAAAACTTAGGAGATTCAAAAAACTGATAAAGGGCAAAATTTAAATCATCAATGCTTTCACACTGTATTTCACCATAATTTACCTCCCCTTTTCCTCTGTATAGTTGAGTTCTTTTTTTTTGTTTTTTGTTTTGTTTTTTTTTTTGTTTTGTTTTTTTTAGGGCTGCACCCACAGGATGTAGAAGTTACCAGGCTAGGGGTTGAATCAGAGCTGCAGCTGCTGACCATAGCCGCAGCCACAGCAATGCTAGATCTGAGCCATGTCTCTGACCTACACCCACAGCTCACGGCAACACCAGATCCTCAACCCACTGAGCGAGACCAGGGATCGAACCCATATCCTCATGGATACTAGTCGGGTTTGTAGCTGCTGAGCCACAATGGAATATCTATACATTACCTGAAAATAGAACTTTGTATCCTGTTTACTTATTATTTCTATTTTCTTAAATTTTGGAGGATAAATTTTCTTCAGTATTACTTCTGTGGTATTTCATGCTATCATATTCCATCAGCCACTTCACCTAGTTTTAAACATTTATTTACTATTTTAAGTAATGGGCTTTGAGTAAGAAAAAAACTCTAAATATCTTTGCAGTGATTTTGATTATTTTCTTAGCATAGATTCCTGAAGGTGGAATTTTTTATGTCAAAAGATTAAAAAAAACCTTTAAAATTCTTCATACAAAGTGCTATGTTCCCTACCAGAAAGGATAACATCCTTACAAGTTAACATAAGCCCAGTGAATGGTATCATCAAGATAGTGACACAGGTTATTCATAACTTCCTTCCTCCTCACAAGAGTACCAACTAGTGATTACCTATAGACCAAACCCCGATGTGAAAATCCAAGAACCCACGGGTGATGCTGACACCCCCGCCCCCGGGACTACAGAGATGAAGAAGGACCACATTAGAGGGGAAGAAGGAGCAGCTCCCTTCTGAAGACACTGCTGCTCCCCCAGCCAGAAAGGGCCACACACCAAGAAGGATGCCCTGAGTCTGTGGGTTTCCCAGTGGGCAAAGAGCCCAAGTTGGATATCCAGCCCCACTTGGTGTTGTGGGATGCTTCCTGGGAAGCCCATTTGCATCTTAGCTCACAGGGATCACTGGGGAAATTTGCAGGACTCAAACCACTGGTGGACACTAGAGACAGAGAAGGGGGGCTGAGGTTCACAGCAACCAGCCCTCAGACCTTGGCAGACCACATTCCTAGTTACAGTGGTACCTGCGCAGAGATCCCAGCCAGTGGCTCTGCCTGATTTGGGTCTCCAGCCAATGAGCATACTGGCCATGGAGCCCATTCTGTGGTCCTACCCAGACAGGGAATCACATTCACAGTCCTACCTAACCACTGAATATAGCTTCCAGTCCTTTCTGACCAGAAGACTGGTCAGAGAACCTGTACAGCCATGGAGCTCATCCTACAGGCAAGCCAGCAGCCTTGTTACGTAGCCTGAACAGTAACCCTGGGCAGCCTTGGAGCCCAGTCTTTGGCACTGGCCAGCTGTGGAGCCACCCTCCTTCTCTGCTCTGCAGCAGAGCCCAGCCCAGAGCCCTGCTCACTTGTGGAACACAGCCTGTGGCCTTGCCCAGGCAGAAAGCCCAGCCAGTGACCCTGTCCAATCACAGACCATATCCTACAGCCCCCACCTGTTGAGGAAGCCTGGATACTGGCCCTGGCCATCTGAAAAGCACAGTCTCTGGCCAATCCAGCTATGAGATACAGCCCCTACCAACCAGTGAACCCGGTCAGTGACCTTGTCCAACAGTAAAGCATAGCCAGTGGCCTGCCTAATTGCAAATCCTGGTGTGGGGACCCCACCTCAATATGGAGTCCATCCACAAGCACCATCTGGTCAGCAGGCATAACCTGAGAGCCCACCCATCCAGGAGCAATTGCAGAGCCCAGACTATAGCCCTTCCTATTTATGGAGTCCAGCCACAGCACCATGCTGCCAGGGAACACAGCCTCCTACCTCATTGCACCAGAGGTGATTGCAGAACACAGCTAGTGGCCTCACCAGATCATGGGTACAGCCAGCAGCCCCACCTAGTTGAGGGGCCCTCCTGGCAGCCCTGCTTGAATGTGGAGCAGTCAGAAGTCTCACCCAACCACAGAGCCCAGCCAGCATCATTCCCACGTATGTCAGAATATGGACGTGACCTCACCTAACTAGAGACCCATGTAGGAAGGCCTGTCTGGTCACAGAGACTATCAGCTGACCTGTCCAGTATTTCAAGCTGAGCCAACTGATGAATGTCTTTCCCAGCTGAAGCGTAACTTTAAAGACTTGAGGAGGAGACCATTTACCTTAATTTACAGACACCAATACAAGGAATCAAGGAACACAAAGGATCAGATGAACATGACAACCACCCAAAGAAACAAAGAAACCTCCAATAACTGACCCTAAAGCAGTGGAGATCTATGAATTGTCTGACAAAGAATTTATAATAGCCCCTTAAAGACATTCATTAAACTCTTAAGAACACACAGACAACTAGGTGAAATTAGGAAAACAATTCATGAACAAAATGAAAAATCCATCGAAGAAAGAAAACCTCTGTCTGAGCAAACAAACATACAAACCAGACAAATCTTAGGGCTGAAGAATACAATGAGTGAAAATTACTGTCAGAGATGGGGTCTCAGTTTGTACAAAGAGAAAGTGAAGTAAATCTGCAGACTAGGGACCACCATTAAAAGAGATACAGATATTCAGAATGCCAGAAGGAGAAGAGAAAGAGAAAGGAACAGAGAGTTTATCTAAAGCAATAATGGCTAAAAACTCTTCGAACTTGCTGGAGCACATAGACATTTGGATTCAGGAGGTCCAGTGGACCTTGAATTGTTTGAACCCAATGGACCTGAAATTGTTTGAACCTGTAAAGGGCTCTGCTGGAACACATTATAATTACATTATCAAAAGCAAAAGAAAAACAGAGAACTTTGAAATCAGCAAGAGAAAAGTGACTTGTTACAAGGGAACTGTTAAGTGGATTTCTTAATAAAAACTTTGCACTTTAGGAGAGAGTGGGATGATGATATTCAAAATGTTGAGTTCCTTAGTGCAGCGGTTAAGGATCTGGCCTTGTCACTGCCGTGGCTCAGGCTGCTGCTGTGACACAGGTTTCATACATGGTCTGGGAACAGCCATATGCCATGGGTGTGGCCAAAAAAAAAGTTGAAAGAAACAAAAGCTGTCAGCTAAGAACACTATACCTGGTAAAGCTGTTTTTCATAAATGGAGAGAAAAAGATTTCCTGAACAACAAAAGCGGAGGGATTTCATCATGCCTAAATATAACTTAAAAGAAATGCTAAGGGGAGTTCCCATCATGGTTCAGTGGTTAATGAATCCGACTAGGAACCATGAGGTTGTGGGTTCGATCCCTGGCCTTGCTCAGTGGGTTAGGGGCCCGGCATTGCCGTGAGCTGTGGTGTAGGTTGCAGACATGGCTCCGATTGGACCCCTAGCCTGGGAACCTCTATATGCCATGGGAGCAGCCCAAGAAATGGCAAAAAGACAAAAAAAAAAAAAAGAAAGAAAGAAATGCTAAGGGGTGTTTTTCAAGTAGAATTTAAAGGATGCTAATTGACATCATAAAAGCATATGAACGTGTAAAAATCTACTGGTAATGGTAAATATAGTCAAAGATTCTTTAAAATTGTAGTTGTGACATGTAATTAACAAGACTAGTTTAAAAGTTAAAAAACAAATGTATTAAAAATAACCACAACTGGAGTTCCTGTCATGGCACAGCGGAAACGAATCTGACTAGGAACCATGAGATTGTAGGTTCAATCCCTGGCCTTGCTCAGTGGGTTAAGGATCCAGCTTTTGCTGTGAGTTGTGTAGCTCGCAGACGTGGCTCAAATCTGATGTTGCTGTGGCTGTGGTATAGGCTGGCAGCTGTAGCTCCTATTAGACCCCTAGCCTGGGCACTTAATGTACTACAGGTGTGGCCCTAAAAGAAAAAAATCTTTTCTGACCTCGATAGTATGAAACTAGAAATCAGTAACAGGAGGAAAGCTGGAAAATTTATAAATATATGAAATTAAATAATAACAGCCCTAAACAACCAATGGTCAAAGAAAAAAATCAAAAGAGAAATTTTAAAATGCAGAACAATTGAAAATGAAAACACAGTATACCAAAACTTATGGGATGCAGCAAAAACTTCTAAGAGGGAAGATTATAGTGATAATTGTAAAGCATTCATTGAGAAAAAAAGCTCTCAAATAGATGACCTAACTTTACACCTTAAGGAACTAGAAAAACAACAAACTAGGCCCAAAGTTAGCAGAAGAAGGAAATAATAAAGATCAGAGCAGAAATGAATAGAGAATAGGAAAACAGTAGAAAAGATTAATAAAACTAAGAGTTGGTTCCTTTTTTCTTTTTCTTTTTTGTTTTTCAGTGCTGCACCTATGGCATATGGAGGTTCCCAGGCTAGGAGTCGAATTGGAGCTGCAGCTGCCAGCCTATGCCACAGCCATAGCAATGCTGGATCCGAGCCTCGTCTGCAACCTACACCACAGTCATGGCAACGCTGGATCCTTAACCCACTGAGCAAGACCAGAGATCGAACCTGTGTCCTCATGGATACTAGTCAGATTTGTTTCCCCTGAGCCATGACGGGAACTCCTTTTCTTTAGTTTTTAGATTCACCTTTTGAACCATTTGAAATTTATTTGCTCTTTGGACTGAAATGAACATCTGACTTGGGTTTTTTTTTTTTGTCTTTTGTTGTTGTTGTTGTTGTTGTTGCTATTTCCTGGGCCGCTCCCGCGGCATATGGAGGTTCCCAGGCTAGGGGTTGAATCGGAGCTGCAGCCACCGGCCTACGCCAGAGCCACAGCAACTCGGGATCCGAGCCGCGTCTGCAACCTACACCACAGCTCACCGTGACGCTGGATCGTTAACCCACTGAGCAAGGGCAGGGACCGAACCCGCAACCTCATGGTTCCTAGTCGGATTCGTTAACCACTGCGCAACGACGGGAACTCCTGACTTGCTTTTTCTCTGAATAGATAACCAGTTGTTCCAGCACATTAATTCGAATAATTCTGTTCCTTCCACAGTCTGTGATGAGATTTCTTCATAAAAAGACCAACACTTTTTTTTGGATCAAGGTTATTTTTAGCTGTTTTTTGAATGTTGTTCTTTATTTCCTCCTCCTTGCTACTTTTGTCAACAGAATTATTTTTCAACTTCTAAATATATATCTTTAAAATTAACCTTTTAATGGGAGTTCCTGTTGTGGCTCAGTGGGTTAAGAACCTGACTAGTATCCATGAAGAAGTGGGTTTGATCCCTGGTCTTGCTCAGTGGGTTGAGGATCTGGTGCTGCTGCAAGCTACGGCATAGGTCACAAATGGGGCTCAGATCCTGCATTCCTGTGGCGGTGGCACAGGCCAGCAGCTGTAGCTCTGATTCAACCCTAGCCTGGGAACTTTCATGTGCCCCGGGTGCAGCCCTAAAAAGACAAAAACCAAACAAATAGATAAATAAAATTAACCCTTTAAGGCATGGTTTTTAAACTTTAAATTGAAATTTAATAATTTAAACTTTATTTAGAAAATAATTTATCTTATTTTCACTGACCATATTTTTTTTTAACAGAAGCAAAACATATAGAAAGCTCATGTTGTTGCGTATTGCAAATAGATGGGAACATGGCTGTCTGACAAGGCAAAGGGCTGATGATAGTTCCTTTGGGCACATTAGATGCTTCTTTGTTCATCTTACTCCTCCTCTTTCTAGTTCAAAGCCACAGCTTAAATCTGGTAGCCCAGAATTCTCCAGACCACTGTAATTTCTCATGCTCTCTTGCTCTCCAAGAACTTCTCTAGGCTATTGAACTCATGTCTATAAATTCTATAATTTCTAGATATATAAATAAAATATTAATAAAGATATCTCTATATTTATAATCTATTAATTCTTGTTTTTTCTCCCATGTCATTTTTGTTTTGTTTTACCTCGAATGATTCTCTGTTACAAATAGGTTTGAAGTCCTCACTGTGGTCCTCCCTCCCCCTGCACCACACTTCCTGCCTTGCAAATTGTGATTTTTTTTTTCTCTTTTAGTCTAATGAAGGTATGTTCTTGTGTGTACTAATTAATAGAACTTGATTTAAAATTATTTTAGGGATGCTTCTACTATCTAAAAGCCTGGGTTTTTTTCCCATTCCAGTGCTTAATTTATCGGTATCTGAAGTTGTTCAGCATTTCAGCTGAGATAGTTTTTTTTAGTTAACTGTGACTTGGTAGATTCAGCTGAGCATCATTTGTAGGCAAACTCTAATACATTACTAGACAGAGCATATGTTTTTTTATAATAGAAAAATGTAATTATGTAAATATATTTAAGAATAGATGGCTTCTTTCTGAATATTTTAAGATCTATAAGCTTTAAGATCTATAAACAGGCCAGTTTTTAGATAAAATTACTACTGCTTTGGCAAATTTAATTTAGTTTAGCTGTTTAATTTAGTTTAATTGTTTACATTTGCTTCATAAGCACTTTCCCATCTCATTTCAAGCTTAAAACACAATGCAGAGGGATTTTTAGTAACTATTTGGATCAACATATTTAGGTAGTAGTTGGCTATTATTACTTTGCCCAAATAAGCTTCGGAAAGCTCAACCTTTGAATTGTATTTTGGTCAGCAGGAAAAATGCCTCGTAGAAGAATTTTGAAGATAAGAATGATAATGTTGACTTGAGCACCACTATGGCATCACCACCAGGCTTATGACACACATAAAGCAAGGAAAACTGCCTGGGCGAATTCACTCAGGACAAGTGAACAGAGCACACACTAAATGGAGTCACATTATCTAAACACAAAAGCAAAAGCTTTAACTCTAAACACTGTATTTCATGAGAGTTACTCCACCTTGTGAGAGGATTGACTAGTTTTTCTCTGAAATACTTTCTCCTATCCTAGTTATATCCCCAAATCACTTCCAACTTCTAATAAGACTTCTCCCACAAGTTTTTTTGTTTGTTTTTTGTTTTTGTTTTGTTTTTAAGACTTCAGGTTTTTCTATTTAGAAAACTGATAAGTACTTTTTGATGCATTTCTATTCTGTCTCCATTAAAAGCATTCTAAAATTTTAAACCAAGAAGGTTTTTAAGACTAGAAGAGATAGAGAATATCCTCTAGAGGCTAAATTTGCAAACTAACTTAATCAGAACAGCAGCATAACAGGAGGAATGAGCAGGAGGATTGGATAAGGAAGGGAAGAAAATCATTTCTGTGCATTTAATTTGAAGGAGGAGATGTGTTTAAAATATTTTCTCAGTTGTGGAGTTCCCATCGTGGCGCAGCAGAAATGAATCCGACTAGGAACCATTAGGTTGCGGGTTCGATCCCTGGCCTTGCTCAGTGGGTTAAGGATCCAGCGTTGCCGTGAGCTGTGGTGTAGGTCGCAGATGCGGCTCAGATCCTGAGGTGCAGTGGCTGTGGTGTAGGCCGGCAGCTGCAGCTCCGATTCGACCCCTAGCCAGGGAACCTCTGTGTGCCGAGGGTACGGCCCTGAAAAACAAAAAAAAAATTTTTTTCTGTTATGTATTGATTTATCAAAACACTTACATGACATTTCTCTGTACCAGGCACTATTCTAAGTCCTTTACAAATATTAACTTTCATAATTCTTAAAAGTCTTGCATTAATATAATAAGCATGCACACAAATTGGCCATCACTATCTTCATTTTAGTCAACAGGAAACTGAACCATAGAAAGTTCAAGTAATTTGCCCGAAGTCACACCTCTGGAGAGAGTCTGGGCCACAATTCGGACCCGGCAATTTGGGCCTTTAACATGGGGCTCTGCCATGCCTAGAGCATCCCATCAGCTCTGTAAGGCTGGCATGGTTATATCCATTTTACTAATGTGATCCGGGGTCTGCTCCAGCAAGGTCACCTTGAACTTAAATTCTTTCCCCACTGGAGTTAGCTCTTTTTTACTTCCTATTCTTGTTAATGATATCAACATTTACCTGGTCGTCCAAATCTGAAACCCAGAGGTAACGGTGGATTTCATTCTTTTAGCTGAGTATCTGAGCCTTTCTTTTAAGTTCTTCTGCTACTATCTTAAACTGGGCCCTCGTTTTTCTTTATTAAACTGAGGACTGTAATCTCAGATGCTTGCCGGAAGCAGACTGGTAATAAAATGAGTTAAGGAGACTGGCCCTGAGGGAAGAAAGTTGGCAGACCCAGGCAGGATGGAGAGTTGCAAGGGAGCGGCTGCTTCTCTATCCTTGCTGTCCACTTGCAACAGGAATATGGGCTCATATTTGACAGATTGGATTTTTTGAGAGGAAGCAAAAGTCTGGATTTTTACATGAAATCTTCCAATTTCTGAATCACAGTGCAAGTTGCACAAAATATGACCACTAGTTTGTAACCTTGACTTTATTATTGAGTCCCCCTAACCTGATTTACATCTTCCAGCTTAATCTACTCTGCCTTTTTGCCATCCACCCTCTTCTGGTGTAATATATCTGAAGTGCCAGTCAAATAGGATTTTAGGGGTGGTTAGGAGGATTAAATGCATTAAAACATGTAACATTTTTAGAAGAGTTCTTGCTACTTGGGTAAGCACTCAATAAATGTTCCTTATTGGCTGTTCGTTCTTCACTTTATTGAACGCCTTGAGTGACTCTTTTATACGCAGGATAA
Source organism: Phacochoerus africanus (assembly GCF_016906955.1). Classification (NCBI taxonomy): domain Eukaryota; kingdom Metazoa; phylum Chordata; class Mammalia; order Artiodactyla; family Suidae; genus Phacochoerus; species Phacochoerus africanus. The sequence goes on along the minus strand of NC_062550.1, from coordinate 50,319,217 downwards.
TTTTTTAACGTGACAGAAAAGGAATTTTATCATGATTCCTGGCTGACTTTCCACCTTCATCTTTGGCTATCAGCAAATATACTCAAACCATCCTCTACACTTAAGTGTGTCGGTTGATTTCATGCCCTTAACACCTCTTCCTCCTCTGCCCTGTGCTTCTGACTTGTGAACTGCCTGCCCCCCCCCACACACACACCTCCAACAAGATTCAGTTCAGGTGCTTCCTCCCCTCATAAACCTCTGACTACACTTGTCCTTGGAGAGATGATTCTTCCTTTCTTTGTGTCCCATTAGGATTGTAAACTCCCAAAGGGCAGGAGCTGTATTTTTTCAATCTGTGTGTTCTCAGTGCTTTGTGCAATGCTGGCCAGTTGTGTATATCGGTACTAAATGTTGGTTGGAAATAATGCAACTAGCAAAAGTTAGTGCTGGGACTTGAACTCTCACTTGACTGAATTTCTTGCTTTTTGGGTCTTACCCCAGAGAGGAAAGAAGCTGTGGTTGCTCTGTTGTCATTAGGGACCCAGCAGATACCTGAGGACCTGTTGTTGCCCCAGACACTGTGCTCACAACTAATGATGAATTTAGGAAAAGTTTTATACTGAAGGCATCAAGGATATTTTGTCCTCTGAAATGTAGTATGTGAAAACTGAGGTGAAATCACTGGTCAAATGGTGTTATTTTACCAGTCAGGTGAGCAGCTCTGTTTTCCTATTTTAGAAATTTGATGGTAAATGTTTGGAGACACCACATCTATTTATAGATGGCCTGAGTGCCAGTTTTGTTATCTCCTTTCCTCAGGCTCAATAAAGGAAAGAATGTTGGACTTAACGATTGGTAGTGTCTCCATTAATGAATAGGGGAGTCTAGAGAAAACATGTGAACAGGAAATTCAAGGGCACCTAGTGTTGTTTTTATCAGTCCAGGAATTCTAGACTTGCAAATTATATCCTGTTCTTTTTCTGGCTAAAGAAAGGGCTTTAATAAAAGACAAAGAACAGTGTGAAATCCATTAAAGGAATAAATTTGCAATATAATAAGTGCCAGTCATCCAGATCTTGCTTTGTAATAATTTAGTCACTTCTGTTTTGTTTAATTTGAATTTTATAAAGCTTATTTGTGTCTGGTACGAGAATAATACTTTTTTTCTTGGTCTTTTAGCTAAACTCTAGAAGATATTATTTAATCAAGACTAAAGGTAGGCTTTTTGGCTTTTCCTGCAGTTTATCTCTCAAGTAAAATTTGTCTCTCTGAAGGTTAACATAACACTAAATGATTCTGTAGTTTTTTAATCAAAAGGAAATTCTTAGATGTGAAACATATAATTTAAAATCCATTCAATTTGATTTCAGTTACTCACTATCATTTACAGAATGCCTGCTGTGTGCTCATAATTTTGCCAGGTGCTGTGGTACTTTTGTTGCAGGAAGGGGGACCCCTTCCAGGGCCCGAGCATGGGCTCTTGTCTAACACTTGGAAATGAATTGTCCGAGGAAACGCATGTGCTGACAAAACAAAAGACTTTATTGGGAAAGGGAGCCTGGGCAGAGAGTAGCAGGGTAAGGGAACCCAGGAGAACTGCTCTGTCACCTGGCTTGCAGCCTTAGGATTTATGGGAATGGGGTTAGTTCCCGGGTTGTCTGTGGCCACTTGTCTTGCTCAGCCCATGCTTGGTCTGGCCCATGGTCCTTTTCGGTGGCATGTTCTGATAGAGATCAGGTGCATTTAGGGTGGCATGGCTGTAGACCCGGTGGCACATTCCGATGAGATCAAGTTCATTTAGGGTGGTATGGCTGTAGACACCTTGGCATGTTCTGCTCTCATTCAAGATGGATTCCAGTGCCAAGGATCCTGGAAGGTCGGTGGTCTTCTCCCTCTTACTGGCCCCTCCCAAATCCTCCAGGTTAGTCTTTAGGGGGACCCCATTCCTTATCAGGGTGTCCTGTTGTGAGACAACTCATGGAAGCAGCTTTTAGCAGGCCTGGCCAAGGTGGGTGGTTTGTCAATGATCCCCTAATACTTTCATTGCAAGGATGAATAGGTATAGGTTTTGCTCTGATTTGGTTTTTAAACAAGGCATCCGTGCTTGCGTGTATGTCTCATAACTAGGATGGAAAGAACATAGTGATTATGGTAAAATTATATGGCCTTTGGAAATTGTTTTTCATTACTTTATATCCATTTCTGGATTTTGGAGTTATAATCTGATCACGTCTTTATGTGGGGTAAAGACCTAAGATTCATGAATTTTTATCTAAAACAGTTTCATATTTATTTCTGTAATTGTTAATGCAAACAATTTCTGTTGTTTGGAATTGTTTTCAATTCCCTAACTTTTTTTTTTCTTATTTCACAAAAATTTCCCCCTAAGAAATTTCAAAAAAAATTCTTGCACAGTAATATTTCTGCCCACTCATAGCCCCTCAATTTTACATCATCAGCAGGACTTAATACTGGCCATCTCCTCTAACTACTTTGAAGTGGGCGGAGGTGTCCTGGGCAAGATAGTGATCAATCTTCTTTTTTTTTTTTTAAGATTTCACCTTATCCTTATGCCAATAAACAGTTACATTGAATAACAGTTCTCTTTGTTTTGGTGCCCTGCTCACCAAGCAGTCTTAAATTTTTACACGCAGCTTGCCTATAAGGACAGTGTGCTTTTTCCAAAGATGCAAGTATCTGTTTCATGTTCCTCACTTTCTTATCATCTAAATCAGTAAATTGCCCATATGTCTTACGCATCAGTCTCTTATGAACTTTGTGAGGATAAAGTAGTTTCCAGAATTCAATTGCTCTGGAACACTGGCAGCTCAAGGCCAGACCTTGCTCCTTGGCAGACAGAGCAGGGCAGCCTGTTCTGCGAGGCCCCTTGGCAGCCTGTCAGCTGCCTTCCAGGGCCACACCCTGAGTTCATCATTCATTTTTCTTTCTGACTTCTACAAGCATTACAGATGTGTTACTTCTTTGTCCTTTTTTCAAGGGGCATTATAAAAAGTTTTGTTAGGTTTTTCACCACTCACTTTGTGAAAGGAAAATACAGGCCTTGGACCAGTATGGTTGAGTCTTGATCTTTTTCCCTCCTGCAGATTGGCAAACCAATGTGAAAATTCCATATCAGCTACAGATATTCTGTACAAATCAGAAAGTATTCTAAAATCCCTAAATATTTACTCTTTGTTGGGATTTCTAAGTCCTGCCCCCCCCCACTTCAAATACTGAAAAAATGTGACACTTCTTTTTTTTTTCAAACTGGTATTTGAAGGTATCTATCTATGGATTTAAATTTTAGATCCCTAAAGCAGGGTCCCTAGAATACTACTACATATTGTATACCTATCCCCCTTGTGAGGATTTAGGATACATATTAACATATTAATGATACTGGGAAGTCTTGCAATGAGAAACTTTGTATAATCTGGATTTCCTAAATTTATTTGATTTCCTCAACTTCCAGTCCATCTTCTTCAGCTCCCCGCTCCCTGCCAAATAAACCCTCAAATCCCAATTAGCAAACATGATTTGGGATGTTTGCTCTATACCATCCCTTTTCCTCCTTTCCTTCCTTTGACTCCTCCTCTACATCTGATCCTGGGACTTAGAACATGAACTGAGTGATTCTGAGATTTCCAAAGATGGTGTGGCAACTTTGCTTTTGGTAGCATTCCAGAAGACTAACTTAGAGCTTGAAAATCACTTGACCAGGATAACTTTTGAACTTATGTTTATTAATGTTTAAAAAGTAGCTCTCATTATTATTAAAGCATTTAACATGTAAAAAATTAAACTAGGTGCCTAAAATAATGTCTTTCATTTGTATAAGCTATTGTGGCTTTGCTCTATGTTATCTTAGATGGCCTTAGACCCAGCCTGTGAACTAGGCAGAGTGAACTCTGTCGGTCCTTTCTAGGGGAAAAGTGACTTGAGTTCATAGTGTTCTGGTGATTTGAATAAGTCCATGTGATCAGTTAGCAGCAGGACCTGCTTTAAATCTCTGCATATCTGACTCCTAGTTTCAGTAAATTTCTTTTTCCACAGTTGCCAACCTGTAGAGGCAGTTTTTTGCTAATTCTTTCAACTCTCCTTCGACCCCCACCCCTTTTAATCGATGGACTCATTCGTTCACTAATACCTACTACGTGTCCAATGCAGTGCTATTTTGATGCATACTCAAAAGTGGAGCAGGAAAAGTTCATGCCTGATGAGATCAGCAGATGAAATGATCAGCACCGGTACCTGGGATACGTTGTTAGAAATGATAGAGAACACACCTGAAAGAATGCCATTTGATCTCTTCAGATAGACATCTCTGTTGGCAGGGAGCATTAGAGAAGTCACCGCAGTAAGACTTCAGCTAACCTGGGCAGTTAAGGATCAGCAGGATTCCTGCAGACAGAGGGAGGGTAGGATGAAACTGGCTCTGGAATAGGTCACATGAGGGCTTGGAGGCACAAAAGGGCCAAGTGTATTGGGAGAAGAGTGAGTGGTGAGGAAGGGCAACAGATAAGGCCAGAAAGGCAGGTTGCAGATAGTGCGGGGGTGGGGCTGGACTCTGCAGCTCACCAGCTGTGTGACTTCTCCAAGTTTCACTTCCTTTTTTTACTGGGCTCCAGTGAGGATGAACTGCAGTCATGCCTGGGAGTGTCACTGTCTTAAATCCTCAAGAGGAAAAAGGGGGAAATCAATGAATAAACAATGTTTAAAGGTCCTGATGGATACCAGCCCTCCATGGATGTGAGTTGTCCTTGTTTATCTTGCTAAGCTAACTTGACTTGTTGTACACGCTATGAACAATTTTAAACAAGTAGTATGGGAGTTCCTGTTGTAGCTTAGCAGTAATGAACCTGACTAGTATCCATTGGGTTCGATCCCTGGCCTTGCTCAGTGGGTCAGTGGGTTGAGGATGTGGTGTTGCCATGAGCTGTGGTGTAGACCGCAGACTCAGCTCAGATCCCTTGTTGATGTGGCTGTGGCTGTGGTGTAGGACGGCGGCTGCACCTCCGATTCGACCCCTAGCCTGGGAACTTTCACAGCCCTTAGAGGACCAAAAAAAAAAAAAAGTTATGTGATCAGCTTTCTTATTATAGAAAGATTTAGAATAGTCAGCAGAGGAATAAGTTTATGATATTAAAGTAATTGGTGCAGTTTTAGACATAACGAGGCTCAAGCAGTAAATTGAGGTATAAACCCAATAAGGCAATGGTAGAGCTGGGAATTTGCTATAGTTAAAGTGTTTGCTTTTCCACCTGTTTTTGAGTTGTTTGGTAATGACATGGTTCATTCCATTATCCCGGAGTCTAGTCCAGTTCACGTCCATATCCAGGGGGTTTGTGTCTTAATGTTATTAAGAAGTGGGTACTGGGGAGTAGGTGGCAGATCTGGAGGAATAGTTTTCGGCTAAGACTGAAGCATTGGATGGCCACCCTGGCAACCTGGATCTTCTCTGGGATACTCTGTCTCCACGTGCATAAGCAAAACCTCTTTATTATGTGGAGCCACTCTAGTTTTTTTCTAGTCCAGACATGAACTATGTAGGCAAGTCTTTTGGGTCAGTGCCTACCAGTAGGAGCCCCCAAAGATCAGTCTGTTTCTCCGTATGAAGCAGTCATTTTCTACATTTCTCATCTTGTCTAATTGTCCACATTATCTTCTTTAAACCATTACTTTGTTGGACTGGCCCAGTGGTTTTTAAAAATTGGCACTTAAATGGCTTTAAGTAGACACACAGTGTCCAGTTAAGGCTACAAAACTTCCCTGCTGTCACCTGGCTTGCTTCATACATTTGTGTTTCCTGCCTGGTTCCTCCAGGCATTTGAGTTTCATCTGAAAATGCAATGGGCCTTCCAGTCTGGAATAGTATACTAGACCTCGTCATAGCACTATTACAGGATTCAGAATGAAATAGGGCATCCATGGACTCCATCCAAAGGGGCTTGTTTCTAAAAGTGGTTTTTCCCTAAAACATATCCCCATAAAAACTGCTGTTGACTGATGTTTATGTACATATTTGAGGTAACACGTCTTGATTCATAGAATTTACATGGCAGAGGCTTCTTTCTAAACTTATGTTTATTGGGAACATAAGTATTAGCAACATCTTGTGGATTTTATTTAGTAATCAGTAAAATAATACAAAATAAATTGACCCTTTATTTTGAATACTTATTGAATATGACCCTTGATAAATAAAAGTGTCAATATTATGTGTCTATTGCCACTGCTGCTTCTTTACCCTTGGTTTTGCCAGCACAGAATTCACTTTTGTTGTTTTGGGGGAAGTGCCTCTTTCTTTGCTAGCATATAATCCATAATACAAAAGACTCAAACGTCTTAACTGTTAGAGGACAAGTTTGCATAGTAGAAATTAACCATTTCTAGAGTTTGTTTAAAGGGACAGAAAGTTTTTTTCTACTGAACAATTTGTGTCTCTCTGTTCTAGTTTCTGTTACTATGGCAATGACGGCAGGGACTACTGCTACCACCTTTCCTATGAGCAACCATACCCGGGAAAGAGTGACTGTAGCCAAGCTCACACTGGAGAATTTCTACAGCAACCTAATTTTACAGCATGAAGAGAGAGAAACCAGGTACAGAAAAGGCTGATCAAAATTTTCTGTGTAGTTAATAATTTTCTTGTTATGCTGCAGGTGGGGAGTAAACACACTGTCCATCAATAATATAAATATTATGGAAACCTGTATGCTGTCTTTAGGTTTCCTGTGCTGAGAGTGTACCTTGTTACTTGTTTTACTTTCATAGAGTAGTATCTTGTCCTGTGCACCCATATAATTGTATCACAGGTCAGTTGGTGTTTTAAAGAAAACTTTTCTACCTATGAAATTCTGGCATACCTTTATACTTTCTTTTAGAAGGGAGCTTTATGAATAACTGCCTTTAACCCAAAAGGATTCACAGTGTTGTGTGTATATCAGTGGGAACGGGAGAATTTTAAAAATGAATGAAATGTTATTTTGCCTTCAGGAAACTTACAGCAAGAGAGATAATGCACATAAATATTACATGAAAAGGTGAAAAGTATGCCCTTTGGGAAGGGCAAGGATGGGAGAGATTGTTTTTGACAGAGGCAGCTGGGAAGGCTTCATAAATGGTGGTGACATTTAAACGGGGCTCCAAAGGGAGAGTACTGTTTATGTATGCAGAAAGGGGAGAAGAAAGAGGTGAAAGAGCAGGAGGAAGGATATTAGAGGCGGAAGAAACCACCTTCAGTGCCCTTCAGGCACTGTCCAATTTCGCTCCAGCTGGATTTTACCATTTCCTGAGAGCTTTGGATGCTTTGTTAGTGGAGCTTTTCTCATGCCGGTAAAGAGCCTTGAAAACTTTCAGAAAGAAGATTTAAATGGTCACAGGTGTTTCTTTGAGAGACTACTTTAGTTGTGATGGACAGAATTGATTGTGGGAAGAGGAATTAGGAACAGGAAAGGCTAGTGCTGTAGCCCAGGCCAGTGGAAAGGAGGCTTGCTTTTGGATTATGACAGCAATAATAGAGAGGAACTGAGTGAGAAAGACAGAAAAAACATGGCAACTACCCAAATATGGAGTGCAAGAAAAATAAGTTAATGCTGGCTCTGAAATCTCACACTTGGGCATACCGAGAGTGGCACAATTAGCGAACTAGGACTGTAGGGGAAGAATCTGGTTTTGAACATAATTTTGGGCAGGTCTAACTGATTAGATGTGGCCGGAGAGAGAATTAGAACTAGAAAATGAAACCAAAGTAACTACTCAGAAGTCAACTAGGAAATAAGAAAGAGAGCTAAGCAACATGGAGGACAGTGAGGAGAGCAAACATATCTTTGATCAAAGTTCCAAAGGAAGAGAAGAAGGAGAAGGGAACAGAGAGAGACAAGTTAAATGAAGCATGTGCCATCGGCAGAAATTCCAGAAGATTTAACTTAACTTAGGCAGAGGGAACATAGTCACAAACAGAAAATCTAACTGTAAACATGTGAATGATTCTCAACAAAAACTGTATAAGAAATCAGCAATTGAGATCTTGCCATGGCGCAGTGGAAACGAATCCAACTAGGAACCATGAAGTTGCGGGTTTGATCCCTGGCCTCGTTCAGTGGGTTAAGGATCTGGCGTTGCCATGAGCTGTGGTGTAGGTTGCAGACTTGACTCGGATCCTGTGTTGCTGGACTGTAGCGTAGGCTGGCAGCTGTAGTTCCAATTTGACACCTAACCTTGGATCCTCCATATGCCATGGATATGGCCCTAAAAAGCTAAATAAATAAATAAATAATAAAAATTAAAAATCGCAATTCTCACTCAAAAAAAAAAACAGTATTGATAATGTCTTATGTATGTATGTATTTGCTTTTTAGGGCCACAAGTGTGGCATATGGAATTCCCAGGCTAGGGGCCAGCCTCTGCCACAGCCACAGCAATGCCAGATTTGAGCAGCTTCTGTGACCTACACCACAGCTCACAGCAACACACTGGATTCTTAACCCACTGAGTGAGGCCAGGGATTGAACCACGTTCTCTTGTCAGGTTCATTCATTCATAATGAAACTGGTCAGGTTCATTATAGCTAAGCCACAATGGGAACTCCTTTTTTTTTTTTTTTTTAGTGTCTTATGTATTTTTTCGAAAAGTATTAAAGTGTTTTTGTGTAGTAGACTCTCAGGAGGGAAGTAAGTGGAATTAAATTATTCTTAAGAGGATCATTGACTCTATGGATAGTGGATACAACATAGCTAGGGAAAATTGATTAATTTCAGGCTTTGACAAATTAAGTGTACGCGTAATTTTTAGGGTAGCCTCTAAAGGAATAAAAATAGAGTTTGTAACTTTGAAACTAATAGAAGGAAAAAAAATGGATGGGGAAAAATAAATTCAGAAGAAGGCAAGTGAAAAAGAAAAACTGAAATACCAACGAGCAAGCACAAGTAGAAATTGCACCATAAGTGAGAAATAAATCCAGACATATAAGAAACTATGTCAACTGTAAATGTAATGAATGTCTCTGAAAGTGGTCAGATCGTCAAAGGAGATGGAATAAAGTAAAAGAAAGGAAGGAAAGCCCTAGATTTTTTCAATAGTCACTTAAATTATTCATCAGGAGTTCCCATCGTGGCGCAGTGGTTAACGAATCCGACTAGGAACCATGAGGTTGCGGGTTCGGTCCCTGCCCTTGCTCAGTGGGTTAGCGATCCGGCGTTGCCGTGAGCTGTGGTGTAGGTTGCAGACGCGGCTTGGATCCCGCGTTGCTGTGGCTCTGGCGTAGGCCGGCAGCTACAGCTCCGATTAGACCCCTAGCCTGGGAACCTCCATATGCCACAGGAGCGGCCCAAGAAATAGCAAAAAAAAATAAAATAAAATAAAATAAATTATTCATCAGAATTTTAAATGGTCATTGTCTTTTATTGCTGAAACCTTAAAGTAATTCTGTTTTGCGCTCTGTTCCCAAACAAAGGAAAGTAGGAATAAAAGTATCTACTGTTGTTTAAAAAGAAAAAAGCAATCTCGTCTTTATGGTGCCATGGAAGTTAAATAATCAGCTTATATTTTATAAAAGCTTTTTTTTTTTTGGTCTTTTTTTGCTATTTCTTGGGCCGCTCCTGCGGCATATAGAGGTTCCCAGGCTAGGGGTTGAATCGGAGCTGTAGCCGCCAGCCTATGCCAGAGCCACAGCAACGCGGGATCCGAGCCGCGTCTGCAACCTACACCACAGTTCACGGCAACGCTGGATCGCTAACCCACTGAGCAAGGGCAGCGACCGAACCCGCAACCTCATGGTTCCTAGTCGGATTCATTAACCACTGTGCCACTACGGGAACTCCTAAAAGCTTATACTTTAAGAAAACACATGACATTTTAAGGCTTCACTAATTGAGTAAATGCCAATAAAGTACCAGTAAGAATAGAGCATAAGCTTATTTAGAGGTAAAGTCTCTTTTAAAGTGGTATAGGAAAAGTCCGTGAGTCTTCCCATTTAGGCCTGGAAATGGATGAAAGTCCTTGCATCTCTCCTCATAAGGATGGGAGATTTACTGAAGTTTTAGCTTTCACACAGATTGAGGAAAGGGGGCAGTAGGGATTTGACAGAAGAATAAATCTACTTGTGTACTGATAGTGCCTCCTAGGTTAATAGTCCTCTCACTCTGTGGATTCTTCCTGCAAAGGAGAAAACCCAGATCATTCAACAAGCAGCTCTGTGCATAAAGGCAGACACAGGATCCAGTATTGGCCTAGCCCATTCAAAGGGTTGGGCTTGGGCAAATAATATAGCAACAAAAGATAACTGTGTAAACAAGAATCAGTGTGATTAGTGCCAAGGTGGGTGCTTATTACTAGACTCAAGGAAGTGACTGAACTATATATATATATATATATACACACACACACACACGCATATGTATTTATTCATTTATTTATTTTGTCTTTTGTCTTTTTAGGGCCACACGGGCACACATATGGAGGTTCCCAGGATAGGGGTCTAATTGGAGCTACGGCTGCCAGCCTACACCACAGCCCCAGCAACGCTGGATCTGAGCTGCATCTGCAACCTACACTACAGCTCACGGCAACGCCGGATCCTTAACCCACTGAACGAGGCCAGGGATCAAACCCGCAACCCCATGGTTCCTAGTTGGATTCGTTTCCACTGTGCCACGACAGGAACGCCAAGATATTTTTTAAAGGAACTTTCCATTAAAAATAGGGGATCTTAACAGCAGTTCAGGGAAAGATTACTTTTGGACAGACTGTCATAAACAACAAATACCAAAACATTTGTATGATGGTTTCAGTCCTCAACCCTTGTACTCATTTGGCTAAGTCTTTGAAAGTTAGTCTAATTCTGGTACACTCCAGAACTAATTAGGAAGAGCTCTCCTGGTACCAGTACCAATACAGTGGAAATAAAATAGCAATATTCGCTTAGAAGTGAGTTGCAAAATGTGTACCACAGCTATCTCTCTAGTTACTAGCTACTTCATCCATACTGCCTAACCCCCGGCCCCACTTAGCTTAAGTAAAGTCAAGGGTGCATTTTAAAGTACTGAATGACTGAACTTGGCTATTCCTATAAAACCAAATGTTCTAGTAATTAATGTGGGTTTTTTTTATGTGCATATATGACTTTTCAGTTTTCCAAGAAATAGAATAGAGTAAAATATTCTTAATTGCATTGAACCTCTGTCCTTGATTAGTGGGGGAAATCAAGTTTAGAGTTTAGGTGAAGGACTTAGACATCAGCTAATAAGTGTTAAAACCAAGAGTCAAGCACAGGGATATCCACCTTAAAAATGTTTATGTTTAGTCACTATTGTTACCTTTTTATACACATCTAGTATAAACACTGATAAATGTGAGTGATTTTGGATGTTTGAACATGGGTAACAGAGTTTTCTGTATTAGAACATGAGTTACCTAGGCTAACAATTCATTAAGCAGCTTTAGAAGTAAATTATTCATTTGGCTAGTATGAGACAGCTAAATCTGGACTGGGTTTATTTTTTGAGAAAGGAATATTTGTGTGTACATATATGTTTATATATATTAATCACTATTCTTAGTGATTGTTTTGATTCGACTGGAAAAGCTTCTTTAGCATAGCAAACTGAAATGTAAACTTAAAAAAAAATGCACATTTCTTAAATGGGAATACTTAGGAACACATTTAAAATGTAAATTATTTTTTTCTTTGAAAAGGCAGAAGAAATTAGAAGTGGCCATGGAAGAAGAAGGATTAGCAGATGAAGAGGTAACTGAGCTGTAATTACTGTGACTCTGGTTAACAATACTCTGTTATATACTTGGAAGTTGTTTTTTCTGTTTTTTGTTGTTGTTGTTTTGCTTTTTAGGGCTGCACCTGTGACATATGGAGGTTCCCAGGCTAGGGGTCTAAGCAGAGCTGTTGCTGCCAGCCTATGCCACAGCCACAGCAGGATCCGAGCCACATTTGTAACCTACACCACAGCTTACAAGCAACGCTGGATCCAAAACCCACTGAGCAAGGCCAGGGATCAAACCCGCAACCTCATGGTTCCTAGTTGGATTCATTTCTGCTGCGCCATGACGGAAACTCCTATACTTGAAAGTTCTTAAGAGAGTAAATCTAAATGTTCTACCAAAAAAAAAAAATGGTTATATGAGGTAATAGATGTTTAACTTACCTTATTGTCATACTCGTTTCAGGATATATACTTGTATCAAATCATCACATTGTATGTACACTTTAAACTTACACAATATTATATGCCAATTATATCTCAATAAAAGGGGAAAAAACCATAATGACTGTATAAAAGCAGCCCCAGTGACCTTTTCATTCATTGCTGTCAGGTGATTTTACAACTTGAAAAATGTGGATTTCATATTTGAACGTGGGCTTTTGACTTTGTCGCTGTGATGGACATCTTTGAAAGCAGGAAGCTTTTTTTTTTTTTTTTTTTTTTTTAATTCCAAGAACATATATTCAGTGAACAGGATCTACACTACTCTAATAGGCATGAGGAGACGACTCCAAGAAGGATCAATCAATTGTCCAGTCTCCTTAAAATTTTTTCCAAAATATATCTTCGAACTACCCAGTTCTCTCTTCCAGTGCCATGAACCTAGTGGTGTAAACCACCTGTATTTCACCTGCAGAGTCACTGCCCCCAGTGTTCTCTCCTCCCCCATCCTGAGCCACATTCCCACACCCAGTTTTTCTGTACACTTCAGTCAGGGTGATTTGTCAAAAACCAGATCTGACCACGTCACTCTTTTGCTTAGTGCCTTTGCCTGGCTCCCAGGTGTTCTCAGGAGAAGACCAGCTCTTTAACATGAGTGTCGAGGGCCCTGTATGATTCGGCCTCTTCTTCCCTCCAGCCACCTCCAGGCTGACCAATATTAAGTTACTTTCATTCCCATTTCTCTTGCCTATGGACCTTTTCCTGTGCTCTTTCTGCTGCTTGGACCTTTTCCTTCCTCCTGCCCAACTCCCGTTATCCTTCCACATGCTTTCAGTCTCACTTTAGGCATCACTTTCCCTGGGGAATCTTCCCTGGTCTCATGAGGTGCTCCTTCTGTCTGCTACCTTCATCTGCACTGCTCCTGCCCCCATGGCAGCCTTCGAATATCATCTCCCAGAGTGAAAACTCCATAAAGCCTTATTCAGCATGGCATCTCCAGGGCTGGCAGAGGGGTAGGAGAAATATTTGGTGAGTAAATGAACAAATGGACAGTGGATCTCTCCCCAAGGAGCTTACAGATGGGAACGAGGGAATTACATGTGTGTGCACATGAAAATGTGAATACATGACAGAATGTGGCAAACTTTGAAAATACAGAGGGTTTTTTTTTTTCCACCTAATTTAGGGGATCAGAAAAGGTTTCATGGAAGAATTAACAGTTGATTTGAATCTTAAAGAAATAGGTGGCATTTACGTTATCATTATAAATATCGTTATATTTAAAATATTGAATATATGCAGAATATTGAACTTGAATAATGAATTGAATGAAAACAGATGCCCAGGGGCCAAGCAGGTAACATAAATGAGAAAAGCTGGCCAAGGTGGTCTCACAATGACATCTTAGGTTATATTCTTTTATCTAATGTACTTTGCATATTCAACTCATAATTTTTTTTTCGTTTCCACAGGGAAATAGATTATTATTATTATTATTTGGCCTTGTTCTAAAATATTTGCTCCTTGGAGTTCCCCTGGTGGCTCAGTGGTTAACGGATCCAACTAGGAACCATGAGGTAGTGGGTTCAATCCCTGGCCTCGCTCAGTGGGTTAAGGATCCAACGTTGCTGTGAGCTGTGGGGTAGATTGCAGACTCGGCTCAGATCTGGCGTTGCTGTGGCTCTGGCGAAGGCTGGCAGCTATAGCTCCCATCAGACCCCTAGCCTGGGAACTTCATATGCCATGAGTGCGGCCCTAAAAAGACAAAAAGCCAAAAAAATAAAAAATAATAATAATAAAATAAAATATTTGCTCCTCACAGTTTATCTTTTGATAAAGACATACTGCTTTTCACTTTACTGGAAGAAAACAAGAGCACTGACCCGATTATCCCTGGTGACTGGCACCATGGTGGGGATGGACCAGTCCCAAGCTACTTGCTGCCCATCTGAGGCTGTTCTGTGGGCCTAGTGACGCTAAGCTCTGTTTTTTAAGAGAAGCTGGGAATCTGGGCTTTTATAAAATTGCCTGCTTTTAAAAATATTGGCAGATCATTAGAGTGTTTTAAAAACAACTTGGAGGCCAAAGCAAATGCATCTGTGAGTGGAAGTACACCTTCCAGCTTGCGACCTCTGGTGTCCGTGCCAGGAAGTACAAAGTACCTAGAGCAATTTTCTTTAATTCTCCTAAATAGCTTGTAGGAAATATGAGGTGATTTTACCCCTAAAAATGCCCAGTGGCTCATAATGACCATTTATCAAGTGTTTAACATTTTTAGTAAAAATATTTGAATTCTGCAAATTCTTATTGTTAGGCCTACGCTATGTCCTTGACTTTCACATTCTATAAAATAGACTTTACATAACTCTCTCAACCTCATGTACAATATGTTGGAACCATCTTTATGTGGGGTGGGTCTTTTCAAAGCAAAATTGTTTTATAAAATAAATTATCTTTAACTCATTCTGTAATAGAAAATAATTTGTGAAAGTTATGTGTGAAAACTAAACTATATATATAAAGTGGCTATGAAAAGCATCTATACTGAGAGGAAGTTGATAGCTGACCCTTTCATATCTTAAACCTTCTGTGTACTCTGTCTTCTACCAAAACTGAGCAGTCTATAGATTGAGAGTTTGAGGAACGCCCATTTGAAAAGGAATGGGGGAAAAAAGGAAAATGATGTATTTCTAATTCATCCCACTTAAAATCCCATCCAACACGGAATATTATTTACTCTAATGGAGACCCAAACTGGGCAAGTTGAAGCTACAAAAGAGCCATGAAATGTTAAGCCTGTCTGTGATTTTTGTTGTCATCTTTGGAGAGGAAAGATGGTGATTACCAGAAAAGTGTTATTTGTTTTCAAGATGACTTAATCTACACAAGTCATGAGCAGATAGATCAACATGCCTTTTTTTTATTGATTTTTTGTTTTGTTTTGTTTTTAAATGTGAACTTGCTTCAGCTCCCTCTGGACTACAACATGGACACATGGATTTTGATGCTATGGAATAGATTTTTTTAAAGTAATGTAACGGTGTCATAGGTGATTTCCCCCCTTTTTGGTAGGATTATGTAGTCCATAAACTTTTTTTTGCCATTAAATAGTTGTCCCCCAAACTACATAAACATTATTTACTTGCTACACCACCCAACCTATCTGATAGGAATGAGCATTGTTTTCTTTGTCTATCTATTTTGAGCGTAATTTATGAACCTGTGTGATAAGGTCATCTTTTACGTTGAGATTAGACCAGTTTCTGATTCTATATCCAACTGTATTGTTTTGTAATCCATAAAGTCTGAAATCCAAAATGCCTTTCGAATTCTTATGTTTTATTCACTTATATAATTTTTAAAAGGTCTTTACTGCTTTGAAAGACGATGCCATAGTGCCACCATGTGGCCTTTTTTAAAATTAGAGTCAAAGTTTAAAACAAGCTACTTTTTTGGAGATACCCATTTGTTTTACTAGTAATTCATTTTCCAACATTATTATTCAGAAGGCATTTTTAAACAAAAAACGTCTTCGCTGTTTCCACCACTTATGTGCCTGAGTGTGTGACATCATTTAAAGCTATTAGATTGAAGACATAATTTAATAATTTTATCCTATTAGATTAACTTTGTTAGCAGTATCAGAATTCCATTGTATTGATAATAGATATTTGCATATTTCTAATTAATAGCTCACCTTACCCTTTTGAAAACACACACACAAGAGTAGAAAGGGACTATTCTGTTGTTATATCTTAAACTGCATTTAGGAGTAATGCTTCTGAACCATTACAGTCATTTTGATTCATTTCCTCCTCACACCTGAACCACCAAAGGCTTCATGCGATTCAGTTGAAGATGAACTGAGGTTTAATTTTTTTCACTTATTTTGTTTGTTACCCATCCTATGTGTTACCCATCCTCTTCTCTACTAGGTAGAGGTAATTTGACATGATCCTATGCGAAAAACAGAATTTTGTTTGGTGAGGGGAGAAATGAGGTCTAAAACAAATAAATGCCCATTCCAAGTATAACCTTCAGGCATTTCATAATATTTCTTACTAATGGTAGTTATTTTTTGTGATCTTTGGAGAATTTATGAAATTCTTGATTTGCGTATATTAGAATTTTTTGTTTAATTATTTTTTAAGTGCAGTCTCATTTTCAAGCAGTGTGCCAAGTCTCAAGCAGTTTATTAAAAATTTGTCCAGAATAAATTCTACCATAAATAAGGCTATATGGAAATACTGCTGTTGTGTTATTTTGGTGTTGTATGTCTCAGTAGTTGTGATAGAACGACCTTAGAAATTAGGGAATTGAAGCAAAGTAGACTTCTCGACAGAGTGAAAATCAGTATCAGATTTTATTCTATTAGCATTCCCTAAAGTTTAATTTTTATTTTTGAACTAAGTTGGCATATAGATGAAGGAATATGTGAACTAGTAAAGATGAACTATCCAATGGAGTCCGCATCAAGAATAAAGGTTTATTAATTATTTGGGGGTTTTTGGTTTTTTGGTGGTTTTTTTTGGTCTTTTGTCTTTTTTAAGGCCACACCTGCAGCATATTGAGGTTCCCAGGCTAGGGGTCTAATCAGAGCTGTTGGTACCAGCCTATGCCAGAGCCACAGCAATGCCAGATCCGAGCCGCATCCGAGACCTACACCACAGCTCATGGCAACGCCGGATCCTTAACCCACTGAGCGAGGCCCGGAATCGAACCTACAACCTCATGGTCCCTAGTCAGATTTGTTTCTGCTGCGCCACGACAGGAACTCCAGGGTATATTGTTCAACATTTAAAAACATTTTCTTTAGACTTTTTTTCATGCTTTATAAATATTCAACTTCGGTAAATAAGTTATAGCACTAGCATATCATATTTAAGATACATTACCCCCATTATAGCCTGTTTCATCTTTAGTACTCTAGGCTTCCTTTGAGACAGTCTGATTTTAGATTTTTTTTTAAATTTTTACTTATTTATTTTTTATTGAAGTATAGTTGATTTACAATGTTGTAACAATTCTGCTGTGCAGCAAGTTGACATATATATGTATGTCTTCCATCATGGTCTGTCCCAAGAGACTGAATATAGTTCCCTGTGCTATGCAGTAGGACCTCATTGCTTATCCATTCTAACTGTAAAAGTTTGCATCTATCAATCTTAAATTGTCTTCCATCATGGTCTGTCCCAAGAGACTGAATATAGTTCCCTGTGCTATGTAATAGGACCTCATTGCTTATCCATTCTAAATGTAAAAGTTTGCATCTATCAACCCCAAACTCCCAGTCCCTCCGCCTCCCCCTTGGCAACCTCAAGTCTATGTCTGTGAGTCTGCGAATGATCTGATTTTAAAGTCATCTTTTTAAACTGTTCTTTTTTTAATAGAAAAAGTTACGCCGATCACAACATGCTCGCAAGGAAACAGAGTTCTTACGGCTAAAGAGGACCAGACTTGGCTTGGATGATTTTGAGTCTCTGAAAGTTATAGGAAGAGGAGCGTTTGGAGAGGTGTGCTTCTTTTTTAAAGTTACTGCTGTTGAAAATATATATCTTGATATAGTTTAAAATATGTATTAGAATAGTTTAATATATGTTAAAGTAGTATAATGTATTAAAAGGTGAATTAACATAGCTTATTTTTAATAGAATTCCTAAAATACCAGCAATGGCAAATTGCAACGCCACTTTCTTTAAAGGAGCCTACCTTTGACTCCTAAATAAATAGCAGTGATTAATTAGCGTTTATGTTATGAATTTTTACATTCTAGGTGCGGTTGGTCCAAAAGAAAGATACAGGCCATATCTATGCAATGAAGATATTGAGGAAAGCTGATATGCTTGAAAAAGAGCAGGTATGAGTTCTTGAACACATGTTAACCAAAGGACGGTCCACCGACTAGGTGTTGGAATAAGTGTTAAATACTGGGATTTTTAAAAAGAAACCTCCACATCTTCCTATTGGTAGCATGTTTCATTGTTTCTCAATTTTTATAGTTAAAATTTCTTCCAAATTTGTAATCCACTTTACATGTCTGTTCGGGCTGTCATAACAAAACACCACAGACTGGGTGGCTCAAACAACAGAATTTTCTTTTCTGGGGTCTTTTCTTACCAGGATGCTCGCTAACCCTCCCTCTTATGACCTCACTGAACCTTGATTACCCCCTTAGAGGGCCCATCTCCAAATCCAGTCACACGGGGGCAGGGTTAGTGCTTCACCTTAGGAATTTTAGGGGAGATAGAGAGGGGCACAAACATTCAGTCCAGAATAAAATACTTCTTCTCTAACTTCAGTGAAAATAGGACCGTTCTCAGTACACTAGTCCCTATCACACAGCAAATAAGCAAACCAGTCTCCTGAGACTCTCACCCCTCCAATTTCATGCTCCTGGGTTTCCCATGACTTGATGCTGTTTATGGGGTGGCCATAATTTTGGAAGCATCAGTGGTATTATTTTATGTGTTCACCTGTGTTTCCAGTCTGGGCAGATGTTCTTAGACCCCTAAGTGGGTACATATGCTGGTGAAGGATTGGGCAGTGGGGGTGTAGAGGGAAATGGCACCACTCTGTACCTAGTGCTTGATTTCAGGTTTTCAGTCCCACCTAGCATTTCCTTTGTTATAATAGCAGCATGATGTTGATTTTTATTTAAATATGGCCCACTTGAGTTTTCACAACATTATTTCACTTTATTTCTATTCCATTCATTCAGCAAGTATTTATTAGCTGCCTACGATGTATCAGATATTAGTCTAGGTTTTGGGAATACAGTGATTAATAGGACAAACACCTGATTCTTGATCACTTAACAGTCATAGGGAAAATGGGTGGACCACTATTTCAAATAGTCATGGCTGACAAGTGCTATGAAGAAAAATTTTACAAAAGGAATAAAGTGATGCAGATGAAGAAGGCTTTAGGAGGAAGAATTAGGTGAGGGAAGGTTCTCTGAGGATGTTGGATGAGAGACTGAGTAATGAGACAGAGTGACACCTAACACTCTGGCAGAACAAAGGTCCAGGGAGCAAAGGCAGAGGCCCTGAGGCAGGAATAAGCTTGTCCTGCTCAGAGCAGAGAAAGAAGCCACCGTGTCTAGACCCCAGTGAGGGGAGGCGGGAGGTGAAGTGGGAGGGGGGCAAGGACCAGATTACACTGATCTTTGAAGTCCAAGAAATGGCATATGGGTCTTACTCTGAATGCATCTCGAAGACACTGTCTTGTTTGAATAGAGAAGTGGCATGTCTGATAGGTGTTTCACAAAGAGAACTCAAACTCTTTGCTAGCTGGTAGGATAAACAAGAGTTGAAACAGGGAGAACACTTGAGTGACTGGGTAATGATTCCAGCCAGGATGTGATTGTGGCATATACAGTAGTGTGGGGTTCTGGCAGTAAAGTAGAAGAAAAGTCAAACAGATTAAGTACATGTTTTCATGGGACAGCCAGCAGTATTTTCTGTGACTATGTTGGGGTGTCAGAGGAAGGTAGTAGGAAATGAAGGAAGAATCAAGGATAGTAGGAGTTTTACCTAGGAATGGGATGCATGATGGTATCATTTTCTCATGTAGAGAAGACTGAGGAAGGAACAGGTTTGGTGACAGTGGGAATCAAGGGCTCTTTTTGTGGCCTATTAAGTATGAGCCCCCTCTTAGATATCCATGTAGAGATAATTATGTCAGTGTCAGATAGAATATGGAGAGAAGTTTGACTGGATACATAATTTGGAAGTAATTAATATATTGACAATATTTAACGTAATGAGACAGATGAAATTGCCCAGGGAACGGATGTTGATAGAGAAGAAAAGAGGGCCTGGATTCAAGCCCTTAGGGAACACTAGGCAGAGGAGAAACCAGGAAAGGAGCCCCTGAAGGATTCCCTCTGATCAGTTAGGGGGAAATGAGGAGAACATGGTGTCCTGGAAGCCAGAAGGACGTGTTCAAAGGAGGAGGTGGATGGTCAAGTAGGTCGAATGCTGCTGAGGGAGGGGACAAGAGCAAGACAAGCCACTGGGTGTCACAGTTGGAGATGGAGCTATAGTAATAACTGTCCTCGAAGTTCCCGTCATGGCTCAGTGGTTAATGAATCCAACTAGAACCATGAGGTTGCGGGTTCGATCCCTGGCTTCACTCAGTGGGTTAAGGTTCCAGCATTGTCCTGAGCCATGGTGTAGGTCGCAGACACGGCTCGGATCTGGCGTTGCTGTGGCTGTGGTGTAGGCCGGTGGCTACAGCTTCGATTAGACCCCTAGTCTGGGAACCTCCATATGCTGCGGGTGCGGCCCTAGAAAAGACAATAAATAAATAAATAAATAACTGTTGTTGCCAAATTATTCAGTTGGAGATTCCATGGATTGGAGGAGGACCCTTCTTTGGAATAGTGGGAATGAAAATGAGAAGGAAGAAGTAGAGAACGTGAATATAGGTAAACCTTTCGTGTAAATCAGGAGAAAGATCATTTGGTAAAGTGCGATTTAGGATCAAAAGAATGTTGGTGGGTTTTGGGTTTTTTAATTTCCTTTGTTTCATTGCTGATTGAAAGGATCTAATAGAAAAACTGAAGATGCAGGAAAGAGGGGCAGATAATTAGAGTGCACTGGATAGCAAAGAAGTTGATCTATGCTAGGACTAGGGACCTGTTCATTAGAATAGGAAGGAAAAGCAGAGAAAGTGGGAACAAACAGGGTGGTTAATCTGGCAGTAAAGTGCCAGGTTCCTGCCTCACAGCAAATCAGGGAGGTCATCAGCAGGAGAAAAGGCCGAGCAGGTAGCTTGTTGGAGGGGTAAGGAGACAGAAGTTGTGAAATAGTCACAACTCTTGACTTGAAGTGCGGGAAAGCAAATGCAGTTGAATGTCCATTGAGATTTGTAACCACACGTAAAGTGAAACCAGTTTGTGTAGTTGGGGGATTTTTCTCTAGTAATATTTGGTTACTCTGGGCAGGTGAGAATAGACAGAAGTATGGGCTTAACTAGGGTTGGTGTTTTGCCAGGCAAATCTAGCAAAGGAAGAAAAGGACAGGGGAGTTGAAGGCATTTGCGAATGATAAAGGCTGGGTAGAGAAAGAAATGAAGTTCTGGGGGGGAGGAAGTAGAGAAAAAGTGGTTGGGTCCATGGAATGGAGATTAAAGTACTAGAATAAGTAAGAGACTTGGAAGGATAAAAGGCGAAGATAAGAAACAAAGTTGCTTAAAATTGAGGCTTTTATTTTATTTTAAAAAGGTTTTATTGCCATACCTTGCAGCTTATGGAAATTCTTGGGCCAGGTGTTGAATCGGAGTAGCAGCTGGAGATTGTGCCAAAGCCACAGCAACACTGGATCTGAGCTGCGTCTGTGATCTACACTGCAGCTTAAGGCAATGCCAGATGCTTAACCCACTGAGCGAGGCCAGGGATCGAACCCATGTCCTCACAGAGATAATGTCAGGTCCCTCACCCACTGAGCCACAAAGGGAACTCCCAAAATTGAGACTTTAGAGGGGGGACAGTTATTGGTGATGGGAAGGACAAGAAGATTACCCTGGGTGGCTGAGGTGTAGTGGAGAGGATCATCGGAGGTGAGGACGAAGTCCAGGAGCTGTGTAGATATTTGTTTGATGGTTCATCCTAATGGATGGTGGTTTGTCCTCATGGATGTTGAAATCTGTCCATGAGTGGAAAGTATTGAAAGGAAGCAGCTGCGTCATGAATGGGTGAGCGGGTTGACCAGGAGTTCTGTCAGTGATCGCTGTGAGGAAGGATGAGGACTGATGGTGTCTTGCAACATGCACTGCAGAGGAGCTGGGGAGAAGGAAAGTGTCACCATGCTGCAGAAGCAGCCAGGAGAACGAGCAGTAGACGTACCCCATCACCAGCAGCACATGAGGGAAAGCAGGCCCTTCTGACAACTCCCTCTGCAGAAGCACAGGACCCTCAGTGGACAGTCCGCTTTCAGTTAGGATGAGAAGGTGACAGGAACTCCACAGAGATGAGGTGACAGGGGTTTTGTTGAACACAGGCTGATGCCAGGGGAAGAGGCTTAGAAGACAAGGAAGGTCGGGTTGTGTTAGGGAATTACAGATAATGATGGGAATAAATGTCTGGGTCAAGATGTAGAGCCTCAGAGATGGGGAGATGAACAGAAATCTTCTAACTAAGCCTCATGGGATTAGTCCTGGATAGGGTTTTAGAGGAAGGACAAAAGGCAGCAGTTATTTCTAGCCGTGGTCCTTAGTAACTAGCCACATGTGGCTATTGGGCACTTCATTGTAGACAGTCTGAATTGAGATATGCTGTGAACGGAAAATACCAAATTTTGAGGACTTGCTGCAGAAGAAAAAAAGAGAGTAAAATATCTCAATAATTTTTGTATTAATTACATACTGAAATGATAACATTTTAGATATAGAGGTTATAGAAACCATGTAGTTAAAAATAATTTCACCTGTTTCTTTTTACTATTTATGCAGCTACTAGAAAACTGAAAATGACATATGTGCCTTGCATTATATTTCTGTTGGACAGCCCTGGCCTAGAATATTTTGTAGGAGAATCTCTCTGTCAGTATCAGGTCTACTTTGCACAAGTAGGATTACTGCATTATATAATCGTATCTAGTTTTCCCCCTATATAAATTAGTCTACTTTTGTTACCATTGAATTTCATTTTAGAAAACCTTTTCCCCACTCAGTTCTAATGTCATTATTTTAAGCAGATGTTAACCGCTATGCAAAATTAAGTAGCAATTTTTCTCTCTTCTCTTGTGGTCTCAGATTACTGTGCCTTATACTTCTTATACTTTAGAAACATAGGCCCATTTTGAAAACATACCCTGTAATCTGGTTTTCAGATACTAAAAATAATCAAGCCAAGTTTACAATGTAGTTATTTTTCCTGACAATACTAGAGGCAACACCAAGAGTTTAAGGTTTTCCCTTTATGACCTTAAAATGCTTTGTAAAAGGCAATAGGTAGGAATTTTGATAACATTTTTCACTTTACAAGACAGTTCTAGAGAAATTTTTAGTTTTTTTTTTTGTCTTTTGTTGTTGTTTTTTTTTTTGTCTTTAATTTTCAGTTTTTTGATGCCAGAAGCAAGTTTTTAGTTGTTAATGTTTATTTTGGTGCTTTGATTTTCATCTCAGAGGATTTATATAATATAGTAGTCCCAAATATGGTATTTTAAGGAGATCACATTTTGTTACCATGAAAAGGTTTAGAAGATCTGTGTTCTCGTGTGCTTTAAGCCAGAGTTCATAATGACACACAATGAAAATAGCAAAAGTATAAAATCAGATCTTATTGTTAATCTTTGAAGAACCAATGTATGCATATATCAGTTCAAAAGCATCTGAAAATTGATTATACAAATCCCACAAATTACTGAGTTTATAAGTTTTCACACTACAAAATATTCATGTAATAGTAGCTCTAGTGACTAGACACTAGACAAAAGTCACATGAGCTCTAGTGACTGACAAAAGTCAGTAGCAAAACCCCCAAAGGTTATACAATAATTTGCTATAGATCATGTTCATAGATATTATAAAGGTTTATATTATAATTAAGTAACATCAAATTATTATAAATGTTTCTACGTCTTATTTTTTTTCCCCCTACTTCTTAAAAAACCAACCCAGTGGTTAAAGACCAGTCAGGCCCTTTGTTGGACTAGTAACAGGTAAAAATAGTTTACTAAGGACGTTGACTTTGTCATGCCTCTCTATAGGCCATCGCTTAGTACTTTTAACTTTTAAAAATTAGTCCCAGACCCTAAATTTGTATGACAAAGCCAAGATCCTTGGCTAGGTGGAGACTTTGGTTAGAAAATTTTTAAACTAATTGCTTTTCTACCTCAGAGGCCTCAGCTTCCCCTAATATACCTGTGATCCCACCTTTTCAGGCCTAAAGATATCACCTAAAATAAAGTTTTTCCTGAGCTTCTCCATATTTAATGAGAACATAACATGCGCACATATGTTTCAAATCTTTTCTAAAACTCCAGCTTTCCTTTTGACTGTTAAGGAACTGGGTTGATAATCGTTAAGAAATAAGCTTGGAAAATGTATAATGTGTTATAATTATTTTTCAAAATACATTCATCCAGGTGGCCCATATCCGAGCAGAAAGAGATATTTTGGTAGAAGCAGATGGTGCCTGGGTGGTGAAGATGTTTTACAGTTTTCAAGATAAGAGGAACCTTTATCTAATCATGGAATTTCTCCCTGGAGGTAAAAGCAAACATAGTAGCAATGACATTCTCACATAAGCACATCTTCATATCTAATTATAATTTTATTGACTAGATTTACTTTTATGTCCCTAGCACTGAGGTTTTACAGTCATGATTTTCTACTTTCTCCCATAATAATACTAATTTTGACCACAAATTGGATTATTTTGAAGAAATGATAAAGTTGGCACATTTTAAATATTACCATTCTGAATTTACAGTATACAGTTATTTAGATTGTTATAAGGCTAGAGTTAAGAACAAGTCACTAAGGAAGAAGGCAAAAATTCAGTGGGCAAATGATAGGCATTGTATAGAAGAGAAACTCGGGCTAGTCTACAAAGGTATAGGAAAATGTTCCCCTTCACCCATATTCAGGGAAATGCAAACTAAAACAAGAATGAGATTCTACTCACTCATCTGATTAGCAAAAGCATTAAAAGTCTGATGAGGCTGTAAGGGAAGCTGGCATCTCATCTATGCAAAGGAATCTCCTAACTCTTACAGACAGTTCATGGATACCAGTTAAGTTGAAAATGCTTGTGTCCTACAGTCTGGCAATCCTACAACCAGCCATATTCCCTAGGGATTCTCCCCCACATGTGCACAAGCGGCTTGTGAAAGGATGCTCATTGCACCAGTGTTGTAATAGCGAGAACTTGATGCAAGATACATGTCCATCAGTAGAAGAATAGATAAATGTGGCATAATTATGTGTTGAAATGTTTTACAGTAGTTAAAAGTCAGGAGCTGTATCTGTTCCAACAGTAAGATCTCAGAAACAAAGTAGAGTAATAAAGCAAGCTGTGGAATTATGCGTACACTTGGTATCACGTAATTTTAAAAATTTTTGAAACTTGAGTTTGAGAGTCTGTTCCATTTCCAGGTGTGCTTACACTGATTCATTTTCACAGTTCGACATAGTTCCCTTGGCAACTTCTTCTAGATGTTGAGTGGTAGATAATGTTTCCTTATCATCTCTGCTCTGATTTGATTTCACATACTTTCTACCTTAAAACCATTAAACATCACAAAACTTTTGTTTATGCAATGATTCTTTGAAAATTTGGCCCTAGAGATGGTTGGAGGTACACTGGGTAGATCATAAAATGCAAAACTCCAGCGTATGTTATATATTACAAAGAAATCTGTAATAAGCTATTCCCCTTTTTGAGGCATTTCTAATCCATGGTACTTATTTTCCTTTATTTAGGTGACATGATGACTTTGCTAATGAAGAAAGACACTTTGACAGAAGAGGAAACACAGTTCTACATTTCAGAGACTGTTCTGGCAATAGATGCCATCCACCAGTTGGGTTTCATCCACCGGGATATTAAACCAGACAATCTTTTATTGGATGCCAAGGCATGTGAATAAACTGGTGAATTATTAAGTTGCTGATTGTTTTATGTAGTAATAGAGCTGATTTTGTGATTGGAAATGGGCAACTGCAATTTATGTTATTGCTCACCCACATTATTTTGTAGAATGAGACAGTAGGAGAGAACACAGAAGTGAAATGACATCAAAGGAAAATCGGCTGTCATTATCATCTTCCATTTTCTGCTTCTTAAAATAATCATAATCAAATATTTATAATATTGAATTTCACCTTATGAATGTTAAGCTAAGAATAAGTTATTGCATTTAGAAGAAGAGTTTATAATAAGGCTTTGTCTCAAAGTGAACCTAATCTATTGATTTTATTAGGGTTTTTTTTTTTGTTTGTCTTTTAGGGTCATGTAAAATTATCTGATTTTGGTTTATGCACGGGCTTAAAGAAAGCTCATAGGACTGAATTCTACAGAAATCTTACACACAACCCACCAAGTGACTTCTGTAAGTCTGATTGTTTTTTTTTGTCATTTTTTTTTTCCTGTGTTGATTTAAGTCAGGACTGCTGAGGACTGAAGCTTCTCCCCCTTTCCTCACTCCTTAAACCAATGTATCTTAAATGCATATGTGTGAATTTGTCTTTTGATGAGAGTTTTTCCCTTGTGATTACAATTCTGTTTTGTTGAAATTAGCATTCCAGAACATGAACTCAAAGAGGAAAGCAGAAACATGGAAGAAGAACAGGAGACAACTGGTGAGTAGCCAAGTTTTGAAGAAAGAATTTTGTGTCCTGGTCCTAAATTCTCATTTGGTGTTTGCTTAGTAATTTGGATCTTTACAGCGATGAGTTCTTACTTTGTAGCAATAACTGAGCTTGTTCTAGGATCATCCGGTTTTCTTAGTTTCTCTGTAACATTTCCTTGCCTGTAAAGAAAAATACTGATTTTTACTTTATGATTTCACTTCAGAGTATTTTATTGAGCATATCTACAGTTATGTAATCTTTCTGTTTACTAGTAATTAGCACTTTCTACAAAACTCATCAAGATGAGTGGGACTGTAGTAAATGCCTTGTAATTTCCAGGGTTCTCTTTTCCCTACCTGTCCTGGTACAGCAAATAGCAATCAGCATAAGTAAGTCGTTGTGTGTTTCTAAGAACTTCATAGACAAACTAAATTGAAAATTTGGCATGTTAACAGTGTTACAATAAAATAGACAAAATCACCTTGGAAAGCAGGCTTTACCACAAATAAAATCAATGACTCCTTTAATGTGGAACAACACTGTTCTTTTGTTATTGTTGCTTTTTAGGGCCACAGGTGCAGCATATAGACATTCCCACACTGTCCATTTTTAACCCCACACTATTTCTCCTCCATTACTTAGCAAATCTTAGAATTGTTTGCCCCTTTTCCTTTTTCTCTTTATCCTGTTAACTAGGTCCATGAACACTGTCAAGGTTAGGAATGTGCCTTTTGACTTCAATTTCCTGACTTTTTGTACAATGCCTAGTTATATTAACACTCTAAGTATTTGTTAAATTCAACCAAGTGATGAAGGGAAACTCATTTAGCAGTCCTTCAAGAAGGAAAACAGACTCAAAGGCAAGAGTCTGATACCCTCAAAAAGCAAGTACAATGACCTTTGCGGTTTATTTTATTTTATTTTTTTATTGAAGTATAGTTGATTTACAGTGTTCTGCTAAATTCTGCCATAGTTTTTGCATTTTTGAGCTCATTCTCTTAATAGGCGAAATAAGTGCAAATTTCTTGTGCATTCTGATGTTTTTTAAAGTTTTTAAAAACTTTCTTTTTTTTTTTTTTTTTGCTTTTTTAGGGCCACATCTGCGGCATATGGAAGTTCCCAGGCTACGGATCGAATTGGAGCTGCAGCTGCCGGCCTGTGCCACAGCCACAGCAATGTGAGATCTGAGCCACATCTGTGACCTACATCACAGCTCACAGCAACACTAGATCCTTAACCCATTGAGTGGGGCCCGGGATCGAACCCACATCCTCATGGATCCTAGTTGGGTTCGTTAACCGCTGAGCCATGAAGGGAACGCCTAAAAATGTTTTTTAAATGTTTTGAACTACGCATTAATGACCAAATCTTCCTTCTCCTTTTGTATGTGTCACTTTTAGATCAGCTTTTACAATTAAGAAAAGAATTGCAGTTATTTCCTACTTTTAAAAGAAAAAGTGAATACTGCTTAAAGTTGTGGTGAGAATTCTGTGCTCCCTGGTTACAGAATATTCACAGCTGATTATTCATGTACAACTTTTATTATTCTAGTGACCATCACCATGACTTACATCTTGTTTCCTATGGGAGAAATAGTGGGGGCTCTAATGGTATTTGGGGGCAGGAAATTCTTTAGAGCCTGTATCTGCTGCCCACTAAATGCCAATCATGTCCTCTCCCAGGTCACTGAAATGTCAAAAATGGTCCCTCGAGTACTACCTTTAGTTGAAAACTATTGCCTTAAAGTTTTTGTAAGATTTTATATGAATTAAGGATGAAAAACTGCATTGTTTTCTAATGGATAAGCAATGCCCTGGACTTAAGTTTATAATGAAAATACCTGATATTCAGATAGCAGGTTGTAGTTTACAAACACATTCCTTTGCTTGTTTCATCCTCATGTCAGCTCTGTTAGGGCAGATACTCTTAATTTTATGAAGCAGGAGCTGAAGCTTAGAAAGGTTGGATAACTTTCCTGAGAATACATCAGTAACCAGTGGGGAAGCCAGGTCTGTGGGCACAACCTTTTAATTCTTTTTGAATGGATTTAGGGCTAAGTACATAAATAACTTAGTTGACCTCTTTGGGGAACAGAAATTATGTCTTAAGTAGCATATTAGCTGATTCAGTGCCTTCCAAGCCTTATTCCTGAGAAACATAAAAAAACAAGTATTAAATGAAAAATTAACTTCTGTATATATTGGGGGTTTTTTTCCCCCAGGAGTGAGCCATACTCAGCTCTTAAAAAAAGAAGAGAGAGAATAGAGAGAACACTGATTTGACAAGCTGTTCCTTTGCAGGCATATTCCACAGTTGGGACACCAGATTATATTGCTCCAGAAGTATTCATGCAGACTGGTTACAACAAATTGTGTGACTGGTGGTCTTTGGGAGTGATTATGTATGAAATGCTAATAGGTATGTTTTGTCATTCATTTTTGTACATAGCTATATAAATTTCCTTGAGTACTACTGATCAAACCCATTTATTATGGGTTAAAACATGTGCATTCTTTAAATACACAGTGATAAATATCAGTGAGCTCTCTAAGGGATCCTGTTTTAAGAAGAGGGTATTTACCAGAACCCTCAAAGTGGTATCTGCATGGCCTTTTGGGTAAATGGGGAGCAATGCTTTACGTCCTTTATTTTTTGACTTTATTAGCAATTTGATTATAACTTGATGAATGGTGGTATTTTTTTTATTAAGTAGAGCACTCAGGGCTGTTTGATTCTTGTGACACACATAGCTTTTGATCATAAAAGCTAATGACACTTATGTTTTTCTCTGAAATGCAGGATATCCACCTTTCTGCTCTGAAACACCTCAAGAAACATATAGGAAAGTGATGAATTGGAAAGAAACTCTGGTATTTCCTCCAGAGGTGCCTATATCTGAGAAAGCTAAAGACTTAATTCTTAGGTTAGTAGCTCAGTCCCTAGAGAAGTCTGCGGTATCTTAAAAACCTCACAGGTACCTAAAAGACTAATTTGCCCATTCCAGCCTCTGGGAGGAAAAGGAGATCAATATAGTCAAACGGATCAACAAAAAAAGGTGGTTTGTTTTTTGTGTTGTTTTGTTTTCTTTGTTTTTAAATGCAGACTCTTAAAAGGAAGTATTCAGGAAAAAAAGTAAGAGCTAAGAAGAGGGAAGAGGTCTTATATTGTTTCAAAGGTCACTCTTAGAATGCAATGATCTTATCCCCTAAAGAGAAAATAAGTTGTGAGTAACAGTTCATGTCACAAAAGTCTATATATGAAACCTTTTCTAAGCAAAAGATTCCATTCTGTTTCTCAACTAAGATGATGTTTGTCAGTTCTTGTGTGAAAGGGCTGGAAGGAATATAAATTGGTACAACCTATGGGAATAGCCCATTGTCAGCATATTATAAAAAAAAAAAATCTTTAAACTGTCTATGACCTTTGACCTAGCGCTTGTACTTCTAGGAATTTCATGGATAATCAGATGTGTGTAAAGATTTAGGTATAATATGTTATCTTGATACTATTTTTAGTAATGAAACATTGAAAACCATCTATATGTTGAACAATAGTGGACTGGTGAAATAAATTGAAGTGCTTCTGTGTATAAATTTTAGAAAATGAAGTTATAGGAAAATATTGAATGACTTTGGGAAATGTTCTCAGTATATAGTGGAAAAAATTAGTCCTAAAGTGGTAACTTATCAACACAATATTTTTGAAATTATAATAAAAGACTGGAAGGAAATGGCTTCAGACTGGTTTATGGTAGTTATGTCTGGGACAGTTATAGATGATTTCTGTTTTCTCCCACATTTTCCACAATAAACAGAATTAACTTCAGTGAAGAGAAAAAAAATTGAAATGTTTGAAATAATGCAAATAGAGTATTTTAGGTGTAATTTGCACCTGCTAATTTCTGTTTCCATTTTCTAGGTTTTGTATTGATTCTGAAAACAGAATTGGGAATGGTGGAGTAGAAGAAATAAAAGGTCATTCTTTTTTTGAAGGTGTAGATTGGGGGCACATCAGGTATGTTTATAGGCTTTGAGTGGAAGAGGTCTGCAGAAAAATTTTTGTACTTAGATTTAGCGATTTATTTGTCTCAGATTCTGCTAGATTAAATACAAAAAGTAACACTTGATAATGTTTTTTTTTTAACTTTTGACCTTTTATAATTTTAATTTTTTTAATCGTTATTTCCTCAATACAATATTTTTTTTCTACTGTACAGCATGGTGACCCAGTTACACGTACATGTGTACATTCTATTTTCTCACATTATCATGCTCCATCATAAGTGACTAAACACAGTTCCCAGTACTGCACAGCAGGATCTCATTGCTAATCCATTCTAAAGGCAATAGTTTGTATTTATTAACCCCAAGCTCCCCAACCACCCCACTCCCTCCCCCTCTCCCTTGGCAACCACGAGTCTATTCTTCAAGTCCATGATTTTCTTTTCTGTGGAAAGATGCATTTGTGCCTTATATTAGATTCCAGATATAAGTGATATCATATGGTATTTGTCTTTCTAATTTACTTCACTCAGTGTGAGAGTCTCTAGTTCCATCCATGTTGCTGCAAATGGCATTATTTTGATCTTTTTGATGGCTGAGTAGTATTCCATTGTGTATATATATCACATCTTCCTAATCCAGTCATCTGTTGATGGACAATTGAGTTGTTTCCATGTCTTGGCTATTGTGAATAGTGCTGCAATGAACCATTATACAGGTGCATGTGTCTTTTTTTTTTTTTTTTTTGTCTTTCTGCCTTCTCTAGGGCCACTTCCCTTGGCATATGGAGGTTCCCAGGCTAGGGGTCTAGTCGGAGCTGTAGCTGCCGATTTACCCCACAGCTACAGCAACGACAGATCCAAGCCGCGTCTGCGACCTACACCACAGCGCACAGCAATGCCGGATCCTTAACCCACTGAACAAGGCCAGGGATCAAACCCGCAACCTCATGGTTCCTAGTCAGATTCGTTAAGCACTGAGCCACAACGGGAACTCCCAGGTGCATGTGTCTTTTTCAAGGAAAGTTTTGTCTGGATATATGCCCAACAGTGAGATTGCCAGGTCATAGGGTCGTTTAATAATGGTATTAAGTCAGTGTTTTCTGGATTATGTAAATGAGTGGGACTATAGTGGCTATAGCTAAATGACTCCTTTTATCGAAGGTCCACTTTAAGGAAAAAGCACATACAGATTTTGACATTCAGAGTTACATGATGAAGGTTGTTAGCACAACAAAGATGTATTTGACCCTGTAACCCCTCATTTTTGTCCTTTCTCTTAGTATTACCGTACTGTGTCTCCTTGATTAACTTGTAAAAATGCACAGTCCCTCTTTTAAGCATTGTGGGAAAAGTTGTATCATACAAATAACTTTTAAGAATTCCTTTGTGTTTGTTGTGAACACTGGCCTTTATTCACTTTGCAGCCAGACTACCTTCACTTCAAAGTGGTTCTGGTCTCTTTTCCACACAGCAACAGTTTAGAAACAAATCTGATCATGCTGTTTTCTTCCTTCTCTTTGTACTTAAAATAAAACTAAGGATCCTTAACTGCTTTTCAGGCTGTGGAGTGTGGCTTTTGCCTTATCTGTACAAGCTGCATCTTGCAGGGTCCTGCCCTTTTCTCCCTCCTCAGGGCTCTGTCACATGCAGTTCATTCTGACAGAAACTCACACCTCCTGGCCCTTGCTCCTGCACCAGCCCCTGCCCCTCCTCCCCCTTCCCTTTACACTTTGAAGATAGCTTATATGTCGCTTCACTGGAGATCTTCACTGGCGCTCCTAAGATGTGCTGGGCACTCTACCTAATTATAGCCAATTTAGGGGATCATTTACTATCTGCCCAGCACTGATCTAAGTATTTCTCATCTTAGCCTCATAATAAACCTTATAAGTTCTATTATTATCCCTACTTTACAGAGGAAACTAAGGCACAAAGAAGTAATGTGCCAGCAGTGCCTCAGCTAGTAAATGAACTAGCCAGAACCGCTAACTAAAATTGGACCCAGGCAATTTGACTCTGGAGTCCTGACTCTTAACTGCTGCACCGTATCATACTGTCCGTACATCATCTCATTGGGCAGAACTATGATTCCTGCCTTGTTCCAGTTGGAAGGATGTTTAGAGACTACCAGTCCAGTCTCTTGGTTTTATATGAGGGAACAGTCACAGTACCTGAGGTCATACTGCTTGTCAATAAGAGATTAGATCTCAGGGCACCCTGATCTATGCTTCTTTACGCTAAAGTAAATGTATTAAGTTAGTGCATTAAGTATAAAAAGGTTAGAACAATTTTGGGAAAAATGTATACATGCTTTTACATAATTAAGTAAACTTATCACCTAATAGATCCAGTAAGTACTTGCTAAAAAAGTATAAGCAATAAAAATTGATATTTTCTTTTAGCTATTTTTAGCATCATACAAAGGCATTTTCATGACGTATTTTTTAAACCTAATATGGCTGACCCCTTGATATTTAAATAGCTAAGAAGTTTCTGGATTCAGATTTCATCACAAATGTGTCATCCCTTCATACTTTGAGCCCCTTATTTTCCCAAATGACTTTTGATTTTTTGATCCTTTGCTAAGAGAATTCCATTCCTGAATTAATTAGGTAGTATCCAGTCTCCACACTATCTAGGATACTTTATATAATGATACAATTTTTTCAATAAAAATCTCTTTTGTTCTACCTTCCCTGTCATTAACTTTTGTTTTTCCACTTGAAAAAAATAGCATGAGAAGTCTTAGTACAAAGAAATAAAAATTCAAAATAAATAATATTTTAATAAAAAATTATACTCAATTATAAAATCCACTTAACTAACAGGTATTTCCAAATCCATAATAAATTTTCTTGGCTTTTCCAATATCTACATAACAGTGTGCAGAATTTGCAAGTAGAAATATGTTTTGGGAAACTGAGTTCAAAAAAATTTACCATGGTTATTTTATATCTTTTTATAGGGAAAGACCAGCAGCAATCCCTATAGAAATCAAAAGCATTGATGATACATCAAATTTTGATGACTTCCCTGAATCTGATATTTTACAACCAGGTAAGACAATCTATAACACAATTAACACTATTAAAAGTCTATGAGGGCATCTTTCACTAATGAAATTCATTTACTTTTGGTTAATTTTTCCATCTTTCTAGTGCCAAACAGCACGGAACCGGACTATAAATCCAAAGACTGGGTTTTTCTCAATTATACCTATAAAAGGTTTGAAGGGTTGACTCAGCGTGGCTCTATCCCCACCTACATGAAAGCTGGGAAGTTATGAATGAAGATCACATTCGCTCACAACCAGGAGAACTCAGGTAGCTGCATCACCAGGCTTGCTTGGCGTAGATAAACAATACACTGAAATACTCCCGAAGACGGTGGTGCTTCTGACTACAGGAGGAAATTCTACAGGATTAGGATTTCTAAGACTACTACAGGAATTGGTTGGCAGTGCCAGCTGGCTTTTTTTTTTTTTTTTTTAATATTTTATTATTTTTTGTTAACTTTATTATATGAAGGTACTGGAATAAAAAGAAACATATATCCCTTTCTAACTGCACTGCCTACATGCGTATTAAGGTCCATTCTGCCTGTGTGTGCTGTAGCTTTGTACTGTAACACCTCTAATCAATTCAGGAGAAACACATATCATTTCAAGCAACATAGGCTAATCTGTAGGTAACACTGCAGTATTGCTGTTTTACTCCAAGTCTTATGGGTCTAGAGAATCAATAAAAGCCATCTTCCATAGTTGGTATTAGAACACTTGCCCTATTGGTTTGAACATCTACAGAATATATTTAAAGACAGTTTCTGTAATGGTTTTAAGAAATTTTAAAAAGGAAATACACTGGTTATTTAAATATAGAGTTTATCATCGTGTTATTACACCAACTCCACAGTAGGGAGAGACAAGTTTCTACCAAGGAGGAAGTTTGACACCTTCACTCAAGCACTCCACTAATATGCTTTACTTCGCATTCAGAAATACTGATGACCTTTATATACATAGTCTGTATACTCATAGGGAGATGTACTGTATGATATAAAATGTAAATTGCTTTTCTTGTGACAAGAGGACTTCTTTTTTTAACCAGAGGACATGGCATTATTTTCATTTGATTATGGTGAGTTGAATTTAAGAAATGACCATGAAGGCTGCTTGTAGACCTAGTGTATTTTTATTAAACTATTTTTTTAAATGTCAAACTTCTGATCATGTAAATGGACTTGTAGAAAACAAAGAGCTATGTACTTTGGTTTTCTAGAAAGCTGTAACATATCATGGCTGGTTACCTTTTATTTCTTTTGACGAAACTGTTTCCTTTGATAGTTCTTGTATTATTGTGCCATTATTTTCTTATACTCCAAATGTACCAAAGATCCTGAACAGAGTGGATGTCCACAGCTGAGGAGAAGTTTACTGTCCTGCGGAAATGCTGCCTTCAGATCTTCCAGAGAGGTCAGCTCGTTCAAGGGCAGCACTGTTCATGTTTAGCTGCATCACTGTGGTTAATGTAAATGGAATTAAGGAAGTAAATGCAGGCCAGGGAGGCTGTGATTAGAGGGTGGGGGAGATGATGTCCGCATCAAATCCTTTGAGTAGTTCCCTAAGAGTTAAATAGTCTTTGCTAGCTTGACATCTTAATTTTAAAACAACTCTCTGAGGTTTTGGTTTCATCAGTACTAGTGAAGGAGTATCTAAAGAATGTCTTAAGTTTGTCTTAACTGCTCATTGGTTGACTCGAAGGTACAACAGCATAACCATTACAAATGATCTGCCATGAGAATCTAAAGTAATTTATTTGTAGGATGTCCTTAATGGAGAATTGCATAGGATCATTATGCAAATCTGCAAAAGGTTATAGATGTTGCTGCTTTTGCTAGAGAGCTCCACAGTGTTTCAATAAGGTCATCCTGGGTTTTCTTCCGGCCCTGTTCTCCCCTTCGTTCCCTTTCCTTCCTTTTCCTCTGCCTCCCTCCCTCCCTCCCTTGTATTTGTTTGATACTTATTATGTGTTCATTTAAGACTTCATCTCCTGTTTTTTGGTTTGGATCATGTGACTGAGTAAGGAGAGAGAACTATTAAAATTCCAGGGTTTCTCAATTTGGCTAATTCTGGTTTTTCTGATTATAACTGCCTCTAATTTTAAAACCATCTTTTTAACTTCTGCTCTGTTTTATGAGATTTTCTCATTCTCCCCACTCCCCACCCCACCCCACCCCCCTTTTTAAAGACTGTTTTGTTAGTGTGATAGTGAATGGGTAAGAGGAAATTATAATATTCTCTGGTTCTAATTTGGTAACTATTCTAGTGTAAACACTTTTTCATTAATTCAAGTTAGAGAGATTGATATAAAGGAGCTGAATCACCTAAGTTTACCTTTTAATTGAATAAGAGTGGAGCATTTCAGTTTCCATCTCCTTCCTTCTTCTTACTATGGAGAACTTGGGAATAGTTATGATTTCTTGGCAATGGAAGGGCGGTTATGGAAAGTTTACTTTGTTTAGAGACTCATTTTTCCCTAGAGTTAATAGAGTGATTCGTAATCTTTGGGGTTTCCTCCTCATCAAAAGCATTTCTTAAGTGCCTATCTAAAAGCAATTAAAGACTGTGTCTGCCCTTTGGAAGCTAAGAATTTGATTCATGATGCAAATTAGCTAGATAATTTGCAAAGTACCCTTGAGATTGAATTTTCTCTATTATATACTTCCCATATTTCAGGTGAACCATTTAATTTAAATGACAAAACCCTATCTAATCAGCCGAGCGTAATGACGTTTTCTTTAAATTAGACTCTATTTTGAATTAAAGAGTTTTGTTATAAACTGTGTGTGTTTTTGGTTTTTCTAAGTATATAGAAATCTTGTGTAATTCAGATTTATTGATTTCCTGATTTAATGTAGACTTTGATTTTTTATTAAACAAAACCCTTTGTATTAAAGCAAGTTATGTTATTTTTCTTTTATGCTTTTCTCATTAACATGGCTTTAAATCTTTATAGTTATTGAAGTGTAGTGCTATCTGAAATAGGGAATTTCTTATAAATCAACCTTTTCTGAACGGAATATATACCTGATTTAATAAGCTATTCGTTGAATGGAAAATAACAAGTGTGAAATATTTAAAACTTTCTTTGGTTGCTAAGGCTTAAGATAAGGTTCCATTTATTTCTATAATAGCATACTTTTTCTGTTTTTTAAACATGTGTATATCTTTGTATAAATTTGTAAATCTTAAAATATTTTAAAGTACATTTATTTTTTGTGTTTTATTGTAGAAAACCTTTAGACAATTACTCCATCAGTATCTCGGTAGGAGAAACAGCTATCCATTCATCAGTGATCTCCAAATAAATGAATTGAGATTTTAATCAGTAGAGAGGTCCCTGGCTGTAAACACATTCTCTCCTGGAATTGCTAAGATTCAGAACATTCAGAATAACCATTTTGCTACAACCATGATTATTTCCTCTTGTCATTATTTAAATTTTATTTTCTATGTAGAAGTGCACTTATTTCTGGAAAACTTTAATGAAACAAACACTTGGAACCAATATAAATATAAGACACTGGGGATTACTAGAAATATTTTAGATTTTTATGAAAAAATGTGAGGAAGATATTACTGCTTTAAAAAGGAATGAATAGTAATAATCTTAAGTTATTTTTTAAAAAGCAATATAAATTATTCAGCAGTTGTCTGGAACAATAATCATCAGGCTGTTGAGTTCTATGTTCAGTTACTGAGTTTCAAAGAAATGTTTTGGTGGCATGAGGCCTTTTGCATTGAAGGAAAGAAAAGAATAAAAACTATGTTTATAATATTTCTCTTGAGGTTTTTTTGGTTTTATTTTCCAGTTTTGAGGTAGGTGCTATCCAAAATTCCAGAAAGACCTTTTTGTGAATATATCCAACTTTTACACTTAAAGATTACATGAAGATCAAAATAAATATTTCAGCTTTCTATTGTGTTAGGTTTGAACCATCAAGATAGTTGTAAAAGTTTACATGCAATTACCCCACCAGAACAAAGCCAGGTAGCAGGCAGAACTAATACGAAAATGCCTCAAAATTAAATTGAAGGAGTTCCCATTATGGTTCGACCCCTGACCTTGCTCAGTGGGTTAAGGATCCAGTGTTGCTGTCAGCTGTGGTGGAGGTTGCAGATGTGGCTTGGATTCCATGTTGCTGTGGCTGTCGTAGGCCAGCTGCTGTGGTTCTTATTTGACCCTTAGCCTGGGAACTTCCATATGCCACAAGTGCAGCCGTTTAAAAAAACGGAAAGAAAAGAAAAGAAAATTAAATTGAAAATACCTCAAAATAGCGTGGAAACTAGTGATATAAGTGCCCTGGTGACCACTACATCTGTCCCATGGAAGACACCGATTGATCATTAATCCTGATGCTCTTTCTTCTGAGCTCAGAGAGAGCCAGTCAGAACCCTGCCCGTCCTAGCCATGCTCCCAGTTCTTCCCTGACTGACATCCTTTCTGTATGCCCTTTGTTAAGACAAAATGGTGAGAACATTGAACATCCAAATTTGGACTTTAGAGCAAACTTGGACACTCTACATTCACCTTCTTTCAAAAGCAACTTGTGATTAAAAGAATTTACACTGGTATACAAAGGGCTTTTCCTTATATTATTCATTTTGGTTTTTACTACTCTGTGACATAAACATAATTACTATCATTTTGCAGAACATGAGGCTGAGCATGACTTAAGCCAAACACAGGTAATAAATTGCTCTCGAACCCAAGAATGGTGTCCTTCCCTTTCCCCCAATCATGGAGCATACTTCCCTGACAAATGACCTCCTATGCTTCTAGACCTCAGAAAAACACATGGGAAGCTCATGACAATAGTTTTCACTTTGGATGCTTTTGACTGTATCAGAAGATGCAAGTAAAAATGGCTTCAACAGTGAGGAAAATGAGTATCTCATGTTAACACTAAGACCCAAGATAGGGACCTTCCAGAACAGTCAATGAAGCATCTCAAAAACAGCAAGAATATAGGTTCTTTTCATCTTTTTCCTTTTATCATCCTCAGAGTGTTGCCTTTGTCCTTAGTCTTGTTTTCTCAGAGGAGCTAGATGGCTTTAGGGACTCCCAGCATCAAATCTTCATGCAGCAAGTCTTTAAGAAGAGAAACTATTGATCATCATTTTTTTTCTTTAAGAACAAGGAAGATCTTTTCCAGAAGCATTTTAAGCATAGTACCTCCCCACATTTGTTGGCCATGATTATGTCGTCTATCCATTACTACCGCAGTACCTGGCCCGGTGATGGATTTAAAACTAAGGAGGGGAGTTCCCATTGTGGCTCAGTAGTAACGAACTGGATTAGTATCCATGAAGATGCAGGTTTAATCCCTGGCCTTGCTCCTCAGTGGGTTAAGTATCTAGTGTTGCTGTGGCTGTGGTGTAGGCTGGCAACTACAGCTCTGATTTCTCCCCTAGCCTGGGAACTTCCATATGCTGTGGATGTGGTCCTAAAAAGACAAAAAAAAAAAAAAAATTAAGCAGGATTCATATCCCTGGTACCAGATCGAGGCTAACCTAAAGCATATAGCCACCTGTTAGCAGAACCAAATGGGCGTTAACCTCCAAGATTATCAAAAGGGTGCCACACAAGTTTATAGCAATGGTTCTTTTTTGTTTTGTTTTGTTTTGTTTTGTTTTGCCATTTCTTGGGCCGCTCCTGTGGCATATGGAGGTTCCCAGGCTAGAGGTCGAATTGGAGCGGTAGCTGCCAGCCTACGCCAGAGCCACAGCAACTCGGGATCCGAGCCGCGTCTGTGACCTACACCACAGCTCTCGGCAACACCGGATCCTTAACCCACTCAGCAAGGGCAGGGATTGAACCCGCAACCTCATGGTTCCTAGTTGGATTTGTTAACCACTGAGCCACGACAGGAACTCCAGCAATGGTTCTTATCTAAAGCCACTGCCCCTGGATTTTGTTGCTGGTTCTGCCATTGCCTATATATAAACTGAAGGCTGGTCCATTAATGTCTTTCCTGACTCATCCGAAATAGGAGGACTGGGTACGCTAGACCATGCTAGACCATGGCTCAACTTCTGGGATCCCAGCTTTCTTGTCCTTCAGAGAACCAAGAATAGGGGTGGGTTTCCCAACATCATACAAACAGTGGGCATCTCACCCAGTGACCAGGGTGTGGTCATTTTAGTGCTACTGTTATATTACTACAGGGACTCTCATCAACTTCCCCTAAAGATCCAGCCAGGCGTGGACCTCATCACAGTGACTGGCCTAATCGTTATTAACTCAACTGCTTTGTTTAACTTGGGACGATGGGCTGTGATGAATAGAAACAAAAATTGCTCAGGAGGTTGTGCTAACCACGACAAAGTTATCTCTGAACTTATTGTTCATACTAAAACATTCCTTGTGAAACCCTTAAATGTAGGATGACTTGTGGTCTCTGCCAGTGGGAGAAACCCATTAACAGGAAAGGGAAATTGTCCTTTGCCTTTCTTGTCCTCTTGGATTAGATAATCATGAGCAGAACTTGAAGAACTCTCCTGTACAATTCTATACAAATGGGGCAGGGTGGGGCATTAAGGAGGGCCTACTTGCAGACAGAGTATCCAAAACTTGCAAAAGTAAAAATTGGTTCATCTTTTGATACTTACATACATGGACAAATTCATAATCTCTAAGGCAAAAATAAGCAACTGCACAAACTCCTCCCTCATCTTTTTTTTCCTTTTAAGGATTTTTTTATTAGAGTTGATTTACAGTGTCCTGTCAGTTTCTGCTGTACAGCAAAGTGACCCAGTTACACATATATATATATATTCTTTTTCTCACATTATCCTCCATCATGTTCCATCCCAAGCGACTAGATATGGTTCCCTGTGCTATACAACAGAATTTCATTGCTTGTTCACTCCTAATGCAATAGTTTGCATCTGCCAAACCCCAACTCCCAGTCCATCCCACTCTCTCCCCTTCCCCCTTGGCAACCGCAAGTCTGTTCTCCATGTCCATGAGTTTGTTTCTTTTCTGTAGATAGGTTCATTTGAGCCATATACTAGATTCCAGATATACGTGATATCATATGGTATTTGTCTTTCTTTCTGACTTATTTCACTTAGTATGAGAAACTCTAGTTTCATCCATGTTGTGGCAAATGGCATTATTTTGTTCTTTTTATGGCTGAGTATTATTTCATTGTGTATATGTACCATATCTTCATTCATCTGTCAGTGGACATTTAGGTTTTTTCCATGTTTTGGCTATTGTGAATAGTGCTGCAATGAACATAGGGGTCCATGTATCTTTTTGAACAAAAGTTTTGTCCTGATATACACCCAGGAGAGGGAATGCTGGATCATATGTTAGTTCTATATTTAGTTTTCTGAGGTACCTCCATGCTGTTTTCCATAGTGGTTGTACCAATTTACATTCCCACCACAGTGAAGGAGGGTTCCTTTTTCTCCACACCCTCTCCAGCATTTGTTATTTGTAGACTTACTTGTTAGCCATTCTGACCCATATGAGGTGGCACCTCGTTATAGTATTCCCTCTTAAGTTCTGTTCTCCCTGTATTTTTCTCAGAATTTTAGTTTATTGCTACTTCCATCCTCATGGCTTACAGAAATACACACACACACACACACACACACACACACACACACACAACTTACCCCCTGCAGCAACCTAGGTTTAAGAAAATTCATTTTTGACAAGTCGAACCAATATTTCCTGGAGTACTCAGAGCAACTGTTTAAAAAATCAGTGAGGGTGCTCATTTGAAGTAAGGATTAAGGTGTCTCACCAGAGACCTACTGAATCAGAATTTCTGAGGTGGGTCAGAACTTCTACACAGTCTCAATCCAACTTGGAGAACTACTGAGCTAAAGGAAAATGGACACTTGTTGGTCTTTTCTAAAAGAAGTAACACCTGCCTCATTGAAGGCTGTGAGAACATCTCTATAAAGTAATGGGTGCCCAGTGGGTGACATACTGCAGTCAGAATTTAGAGCACTGCCTGGCACAGTGGAGATGCTCTGCACACGTTTGTGAACAGACGAATGAAATAACCATTTCGTGGGTGATCCTACATTTCCTCTAAGGCCAATCTCCAAA